>NC_136417.1:169299598-169949598 GCF_052625555.1 Lactuca saligna | reverse complement strand
AAAAAAGAAAAAAAATGATGTCATATCAAATGTCAAAAATTTGATTTTATTGACTTTAAGGGGATAAATATGGATAAGAAGAGTACTTATAGCACAACCCAAATTAAATTGTTTCTTAACTTTTATACCTACAAATATTCCTATTCATTCCATATTTTTTAAAATATATCATTACGAGTATATTAAGAATATATCAAATCAAATTAAATTTAATGGTGAAATTATGACACGTGTCATAATATAGTGGGTAAGAATATTTGTAGGCATGAAAAATAGGAGACAATTTAATTTCTCTATCTAAAAAATTCTTATCATTAACATACAATTTCATATAATTTTCTTTATTTAAATTTAAATAAAATATAGATTTTAAAAAAAAAAAAAACTAATTTTTATTCAACAAAAAGACGTTATACTAAATAAAAAAACAACAATTTTGTAACAGCCCGGATTTCTAGGTAACTTTTATTCATATATTTTTGGTGTTTTGTGAGGGGACTCGGCGAGTTGGAGCTCAAACTCGCCGAGTAGGATCGCGGTTCTAGAAGCGGGTTCGCGCCTGGACTTGGCGAGTCCAAGGAATGGACTCGGCGAGTGCGCGCTGTTTAATGAAACCCTAATTTCCCGGTCCTAAGCCCTATTTAAAGGACCTTATGGCCCTTCATTGCGGCTACCTTGACCTTGACAACACCAAAGCAGCTAAGGGTTCCTGTGAGTGAGATAAGAGGCCATTGTTCACCAAATTTGTGTGTATTTGCAAGAAAGGAAGGGGAAAGTCAAGCTAGAAGAGTTGGGGAGCTTGGATCTACTTCCATTTCGCAAGGGGAAGCTTCTTGAGGTATCATTCAGAGCTTATTTCTGTATTTTTGTTGATATGGTCAAATCTAGGGTTTCTTCTTGCCTTGTTTGCTTTGTAATTGAAGTGTGAGAGGTCCCATGGGGATATGGTACCTAGATCTGGACCTTAGCAGGTCCAGAAAGTCCCTAATGCTATGCTTTATGTCCTTCCTTTTGGGTTGGAGACTAGGGTTGCCATCTTAGAGGTCATTTCTCCAAAAAGAGCCTTGTAGGTGTTGCATGGTAGCCAAGACTGTGACTTTACGTGATGAATGAGCTTAGGAGGGCCAGATCTATGAGTGGATGGAGCGGATCTGACCTCAGAAGCGAGATTGAGTTGATGCATGGCATGGACTCGCTGAGTCTGAAGAATAGACTCGGCGAGTAGCATGAAGATTGTCGTTAACCACTCAGTGAGTGGTCCTGCCGAGTTATGGTTGACTCAGTGAGTCATGGAGAGTTAGAGAGGGTTGACAGGTGGACTGAGTCGAGCTGGAAATCGCCGAGTTGAGTCGTGGTGGCCCCGCGATTCATACCAGGTGGAACTCGTCGAGTTAGGGGAGTACTCGATGTGTCAAAAGAGAATCCTAGAGAGTTGGTGAAAACGTTTAGACTCGCCGAGTCGCTCTAGTGCACTCGCCGAGTCCGGTCAAGTTGACCGTTGACCAGAGTTGACAAGTGTTGACTTGATAGGGGTAGTCAACCTTAGTGGTAAAAGTATTAATTAGAGATATATGATGTTATAGGAGGATTATAGCTCGGGGGATCGAGCACGAGTGATTTCCAGGATTTGCGAGTTATCGAGATATACGAGGTGAGTCTTCTCACTATACTGTACCCGGAAAGGGTTTGACTGTGTGACCGGAAGGTCGAATATGATATGAGATATATGCATTATGTGTGATAAGTTAATCGTTATATGAGCCATGTATGATATGCTTGATATGGGCCGGAAGGCATTATGTTATGGGCCGGAAGGCGAATATGTTATGGGCTGGAAGGCGTTGTAATGTGGATCGTAAGGTCAACGTGGGTAGGACCGGAAGGTTTACCCAGTCGGGATGGAAGTCCCCTGAGACACATGGACTGGAAGGTCAGGGCCTGGAAAGGCGTATGTGCGTAGGTTGTATTTTGGGGAACTCACTAAGCAATTATGCTTACAGTTGTTGTGTTATGTGTTTCAGGTACTAGCGAGGACCGTGGGAAGGCGCCGGCGTGATCATACACATTATCGGGGAAAACTATTTTTATGATCTTTGTGATGTATTCGGTTGTGACAATATTGTTTACGTTTGAATTTAAAATATTAATCGATGTTTTGATGTTAGTAAAAATGAAAAAATGGTTTTAAAATTTACGTCGTTACAAGTTGGTATCAGAGCCTTGGTTTGAGGGATTCGGGTACACCTTCGGGCATAACTGAACTCAAACCAGGGATTTGAGAAAATTTTAATTAATAAATCAATAAAATTTGATAAGTGATATTTTGAAACAACCAAAGAAGAAGAAGTGTGTACGGTCAGCCAACGCCCGAACGGTAAAATCCCCAAAATACTCTTACAATATGAGTTATGAGATATGATATGATATGATATGCATGCTAGTAGACTAGGTATTCATATTAGGACTAGAGTGGCCTGATTTGTGATGCCTTAGTCTAGGGAAACCTGCTTCTATGAGGTGCTTTGAGAGCAAGTGGGTAGCTAGTGCATGGCAAGAATAGAGTACTCAGGATCCGGGGTTTGGGGAGGAGGACTTGAGGTGAATGCTGATGCGGTGTGGTTGGTAGTATTGGGCCTGTACTAATGAAGACACCGGGTCAGTGGGCAACCCAAGTAAGAATCCTCGGGTATCGGAGACGGAGTAGGGTTGCGTTATCAAGAGCGATTTTTGCTTGATAGAGTCTCTGATATTTCTATGTTGTATTTCAGAGGCATCATGGTAGGTGTCACACCCCCGAACCAGACGGCGGAAACGTTCGGGAGCTGTTGTGACTCAATTGAATACCATCACAATGAATATACATGAAACATAACATCTTTCGTCACCAACATTTGAATATTACAACTGATAGAGTTTACATCCATTACATTGTCTCAAAACATTACATTCCCAAAAATAAATTGTTCAGTTCGTTAATAGATAAACTGCAAGCCATCACTGAGTACATTTTCCTTTGATTCACTGGTTACCTGAGAATACAAGTATTTTGAAAAAAAACGTCAACATGTGAAATGTTGGTGAGTTCATAAGCGATATTTAGGAAAACAATGTTTTGTATCATTTTGAAAACCACTAGAAAATCCGATATTTTCTGAAAAGAAAAGCTTTTGAAAACATTTGTGAAGATCCATAGTTATGCTTGTTTGTTTCTATATTTGTAAAAATTGTTCATTAAACTTGTATACATTTCGAAACCGTATGTATTGAAAAACCCTAGGAAAACCCGATGTTTTCCTACTTCTTTGAATTCCATGAAGTTAAAATAAAACCATTGTAACGCGTGAAGTCATTAATTCCAGGCGACGTCGGATTATTTTTGCGCATGATTAATTGCTATAAAAAAGCGTTACACAAACGACCAGTTTATAACTATACTAACGATCCCGTAGGCGTCGTCCGTACTAATCACGTTATCCAACCGCCTTGACTCCGAGTAATCCCACATCCGAAGAGAAAGAGGACACGAAGACCCCGATGTCTCCATTAACCGGTTGGGGATAAAAAAAGAAAGGGTACGAGGGGCCCTTGACCCGCCTCGCATGAAATACCGACTTTACTAGCAATACCATAGGACCCTTGGGGACCAATGGTAAAAAAGCCATTGAAAGTCCTTTTACGCTGTGTTAGATCATGTAAGACCCAACAACTCGTAAGGTAGAAGTCTTCGGGCCTTAAGATTAGGTCATTGGGCTAGCTAGGCCCAACAAACAAGATTTTACACTTTGGGGCCCAAAGATGGTGCGTAGATGTCTGTGCACTCTCACGTGTATATTGAATTACCAAATGTTTTCGTGTATGAATCGAGTTATTGTCGTGTTAGTATTTTCGGATTGTTATTGATTCGAGACCGAATCAATTCGTTTAACAACGATTTTTGGTATTGTTGTGTATGGTATTACGTAGGTAGTCGCAGTTCCAATATTTGATCAAGTTGCGTGCATTGAATTAGCCTTGAAAGCTTTCTGTTTTCAGCCCCTCATTGTTTGTAAAATTACTCTTTTCAACCCTCTAATTAAATAATTTTCCGGTTTGGTCCTTAAATCATTTTTCTTGACATTTTACACCAAAAATTATTGAAATTAATATTTTTCAGCATATTTTTCATTCAAAACAGTTTAAGTCCCTGAAATTGCAGTTTTCTCGGTTATAGCCCCTCTTTTTCGCAGTTTTTACAATTTTGGCCCAAATTGGAAATTTTTTGCAACTTTGGTCCTTTTTAAATTGGAAAAGCATTTTAAACCTTTGAAAAGTACTTGGAACCTTAGTAGTCCACTGTTTTACAGAAAAACACAGTTTTGGCCCTCCAAAACAGAAAATTTCGCATAATGGGCCCTATTGGGCCGAAGTTGTCATTTTTAGCCCATTAAGCTTGAAATTTATATTTTTAATCCTCCAAATGAGTATATTTTTAGAAAATATTTCATTGAAACTGTTTTGATACTCCTCATCCATCAGAATTGGTGATATGACATTTTGGGCCCTTTAACTTTATATTTTTATCATTTTATGTCCAAAAATTGAGTTTTTAGTCCAAATAAAATGTTATTAAGCCATTTAGCTATTTTTCTTGGAACACTTTGTATGTAGAAATATACTTGATGCTAGTATCATTAATCATAAAGTATATCTCGGTTTTTAGGGGTTTTAAGGCTAGATCCAACATTATAACACACAAACACACACATATAAGCATAGAAATCCTACAAGGCATACAAAACATATATAGATCTACACTTTCACTTGTATTCCCCCCCCACAAAACTCATAAAAACAGAAAATAGGGGGTATGAAGCTCACCTTAGGGTGTGGTTTCGGTTTTGGAGGAGAAATGGAAGAAAGTTTGGTGATTTTTCGGCCCTAGCACCCTTTGATGAAGATCTCGGCCTTGAGGTGTTTCTAGGATACAAGATCATGATTTCTCATGAGTTAAGAAGAGATTTTTGATAGATCAAGGAACCTAGATCATAGAATTTAGTATAACCATACCTTGGAGGGTGATTTTTGTGAAAAATCTCCTTGGATTGCCCTTATTTCTCGAAAATTTTATGAAGAGAGGGGAGGTGTGCTTGGAGAGTGTTTGATATGTAAGGAGTGATGAAAGTGTGTGTGTGTGGGTGCTTTGGGCCGAGGTCAAGAAGAAAGAGGAGAGAAATGGTTGAGTTGACATTCATAGATGTATGTTGGTCCATGCATGGAAGTATGTTGGACATAAGTGAGGTGTCATGAAGAAGTCAACTCCTCACCACTTCTTCTTGGGCTTGGGCCTTGGGCCGAGAATCTTGAAGGAAAAGGAAAATTTGGGCTTTTTGCCCCTAAGCCCAATATTAGAGTTAGTTTGGGTGAGTTTTAACATAAAAGAATATAGTATGATTTTTACATATTTGTTGGACTAGTTTAGGTTATTCATGGATCAAGCTTTTAATTCATTTCATTCTAGGCCCAATATGGCCCAAAATGTTGAAATAAATGAATGTGGGTCCAATTAGAGCCCATTTAAGGTTCTAAGCCCATGATAGTCAAATTGGAAGTTTGTTGGTCCATTGAGTCCAATAAGGAAGTCCTAGTCCAAAATGGACCTAAACAAGAACTTCTAGGGTTTCCAATTGCTTGTTGACTATTTGTAGTACTTTTATGATATATTTGATTGAAATTTTTGATGTCATATAATAAGCATCACACATGCTCTTAAGTTTTTGATTCAACATTTTACTTGAGTATAGAGATTACAAGACACAAAATTTCTAGTTGTGACATCATCCCCCCGTTAGAGGGAATTTCGTCCCGAAATTCTGTTTGAAAGCTAGATTTGAGAATACTAGAATAGGTGAGGGTACTTTTGCTTCATTTGGTCTTCGCGTTCCCACGTGAATTCTGGCCCACGCTTTGCGTTCCACCGTACCTTCACGATCGGGATGCGACTTTGCTTAGTACGCTTCACCTCCCTGTCCATGATTTCGATTGGTTCTTCAATGAACAGGAGATTCTAATTGATTTCGATTTCGTCAAGAGGAATGACAAGGGTTTCATCTGATAGACACTTCTTCAGGTTAGAGACATGAAACACGGGGTGTACACCGTTTAGTTCTGCGGGTAGTTGTAGTCTGTAGGCTACCGGACCTATTCGGGCGACGATTTCGAAAGGTCCAATGTATCGCGGGTTCAACTTTCCCCGTTTTCCGAAACGTATAACCCCTTTCCAGGGTGAGACTTTCAACTGTACTCGATCACCGACCTGGAATTCTAAGGGCTTTCGCCGTTTGTTGGTGTAGCTCTTTTGTCGGTCACGCGATGCCTGCAATTGAGCTCTGATTTGAACGATCTTTTCTGTGGTTTCGCGAATGATCTCCGGTCCCGTTAGTTCCTTGTCCGACATATGTGTCCTCGCTAGCTGGGTATCACCTATTTCAGCCCAACATAACGGTGATCTACATTTACGCCCGTACAGTGCTTTGAAAGGAGCCACCTTGATGCTCGAATGGTAACTATTGTTATATGAGAACTCGATCAAAGGTAGGTGGGTATCCCAAGACTTCCCAACGTCTATCACACATGCACGAAGCATGTCTTCAAGCGTTTGAATGGTTCGCTCACTTTGGCCGTCCGTTTGTGGGTGATACGCGGTGCTCATGTCGAGATGAGTTCCCATTGCCTTGTGGAGTGATTGCCAAAAGCGCGATGTGAACCTACTGTCCCTATCCGAGATAATAGATTTTGGCACTCCATGGAGTCTCACAATTTCTCGTAGGCACAAACGCGTCAATCTCTCCATCTTGTAGGATTCTTTGATTGGCAGGAAATGGGCAGATTTCGTCAGTCGGTCGATTATTACCCATATGGTGTCCAGTCCGTCCGACGTCTTGGGTAGCTTGGTCACGAAATCCATAGAAATCCCCTCCCATTTCCACTCAGGGATTGCCGGTTGCTGCAACAATCCTGAGGGTTTCTGGTATTCCACTTTCACTTTGGCGCACGTAAGGCACTTACTAACGTAGGTCGCGATTTCCGCCTTCATGTTAGGCCACCAATAGTGTTGTTTAATATCCAAATACATCTTGTCCGAACCAGGATGAATGGAGTATCGTGTTTTGTAGGCTTCCTTCATAACAACCTCCCTAAATCCTCCGATTTTTGGGACCCAAATACGGTTCATGAAGTAGTATACCCCATCCTCCTTTGCTTCTAGGTTCTTCTCCATCCCGCGCAATGCCTCGCTAGCTCTATTTTCCGTTTTCATAGCCTCCGACTGAACTGATGCAATTTGAGTGGCCAGATGAGATTGAATGGTTATCGAGAGAGTTTTCGTACGGCGATTAGAGTACTCCTTCCGACTTAATGCATCAGCTACCACGTTGGCCTTGCCTGGGTGGTACTTGATTTCGCACTCGTAGTCGTTTAGCAATTCAACCCATCTTCGTTGTCTCATGTTCAGCTCCTTCTGGTTCAAGATGTGCTGGAGACTCTTATGGTCAGTGAAGATGGTGCACTTCGTACCGTACAGGTAGTGCCTCCAAATTTTCAGAGCAAAGACCACAGCTCCCAATTCTAGGTCATGGGTCGTGTAATTTACTTCGTGCGCCTTTAGTTGGCGGGACGCATATGCTATCACTCTTCCACGTTGCATGAGAACGCAACCTAAGCCCTGATTCGATGCGTCACAGTAGACCACAAAATCTTACGTTCCTTCAGGTAGAGATAGTACAGGAGCGCTACAGAGAGCTTGCTTCAAGGTTCGAAACGCAATCTCTTGTCGGTCTGTCCATTTGAATGGTACGCCCTTTTACGTAAGTGAGGTAAGCGGCTTGGCGATCTTCGAGAAGTTTTGAATGAATCTCCTATAGTAGCCTGCTAGGCCTAAGAACTGACGAATTTCTGTGGGCGTGGTCGGAGTTGTCCATCCTTCCACAGCTTTGACCTTAGAGGGATCCACATGAATTCCGTTTTGGCTAACTACGTGGCCTAGGAAATTCACACTCCGGAGCCAGAACTCACAATTGGAGAGTTTGGCGTACAGTTTTTCCGATCGCAGTGTTTCTAGGACTTGTTGGAGATGTTGGCCATGCTCCTCTTTGCTTCGAGAATAGATGAGGATGTCATCGATAAACACAATGACGAAGTTGTCAAGGAACGGTTGACAGATTCGATTCATTAGGTCCATAAATGCGGTAGGTGCATTTGTTAGACCAAAGGGCATTACGACGAATTCATAATGTCCGTAGCGGGTTCGGAAAGCGGTTTTAGGAATATCCTCTTCCCGGACTTTGAGTTGGTGGTATCCGGACCGTAGATCTATTTTAGAAAAATAACTGGCTCCTTGGAGCTGGTCGAACAGATCATCGATTCGTGGGAGTGGGTAGTGGTTTTTAACAGTGAGTTTATTTAACTCTCTGTAATCGATGCACATTCTGAAAGATCCGTCCTTCTTTTTGACAAAGAGCACCGGAGCTCCCCATGGCGAGTAGCTAGGTCGGATAAATCCCTTGTCCAGAAGCTCACTGAGTTGGCTGGATAATTCTTGCATTTCAGCAGGAGCCAACCGATAGGGTGATTTAGCGAGAGGAGTTGCTCCTGGAACAAGGTGGATTCGGAAATCAACCTGTCTCTCTGGGGGTACTCCCGGAAGATCTTCAGGAAACACGTCTGGAAATTCACACGCTACTGGAATATCTCGGATGTTAGTTTCTTCTTTGGTCTTGTCCACCATGTGAGCCAAGAACGCCAAGTTGTTCTTTCGCAGATGTTTTTGTGCCTTGATGCACGAGATGTGACGAAGATTCGTGCTGGGTTTGTCTCCGTAAATTACTAGGGTTTCGTGATTTGGGAGATGAAGGTGAACGGCCTTCTCGTGGCACATAATCTCAGCATGGTGGGGGCTTAACCAATCCATGCCGACAATCACATCGAAACTCCTAATTGACACTGGCATTAGGTCTATTCGAAAGACGTGTTGGTTAAGGGTTAGGGTACATCCGATGTAGATCTCCCCAGTGGATTCGGTTTTCCCATTGGGCATTTCCACCATATAGGTTTCATTTAGCTTTTGGGGTTGTTGTTTTAATAAATGTTTAAACTTCTCGCTTACGAAACTTCGCTCCGCTCCGGTGTCAAATAAGATGCATGCATAAGTGTGGTTTAGGAGGAACGTACCGGTCAAAACTGCGGGGTCCTGAACTGCCTCACCCTGACCCATAGTCAGCATCCTTCTTGCTCCTCTGTTTCCCGAGTTGGTGTTGTTAGGGCAATCTCGGCGGAAATGCCCCATCCTTCCACACCCGAAGCAGGTGTGGCTAGGCCCTGCATTATTGCCGCCGGCATTAGTGTTGTTGTTATCGCGGTTGTTGTTGTTGTTGTTGTGGTGGTTTCCCTGATTTTGGTTCTGGGGAGGATAAGTCCTGCAGTATCTTGCAGTGTGTCCCCTTCGGTTGCAACTGGTGCAATGGAGTTCCCTACATTCGCCGTGATGATGGAGACCGCACTTATTACATTTGGGAAGATTACCGGAATAGGGTCTTGAAGCATTTGAAATAGCTGAGGCTGGAGCATGTGGTGTGGCTGGAACCGGTGTGGTGACAGCGTTAATTGCCACTGACTGCTGCTTTTTAGAGGTCTCGGGGCCCTGACGTCCCTTTCTCTTGTTGCTCCTCCCTTTCTTGCCATCACCCTCCTTTTTCTTCTCAGCCTCCACTGGCTTCTCGCCCTTCTTGTTGTTATGATCATACAACCTCTTTGCCAATCTCTTCGCACTGTCGAACGTTTCAGGGTTCGCATCTATGACATTCCCTTGAATGGGTGATCATACCCGGGCACAACAGAGATAGTTCACTAAATCTTGATATGTAGGCATCGATATTCGCATTCTGTACGGTGAGGTTCCATAGCTCTTGCTCCATCTTCTGTATTTCACCTCATGGGCAGTACTCAGCCATCAACATTTCTTTCATTTCTGTCCATGGCATAGAGTTGGCTACAGGGAGCGTCATGGCTTCCACGTGTCCGTTCCACCAAGTGAGTGCTTGGTCCACAAAAGTGCAGGCCGCAAACTTCACCTTCATCTGCTCGGGGCAATCGCATAACTCGAATACTGACTCCACCTTTTCAATCCATCGCTTCAAAGTGATCACCCCTCCAGTGCCGTTGAAAGTTCGTGGTTTAGCGTTTGTGAAGTCCTTGTAGGTACATGTTTTGGTAGACCCTTGGTTCATCCCGTTGTTCGAACTTCCGGCTCCTTGTCCATTGGCTCCTCCATTGTTCCCTTGATGAATTTGCGCAATCGCTGCAGTGACTGCTACAGATACAGCTGCCTGGAACGCGGTTGAGTCAACTTCAGGTGGGGTTGGTCCCGGGTTTCCGCGAGTAGGTCGGGGAGGCATCTTTCTGTCATGAAACGGAAAGATGTTGAGTGTATGTGGTTTCTGTGAGGTTGTGATCCTACTGACTAGGTGCATGGTACGAACTTAAACACTACTACCATTGACCAATCAATCATAATTTCTCAACACATAGCAACTTGTAATATCGTAACAAAACACGTAAACATTTATTAATATTATCCGCATTTGATACATGAAAATTTTGCTCGTAAGAGCATACATGAGTGATACTAGTTCGACAGCATAACGGCTTCATGAGTAGTGTAGTCACTTAAACATAGATTCGGAGTACATAGCATATTTCCTAACGACCTACTAAGATAAGTCTATCCCTAACCGCGATAAGCTGCATCCGGAGGTGGTGCCGAGGATGTGGATGCTCCCTGAAGACGAGCCACCAAGCGTTCTGCGTCCCGAAGTCGAGACTCCCACCGAACCTGCCTCATGTGAAACTCTCGAAGGACGTCACGCATCTCCTGCTCCGCACGCTCGACCCTAGTCCTCAACTGGTGCACCTGATCAGCAGTGTCCTGGGCAAGGTCGCCCGTATTCCGTAACCGTTTCACCACGACTGGAAGGGCTCGATCAGCCGGTCCTCCGTCTCTCAGGTCAAAGAACTTGCGTGACATGCCGTACGGGGCTCGCTATCCTTGCTGTCTGCTCCATCTCCAAAGATCAATACCCCAGGGAGGTGTAGGACCAGTGGGGCCCACACGATAAGCAGGCACCCTGATCGGGTAAGGGGGGTTGATGACCTCGGACTCTGCGTCCGAATCACCCCCTTTGCTGTCATCGAGCTCCTCTTCGAAATTTTCTTCGTCTTCTTCGGGTTCGGCAGGCTCGCCCTCGACTTCTACCTCCTGTTCCCCGTCAGATTCCTCTTCGGGGTCTTCCTCAGGTTCCTCCTCCTCTAGCCATCTGTTGTTTCCCTGATTAGGGAAATAGGGGTCTCCAGGGTGATGAAAACTAGCCATGCTGTCTGCGCGAGTATGTAAATATGCTAACATTATTCCTAGGATGCTATGTCTGTTGTACGAACTAAGCAAGCGTTCTCTTTTTAGTGATAAAGGGTATTGTTTTAGGTTCCCTAGCTATCCCGATCTCATCAAGACGTGTGTTAGTTTTACTTTGGAGAGAATGTAGTTGATCAGGCTACATCCACTCCTTGGTATCACTAAGAACAGTCCCGAGTTAACCGAGATACCAGCATTATTGTGTTTGATTCGGCGTTATGTTCTTATTCCTAATGCAAGCAAGCGTGTTTTATTTACTTGTTTTGTTCAGAGTTATGTTAGTCCCTCTTTTTGGTTTATAGTTGCATATCAATGTGTGGCTCGACATGCTAGTTCACTATAAACAAAGCTCTGATACCAACCTGTCACACCCCCGAACCAGACGGTGGAAACGTTCGGGAGCTGTTGTGACTCAATTGAATACCATCACAATGAATATACATGAAACATAACATCTTTCGTCACCAACATTTGAATATTACAACAGATAGAGTTTACATCCATTACATTGTCTCAAAACATTACATTCCCAAAAATAAATTGTTCAGTTCGTTAATAGATAAACTGCAAGCCATCACTGAGTACATTTTCCTTTGATTCACTGGTTACCTGAGAATACAAGTATTTTGAAAAAAAACGTCAACATGTGAAATGTTGGTGAGTTCATAAGCGATATTTAGGAAAACAATGTTTTGTATCATTTTGAAAACCACCAGAAAATCCGATATTTTCTGAAAAGAAAAGCTTTTGAAAACATTTGTGAAGATCCATAGGTATGCTTGTTTGTTTCTATATTTGTAAAAATTGTTCATTAAACTTGTATACATTTCGAAACCATATGTATTGAAAAACCCTAGGAAAACCCGATGTTTTCCTACTTCTTTGAATTCCATGAAGTTAAAATAAAACCATTGTAACGCGTGAAGTCATTAATTCCAGGCGATGTCGGATTATTTTTGCGCATGATTAATTGCTATAAAAAAGCGTTACACAAACGACCAGTTTATAACTATACTAACGATCCCGTAGGCGTCGTCCGTACTAATCACGTTATCCAACCGCCCTGACTTCGAGTAATCCCACATCCGAAGAGAAAGAGGACACGAAGACCCCGATGTCTCCATTAACCGGTTGGGGATAAAAAAAGAAAGGGTACGAGGGGCCCTTGACCCGCCTCGCATGAAATACCGACTTTACTAGCAATACCATAGGACCCTTGGGGACCAATGGTATAAAAGCCATTGAAAGTCCTTTTACGCTGTGTTAGATCATGCAAGAACCAACAACTCGTAAGGTAGAAGTCTTCGGGCCTTAAGATCAGGTCATTGGGCTAGCTAGGCCCAACAAACAAAATTTTACACTTTGGGGCCCAAAGATGGTGCGTAGACGTCTGTGCACTCTCACGTGTATATTGAATTACCAAATGTTTTCGTGTATGAATCGAGTTATTGTCGTGTTAGTATTTTCGGATTGTTATTGATTCGAGACCGAATCAATTCGTTTAACAACGATTTTTGGTATTGTTGTGTATGATATTACGTAGGTAGTCGCGGTTCCAATATTTGATCAAGTTGCGTGCATTGAATTAGCCTTGAAAGTTTTCTGTTTTCAGCCCCTCATTGTTTGTAAAATTTACTCTTTTCAACCCTCTAATTAAATAATTTTCCGGTTTGGTCCTTAAATCATTTTTCTTGACATTTTACACCAAAAATTATTGAAATTAATATTTTTCAGCATATTTTTCATTCAAAACAGTTTAAGTCCCTGAAATTGCAGTTTTCTCGGTTATAGCCCCTCTTTTTCGCAGTTTTTACAATTTTGGCCCAAATTGGAAATTTTTTGCAACTTTGGTCCTTTTTAAATTGGAAAAGCATTTTAAACCTTTGAAAAGTACTTGGCACCTTAGTAGTCCACTGTTTTACAGAAAAACACAGTTTTGGCCCTCCAAAACAGAAAATTTCGCATAATGGGCCCTATTGGGCCGAAGTTGTCATTTTTAGCCCATTAAGCTTGAAATTTATATTTTTAATCCTCCAAATGAGTATATTTTCAGAAAATATTTCATTGAAACTGTTTTGATACTCTTCATCCATCAGAATTGGTGATATGACATTTTGGGCCCTTTAACTTTATATTTTTATCATTTTATGTCCAAACATTGAGTTTTTAGTCCAAATAAAATGTTATTAAGCCATTTAGCTATTTTTCTTGGAACACTTTGTATGTAGAAATATACTTGATGCTAGTATCATTAATCATAAAGTATATCTCGGTTTTTAGGGGTTTTAAGGCTAGATCCAACATTATAACACACAAACACACACATATAAGCATAGAAATCCTACAAGGCATACAAAACATATATAGATCTACACTTTCACTTGTATTCCCCCCCCCCACAAAACTCATAAAAACAGAAAATAGGGGGTATGAAGCTCACCTTAGGGTGTGGTTTCGGTTTTGGAGGAGAAATGGAAGAAAGTTTGGTGATTTTTCGGCCCTAGCACCCTTTGATGAAGATCTCGGCCTTGAGGTGTTTCTAGGATACAAGATCATGATTTCTCATGAGTTAAGAAGAGATTTTTGATAGATCAAGGAACCTAGATCATAGAATTTAGTATAACCATACCTTGGAGGGTGATTTTTGTGAAAAATCTCCTTGGATTGCCCTTATTTCTCGAAAATTTTATGAAGAGAGGGGAGGTGTGCTTGGAGAGTGTTTGATATGTAAGGAGTGATGAAAGTGTGTGTGTGTGGGTGCTTTCGGCCGAGGTCAAGAAGAAAGAGGAGAGAAATGGTTGAGTTGACATTCATAGATGTATGTTGGTCCATGCATGGAAGTATGTTGGACATAAGTGAGGTGGCATGAGGAAGTCAACTCCTCACCACTTCTTCTTGGGCTTGGGCCTTGGGCCGAGAATCTTGAAGGAAAAGGAAAATTTGGGCTTTTTGCCCCTAAGCCCAATATTAGAGTTAGTTTGGGTGAGTTTTAACATAAAAGAATATAGTATGATTTTTACATATTTGTTGGACTAGTTTAGGTTATTCATGGATCAAGCTTTTAATTCATTTCATTCTAGGCCCAATATGGCCCAAAATGTTGAAATAAATGAATGTGGGTCCAATTAGAGCTCATTTTCGCCCCGTTTTAAGCCGTTTTTGACCCGGTTAAGGGTCGGAATGACCCGAATGATTCTAAAAAGTTACGGGAACTATTTGAGGGTGATTTGGGAGAGATTTCTCATACTTGGAGAGATTTGGGAGAGATTTGACATTCTTGGAGAGATTTCTCATACAAAGCGATATTTGAGAGAGGTTTCACATACTTGGAGAGATTTGGGAGAGATTTGACATTCTTGGAGAGATTTCTCATACAGAGAGATACTTGAGAGAGATTTCACATACTTGGAGAGATTTGGGAGAGATTTGACATTCTTGGAGAGATTTCTCATACAGAGAGATACTTGAGAGAGATTTCACATACTTGGAGAGATTTGGGAGAGATTTCAAGTGTGGCATTTGTGAGTGTTTGGCTCCGTAATGCGAGTCTCTTGAGCCCCGTTAAGTCATGATTAAGGATCCCACACACTCCTAATGAGTATGCAACATGGTTTTCATCAGTTTAGTTCATTGATTAGTACTAGGGCTTAGGAAATTTTTAACACAAGACTTTTCTCAAGTGATGTTTTCCCATTAATATAGCCAGTTATACAGTATGAACATAACACAAACCCTAATACACAAGGTTTAATAGAGTTGACTGGCTTGACTTGATGACTTGACTTGACTCAAGATTGATGATTGTCACATCATCTCCCCGTTAGAGGGAATTTCGTCCCGAAATTTAAATTCGGCTGGGACTTCAAGGGTTTGGGAAAAGATGTGGATACTTTTGCTTCATTTGATCTTCACGTTCCCAGGTAAACTCAGGCCCTCGTTTCGCGTTCCAACGAACCTTCACTATGGGAATGCGACTTTGTTTTGTTCTCTTGATCTCTCGATCCATGATCTCGACGGGTTCCTCCACAAAGTGGAGATTTTCATTAACTTCGATTTCTTCGAGTGGTATTACGAGTGTCTCGTCAGACAGACACTTCTTTAAGTTGGACATGTGGAAGGTAGGGTGTACATTACTAAGTTCTTGTGGTAGTCGGAGTTTGTACGCCACAGGACCGATCCTAGCAAGGATTTCGAACGGACCGATGTACCTTGGGTTTAGTTTCCCCCGTTTACCGAAACGTATCATCCCCTTCCAGGGGGAAACTTTTAGTAGTACCCGGTCTCCGACCTGGAATTCTAAAGGTTTGCATCGCTTATCCGCGTAACTCTTTTGTCGATCACGAGACGCTTTTAGTCTTTCCCGAATTTGAATGATCTTTTCTATGGTTTCCCTTATGATTTCAGGCCCAGTAAGGGTGCTATCAGGGACTTGCCCTCTGGCTAGCTGAGTATCTCTAACTTCGGCCCAACACAGTGGTGATCTACACTTGCGACCGTAGAGAGCTTCGAATGGAGCGACTCCAATGCTAGTGTGATAACTGTTATTATAAGAGAATTCGATAAGCGGTAGATGGGTATCCCATGCCTTACCAAAATCTATCACACAGGCTCTCAGCATGTCTTCCAACGTCTGGATGGTTCTCTCGCTTTGTCCGTCCGTTTGTGGATGGTAGGCCGTACTCATGTCTAGCCTGGTTCCCAGAGACTTCTGTAGGGACTGCCAGAAACGCAAGGTGAATCTACTATCTCGATCAGAGATAATGGATGTTGGTACACCATGTAGTCGCACGATCTCTTTAATGTACGTCCTGGTTAACTTCTCCATCTTGTCTGTTTCCTTTATTGGCAGGAAGTGCGCGGACTTGGTCAATCTGTCCACAACCACCCATATGGTATCCATTCCACCTGATGTCTTAGGCAGTTTGGTTACGAAGTCCATGGTTATTCGCTCCCACTTCCACTCGGGTATACCCGGTTGTTGAAGTAGTCCTGATGGCTTCTGATATTCCACCTTGACCGTGGCGCAAGTGAGGCACTTGCTCACATAAGTAGCAATTTCAGCCTTCATGTTTGGCCACCAGTATAACCTTTTGAGGTCTAGATACATCTTATCTGACCCCGGGTGAATGGAGTATCGAGTCTTGTGGGCCTTGTTCATTACAACGTCTCGGTACCCATCGAACTTCGGTGTCCAGATTCGATTCATGAGATAACGAGTTCCATCCCCTTTGACTTCCAAGTTCTTGTCCATCCCCCTTAGTGCTTCGCTTGCCACGTTTTCTGGTTTCAAGGCTTCTAATTGGGCATCCTTGATCTGGGTGGCCAGTTGGGAGTGGATGGTCATGGCTAGGGATTTTACTCGGCGACCCGAGTATTCCTTCCTGCTTAAGGCATCAGCTACTACATTATCCTTGCCCGGGTGGTAGCGAATTTCACATTCGTAGTCATTCAGTAATTCCACCCATCTTCTTTGGCGCATGTTAAGTTCTTTCTGATTGAGAATGTGCTGAAGACTTTTGTGATCAGTGAAGATGGTGCACTTGGTGCCGTAGAGGTAGTGCCTCCAGATCTTCAGGGCGAACACCACCGCTCCCAGTTCAAGGTCGTGGGTTGTGTAATTAACTTCATGTGTCTTCAGTTGCCTTGATGCATAAGCGATGACTCTTCCCCTTTGGATGAGCACACAGCCGAGGCCTTGATTTGAAGCATCGCAATACACCACAAAATCATCAGTTCCTTCTGGAAGAGACAAGACTGGTGTGCTGCATAGGGCTTGCTTTAGTGTCTGGAAGGCGGCTTCTTGTTTATCTTCCCATTCGAACACCACACCTTTCTGAGTCAAGGTGGTGAGAGGCTTAGCGATCTTGGAGAAGTTTTGTATGAATCTTCGATAGTAGCCTGCGAGTCCCAAAAACTATCAGATTTCTGTTGGCGTTGTAGGTGTTGACCAATCTTCGATTGCTTTGATCTTCGAGGGGTCCACATGTATTCCTTCCTTGCTTACTACGTGGCCAAGGAATCCTACTTCTCGGAGCCAAAATTCACACTTTGAGAATTTAGCGTAAAGCTTCTCGGTCCTTAAAACCTCCAGAACTAGTCGTAGGTGTTGTCTGTGTTCTTCTTCGCTCCTCGAATAGACCAAGATATCATCGATGAATACGATGACGAATTTATCCAAGAAGGGTCGACACACTCGATTCATCAAATCCATGAACACCGCAGGTGCGTTAGTTAACCCGAATGGCATCACTACAAACTCATAGTGCCCATAGCGAGTTCTGAATGCCGTCTTGGGGATATCCTCTTCTTGAACTCGCAGTTGATGATAGCCCGACCTCAGGTCGATTTTTGAAAAGTAGCTGGCTCCTTGGAGCTGGTCGAAGAGGTCATCGATTCGGGGTAGGGGATAACGGTTCTTGATAGTGAGTTTGTTTAGTTCTCGATAGTCTATGCACATGCGAAAAGACCCATCCTTCTTCCTTACAAATAAGACTGGTGCTCCCCAGGGCGAGAAGCTTGGCCTGATGAATCCTTTGCTCAATAGTTCATTCAACTGGCTGGATAGTTCTTGCATTTCTGCCGGTGCTAAGCGATATGGAGCCATGGCGACGGGGGTAGCTCCTGGGATTAAGTCTATCCGAAATTCGACTTGTCGTGCGAGTGGTACACCAGGCAGATCGTCTGGGAAAACATCTGGGAAGTTGCATACTTCTGGAATTTCTTTGATGTCCTTCACCTCCTGTTTCTTGTCTACGATGTGGGCTAAGAAAGCATGGTATTGCTTTCGGAGGTACTTTTGGGTTTTAACACAAGAGATGATTTGTAGGTTCGCACTAGGTTTATTGCCATAAACGGTGAGAACGTTGCCATTCGGCAGATTGAGGCGGACGGCCCTTTCGTAACATAGAATGTCGGCACGATGAAGGCTTAACCAATCCATACCAATGATTATATTGAAGCTTTTTATGGTGACCGGCATAAGGTCAATTTTGAACAAGTGGTTGTCTAGAGTGAGAGTACACCCTATGTAAATATCATTAGCGCGCTCAACCTTTCCATTTGCCATTTCTACGATGTAAGAATCTTCTAGTGGTTGAGAATTTTGCTTAAGTATATGTTTGAATTGATGACTTATGAAACTTCTTTCTACCCCACTATCGAAAAGTATGCATGCATAAGAGTTATTGAGGAGGAACGTACCAGTAACCACAGAGGGATCCTTGACTGCTTCTCCCTGCCCTAAAGTTAGGACTCTCCCTACACCCCCAGCATTAGGGGCTCGTGCCTTGGGGCAGTTCCTCCTGAAGTGTCCCGTTTCACCACATCCATAGCAGGCTTGGCTTGCTCCAGTGTTGGCGGTCGTAGCGACTTGTGTGGTGGGTTGGGTAGTCGCTCTACAGAATCGTGCAGTGTGCCCCTTTTTGTTACAGTTATTGCAGTGTAACTCTCGACAAGCACCGTTATGGTGGTAGTTACACTTGTTGCACTTGGGAAGAGTTCCTGTATACTGTTTCGGTGGCGCTGGAGCGACAGCAGTAGTGGCGGCGCGAACATCAACAATCTGTTGCTTTTTGGCGGGGTCCTGAATTGGTTGTTTCTTTTTATTGCCCCAGAACTTCCTCTTGTTGTTCCCTCCTTTTGTTCGGTCGGTGGTGGTTATCACGGTACCACGGTTAGCCCTGTGATCTATGAGTTGTTGTGCTAATTCCTTGGCACTCTCAAAGGTAGTGGGTTTCGAGGCCAATACACTATCTTGAATCTGGGATGACAGCCCCCAGAGATATCGTTCCACCTTCTTCTCTTATGGAGTGACCATTGTTGGACAAAGGAGTGCTAGGTCGTTGAAACGGGCAGTATAAGTTTCAAGATCAGTGCCTGACATTCTGAGGTTCCAAAGTTCTTCTTCAAGTTTTTGTATTTCGCCCCTCGGGCAGTATTCCTTTAACATTAGGGCTTTCAAATCCTCCCAGCTGATTGCGTTAGCTACTGCAGGAGTAAGTGACTTAACTCGGCCATTCCACCAAGTAAGTGCTTTTCCAATGAAAGTGAATGCCGCATACTTGACCTTGCTCGCTTCGGGACAAGCGCAGATTTCAAAAACTGCCTCGGTCCTTTCGAACCATTGCACCAGTGTGATAACGCCCCCGCTTCCATTGAAAGGATCGGGTTTGCCATTCGTGAAGTCTTTGTAAGAGCACTCCCTCGTACGCCCCGTGCTGTCCCCATGAATGGAATTGGTAGCTCCGGATCCAGAACCGCCAGAACCATTGGTTCCCATTTGCGACATTGCTGCCGCCACGGCTGCCGTTACTGCAGCCTGGAACATTGCAGGATCAAACTGCGGAGGTGGTGGTGGAGGCGGCACTGGGTTGTTGGAAGGCCTTGGTCTTTTCCTTGGTGGCATGGTTCTGTCATAAAAAAAAATGACTAGTCGGTAAGACTTCAATAGTGATAACGAGTCGAGTGATACTGGTTTCATCCCTCTTGTATTTTATCATAACTTTATTATTCGTAAACTGTTTGTGTGATCAGGTTATGATGTATAGTGCCAAACATTCAATAAATAAAACACATGCCAAATTTCATTGATAACTTTTAGTACATAACGTTTAGAGGGAAAAGTTTGACCTCATAAGGGTCTACATTACATCATTACAAAAGGTAGTTTTTGGCATTACAAAAGCCCTTTGAATAGTGTAATCACATAGTCGCAGGGTCGACCTACATACAAGGAGTAACACCAACGCGTACTCATAAAATTCTACTACCAAGACGGGAGAATAGCAACGAGTTCTAATCACTGCGACCCTTCTTTGACGGAGGCTGCGATGATGTCGATGCGCCCTGTAGTTCCGCCATTTTGCGTTCGGCTGCAACCATTCTCTCTTCGAGTGCCATGTATCTTTCCTGATACTCTCTTGTTTCTGCTTGAGCCGCGAGAAGGTCCTGAATGAGTTGGTCTCGGTGGTGGGAGTCTCGTTCCAGGTCTCTGGTGCGATCCGTAGTAGACTGTACAATGGCACTTAACTCCCGGACCTGATCGGTCGTTGTCCTACCACGATCATCCATACTTGCCATTCGTTGTATCGTGACGGGGAGAGCCCTGTCAGCCGGTCCACCATGAGTGAGATCATAGTAACCTCGTTGGTAGCCATATGGTGACCGTTGGCGTTGTTGTCGGCTCCATCTTTCGATCGTTGTTACCCAAGGGGGCTCAGGTCCGTTGTATCCAAAACGGTGCGCGGGTACCCTCGCGATGTAGGGAGGGTTGAATACTTCTGGTGGTTCCTCTGCTTCGTTCCCAAACATGACTATCTCATCACCTTCCTCTTCTTCCTCTTCATCTTCCTCTTCTTCTTGGTCGTCTTCCTCTTCTTCTTCTTGTTCGTCTTCCTCCTCGGGCTCCTCCTCGGGATCCTCTTCGGGATCCTCCTCGGGATCCTCCTTGGGATCCTCTTTGGGATTCTCCTCGGGCTCGTCTTCGATCCATCCCGCGTTTCCCTGATTGGGAAAGTAGGGGTCCCCGGGTATGTGAAATCCTGCCATGTCGTCTGCACAAGAAACGGGGTTAAGAAGTACGTATCGGAAAATAATAATTTGGCGCTATAGAAACGTACAAATACTCCTATAGTATTTTTAAATGTTTATATTTGGTTCTTAGCGTGTTCTTTATGGAGTGTAATTAGGTTTTCAGATTTGTCGCTCATTACGACTATTCCTTAGTGCGCGTAAGTTACTTCTTGGACGGATATAGTTGATCAGGCTATATCCTTCCCAGAACTGATTACACATGCTAAGGCGTATTAATAATGTTCGACTCCTCCTCTTTCAATTTATGTTCTCCTAAGTTATGACACCATGCTAGTATAGAATGCATGAAAGTATACTTTAAAACAAGAAATTATTTGTTTTCTAAAAGTACAACTCGTTAAATCACTTTAAGAATCAGAGACTTTTAGTCCCAAATGTGTTTATAGTTTGTATATCTTATGTGGTTTGACATACTTAATTCACTATAAACCGTGCTCTGATACCAATCTGTCACACCCCCAAACCAAGGATGGCGGAAACATCCGGGGGTGGAGGACTTCATGTATAGTATCATAACCACAATTTCAATAGTAATTTAAGCAAACACAACCAACATATATATAATTGAAAAAGTTACATCACTTGTATGAATTACATGTTTCAAAATCAATTACAATATGTTGACAAAATATGAAAAGTTTGACGCCTTAACGTCCCATCCTCAAAAGCACTTGATAACCTGATTAGTGTTTTCCTGTGAATACAAGTTGTTTGAAAAGTGTCAACACAAAGGTTGGTGAGTTCATAAGCTTTTATTAATAAACTTAGTAGAAGTCTTTCACATGTAAATGTCGCGTTTGTTTCAGAAAAATCCGATATTTTCCTTGAAATCCGAAAAATGTAGCCTTATAACCAAAGACTAGAATGTATGAGAAATCATCATTTCTTAGTAGAAATGTTGTGAGTTTAAAATGATATGGAAAGTAAATTTCTTTTATCAACCTAAAACCTACTTCGGTTTTATGAAACCCCATAAACTTTATGAATTGTTATCTCCCTAAGTGAGTCGCTATAATCATACTGTGACTATGTGAACCTGCCACAACGTTTCTCAGGCGTCGCGAAAATGAAATGACATTTGTCACCCGTAGACCTGCAGGTCCCACTGTAGCTAGCAGCAAGGTGTGGGGTGTCAAACCCAATATAGATCTATATACAAGTATCACGTTCTCCCTCAAGGAGATTCTGATTATAACTACCAGGAATTATATCCCGCACTCGGACGTACGGGGAGAGAGAGTCTCACAACATAGGTTAACAAGTTTACGTGAAATGTGTGTGAAAATAAATCTTTCTTGTATGAATGTACCCTTTTTGTACGAGTGCGTTGAGTGATGTATCATAAACTATACCTATTATAGTTTATCTAAAATGTATGTAATATGTATGAATTCTTTTATGGAAATGTATTAGTGTTATGAATTTATCAAACTATACTTTTTATAGTTAAATAATACGTGTTCTAAATGAATGAATAATATTTAATATGAATGACTTAGTTTCAGTTCATAATGATAAACTAACAAGGAAACACATTCAAATATTAGAACTTCTGATTATACACTTTGCTCAACATAATACAAAGTGTTATGATATTTACATGCTGTTGGCTAACTTTATCCATTCTGACCTGTTTTTGGAAAAATCATAGAAAAATCATACGAAGTCGAAAACTAGATCCGTAAATTCTGAGAGTTCACAAAATGTGTCTAGTTTACTCATAATTTTTATCACTATTTTTAATGACCTCCAACTTGGATGAAAAAGTCCAAAATCACAGACTGGTCCGGATTGTTGTTTGAAATGATAGGCAGTTTTGTAAAAATCACCATAAATTGTAGAAAAATCGTATGGAGATGTGCAAGTAGACATTTTAAAGCTAAAAACTTGAACTATTTTCACCTTGTACAGTTTTGAAAACAAAAATGTTTAAGATGCCCAAAACAGTCCGTGAACGGAGTTCAACTTTTCTGATGAAGGCTGTTAGAAAAAAATTTAGTTATGTTCTTAGTGTTTTAACTTGTATTTCCCCCTGAAAACTTTAGAAAACATGAAAATGTAGGGGTATGAACTCACCTTAAGTGATTTTAGTAGATGATTGTTGAAGAATGGAAGTGTTTAATTCAAGAACACTTGGAGATGCCTTGAAGGTTTTCGAGAATCTAACATTATAGTTAGGGAGTTTGTGTAAGCAATCAAAGACTTGAGTAGAATGAAGTGAAATAATAATAGGGAGGATGAATTTTTTACTTACTAAGTGTGGAAGAACATTTGAAATCAGCCTTGGATCTCGAAAATTTGTGTAGAAGAGTTTGAGAGAAAAGTGGTGTTTGTTACTTAGTGGAATGAGAGAAATGAGAGAAAATGAGGAGTGTGGTTGTTGTTCCAGCTCAAAAACGTGGGAGTGAGTGAAATTTGAGTGTAAGGGAACATTGAAGTGACATAGGTAAGGTGGGGAGGTATGGCTGGTCATAGAGTGGGTGTGGGGTGGTTGCTTGTGTCATAAGTTAAGGCAAAGTCAACACTCCACCTTAAATAAATCCCCCATTAGATCTTTATTATTTAGATAATGATTTTCATAAAAATATGTTTAAATTATGAATATTTAGAGTTTATTATGTTAAAATATAATTTCTGGAGAAAATCCCGCTTTAAAATCACGAAAAACGGGCTTAAAATGTTAAAAATATCACAAATGGGCTAAAAGTGACATTTTCCCGAAGTCTGGCCGAGGTTCGGCCTTCTGGTGCTGAACCGAGAGGGAGGGAGGCAGAAACCGAGAGGGGAGAAGAGAGAGGGAAGGAACCGAGAGGGGGAAGGAGAGAACAGAGGGGGCGCGAAGAGACAGAGAGGAGAGAAGGCAGAGACCGAGAGGAGCAGAGCGCGAGCAGAGCAGAGACCGAGCGACCAGAAGAGAGACCGAGAGAGGCAGAGACCGAGGCTCGGTCTCGCATGCCTCATCCACCAGAGGCTCGGTTCTGGTCCCCAAGAGGCCTCTCATTCCGGTTTCGGTTCGTAAAGCCTATTTTTCTCGTTTTCGCCCCGTTTTAAGCCGTTTTTGACCCGGTTAAGGTCCGGAATGACCCGAATGATTCTAAAAAGTTACGGGAACTATTTGAGGGAGATTTGGGAGAGATTTCTCATACTTGGAGAGATTTGGGAGAGATTTGACATTCTTGGAGAGATTTCTCATACAAAGCGATATTTGAGAGAGGTTTCACATACTTGGAGAGATTTGACATTCTTGGAGAGATTTCTCATACAGAGACATACTTGGAGAGATTTGGGAGAGATTTGACATTCTTGGAGAGATTTCTCATACAGAGAGATACTTGAGAGAGATTTCACATACTTGGAGAGATTTGGGAGAGATTTCAAGTGTGGCATTTGTGAGTGTTTGGCTCCGTAATGCGAGTCTCTTGAGCCCCGTTAAGTCATGATTAAGGATCCCACACACTCCTAATGAGTATGCAACATGGTTTTCATCAGTTTAGTTCATTGATTAGTACTAGGGCTTAGGAAATTTTTAACACAAGACTTTTCTCAAGTGATGTTTTCCCATTAATATAGCAAGTTATACAGTATGAACATAACACAAACCCTAATACACAAGGTTTAATAGAGTTGACCGGCTTGACTTGATGACTTGACTTGACTCAAGATTGACGATTGTCACATCATCCCCCCGTTAGAGGGAATTTCGTCCCGAAATTTAAATTCGGCTGGGACTTCAAGGGTTTGGGAAAAGATGTGGATACTTTTGCTTCATTTGATCTTCACGTTCCCAGGTAAATTCAGGCCCTCGTTTCGCGTTCCAACGAACCTTCACTATGGGAATGAGACTTTGTTTTGTTCTCTTGATCTCTCGATCCATGATCTCGACGGGTTCCTCCACAAAGTGGAGATTTTCATTAACTTCGATTTCTTCGAGTGGTATTACGAGTGTCTCGTCAGACAGACACTTCTTTAAGTTGGACACGTGGAAGGTAGGGTGTACATTACTAAGTTCTTGTGGTAGTCGGAGTTTGTACGCCACAGGACCAATCCTAGCAAGGATTTCGAACGGACCGATGTACCTTGGGTTTAGTTTCCCCCGTTTACCGAAACGTATCATCCCCTTCCAGGGGGAAACTTTTAGTAGTACCCGGTCTCCGACCTGGAATTCTAAAGGTTTGCGTCGCTTATCCGCGTAACTCTTTTGTCGATCACGAGACGCTTTTAGTCTTTCCCGAATTTGAATGATCTTTTCTGTGGTTTCCCTTATGATTTCAGGCCCAGTAAGGGTGCTATCAGGGACTTGCCTCTGGCTAGCTGAGTATCTCCAATTTCGGCCCAACACAGTGGTGATCTACACTTGCGACCGTAGAGAGCTTCGAATGGAGCGACTCCAATGCTAGTGTGATAACTGTTATTATAAGAGAATTCGATAAGCGGTAGATGGGTATCCCATGCCTTACCAAAATCTATCACACAGGCTCTCAGCATGTCTTCCAACGTCTGGATGGTTCTCTCGCTTTGTCCATCCGTTTGTGGATGGTAGGCCGTACTCATGTCTAGCCTGGTTCCCAGAGACTTCTGTAGGGACTGCCAGAAACGCGAGGTGAATCTACTATCTCGATCAGAGATAATGGATGTTGGTACACCATGTAGTCGCACGATCTCTTTAATGTACGTCCTGGTTAACTTCTCCATCTTGTTTGTTTCCTTTATTGGCAGGAAGTGCGCGGACTTGGTCAATCTGTCCACAACCACCCATATGGTATCCATTCCACCTGATGTCTTAGG
Source organism: Lactuca saligna (assembly GCF_052625555.1). Classification (NCBI taxonomy): domain Eukaryota; kingdom Viridiplantae; phylum Streptophyta; class Magnoliopsida; order Asterales; family Asteraceae; genus Lactuca; species Lactuca saligna. The sequence continues at coordinate 169,923,782 of NC_136417.1, read as the reverse complement.
CAGTTTGGTTACGAAGTCCATGGTTATTCGCTCCCACTTCCACTCGGGTATACCCGGTTGTTGAAGTAGTCCTGATGGCTTCTGATATTCCACCTTGACCTTGGCGCAAGTGAGGCACTTGCTCACATAAGTAGCAATTTCAGCCTTCATGTTTGGCCACCAGTATAACCTTTTGAGGTCTAGATACATCTTATCTGACCCCGGGTGAATGGAGTATCGAGTCTTGTGGGCCTCGTTCATTACAACGTCTAGGTACCCACCGAACTTCGGTGTCCAGATTCGATTCATGAGATAACGAGTTCCATCCCCTTTGACTTCCAAGTTCTTGTCCATCCCCCTTAGTGCTTCGCTTGCCACGTTTTCTGGTTTCAAGGCTTCTAATTGGGCGTCCTTGATCTGGGTGGCCAGTTGGGAGTGGATGGTCATGGCTAGGGATTTTACTCGGCGACCCGAGTATTCCTTCCTGCTTAAGGCATCGGCTACTACATTAGCCTTGCCCGGGTGGTAGCGAATTTCACATTCGTAGTCATTCAGTAATTCCACCCATCTTCTTTGGCGCATGTTAAGTTCTTTCTGATTGAGAATGTGCTGAAGACTTTTGTGATCAGTGAAGATGGTGCACTTGGTGCCGTAGAGGTAGTGCCTCCAGATCTTCAGGGCGAACACCACCGCTCCCAGTTCAAGGTCGTGGGTTGTGTAATTAACTTCATGTGTCTTCAGTTGCCTTGATGCATAAGCGATGACTCTTCCCCTTTGCATGAGCACACAACCGAGGCCTTGATTTGAAGCATCGCAATACACCACAAAATCATCAGTTCCTTCTTGAAGAGACAAGACTGGTGCGCTGCATAGGGCTTGCTTTAGTCTCTGGAAGGCGGCTTCTTGTTTATCTTCCCATTCGAACACCACACCTTTCTGAGTCAAGGTGGTGAGAGGCTTAGCGATCTTGGAGAAGTTTTGTATGAATCTTCGATAGTAGCCTACGAGTCCCAAAAACTGTCGGATTTCTGTTGGCGTTGTAGGTGTTGACCAATCTTCGATTGCTTTGATCTTCGATGGGTCGTCATGTATTCCTTCCTTGCTTACTATGTGGCCAAGGAATCCTACTTCTCGGAGCCAAAATCCACTCCCCTGATATATATCCAGAAACGTAAACCCTAATGTACACAAACTTGTTCGCACAAGTCTGAAAATCACTGCAACTGGACTAGCTTCTATTGATTAGATAATGTTCGTACAAATGGAAATTTCGGGTTGTCACACCAGACCTGCCAGTCTAGCTGTTGCATGCAACTCAGGTGTGGGTTTGTCAGACCCAATATAGATCTATACACAACTATCACGCTCTCCTTACAAAAGACTCTGGTTAGAATTCACAGGACTTTTGATTTCGTTACTTTGAAAGTAACGTGAAGTGAATGTCACAAAAATTTATTCACTAATAGATTTACATGAACTGAACTAAAAAACCCATTTTTGTATAAACCCGGTACTTTTTATTCGCACCCTATTTAGATGAACTGAAAACCATTGGTAATGAGTTTGAAATTTAAATGAAACATAAACTATACGTATTATAGTTTAACATAATTATTTATAATGTATATGAAACATAAACTATACTTACTATAGTTTATCATAAGTGTTTATAATGTAAAAGAACCCTTTTCTATGTAAGTCGAATGTATAGCAAAGATATAACTATATTTATCCTGCCTTGTCTTGTACTATTCGTAATGATGGAGGATTCTTACAAATTAATGAGTATTTTCTGTTATATAATTATACCACAACAAGAAACACATGTAAAAGATGAAACCCTCAAATATTAACACTTTGCTCAACATGTTACAAAGTGAGATGAAAGTTATAAGCTGTTAACTTGTTTCTCACATTTCTGCACTGTTTTGGAAAAATCACATAGAAATCATACGAAGTCGAAAACTGAATCCGTAAACTCTAAGAGTTTAGAAAATTTGTCTAGTTTGTTCATAAATTTTATTATGATTTTTAGAAGTTTCTAATTGGTGTGAAAACGTTTATATTCACAGACTGGTCCGAATTCATAGCTACAGTGACAGACAGTTTTCTAAAAATCACCATAAATTGTAGAAATATCGTATGGAAGTGTTCAAGTAGTCATTTTAAAGGTATAAACCTAAAATATTTGCATCTAATACATTTTTGAGAACTAAAAAGATTTAAATTCTCAAAACAGTCCGTGAATGGAACAAAACTTTCTTGTTGAAAGCTGATGTTTGAGTTTAGATAAGTTTTTGGTGTTTTATCTTGTATTCTCCCCCCTAAAACATTAAGAAAACATGAAAATGTGGGGTTATGAACTCACCTTGACTGATTTCAGGAGATGGATGATGAAGAAGATAAGTTTACAAGTCAAGAACACTTGGGAGATGCTTGAAGATCCGAAGATCTAGCAACAATTTGATGATGTTTGTGTAAGGAACTCATGATTCGAGTGAAGGGTTGTAAGTTAATAAAGTGAGGGATGAAATTTACATACCAAAGGAGGATGAAAAGCTCTAAACCCCTAGAGAATCTCGAAATCTTGGAGAGAAATGGAGAGAGAAAAGTGTATTTGCTTTTGGTGGAGTGTTGGTCATCTAGGGAGAATGAATAGTTAGTTTCTTTGTGTGTGGGGGATCAAGGAAACTTATGGGGGAAGGATAAAAGTAAAATGAGTGGACAAATCTGATGTGAATAGTGACTGAGGGTATCATGGAGTGGGCATGTGTCACACCCCGAAACCGTAGGCGGAAACGTTTCGGGGCGGAGGTGACTTCATGTTGAATATCATAAACAATGTACATAGTAAGCAAAGTAAACAACCATTACATTACCTATGAAAATTTACATTTGTTTGGAAATAAAGTTGTACAAGTGTGATACATATGTATATATATGAACAAAAGTAAGACGTGTCATCTACGTACTCCGTGTTCACCAAAAGGATCATCGGATACCTGTCTAATGCGGAACTGAGAATACAAGCATTTTAAAAATCAGCATAAAGCTGGTGATTTCATAAGCGGTTTTGTTTTCTGAAAATGTACAAGTTTCCATTCGGTTTCTGAAAAAGTTATAAACCCAAGAAAATCCCATATTTTCTTATATTTAAAGTTTAGTTGTCTTTTTTTTACACGATTCTGGTTATGTATAATTGTTATCCCAGGAAAATCCCATATTTTCCTAAAAGTTGATTAGTGATCCAAAATGTAGTGTAAAAGATGTATACTGAAACCTGGTTATCCTTGTAAAGTGTATTTTAGTTTACCAATCCGAAATGTAATGTAAAAGATGTATACTGAAATGTATTAGTTTTAACACGTATATAAAACTAATAACTACAAAGTAAACTAGTTACTGAATCCATTATTACTGTAACAGCTCAAATTTTCAAATAAAATTTTCATTTAAAATGGAATAGCATTATTCAACAAAAGTATTTATTCCAAGTTCATTTCAAAAATACAATTAAAAGAATCCCCAAGATCTCCAACAATGGCAGTGTGTACGCGTCACGCCGACGACTTCCCACGGTCGTCACTAGTACCTGAAACACATAAATACAACTTGTAAGCATAAATGCTTAGTGAGTTCCCCAGTATACGACTTACACACATACGCCTTTCCAGGCCCTGACCTTTCGGTCCACATAACATTGCCTTCCGGCCCGTAACATAATCGCCTTCCGGCCCGTAACATATCGCCTTCCGGCCCGTATCATGTTGCCTTCCGGCCCATAACATTTACAACATATAACACATATAATATAACACACACATAGCACATACATCATACACCATACCTGTCATTTCTGTCGCATAACATATCGCCTTCCGGCCCATATAAACACACATATCATATACAACATCTACTTTTCTAATTACAACATGAGTAACATATATCACATACGACCTTCCGGTCTCACAGTCAAACCCTTCTGGGTGGTTTATAGTGAGAAAACTCACCTCGTAGTATGCAAGCTATAAACCCTTGGAGCTACTCACACTCGATCCGCTAATCTGCAGGCTCCCTATAATACCACATACCTTTGTTAATGAACTTATCAAACAAGACAACTGACCCTACGAAAGTACATATAGGTCAACGGTCAACTTGACCGGACTCGTCGAGTGCAAAGGTGACTCGGCGAGTCTAGACGTCCTCCCCAACTTCCCTGTTGTTCCCCTTTCTACCCGTCGAGTATCCCCCTTGACTCGACGAGGTCCTTGTGGAAGAATCGTGGGGCCACCCCGACTCCACTCGCCGAGTCTAAAGAACGACTCGGCGAGTCCAGTAAGTCTTCACGCTACTCGCTGAGTCTGAAGAACAACTCGGCGAGTTCTAGTGAATCTTCAAGCTACTCGCCGAGTCTAACGAGCAACTCGGCGAGTCCAAGCGGATCTTCAAGCTACTCGCCGAGTCTGATCATTGGACTCGGCGAGTCCACGCCATGCAGTCAATCAACTGCCTCCTGTAATTCGCATGGTTCCGTAATATATAGATATGGGACTTCCTGGACCTTTACACATACTATTACTGGGATTTAAACACTTGCAACAACACTATAATCCATCTAATCATTAAATGGGTTTCCTAAACCCTAGATTCGTGTACAACCCAAAACTACAGAAATGATCCGAGGATTACCTGGAAAACGTGTTCCCTGTGTCCCCAACCTTCAGAGCTCAATCCCCTTGATCCTCCTTTGACCACAACCTTGCCTCTTCTTGCCTAACAACCTCTTCAAGCTTCCACTAGTCTTCACCCTTGCTCCAGATGCCCACAGACGTTTAGGTTATCTTCAATCGGCCAAAAGACGAGACATGACGGCCCTAAAGACATTATATACGATCCAGAATCAAAACGGCTAGGGTTTCAGCTGAACAGCGTCGACTCGCCGAGTCCCTAATGGACTCGTCGAGTCCAGTCGCGGATCTGTGTCCAAGACCGTGGTCCTACTCGGCGAGTCAGGCACCAACTCGCCGAGTCCCCTCCTAAATATGCCCCAAAATAGTTTAAAGCAATACCTGAAATTCCGGGCTGTTACAATTACTAAATAGTAAATCTCTGTTATCCAAATTGCGAGTTCCATAACCATACGACAGATAAGATATGGCAATATGTAGTCCACATCACCTTATGACTTTCGTCACCCTTGAACCTTTCGGTTCGGCTGTACCTAGCATCCAGGTGTGGGGTAGTCAGCCCCGTATATATCTATACACTCAAGTCACGCTCCTTATCTAAGAGATTCTGGTTATAGTGGCGGTCCTCCACTCACGTATCTCTGTGGAGTGTTCACCGAGGACGTCTCTCCAATTTATAGGAATAACAAATTTACTAGTAATAATAAAGAATGATCCTGTTACAAATGACGATCCTCCACTCGCGTATCTCTGTGGAGTGTTACAGAGGACAAAACAGTGTACTAAGATTTCATGTTCAAAGTTCAAATGTTATGCTTTTAACTATTATAATGTGGAAACCCTTTGTGAAAAATATAAAGTACAACATTTTATAATGTTTTTCACATATAATATAATAGTGTGTTGTACATGTTCAAACAGTTATCTGTTATGATTGTCGGTGTTCAAAGCATATGTAATATGAAACACAACACATATAAAACAAGTTTTGAGTACAAGTATTACTTGTACTTTGCTTGTATTCCCCCCCCTCTGAAAATAGTGAAAAACATTGAAAAAGAGTAGGGGTATGAACTCACCAGACGAGAAAACATGACGGTTTGGATGCTAAGTATCGGTTCGAGGCTTGATAACGTGCGGGGTTCCTATTTAATATGAAATGATATACAAATGTATCTAATTAGACTTTAAATCACTAATTAGATATGATTATACACTCCAATACGAGAAAACACTTCAAATCAAGTGTTTGGAGTGACCCGGGTGACATCTATGGATGTATAGGAATTTAGATAATGTGTTTACTCTTCAAGAGTAAACTCCTCATGGAGTTTTTGGCCCTAATACCAACTCCACATGAGTTCACAGCCGTGAAATCATGGATGGGGGGTTTTATGATGCTAAATGGAGAAATAACACTTGGGAAAGGTTGCTATGATTTAATCTAAGGCATAGGAATGAAATTAACCATCAAAGGTATCACCAAATGGAGTTTACGGACGTAACCTCCTATATATTCATTCCTTTCATGATTTGGTGACCCTAGATTAATCATATGTGATTCAAACGAATTTTACAAGCCTTAGAATGAATTTAGGGCATCATTTGACTTGTCTATGTGAGTTTACGGCCCAAGAAACCATTCTTGAGGGGTTTACAACCATGAACTCCTAAAGGGATGGTTTTCATCATGTTTATGGCTCCTGAATCGATTTTGGTTGATTCTAGAATTTAATCAAAGGCTATTGGTGTGTTTAAGTGGCATTTAAACACTTGAATTTAAGTTTACTCTCCATGATAATGAGTTTACGACCCAAGCATGTTCTTGGGCGGTAAACTCATGTTTACTCCTCAAAAGTTGGATTCAAGGTTCTCTAAGTCCATTCCACTAAGCTATTTAGCCTAATCTAAGCTCTAAAGGTGGATTGGAAGGGTTTTCAAGCCCAAAAACCCCTTTTATGTGTGTTTACGGCCCAAGCATGTTCGAGGGATGTAAACACATGAAAATGGTCCTTTTTCAAAGATTAAGAATGAATTTGAAGGCCAAGGATGCTAGTCTATGAGTTAGGGGAGTTACCTTGATGAATTGGAGCCTTAATTTGATGATTTTGGACCTTGAGTTTGGATTGAGGAGAGAGGTTAGAGAGAGAGTAGTGAGAGAGAGAGAGGAAAAGCTTCAAATTGAAGTCTTATGGGCTTTAAATATTATTCAAGTTCGGGACACGGTGGAATTCTACCCGATACCGACGTTAGATGTGGCTTTTGGTCGCACCCGATTAAGTTGTCGTCACCAATATGGTCAATTCTAAAAAATTTCCAATTACTAATATGGGGTGATAACATGAGTTCTAAACACGCTAGGACACCCATTATGTCATAATAGTAATCTCAAATTAAATGACTTAATTCAATAACGTAAACGGAAATGAAATTGAAAACGACGAATGTATTAACTGAAAGGGTTACAAATGGTGGAACGAACTTTGGGTTGTCACATTATCCCCCCGTTAGAGGGAATTTCGTCCCGAAATTTAGAATTAAGATACAAATGATGGATGTGGGAAGAGATGCGGATACTTCTGTTTCATCGAGTCTTCACGCTCCCAAGTGAATTCCGGTCCTCGCTTGGCATTCCAGCGAACCTTCACTATCGGGATGCGACTTTGTTTTGTGCGTTTGATCTCTCGATCAATGATTTCGATTGTGTAACAACTCGAAGTTTTCCATCGTCGAAAACTTGTTCTACCCGTGAGACTTCGCCGTCAATCGATTCGTTTCGTTCTCGCTTCGGGTTAATTAATTAAATTTATATGTTATTATAATTTAATGAGTGTTCAAATCCCTTAGGAACTCATGAAATTAACCCAAAAGTGTTCATTTCAAAAAGTTAGAAACATTCCCGCCGGGTATCGATAACTTAATCGGGTGCGACCTAAAGCCTCGTTTAATGCCGGTATCGGGTAGAATTCCTCCGCGTCCAAGTTTTGGGAACTATATAAATGTGTTAAACCTTTTATTTGAAGCTTTTTCCTTCTCTCTCTACTCTCTCTCTAACCTCTCTCCTAAAATCCAAGATTTACGGTCCAAAACTTAATTTTAAGGCCTCAAATCCTTAAGGTAAGTTCCTAACCTCATTGTATAGCTTATTTGACTTCCAAATTCGAGACTTAACCGTGAAATAGGATGCAAAGTATGAGTTTACGGCCCAGGAAGGTGCCTAGGCCGTAAACACCAAAAATGAAGGGTTTTGAGCCCTTAAACCCCTCCTTGACAAGTTTGGGACTTAGATATGGCTAAATGGCTTCAAGATATGGACTCTAAACAATTAAAACATGAACTTTGTGAAGTTTGAATGATTTTACGGCCAAGGATCATTCTTGGGCCATACACTCATATATCTAGGGTTTTCATGCCCTTAAACCCTTCCAAACCACTCCTTTGTCTTAGTTATGAATTATAGAACATAGATCTTTGCATTTGGACACTTGAAACACAAGTTTTGGAGGACTAACATGAGTTTACAGTCAAGGCTTGTGCTTGGGCCGTAAACTGCATGAAACATGGTACAAATCCTATTCTAGGGTGTTTGAAAGCCATCCAACACCACCAAAAGCCTTGGAATAAATCAAAGGACCAACCAAAAATAGTTTTAAGGCTTTACAAACATCAAAACCCCACATTTGAGAGTTTACGGCCATAGAACATGTCTCATGGCCGTAAACTCATAAAAAGGTGTCAAATGGTGCCTTAAACTCATTTCTAGGCTTGTGGGAATTTTTAGAATCACATGTGATTGATTTTAACACCTTAAAAACACTAAATCTTGGAGATTTGAGAGTTTACGGCCAAAGACCCCATGCCTAGGCCGTAAACTCCCTTATGTATTGTAAATGATGTTTTTAATTCAATCCAAGCCTTAAGAAAAATTAATCCAAGCATTTCCAAGTGTCCATATCCATTTATGACCCAAATTTGCACCATAAACCATCCACCATGAGTTTACGGCCGTAAACTCATGGGGAATGGGTGTTTTGGACCAAAAACTCTTGTATAAGTTTATTCATGGGGAGTAAACTCAAGTCCCAAGTCCCTCGCATCATTACATGTCCCTAAACGCCACTCGGGTCCCTCCAAACACTTGTATTGGAGTGTTTTCGTGACTTGAAGCAATTGTCCCTATCCAACAATCAATCTAAGTCCTAATTAGATACAAATGTGTATCTTTACATCATAATTAGGAACCTCGCGTGTTTACAAGTCCCGGACCAACACTTAGCATCCGAATTCGCCACATTTCTCGTCCGGTGAGTTCATACCCCTACCCTTTTTCAACTGTTTTCACTGTTTTAAGGGGGGAATACAAGCAAAAGTACAAGGAAAACTTGTACTCAAACTCATTGTTTTCAGTTTAATCGTTTTCATTCTGTATGTTATAATATCAATAACTGTGTTTATCAAATAGTTCGAATTACGAATTTAGCTTTCAAACTAATCATAGATTTCTCGATAAAATGCTCTAATCTAAACTATGTTTCATAATATGCGAATAACTTATACTAATTCCCAGTTATAACAAATTACGAATACGAATACGAATACAAAGCTATAACTAGGAATAGAATGAATATGAAACTATAACTAGAAAATAGAACGAATAACACATCTATAACTAGGAACAGAATGGATAACGAAACTATAATTAGGAACATAACGAATACGAATACGACTGCGAATACGAATATGAATACGAATAGTATTAGGAGTAGGATTACGGATAGGAATGCGACTATGAATACGACTGCGAATATGAATACGACTGCGAATACAAATACGAATACGAATAGTATTAGGAGTACGATTAGGGATAGGAATGCGACTACGAATACGAATACGAATACGACTGCGAATACGAATACGAATACGAATAGTATTAGGAGTAGGATTAGGGATAGGAATGCGACTACGAATACGACTACCAATACGAATGCGAATACGAAAATTAATAGGAGTAAGAATAAAGAAACGAATGCAGTAACGAATACGAATACGAGGACGAATAAGTACACGAATATGTTTAAGAATAAGAATACTGAATATAACCGTAACCAGTAAAGACACACACACACACAATCAGGGAAACATGGGGTTTTCCTGGGGAAAACAAAACATTACCTAATCACGTATACATCTTTTACATCTTTAACATCGTTCACATTAGAAACCAACATGCAGGAAAGCATGGGGCTTTCCTGGGTAACACTTATATAACTAGAAAGAGTAACAAACTGAATAACATTACATCTTTCACAACTAGTAATATACAATTAGGAAAGTATGGGACTTTCCTGGGATTATAGTTAAATAACCAGAACCGTGTAACCTATCAATCAACCAACTTTCTCTTTTAAGAAAATATGGGATTTTCTTGGATAACAACTTTTTGGTAAACTAAAGGAAACTCGTACATTTTCATAAAGCAAACATCTTATGAACTCACCAGCTTTATGCTGATTTTCAAATTGCCTGTATTCTCAGGTCCACATTAGACAGGTACCTAGCAAATCTTTTGGAGAAGACGGACCGTAAAGAAGACTCGTCTCTACTTTTGTTCATATATATTATGTATTACAAATGTACAACTTTACTTTTGAACAAATGTAAACTTTGATATGTAATGTAATGGTTGTTTACTTTGCTTACTATGTACATTGGATTTGATACTCAACTTTTGAACAAATGTAAACTTTGATATGAAGCATTCTCGGTATTCATGTTCGGCCACCAGTATTGTTTCTTGAGATCCAAGTACATCTTGTTTGAACCTGGGTGAACAGAGTATATGGTCTTGTGTGCTTCCTCCATGAAAATCTCCCTGAATCCTCCAGAATTTGGAATCCAGATTTGGTCCATGAAACAGTAGACTTCGTCACCTATGATCTCAAGTTTCTTGTCTATTCCTCTCAAGACTTCGCTTGACACGTTCTCTGGTTTGAGGGCTTCTATCTGGGCGTCTCGGATTTGCATGGATAAATGGGAATGGATAGTCATCGTCAATTTCCTCACTTTACGGCTTGAACTTTCCTTTCGGCTAAGGGCATCTGCTACCACATTGGCCTTGTCGGGACGGTAGTGAATATTGCACTCATAATTGCTGAGCAGCTCTACCCATCGTTGTTGCCTCATGTTTAAGTCCTTCTGATCGAGGATATGCTGCAGGCTCTTATGGTTAGTGAAGATCGTACACTTGGTTCCATAGAGATAATGTCTCCAAATTTTCAATGCAAAGATTACGGATCCTAGTTCCAAGTCATGAGTGGTATAGTTGACCTCGTGTGCTTTCAACTGTCTCGAGGAATATGCAATCACTTTTCCCCTTTGCATATGCACATAACTTAAGACCTGGTTAGATGCATCACAATAGACAACGAAGTCTTCTGTCCCTTCGGGTAGGGATAGAACATGCACACTGCACAAGGCTTGCTTTAATGTCTGGAATGTTGTTTCTTGCTTTTTACGCCAACAAAAGGATACACCTTTCTATGTTAGAGTGGTTAGGGGTTTGGCGATTTTGGAAAAATTCTGGATGAATCTCCGATAATAGCCGGCAAGACCCAAGAATTGTCGGATTTCTGTGGGTGTCTTTGGTGCCGACCAATTCTCTATCGCTTTAATCTTGGAAGGATCCACATAAATACCCTCTTCGCTTACCACGTGACTGAGGAAAGTTACTTTCCGAATCCAGAATTCACACTTGGAAAATTTCGCGTACAGCTTTTCGGATCTAAGGGTTTCCAACACTGACCTCAAGTGTTGTTTGTGTTCTTCTTTGCTTCTGAAGTAGACAAGTATGTCTTCATTGAACACGATGATGAACTTGTCTAAGAAGGGACGAAACACCCGGTTCATCAGGTCCATGAACACTGCCGGTGCGTTGGTTAGACCGAAGGGCATCACTACAAACTCGTAGTGTCCATACCGAGTCCTGAAAGCTGTTTTGGAAACATCACTCTCATGAACTCGTAGCTGATGGTACCCTGACCGAAGGTCTATCTTTGAGAAGTAGATGGCACCCTGGAGTTGATCGAAGAGGTCATCTATTCGCGGAAGGGGATGTCGGTTTCTGACGGTCAACTTGTTCAGCTCGTGGTAGTCGATACACATCCGGAAGGATCCATCTTTCTTCTTTACAAACAATATCGGACCTCCCCAGGGTGAGGAACTCGGTCTGATGAACCCTTTTGTTGAGTAACTCGTTGAGTTGGCTAGATAACTCCTGCATTTCTGCTGGAGCTAAACGATATGGAGACTTGGCTATGAGGGTAGCTCCAAGAATTAGGTCGATGCAAAACTCAACTTGACGTTCAGGAGGAATTCCCGGGAGCTCTTCGGGAAAGACATCAGGAAAGTTGCAGACTTCGGGGATGCCCACGAGGTCTTTAACTTCCTGTTTCTCGTTGATTACATGGGCTAGTAATGCTTGGCATTCCTTTTGCAAGAGTTTCTGAGCTTTGATGCAGGAAATGATGCGAAGATTGGAGCTGAGTTTATTGCCATAGATTATGAGAGTTTGACCCACAGGGAGATTGAGGTGAATGGCTTTTTCATAGCAAAGGATATCAGCATGATTGGGAATCAACCAATCCATGCCAATGATGAAATCAAAGCTCTTTATGGAGACTGGCATAAGATCAATGGCAAAAGTATGGTCGTTCAAGGTAAGGATACAACATATGAAGATATCGTGAGTGTTTTCTTTCTCACCGTTAGCCATCTCGACGGTAAATGTTTCGGTTAATGGTTGGGGATTAGGTTTTAGATTATGTTTGAACGTATGACTAACAAAGCTTCTTTTAGCACTCGAATCGAAAAGGATACTAGCATAAAATTTGTCGAGAAGGAACGTAGCCGAAACAATGGTGGGATCGGCGACTGCCTCCTCCCGTCCCATAGCTAGGACTCTCCTGGTATTACTAGTTGTCACCTTCTTGGGGTAGCTTCTTTTGAAATGCCCAACTTCTCCACAATTATAGCAGGCTTGACCAACACCTGCTCCAGAAGGTTGATTGGCTGATTGGGCTGGTGCCTTGCAGAATCGAATCGTATGCCCCTTTTTACCACAGTTGGTGCATGATAGTTCACGGCAGGGCCGGGGTTATGGTGGTATTTACACTTTTCACACAGAGGAAGGTTACCAGCATACCTACTAGTAGGTGTTTGAGCTGTAGATCCCACAACAGAAGTAGCAGTAACGGGGGTAGTAGCAGCATGGACTACTACAGTCTAGTGTTTCTTTGAAGATCCTTGAAAAGGTTGGCTTTTCATTTTCTTCCAAAGCTTCCTTTTCTCACCACTCCTCTTGGTCGGTTCAGGGGTGGCGGTTGTTTCCTCAACATCATCAATGTGGTCAATCAGGGTTTGGGATAAACTTTTGGCACTATCATATGTATCCGGCCTCACAGCTAATCATTTCCTTTTGTCGGTTGGGTCAGCCCCCAAATAAATCTCTCTATCTTCTTACTCTCCGGGGTAACCAATCTCGGATAGAGTAGCGCCAGGTCATCAAATCTCGAGGTGTATGTGGCAATATCGGAACCCTTCATCTTCAGGTTCCAGAGCTTATGCTCTAATTTCTGTATTTCGCCCCGAGGGCAGTACTCAGCTAGAAGAAGTTCTTTCATGGCTTCCCATCCCATAGCATTGGCTACAGGTAGGGTCAAGGATTTGACTCGGCCGGTTCACCAAGTCAGCGCTTTATCGATAAAGGTACAGGCGGAAAACTTTACTTTATCAGAGTCCGAACAGGCACAAATTTCAAAAATGGATTCGATTTTCTCGAACCATTGGGTAAGGGAAATGACACCTCCAGTGCCATTAAAGGATGTGGGTTTCGCGTTCATGAAATCTTTATAAGAACCCTCCTTTCGGTGTCCCTGGCTACCTTCCTGGTTTTGGGGTTGGGGACGACCTCTTGAACTACTGGGGTTCATTTGTGACATGGCGGCTGTCATTGCGACAGTAACAGCTGCCTAAAGCGTTACAAGATCAATTTGAGGAGGAGGTGGTGGCGGAGGGTTGTTGGTCTTTGAGCTGGGTCTCTTTCTTGGAGGCATCTTGATCTAATAAGATCAGGAAAGAGAGGATGATAAGTCCTCCGAATTGAATCAAGAGATATGACAGATATATATTTCGAATAAGTGATAAAGCAGAAAGAGTTATCAAAGCATACAACTTATCGCTAGAGGGTTATTCAAGGAGCAATACCTGAATGAGGATTTCTACAAAGGATTGGCTCGAGAAATACTCCCATAGTATTTCATGGTTCGCTACGACCACGGTTCGATGTTTGGGGTATTAGGGTAAGTTTTTAGGCATGTTGAACACCACAGTCACTCCCAAGCACATGTTGGCCGTGTCTCGAATGAATATAGTTGGCCATGCTATATTGATCCTAGACACGACTACATAACTCCCTAGGTTTAACCGCAGCGTACAACACCCATTTACTTATGTTTTGTTCTACTTGTAGTTACGGATCTTGACGGTTAGGTATACTTGTATACTTTTGAAAATACTTATACTTTGAAGTATACTTTTAGTTCAGAGCACTTATGCCCCTTAGTGTTTATAGTTTTATACCATGTAAGGTGTGGTATACTTTATTCACTATAAACAAGGGCTCTGATACCAATCTGTCACACCCCGAAACCGTAGGCCGAAACGTTCTGGGGCGGAGGTGACTTCATTTTGAATATCATAACCAATGTACATAGTAAGCAAAGTAAACAACCATTACATTATATATGAAAATTTACATTTGTTTGGAAATAAAGTTGTACAAGTGTGATACATATGTGTGTGTGTGTGTGTGTATATATATATATATATATATATATATATATATATATATATATATATATATATATATATATAAACAAAAGTAAGACGTGTCTTCTACGTACTCCGTGTTCGCCAAAAGGATCATCGGGTACCTGTCTAATGCGGAACTGAGAATACAAGCATTTTAAAAATCAGCATAAAGTTGGTGATTTCATAAGCGGTTTTGTTTTCTGAAAATGTACAAGTTTCCTTTCGGTTTCTGAAAAATTTATAAACCCAAGAAAATCCCATATTTTCTTATATTTAAAGTTTAGTTGTCTGTTTTGTTACACGATTCTGGTTATGTATAATTGTTATCCCAGGAAAATCCCATATTTTCCTAAAAGTTGATTACTAATCCAAAATGTAGTGTAAAAGATGTATACTGAAAACCAGGTTATCCTTGTAAAGTGTATGTTAGTTTACCAATCCGAAATGTAATGTAAAAGATGTATACTGAAATGTATTAGTTTTAACACATATATAAAACTAATAACTACAAAGTAAACTAGTTACTGAATCCATTATTACTAAATAGTAAATCTCTGTTATCCAAATTGCGAGTTCCATAACCATACGACAGACAAGATATGGCAATATGTAGTCCACATCACCTTATGACTTTCGTCACCCTTGAACCTTTCGGTTCGGCCGTACCTAGCAGCCAGGTGTGGGGTAGTCATCCCCGTATATATCTATACACTCAAGTCACGCTCCCTATCTAAGAGATTCTGGTTATAGTGGCGGTCCTCCAATCACGTATCTCTGTGGAGTGTTCACCGAGGACGTCTCTCCAATTTATAGGAATAACAAATTTACTAGTAATAATACAGAATGATCCTGTTACAAATGAGGATCCTCCACTCGCGTATCTCTGTGGAGTGTTACAGAGGTCAAAACAGTGTACTAAGATTTCATGTTCAAAGTTCAAATGTTATGCTTTTAACTATTATAATCTGGAAACCCTTTGTGAAAAATATAAGGTACAACATTTTATAATGTTTTTCACAAAATAATATAATAGTGTGTTCTACATGTTCAAACGGTTATCTGTTATGATTGTCAGTGTTAAAAGCGTATGTAATATGAAACATAACACATATAATACAACTTTTGAGTACAAGTATTACTTGTACTTTGCTTGTATCCCCCCCCCTTAAAAACAGTGAAAAACATTGAAAAAGAGTTGAGGTATGAACTCACCAGACGAGAAAACATGACAGTTTGGATGCTAAGTATCGGTTCGAGGCTTGATAACGTGCGAGGTTCCTATGTAATATGAAATGATATACAAATGTATCTAATTAGACTTTAAATCACTAGTTAGATATGATTATACACTCCAATACGAGAAAACACTTCAAATCAAGTGTTTGGAGTGACCCGGGTGACATCTATGGATGTATAGGACTTTAAATAATGCGTTTACTCTTCAAGAGTAAACTCCTCATGGAGTTTTCGGCCCTAAGACCAACTCCACATGAGTTCACGGCCGTGAACTCATGGATGTGGGGTTTTATGATGCTAAATGGACAAATAACACTTGGGAAAGGTTGTTATGATTTAATCTAAGGCATAGGTATGAAATTAACCATCAAAGGTATCACCAAATGGATTTTACAGCTGTAAACAAGGAGTTTATAGCTGTAAGATCCTATATATTCATTCCTTTCATGATTTGGTAGCCCTAGATTAATCATATGTGATTCAAACCAATTTTACAAGCGTTAGAATGAATTTAGGGCGTCATTTGACTTGTGTATGTGAGTTTACGGCCCAGGAACCCATTCTTGGGGGGTTTACGGCCGTGAACTCCTAAAGGGAGGGTTTTCATCATGTTTATGGCCCCTGAATCGATTGTGGTTGATTCTAGAATTTTATCCAAGGCTATTGGTGTGTTTAAGAGGCATTTAAACACTTGAATTTGAGTTTACTCTTCATGATAATGAGTTTATGGCCCAAGCATGTTCTTGGGCAGTAAACTCTTGTTTACTCCTCAAAAGTTAGATTCAAGGTGTTCTAAGTCCATTCCCTTAAGCCATTTAGCCATATCTAAGCTCTAAAGGTGGATTGGAAGGTTTTTAAGGCACAAAAACCTCTTTTATGTGTGTTTACGGCCCAAGCATGTTCCAGGGCCATAAACACATGAAAATGGTCATTTTTCAAAGATTAAGCACGAATTTGAAGGCCAAGGATGCTAGTATATGAGTTAGGGGAGTTATCTTGATGAATTGGAGCCTTAATTTGATGATTTTGGACCTTGAGTTTGGATTGAGGAGAGAGGTTAGAGAGAGAGAGAGTAGTGAGAAAGAGAGAGAAAAAGCTTCAAATTGAAGTCTTTTAGGCTTTAAATAGGATTCAAGTTCGGGACACGGTGGAATTCTACCTGATACCGATGTTAGACGTGGCTTTTGGTCGCACCCGATTAAGTTGTCGAAACCCGATATGGTCAATTCTAAAAAATTTCCGATTACTAATATGGAGTGATAACATGAGTTCTAAAGGCGCTAGGACACCCATTAAGTCATAATAGTAATACCAAATTAAATGACTTAATTCAATAATGTAAACGGAAATGAAATTGAAAACGACGGATGTATTAACTGAAAGGGTTACAAATGATGGAACGAACTTCGGGTTGTCGCAGCATGGGAGGTTGATTGTGTCATAACTTTATGTAAAGTCAACACTCTATCACCAAATCTTACCCACTAGATATTATTCTTAGACCAAGATTTCCCACAAAATGTGTTTAAATTATGAATATTTAGGGTCTTATATGTTAAAATACGAATTTGGGTGAAAATCCCATGTTAAAATAATCAAAAACAGACTGAAAAATAGAAATCTGCGAAGCTTCTCGGATTGGGCCGAAGGTTCGGTCCTAAGAGGGTGAGAACCAAAGGACAGTTCGATCCAAAGTGGCTTGACCCGAAGGCGAAATAGATCTAAAGGAAGGCTTCGGTTTCAGTCCCTGCAGTTTCGGTCTTCAGCAGAGTTTGGTTCCTTAAGGGACCTTCGGGTTCGGTCCTTGGAGCTTCGTCTTTAAGATGGTTCGGTTCTAATAGAGAAGTTTCAGTCCTTTAAGGCTGTTTTTCCTATAAACCTCCCATTTTGAGCAGTTTTTCACCAAATTAAGTGTCAGGATGCCCCAAATGATCATAATAAGTTAAGGGAGATTTTGAGAGAGATTTCAGAGAGATTTCACATACTTGGAGAGATTTCACATACGTAGAGAGATTTGGTAGAAATTTCACATATTTAGAGAGATTTCACATACTTATAGAGTGATTTCACATACTTAGAGAGATTTAGGAGATATTTCACATATTTGGAGAGATTTGGGAGAGATTTGAGATACTTGGAGAGATTTCACATACTTAGAGAGATTTGGGAGAGATTTCACATATTTGGAGAGATTTGGGAGAGATTTGATATACTTGGAGAGATTTGGAAGAGATTTGAGATAGAGAGAGATAGAGAGATTTAGAGAGACTTTATTTGCAACTTTTTTGAGTGTTTAACTTTGAAATGCAGGGTTTGTGAGCCCCGTTTTGCCTTGTTATGAGTGTTATACGCCTCCGAAGGGTATGTATTAATGTTTTATTAAGTTGGTCCATCAGTTACACCGATTAGGGTTTATATTTTATGAACACGTGACACTTCTAAGTGATACTTTGTATTAATGTAGCGAGTTGTACAACGTTTAAACATAGTGTAAACCCTAATATACGAGGGTTAGCTAGATTAACCGGTTTGACTTGTTGACTTTGTTTGACTCTGACTTGACCAGAAATCGATGGTTGTCATATCATCCACCCGTTAGGAAGAATTTCATCCTGAAATTAGCACTTTAACCAGGACATCATCCTCATATTCCTAGGTGAAATCAGGTGCTTGTTTTATGATCCAATAGACCTTCACAACAGGGATGCGACTTTGATGTTAGGGTGATAGCTGTCGTTGTGTGAGAATTCAAGGAGCGGTAAGTGGGTATCCCACCCTTTTACCAAGACCAATGGCACAAGCTCTTGGCATGTCTTACAAGGTTTGAACACTTCCTTTTTCTTTGCTCACCGATTGTAGGTGGTAGCTCGTACTCCGTCTTGCCTAGTCCCTGAAAGGGTTGCGAGAATCATGAAATGAGTCTACTATCTCTGTCAGAGATGATGGATATTGATAGACCCTACGGTCGTATAATCTCTTTGATGTACGTTCTAGTCAATTTCTCTATCCTGTCAGCTTCTTTGATTGGTAGGAAGTGCGCGGATTTGGTCATCCTATCAATAATTACTCAAATGGTATCGAGACGCCCCCCTTTAACTTTGGTAACTTGGTTGTGAGGTTCATGGCTATCCACTTCCGCTTCCTTTCGGTTATCATTGGTTGTTGTAGGAAACTCAAAGGCTTCTGTTATTCTATCTTGACCATGGCATAAGTCCGATACTTGCCAACATGTGTAGCGATGTCAGCTTTCCTATTCGGCCATTGATGTTACATTTTTGAGGTTCAAATACATCTTGTCTGAGCCTGGATGAATGGAGCAACAAGTATTCATATTCTTTGTTCATGACGTCATTTCTGATTCCTTCAACTTCGGTGTCCAGATCCGGTTCATGGGATAACATGTCCTGCCGCTCTTGCCTTCTAGGTTCTTATGATCGGTAAAGATTCTACACGTCGTGTCGTTGAGATAGTGGCTCAAGATCTCTATGGAGAATACTACTGCTCCTAGTTTGAGGTCATGTGTGACCTGGCCAACCCCGTAATAACTTATCCTCGGATCATTGGATAGGGTATGCTGTAGTGTTTCTCGTTTGTCAGTTAGATCGGTAAGGAGCATATGGGTTCAATTTACGCGACTAGATTAGTTCGAATGGTAGAACATCCACTCACACTTCTGGGCAACCTTGTCCCGAAGCTCCTGGTAGGACTCGTACCTGGTCCATCTATCCTTGACTCGTGTGTATAGGCCGTATGTAATTAGGGTTGGTAAGGTAATTGGATGGGTGACTCTGCCCCAAGTCCACAACCAAACGAGGAACAGGAAATAGGGTAGAAACACACATTCAATGTCCGTAGAATCATATTTATACACCACACTTCATATACACACATGATTGCGATAGGTTTGTTGGGTTTTGAGCATTCTAACACTCCTAAGTGTACATGCAACCCTAAATACCTTGGATCTATGTTTTCTCTATTATACATGCAAATTTGAACTTCCAAGGTATTATCCTAATCTAGCATACAAAACAACAAATATAACAAGATAGAATACATACCTCTTTGATGTAGAATGTCTTCATGAAGCTTGAGTGCCTAGTGCCTCAAGTGTGACACCTCAAATGGTTCACAAAACACCAAATACACTTGGAATAACTTGAGAGAATTCTACAACTCATGAAATCGGGTAGCCCTTCTTTTACACACACTAGGCTCGTTTTTGGTCAAGAATAAGATGCATATATACTTAGGGTTACACCATGTAAACCCTAATTCACATGGCCTTTCATTTCCATGATCCATGGGTACAAAAACACCATGGAGCATCCATAGAGCATCATATGGGTTTTAGGCCAACTAGATATTCCATGGAGCATTAGCCCACTATATAAGTATGGATGATTTGCACAATCAACCCATATATTTAATTAGTCTTCTTTTGAGCACTTAATTAATCCTAGATTAATTCTTGATCAATACTAATTAAATAATCTTATTATTCTTATTATTATTATACTAGAACTTATAATATATTAACAACCATAAGTGTCTTATTTTTCTCATTATAGACTATCCAAATACATGATGCCATGCATCCCAAATGGACCATGCTGGGTCGGGTCTAGTCTTAGCAATTATAGTTATGGACTTAGACATTAATCCAACAGTCTCCCACTTGGATAAGTCTAAAACTATTATTTCGTATCACTTAAGGAACCGACTGACAATTGTAGCTCTCAAAAGCTTCTGTCGTACTCTGACCTTGTAGATAAACTCTGACCTTTGTTAATGACTTGTCCATTAGATAAGGGATCATATATTCCTCCATTCTAGATATCATATGGACTGAGACATGTATTATAATCATTCTCTCTGTCCATTTGTTGTTTACCGATTTCCGATTTATGACGATTGACTAGTTGAACAAATCAAATCAGTCCTGGCCCGGCCAAGCACTTCCATTTGTCATCATCAAATCATTGAGGGGCCCACATATATCGCTTTTATCTTGAAGGTAAAAGGAATGGATAAACTTCGACTCATATGGCTTGTTCTACTACTTGTTGAATCATACACAAAGACACATTTTATAACATCGAGTTACCAATGCGTTTTCGTGCAATCAATGTACTATCAACTCATAATAACAACTCATATCTCTAGGTTTGAAGAATATAAGATATTATCGTCTCATGATCACTCGTGATAAAATCCATGAAGTGATTCCAATGAGCGCGGGTTGAATCCAATACTCAGAACTTATGAGCACACATGAGTGTTGTAGCCCTTTGTCCAACACCTTAGACCTCTACAAGCCAACCCATGACAGTCTTAATTCATATCTACTTCCAACATATGACCGAATGTGGATGGTTTGAATAACATAGTCATTATGGAAGAATAACCTAGTTATTATGGAAGTCAAAACATGCAAAATGAAACACAAGAATAATTGAATCGAATATGGTATCAAAACCTATGAACATAAATAAAACACCTTTTATTTATCACCATATGATTACACATTATTCATTGTATATTTTTCGGCTATCAACTTTATTCTTGAATTTAAAACAATAGTTGTCCCATGCTCCAAGCATGTACACTATGTTTTTCTAAACACTAGTCATGTTATACAACAAGTATGCATACTATGTTTGTCTATGATCTTTACTTTGTGAACTAGATCAATTGAACATAACTTCAATGATTCTCTTTTCACACTCCAAAATCCCTACCGCAAATGCAAGAATTCCAAATTCATGTCATTTACCGAAATCTGTTAGATTCTAAACTTATATGCATCGATCCTCTTGTAATGATTATGCACAAATTCACAAAGACTTGGAAACAATCATTACATAGTATTCCAAAGGAGATCAACTCCTTGGAAACATCCTTCTTGCATTAAGTTTCCTTAATCTTACACAGATTGAAATTTCTAAATTTGAAACATTTCCAAATTCCATTTTGACTATCACTTCTGAACAAGAGTTGCTTCCTTACAAATTATGTCAATATGGTCCTTCCAGAATTATCACTATACTTCCAACTTTCCTTGAGTAACCAATCTTTGGTAAACCTTAGATTGTCCTTGACAATTGCTTAATCATTTTAGTCATATCCATTTCTAGACCTTTTCCTTTCTTAATGCCCCAGGCATTTGGAAAATTTTAGAAATGATGAATATAGGACATGTAATCGATCCTATATCTGAAGCACATGGGACACGATTCATGATGTCTCACATAAAGACCAAACCAGTCTTTTGCTATACCATTTCCATTTTTATTTGCCAAGTTCTCATAATTCAAATTATGAAAAGGGATGCCATAATCGTAATCGAATTTTAGAACTTAAATAATGGACCCATATACAGAATTTCCTTATGTTGAGCCATTCCAACATGAAATTAATATATATATATATATATATATATATATATATATATATATATATATATATATATATCCTTGACTAAATGATTAAAACCTCACGATCTAAGCTTATATATTTGAGATGAAGTATAATTTCCTCTCCATTAATGATAGCAAAACAACTTTTTCCTAATTGAAACCTTTTGTTTTCTATAATTAACATTGCTAACTTGCAATACTTCATCATAATTATCATGCTCCCACTAACATGATGATTATTAACATAACACTTATGCTCCCACTAGCTTTGACATGTACTCAGAAATCAGTTGGACTTCTAGAAATCAATACTTTATAGACTTTCTTAACAAAGTTCAGATTTCTGATACTAGATTATTTTGATAGAAATTTATCAAAATCATACACCTTCCCTTAGATAGCACACTTTTGTGTGTAAACAATTATGAAGAGGGATGCCGTAATCATAATGGTTAGACCTTTTTGCCACTTCTCACAAGTCCAGGTTAGTGTGCCGGTAAACCACACACGCTCCACTAACGACTTAAGAGTGCAAACATCACAATTTCTGTGTAACTAAAATCTACTTAGTGAAAGTGTTTCCTCACCATCATTTTCATGAATCGGAGAGAAACCTTATAACACCTAGATTTAATGGTGTATGTGTTCTTATCCATGTAAATTGTCAAAACCATAGTCACAAGACAAGGATAATGATAAATCCAAACTCATATGGATTGAACTCAATCTTAATTTCTTGCCATCTAGCAGCTCAAGGGCCTGCCATTGCTTCCAAGTTTTTTGTGCAGCCAATTGAGAACTCTAAGAACTCATATGCAAAGCCAACTTTAAGTGAAATTGGCACAGAATATGTCAACACGATAGGTTAAAAACCTCAAGTCGTGTGCTAGTGAAGAACTTCAGGTTTTATTCTTGATTAGTTCTTGAGACTTTCAAGACCTTCAAGATTCCTACTGTCCTCTTGACATATAAGACTCTCTTGTCAGATATTCAAGAGATAGTGTGGATTCTAATCAAGACAAACTCTTCACACAATTGGCCTTAATTGGTCTTTCTTTTATCTAAAACATCACAACTTACCAATTTCAAATGTACAAGAGTAGAAAACTTTTACTCTTACATTTGACAAGTGTTTTAAACTTCTTTAAGACATGTCACACAAATTACAATCTTGGAGTATGACTCTAACACTTGTATTGGAACAATGTATGACTCATCTTCTTGATTTAACCATTTCAACAATTCAAGTTCCTCTTCTTAGTCATAAGAATGCACTAAGATTTCCTTAGAGAACTAATTTTGATATGGTTTCTTAATCATTAAGATGATCACAAAACTGATACCAAAGTACTCTCCCATCTTTTTAGATTTGAGAAACTTTTATCTTTCTACCTAAGTTGATTCTTCTTATTCGTGCTGCCATACATTGGAATCTTTTCTAATGTTTCAGAATTATACTTAAACTTGTAAGTGTAACCATATTTACTGAAGTTAAGTGAATCATGACGAATAGTCTTATCGATCTTTTGTGGTGGACTTAATCAGTACACAAGAATGTGTACTCGATCCCTTAGTCCTTTACATGACTCACACATCCATGTGAACAAGTAATTAGTCTTAATTTTCCAATGCTCGAAAGTTCTCATTCACCATGCTATACAACTTGCATGATTCCAAGTTCCGGTCCAATTGAAACTTGGGTGATGAGGATCTTTTGTTCTTCGGTAAATTTAAACACTACCACAAATGAAAGAATCAAATTCATATTTCCACTCTTGCTCTTAATGGAATCTTATAAGCAACAAAAATTTCCACAAATGCCATTGTAAGGATATTTTAAAATAAATAAAATAAAAATTTGCTTTTATTTTAAAAAATTTGCAGAAAAAACTAATCCTTACAATGCAAATGTATATGAAAACTTGTTGTTATCTATTCCTAATCAATTTATTATAACTCCTAAGAAGTAGCTCAAGAATCCAATCTTCAAACTATGCGATAGAAATCCATTTACGCGATCTGATTCAACATATTCTTTCTTTAAGTTTCTTTACTTTCCTTTGATTCTTAAAACATCAACATGAGACCCAGTCACATCATGTATCAAGAATCTCAGAATAGAAACTTAGCAGAGTTAGATAGCGGACTTTACCTGAAGTAGAGTTAAAATTATTGACTTTAACATCCTTAGGTAAATTTGGCAGCTTCGCAATTAATGCCCCTTCCTTTGGCAATTTGACATATGGACACTTTGGTAATGGAACATGGGACTATCACATACTTAGCCTTCCTCTTTACCATTTGGTCAACCAAGTTGACTATGGTCAATCCCTTTCCACTGGGAAGAGAGAGCTTTACAAGATATCCAATGTCATCATTGTCAATGGCCGATCCCTTTCCACTAGGAAGTTGATCTTAGCAAATAGATAAGATCAATAAGGGTCTTGTCATAGTCTATTTCATAGGTGTTCCAAAAGAACTCTCCCGGCTTGTCAATATGTGACTACATCTCCAAGATATGACCACACATAGACCTTTATGTGACAACCCTAAATCTATTCCCGTTACAAATCCCATTTTCACTAACGGAATACGTTAACGTACGTTATTTTATGTAATATTTGGAATCATTAATATCCGAATATCTAATTATATGCATTTCCTAATATCATTATAAGTAATATAACTCATACGTGTTAATCTAGTTTAACCTAATAGAGTTGTATTACTATTTCAACCACTTCACCCGGGTAAAAAGTTTTAACCCCGTTAAACTTTAGCATTGAGTAGCCGTGTATCGGGTACAATACCCGAGACATATAAAAACACTTGAACACTTCAATTGGACTCTTTTACCACAATTACACCTCTCTCTCACTACTTTCTCTCTCTAGACCCGAAATCGACTCCAAATCCGCGAATTTCCGACTTCCAAACGTAAGGATTCATCCCCTAACTTAATCTAATCATACTTTACTGCTTTTAGAGTCCAAAATCATAAGAATCAAGGACCATAAAGGAGTTTACGGCCTAAGAAGCTCCTTAGGCCGTAAACCCCCAAAATCATGCCAAAGATCAAGTTTTTCCTCATGGTAAGCTAGTATACTAATTAAGGCATGTATCTAGAAGGGTTTGGACACTAAAACACATAGATTAGACATGTAAAAAGGAGTTTACGGCCCAAGCATGTGCTTAGGCCGTAAACACCTCAAACACCCCAAAAACACTTGTTTAAAGCCCCAAAAACTCATCTAGGGTGTTTGGCAATTTAGACTTGACAACAAGGAAGGCTTAAATGCATCAAACAACATCATTTCAAAAAGAGGAGTTTACGGCCAAGGCTAAGCTTGGGCCGTAAACACCCATGTTTTTGTGTCAAACAAGTCCCAAAACCCCTCAAATGCATGTAAGGATTTTATCTAAGGCCTTTGGAAGTGTGTTGTACCATTTAACTTCACATTTGGATACAAAATGAAGAGTTTACGGCCAAGGGTGTTCTTGGGCCGTAAACTCCCCAAAAATATATGCCAAATTGTCCCAAACTCACTATATGGCCTTTTAGGATTTATCTAAGGTGTATGAGACTTTGTTGTACCAATAAAACATACATCTTGAAGGGTTCACAAGAGTTTACGGCCCAAGAACAAGTCTTGGCCGTAAATTCCCCCAAAATGTCACAAATTATGATGTTTAATCCCTTAAAATAGTCCAAGACACATACCACTAAATCAAGGAAGTGAAATAAGACCTTAAACATACACTTTGGAGTGCCACAAGAGTTTACGGCCAAACCTAGGGGGTTTACGGCCGTAAACTCCCAAAGGATGGCTTTTGGGTCATAAACTCCAAAAGAGTGAGCTCGTGAACCCTCCCGTAAATCATTCATGACTTTGTACCACTCTCGGGAACCCCTTATAGGCCTTAAAACCCCGAAAACGATGCTAGAATGTCCAAATACTATAATGAAAAGCATAAGATGATTAACTTCTTGTAAAATACATATTTCATATGACATTAGGGTCCTAGGAGGTGCTCAAGAGGTTATTGGGTACCAAACGCTCAATCGACACTTTTACCCGATTTACCCGATTTCCGCGATTTCAGGTGAGTTCATACCCCTTAAATGAACCTTTCAAATGTTTTATATGTTTTAGGGGGGAGATACAAGTTGAATATACATGTTTATGAAAAGTTATACAAGACTATTTTTCAGATTTCAGAATCAATCACATGTGATTCACAACCTGTAGTTCAAATCATATGTGATTAATCACTATGCTTTATAAATAAATCAATTGTCTTTAAAACTACTTTGGATTAAATAACAAGTTTTTAATGTTCCTTTCGTACAATACTTTTGTTAAATAAAACTCTTTATAAGAATGTAATCATACTAATATATTTATATAAGTAAGACTTGAAAGACTTAGGACCGATAGCTCGCCTTATTTCCTGTTCTTGTTTGATTGTGGACTTAGGGTAGTAGTTATCCATCTGACTGTCATTGATTTCTTAATTATATATCTCATATATTAGTACAGATTATGAGTACTTCTTAATTCATTAATTACCTGAATCACTACTTGATTAGAACCACACACACTAAATTAACTATAATGGGTATAGTTAAGGACTCTATCCCTTGTTTCCACTATTACTCTACACTACTATAATTCTCTATATTTTGAAGCAATACACTAATAAGAGAATACAATACAAGTTATACGAAAGATTACTACACTATAATACAAGAGAATACACTAATCATGAGATAACTCACTAATCCACTACGGGATACTCTATACGCTATACACTATGCCCGAAGTTTTCCGATAGGAAGACGACACTACATGTATAGATCTATACGGGGCAGACGCTATTACATCTCGACTGATAACTTCAGTCCGAGCCGCTCAGGCCCAGGGATGCTTTTACTCTACTACACTATGCATGACTGGGAAGGTCATGGGGGTTCGCTATTACTCACACTATTGGGAATATACTAGAAAGACACTATAACCGCACTAAAATACTAAAAGAAAGATGAAGTAATATCTCGAAGTAAATAAGTATCTAATACTAAAGGATGCTGCACCACTATTATATACTCTAAGAATAACTCACTATATTACATTACTTAATGGTGAGTCACTATTACACTTCTATGATAAATGACATTCA
Source organism: Lactuca saligna (assembly GCF_052625555.1). Taxonomy (NCBI): domain Eukaryota; kingdom Viridiplantae; phylum Streptophyta; class Magnoliopsida; order Asterales; family Asteraceae; genus Lactuca; species Lactuca saligna. The sequence goes on along the minus strand of NC_136417.1, from coordinate 169,896,409 downwards.
AAGATAGAAACAACAGATTTCTTAAGGATTTTCACTTACTATGCAGTTCTGGAGAATATGGGATTTTCTAGGTTTCACCACTATTTATGATTTCAAACTTCAGTTTTCATAATAATGACTCTAATGCTTTTTATACAAGTACTCACACTAAAACTCTTATGAACTCACCAGCTTTATGCTGATAATTCTTTTCAAAATAACTTGTATCTTCAGGTCAAAGATAGACAGGTACAGCAGCAGCATTTTTGGAGAAGATGGAGGATACAAGACCCATCTCTTATTTTTGTTTACTTTTGGTGTTTGTCAAACATTACAAAACACACTTGTAAATACACATACTATATAAATGAAATGGTTGTATGTTTCTTGCTTTTACTATTATACAATTGTGATGATACTGTACACTACGTCATCCACCCCGAAACGTATTCCGCCGTTATCGGTTTTGGGGTGTGACAGATTGGTATCAGAGCATTGTTTATAGTGAATCATGTATATCAACCTATAAAAGATATACGAACTATAAACACTTCGGGACTAAAACACTCTGACCAAGAATATATACTGTTAAGTATCTAAAAGATTTAACTAAGTATATCTACACACATCACTATAAAACACAGAAGTCAGTATCGTCCTAGAACCAAACAAAAGTATTAAGATTTTTGGATAGTACAATTGAGCTTAGAGACATATAGTCACATTTAGGGGGATGTAGCCTGATCAACTACGTCTTCCTGGAAGTGACTAGCATGTGCCTAAGTTTGGTTGTGGTATTGCAACAAGTCTAAAACTTACCAACACTACCACAATAACGTTAACATTAGAATACTATAGGAGTATTCTGTACCTCTAAAAACATACATCTGTGAGAACTAAAAAGGGTCGTTACTGATGGAGCAATAGTTGCTAAATGGATACTTTCCGGTTACATGTGACTAGGGCGTTATAGACTTAGAATCTGTGATCTTTGCTTTACTTCCTGTTCCTTGTTTGGTTGTGGATTTAGAGTTAGGGTCACTTATTCGACGGACTATCCTGCCCCAATCACATGTAATTAGTATGCATTATGCAAGTATTGGTCCAACTCGTGACGACCGTCTTATAAGTAATTTAGGTTAGTACGCCTATTAACCTTCTTTTCCCCTTTTCTCGCATAGATACCATGGCTGGCTTCCACCCTCCAAGCGACCCGTACTACCCAAACCAGGGTAATGGGGGATGGCTCAGTGAAGAGTCGGACGATGATCACCCAATCCCCTTGGATGACCACCGAGCAGAAGGCTTTCCGGATAACTCCGACTCCGAGCCTGAAGTTAATAACCTACCCCCTGGAGTCCCAAACCCCAACCCCCGTCCGACATTTCAGGGCCCCACTCCTATGTGGGCCATATCCTTGCACAGATGGAGCGAAGAGCAGGGCCAGCCCACGCCATACAATGGAGACCGAAGTTTCTACAACATAAACGAAGGTGGATCAGCAGATCAGGTTCTGCCCATCATGATCCGAAGGATTGCCAGGAATGTCGAGCAAGGTCAAGCTGCAATAGGTCGAGTTGTGGAAGTGGATGCCAACTCAAATCTCAACACAGTTCGCATCCGCCAACTCAAAGAAGCCATGGACATGACAATGAGGACTAACGAGGCTCTGCAGCACCAACTGGCTGCACCCCGAGCTGAAGTTAGAGAACTCCGTGCACGCCAAAGGACTCATGATCGACACCTTCAAGAAGTTATGCGTCAGCTAGCAGAACTGAGGATTCACCCGACAAGTAACCGTTGCCAGTAGAAAACGTCTAGTTACCTCTATCTTTTGTTTAATGGATTAACCTATCCACTCTATGTTCCGTAGATCTATTATCTGTAAACATTCCTAGCTTGAAAGTACTCTAGTCAAACCTCTAAACTGCCAAACCTTTTCTCTATGGTATGATGTAAGACCTATTGCTAGGTCAAATTTTCATGAACTTGTGTTGCATCATGGATACCAATATATTGGCAGTTGATTTCTCTATTGCTATAACTCTCATCTTGATCTTGGATTATGTTGATTTAGTCCACGAAACACTCTATTTATATTCGCAATAGGCCCTTACTATTGCTATCATTTCTATACTTCTTCTAGTAAAGGATGCCTCCACGAAAGCGTCCCGCCAGAGGAAGACCTGCAACTCAAACCCCTACTCCACCACCCCCCCTCCACAGATCGATCCGGTGTTATTTCAAACAGCGGTAACTGCGGCCGTGACAACAGCCATGGCCCAAATAAATTCTGGGGATGCGAGCGGTGGTAACTCCAGGTTCGGTGAAGTCCATCATCGAGTGCAGGGATGTACTTATAAGGATTTCATGAACTGTAAACCCACCTTCTTCGATGGTACTGGAGGAATTCTGAAATTATCTCGATGGTTCGAAAGAACCGAAGCTGTGTTCGAGATGTGCTCTTGCCCCGAGGAGAGCAAAATCAAGTTCGCTACCGCTACCCTTACCAACAGGGCCTTGACATGGTGGAACGGCCATGTTAGTTCACTTTCCTTGGTCACAGCCAATGCTATGGGCTGGGACACCCTGAAGGACCTCATGAGAGGAGAGTACTGCCCTAGGGGCGAAATTCAGAAACTTGAGGAAGAACTCTGGAACCTCAAGATGAAGGGGACCGATATAACAGCTTATACGGCCAGGTTTTGCGACTTGGCAGCTATGTGCCCCAATATGATCCCTATAGAGAACAAGAAGATTGAACGGTACATCTGAGTTTAGTGCCCCCGTATCAAGGAAATGTTCTCGCTTCACGCCCTACAACTTTTGATAGCGCCAAGGAATTGGCCCAGAGTCTGATCAACCACGAAATCCCCTCCACTCCAGCGACAGCAACCACAACAACCACTGCACCGCCCGCTTCATCTGACAGAAAGAGGAAGCGATGGGATAAGATGAAAGGCAATAAAACTCAAACCTCCTCAAAGGACCAACAAATTGTGGCGGTCCATGCTGCCACCACCCCGACTACTCCAGCTGCTCCAGCCCCGCCAAAAGCTTATAGTGGAAACTTGCCCAAGTGTCCCAAGTGCCCTTTCCACCACAACGGCCCCTGCCGTGAACTGCAGTGTTCCAACTGCAGTCGAAAAGGCCATACTGTCCGATTTTGTAAGGCCCCTCCCAAACCTATCACGCAGGTTCCTAGTGCGGGAGTGACCCCAACTTGTTATGGCTGTGGAGAGGCGGGTCATTTTAAGAGAAACTGCCCAAAGACCACAAATGCTGGAGGAACTGGAAGGCTACTCGCTATAGGTCACAATGAAGCGGTAGCAGACCCCACAGTAGTCACGGGTACGTTTCTTCTCAACAACTCCTATGCCTGTGTCTTATTTGATAGTGGTGCAGAAAGAAGCTTCGTAAATCATAACTTTAAACACTTACTCAAACAAACCCCTCAACCACTAAAAGAAACATTCGTCGTAGAAATGGCTAATGGGAAAACAGAAAGCTCTAGCGAAATCTACATAGGGTGCACTCTTATGTTAGACGATCACTCATTCCCAATCGATCTTATGCCAGTCTCAATCAAAAATTTCGATGTCATTGTTGGTATGGATTGGTTGAGTCTCCATTGCGCCGATATCCTATGTTCCGACAAAGCCATTCGCCTGAACCTTCCAAATCACGAAACCCTCTTGATATATGGAGATAAGCCGAGTACGAGCCTTCGTATCATCTCCAGTGTTCAGGCTCAGAAATACTTATGCAAGGAGTATCGCGCCTTTCTTGCCCATGTCGTTGACACTAACCAGAAATCGAAAGATCCAAAAGACATCCCCGTAGTATGCGATTTCCCTGACGTCTTTCCGGAGGATCTTCCCGGCCTACCTCCCAAACGTCAGATTAAGTTCAGAATCGACCTAATTCCAGGAGCTACCCCCGTAGCTAAGTCGCCCTACCGTCTAGCGCCCGCCGAAATGCAAGAACTATCTGGCCAACTCAACGAACTGCTCAGCAAGGGCTTTATAAGACCGAGTTTCTCACCTTGGGGAGCTCCGGTCTTGTTCGTGAAAAAGAAAGACGGATCGTTTCGGATGTGCATCGATTATAGAGAACTCAATAAACTCACGGTTAAAAATCGCTACCCCCTCCCTCGTATCGACGATCTGTTTGATCAACTACAAGGAGCAAGTTACTTCTCCAAGATTGACCTTAGATCTGGGTATCATCAGTTACGGGTACTCGAGGAAGATGTTCCGAAGACAGCTTTCCGAACCCGCTACGGACACTTTGAGTTCGTAGTGATGCCCTTTGGACTGACCAATGCCCTCGCAGTATTCATGGACTTGATGAATAGAGTGTGTCGTCCATACCTGGATCAGTTCGTCATCGTCTTCATTGACGATATCCTCGTTTACTCTCGGAACGAGGAAGAACACAAGGATCACCTACGACAAGTCTTGGAAACGTTGCGATCCGAAAAGTTATATGCGAAGTTCTCTAAGTGCGAGTTCTGGATCCGAAGAGTCGAATTCTTAGGTCACGTGGTTAGTGAAGAAGGAATTCATGTGGATCCCTCCAAGATTAAAGCTATTGAGAACTGGTCAGCACCGAAGACGCCTACGGAAATTCGTCAATTTCTAGGCCTCGCTGGCTACTACCGTAGATTCATTCAAAACTTTTCTCGGATTGCGAAACCTCTCACTGTGCTGACACAGAAAGGAGTACCGTTCGACTGGGAGGAAAGACAGGAGAAGGCATTCCAAACCCTGAAGCGAGCCCTATGCACCGCACCAGTATTATCCCTTCCCGAAGGGACAGAAGATTTTGTCGTATACTGTGATGCATCCAACCAGGGGCTCGGTTGTGTCTTGATGCAACGGGGTAAGGTTATCGCATATGCCTCGAGACAGCTAAAGACCCATGAGGCGAACTACACTACGCACGACCTCGAGTTAGGAGCGGTTGTTTTTGCACTAAAAATCTGGAGACACTACTTATATGGGACGAAGAGTGTGGTATACACTGATCATAAAAGCCTCCAACACATAATGAACCAAAAAGAACTCAACATGAGGCAGCGTCGATGGGTCGAACTACTTAACGATTACGACTATGAAATTAGATATCACCCGGGAAAAGCCAATGTAGTAGCAGATGCACTGAGCAGGAAGGAGTATACTGGTCGAAAGACCAAGTCGTTGACGATGACTATTCATTCGCATCTCTCCACGCAGATCAAAGAGGCTCAGCTGGAAGCCTTAAAGCCCGAGAACGTGTTGGGAGAATCTCTACGTGGAATGGATAAAAATTTGGAGGTAAAGGGTGATGGAGCCTACTACTTCATGGACCGAATCTGGACTCCACGCCATGGAGGTTTCAGAGATTTGGTTATGAGGGAAGCGCATAACACTCGCTACTCCATCAACCCAGGTTCAGATAAGATGTATATGGATCTCAAAAAGCTATACTGGTGGCCAAACATGAAAGCGGAGATCGCCACATTTGTGAGTAAGTGCCTCACTTGCGCGAAAGTCAAGGTTGAATATCAAAAGCCATCAGGACTTCTCCAACAACCTGAGATACCAGAATGGAAGTGGGAGCGGATCACAATGGACTTTATAACAAAACTTCCCAAGACAATGGGTGGATTAGATACTATTTGGGTCATTGTCGATAGGTTGACTAAGTCCGCACATTTCCTACCCATCAAGGAAACGGACAAGATGGAGAAACTCACTAGAACATACATTAAAGAAATAGTACGACTACATGGCGTCCCTATCTCTATTATCTCAGACAGAGATAGTAGATTCACCTCTAGGTTCTGGCAATCGTTGCAAGAAGCACTAGGGACAAGGCTGGACATGAGTACAGCCTACCATCCGCAGACCGACGGACAGAGTGAGAGGACGATTCAAACCTTAGAGGATATGCTGCGAGCTTGTGTAATTGACTTCGGTAAGTCATGGGACACACACTTACCTCTTGTGGAATTTTCTTATAATAATAGTTATCATACGAGCATCAAGGCAGCCCCATTCGAAGCCCTCTACGGCCGCAAGTGTAGATCCCCTCTGTGCTGGGCTGAGGTGGGTGACACTCAACTAGCTAAAGGAAGAGTTCCTGACAGCTCTCTCACTGGTCCGGAGATCATTCGAGAAACGACCGAGAAGATTGTACAGATACGCGAACGACTTAAAGCCGCTAGGGATCGACAGAAAAGCTATACCGATAAACGAAGAAAACCCTTGGAATTCCAGGTGGGAGATCGAGTCATGTTGAAGGTCTCACCCTGGAAGGGCATGATACGCTTTGGAAAGCGTGGAAATTTGAACCCAAGGTACATAGGGCCTTTTGAGATTCTCGCTAGAATCGGCCCCGTAGCTTATAAACTCAACCTACCTCATGAACTAAGCAACATACACCCTACCTTTCACGTCTCTAACTTGAAGAAATGCCTGTCAGACGGGACACTCGTAATTCCCCTTGACGAGATTGAGGTCAATGAGAGCCTCAACTTCGTGGAAGAACCTGTTGAGATTATGGATCGAGAAGTAAAACGAACGAAGCAAAGCCGTATCCCAATTGTGAAAGTTCGGTGGAACGCCAAACGAGGACCGGAATTCACTTGGGAATGCGAAGACCAAATGAAACTCAAATACCCCCATCTCTTCACGTAGTTGTACTGTAACTCTTATATGTATGAATTCTAAAATTTCGGGATGAAATTCCCCTAACGGGGGGATGATGTGACAACCCTAAATCTATTCCCGTTACAAATCCCATTTTCACTAACGGAATACGTTAACGTACGTTATTTTATGTAATATTTGGAATCGTTAATATCCGAATATCTAACTATATGCATGTCCTAATATCATTATAAGTAATATAACTCATACGTGTTAATCTAGTTTAACCTAATAGAGTTGTATTACTATTTCAACCACTTCACCCGGGTAAAAAGTTTTAACCGCGTTAAACTTTAGCATCGAGTAGCCGTGTATCGGGTACAATACCCGAGACATATAAAAACACTTGAACACTTCAATTGGACTCTTTTACCACAATTACACCTCTCTCTCACTACTTTCTCTCTCTAGACCCGAAATCGACTCCAAATCCGCGAATTTCCGACTTCCAAACGTAAGGATTCATCCCCTAACTTAATCTAATCATACTTTACTGCTTTTAGAGTCCAAAATCATGAGAATTAAGGACCATAAAGGAGTTTATGGCCTAAGAAGCTCCTTAGGCCGTAAACCCCCAAAATCATGCCAAAGATCAAGTTTTTCCTCATGGTAAGCTAGTATACTAATTAAGGCATGTATCTAGAAGGGTTTGGACACTAAAACACATAGATTAGACATGTAAAAAGGAGTTTATGGCCCAAGCATGTGCTTAGGCCGTAAACACCTCAAACACCCCAAAAACACTTGTTTAAAGCCCCAAAAACTCATCTAGGGTGTTTGGCAATTTAGACTTGACAACAAGGAAGGCTTAAATGCATCAAACAACATCATTTCAAAAAGAGGAGTTTACGGCCAAGGCTAAGCTTGGGCCGTAAACACCCATGTTTTTGTGTCAAACAAGTCCCAAAACCCCTCAAATGCATGTAAGGATTTTATCTAAGGCCTTTGGAAGTGTGTTGTACCATTTAACTTCACATTTGGATACAAAATGAAGAGTTTACGGCCAAGGGTGTTCTTGGGCTGTAAACTCCCCAAAAATATATGCCAAATTGTCCCAAACTCACTATATGGCCTTCTAGGATTTATCTAAGGTGTATGAGACTTTGTTGTACCAATAAAACATACATCTTGAAGGGTTCACAAGAGTTTACGGCCCAAGAACAAGTCTTGGCCGTAAACTCCCCAAAAATGTCACAAATTATGATGTTTAATCCCTTAAAATAGTCCAAGACACATTCCACTAAATCAAGGAAGTGAAATAAGACCTTAAACATACACTTTGGAGTGCCACAAGAGTTTACGGCCAAACCTAGGGGGTTTACGGCCGTAAACTCCCAAAGGATGGCCTTTGGGCCATAAACTCCAAAAGAGTGAGCTCGTGAACCCTCCCGTAAATCATTCATGACTTTGTACCACTCTCGGGAACCCCTTCTAGGCCTTAAAACCCCGAAAACGATGCTAGAATGTCCAAATACTATAATGAAAAGCATAAGATGATTAACTTCTTGTAAAATACATATTTCATATGACATTAGGGTCCTAGGAGGTGCTCAAGAGGTTATTGGGTACCAAACGCTCAATCGACACTTTTACCCGATTTACCCGATTTCCGCGATTTCAGGTGAGTTCATACCCCTTAAATGAACCTTTCAAATGTTTTATATGTTTTAGGGGGGAGATACAAGTTGAATATACATGTTTATGAAAAGTTATACAAGACTATTTTTCAGATTTCAGAATTAATCACATGTGATTCACAACCTGTAGTTCAAATCATATGTGATTAATCACTATGCTTTATAAATAAATCAATTGTCTTCAAAACTACTTTGGATTAAATAACAAGTTTTTAATGTTCCTTTCGTACAATACTTTTGTTACATAAAACTCTTTATAAGAATGTAATCATACTAATATATTTATATAAGTAAGACTTGAAAGACTTAGGACCGATAGTTCGCCTTATTTCCTGTTCTTGTTTGATTGTGGACTTAGGGTAGTAGTTATCCATCCGACTGTCATTGATTTCTTAATTATATATCTCATATATTAGTACAGATTATGAGTACTTCTTAATTCATTAATTACCTGAATCACTACTTGATTAGAACCACACACACTAAATTAACTATAATGGGTATAGTTAAGGACTCTATCCCTTGTTTCCACTATTACTCTACACTACTATAATTCTCTATATTTTGAAGCAATACACTAATAAGAGAATACAATACAAGTTATACGAAAGATTACTACACTATAATACAAGAGAATACACTAATCATGAGATAACTCACTAATCCACTACGGGATACTCTATACGCTATACACTATGCCCGAAGTTTTCCGATAGGAAGACGACACTACATGTATAGATCTATACGGGGCAGACGCTATTACATCCCGACTGATAACTTCAGTCCGAGCCGCTCAGGCCCAGGGATGCTTTTACTCTACTACACTATGCATGACTGGGAAGGTCATGGGGGTTCGCTATTACTTACACTATTTGGAATATACTAGAAAGACACTATAACCGCACTAAAATACTAAAAGAAAGATGAAGTAATATCCCGAAGTAAATAAGTATCTAATACTAAAGGATGCTGCACCACTATTATATACTCTAAGAATAACTCACTATATTACATTACTTAATGGTGAGTCACTATTACACTTCTATGATAAATGACATTCAAAGATAGAAACAACAGATTTCTTAAGGATTTTCACTTACTATGCAGTTCTGGAGAATATGGGATTTTCTAGGTTTCACCACTATTTATGATTTCAAACTTCAGTTTTCATAATAATGACTCTAATGCTTTTTATACAAGTACTCACACTAAAACTCTTATGAACTCACCAGCTTTATGCTGATAATTCTTTTCAAAATAACTTGTATCTTCAGGTCAAAGATAGACAGGTACAGCAGCAACATTTTTGGAGAAGATGGAGGATACAAGACCCATCTCTTATTTTTGTTTACTTTTGGTGTTTGTCAAACATTACAAAACACACTTGTAAATACACATACTATATAAATGAAATGGTTGTATGTTTCTTGCTTTTACTATTATACAATTGTGATGATACTGTACACTACGTCATCCACCCCGAAACGTATTCCGCCGTTATCGGTTTTGGGGTGTGACACTTTACTTGCCAATAGGGCTTGAGTGACCTTAAACTTTTCAAGAACTTGTGGGTTAGGGAGAATAATTGGAGGAGGTGAAAGAAGTATGATTTCCATGGGACATCATCTTCATTTAGGAAAGCTTGTCTCAAGAGATTTGGGAAGATCATAAATGTCTAAACCAGACATCAAGATAGTTGATCTTAAGTCCTTAATATGACACCCAATATGGAATATTAAGGCTAGGACCCAACAAACTATTTTATAACTTAGAAGAGGGATGCCATAATCCAAGCTATAAAATATTTAAAGGTAGGTGAATGACAATTCACCAATTTCCACCAAGATAAACGAAATGTATTATTAGGTTTTAATTGGATTTGAAACTCCTAGATCTTTGAGATTCATTGAACTGTTCAATGGCATGTTTCAATATCGAGTGTGCCCTTCAGGTTTTGTGACTAGGATGCCGAGGACCACAAAACAAGGTGTGAAGTAACCATGCAAATTACTTGGTACCCTTAAGTGTTTAGCCCTCAATCGATGTGTCGGTTAACCACACACGATCCATCGATACTATGATAAACATTAAGTTACCCTTTTCCTACCTTGTTAAATACGAGTTAGTGTGCTGATTAACCACACACGCTCCACTAACCGACTTAAACAAAGAGCAAATTGTAATTTCATGGATTAGCACCTTATTCACATTTTCCTAAGTAACTAAGATTGGGTATTTATAAATGGTTTAGTTACTTAGTATTTATCATTAATACTTTTAATGAAGGGAGAATTCTAGTCCTTGTCCTAGCCGTTCGGCTAACAACCCTCCACCAGTCCAGGAAGTGGTGGGTGAGAGTGGACACCCATTAAGTTGCCATTTTATAGGCAACAACCTTATACCCCCCTTATAGACCGATTTCGTGAATAAGGCCTACTAACGGTAAGACTGACTTGCTCTTATACATATATATATTATTACTAACTTATAATATTATAATAGTATAAGGGTTGAATTTTAACTTTTAAAATTCTAAGGGCTTAACTTGGAATTAAAGTATTCATAAGAGAAAAAATTTCAAATTACAAAACTTGAGGGCAATTTTTGAAAATATTCAAAACTAATTAATTCCATAACTTATGTGTTTAAAGTAGTTTTAATTGAAAACTCTTGAAGTTCCATAACTTGAAGACAAGTTATGGAAGACTTTAAACTTAATAAAATAATGTAACTTTTCTTTATTTTATAACTTATGGAATTATTAAGGTTACACACTTTATTCTTTAATGAAGTGACTCTTGAACCTCCATAACTTGAGGACAAGTTATGGAGTCATAAATACAATTAATGATGACAAGACTCTTCATTTTTTTTGTAACCATTGCCAACTTTTATGAGTTTTATGAATCTTAAATGTGTCCTTTAATATAACTTGAGGACAAGTTACAAAAACAGATTTAGCATCAACTCTTAGATTAAAATGGATCAAACACATAATCAATTAACTTTTCTATTAATCTAAGCAACTCATAAGAACAAGATAATTCAAATCCAACTTTTTCATGCAATTAGTCTAAGCTTTAAACTAATACAAAACATGAATCTATTAACAATTATCTTTGAAATTGGATTAGCATGAACATTACCACATCAAAATCAAGTTTATAAGTCCAAAAACATCTTAGGGTAATGTTCCTAGTCCAATTCCAGCCAAAAAAGTTGAATTTATGCTATTTGGGGGTCCAACTCGTCGAGTGCATGAACCAATTTGATCACTTTTTAGGCATGGACTCGCTGAGTCTCCTGATGGACTCCCCGAGTCTGATGATTTAAAAACAACAATTTCGATTTTTTAATCAGTTTTGCAAGTATAACAAGAAAACAAGCCTAGGCTCTGATACCACTGTTGGGTTTTGAGAATTCTAACACTCCTAAGTGTACATGTAACCCTAAATACCTTGGATCTTTGTTTTCTCTATTATACATGCAAATATGAACTTCCAAGGTATTATCCTAATCTAGCATAGAAAACAATAAATATAACAAGATAGAATACATACCTCTTTGATGTAGAGTATCTTCATGAAGCTTGAGTGCCTAGTGCCTCAAGTGTGACACCTCAAATGGTTCACACAACACCAAATACACTTGGAATAACTTGAGAGAATTCTACAACTCAAGAAATCGGCTAGCCCTTCTTTTACACACACTAGTCCCGATTTTGGTCAAGAATAAGATGCATATATAGTTAGGGTTACACCATGTAAACCCTAATTGACATGGCCTTTCATTTCCATGATCCACGGGTACAAAAACACCATGGAGCATCCATGGAGCATCATATGGGTTTTAGCCCAACTAGATAATACATGGAGCATTAGCCCACTATATAAGTATGGATGATTTGCACAATCAACCCATATATTTAATTAGTCTTCTTTTGATCACTTAATTAATTCTAGATTAATTCTTGATCAATACTAATTAAATAATCTTATTATTCTTATTATTAATATAATAGAACTTATAATATATTAATAACCATAAGTGTCTTATTTCTCTCATTATAGTCTATCCAAATGCATGATTCAATGCAACCCAAATGGACCATGTCGGGTCGGGTCAAGTCTTACCAATTATAGTTATGGACTTAGACATTAATCCATCAAGGTTAACCGCATTTGTCACACGTCTCCAGGCTTGATCTTGATCTACTATACAAGTGTTATTATAGAAGGTCTTACTATGAATACTTTGAAAAGGTTTCAAAAGGTATAACACACCTTCAGAGAGTGCTTCGGGGTTTTGCAATGAAAAATAACCCGAGGGTCAGAGTCAGATTTAGGGTTATGAGGGACGAGGGTTTTGATATCTAGCTGGTTAGGTGGAGGGTCTTCTCATAACATATGCAATTGATAGGGTGATGACAGAAACCAATCCACATCAAATGATGACATCGGATTTTCTCGATGACACATGTATTAAATCGTATTCCTAAGAGGTATTCATTAGAGTGATAGTGCATATTGTGATTCTTGTCAGTGTGTTCTGTTTTGATAGATGTTATTGTTATTGCAAATGATTCGTACCAAAGCAGATAGTACTGGGTGTTCTGATAACTAGTGATGATACTTTATATCATGATCCCCGACCGATCATTCTATGATTGATCGGTATGTATAAGTCGTATGTCATTGGATATCGATGAAACCGACGAGTGAATGGCTCTACCCTAATCCCACTACTAGACATGGAACAGGAATTAGGACAGAATTATTCATTTTATGTCCGTAATATTTTGATTATAAATAACTCTTATGTATACATTAAGTCATCACAGCTCACCGATAATGATCCTAAGGTCATATATGAGTGTCTTTGATTTGATTGAATGAGAGAATATCTTAACTAGTTTTTGAAAGACGGTAATTTTAGCAAACATACCAATTTCATTACAAGCATATGGTACTTAAATGCTTTTATTGCTGGAAATACTACAAAAGTCCTAATAAGATTTTTGGATGTTCATGTTGGTTTGTTTTTCACACTCCTCCTGCTCCCCCATCATTCCTCTCACTTGGACAGTCTCTCTTGAAGTGTCCCATTTCACCGCATAGGTGGCATACTAGACTTACACTGGAATTGATTATTGAAGCGATGTACCGGGGCTGAGTCCTGCAGAAGTGGGCAGTATGTCCGTTCTTGTTGCAGTTTTACAGTGCAACACTCGGCAAACCCCATGTGATGGTAGCCAAACTTGTTACACTTTGGGAGTGTTCCCATGTATTTTCCGACCGGTTCTTGAGTGACAGACGTTGTGGCTAGTGTCGAGGCCTGAGTTGCAACTTCTGTTGTAATTACAAGGGCAACCACGGATTGTTGTCTTTAAGCGCGCTTTTGAGATAGGTTGCACTTCTTATTGTCCCAAAATTCTCATTTCTTATTCTTAGGTTTGTGGCCTGAAGCGCCTTCGTTGGTCAGCACCTGCTGGTGTTCTTGACTGTCATTGTGGTTAGTATTACCGAAACTGCCTTCACCTCTGCTGGTGTTATTAGCATCGATTTTTGTCGTGATCGCTGTCACGGCTGCCGTGACCGCAACTTGAAAAGTAGCAGAGTCTATCTGTAGGATTGTTTCCTTGCTTGTTGGCTGGTTACCTTGTTGTGAAGACATAACCCTATTTCATGGGGAGAAACAATGTCATGAGTGGGGATGATTATCTCTAGTTATATCCTTACCATTTATATACACATATATAAATTTCACACTTTACTGAACTACTCTCGATGTTTCTGCTAACGTTCCTGAGATGGAGTAATGGTAGTGGGTAGAAGTAGGTTTTGTGGTGGTGTTAAGCTTTACCCATCCTATGATTTGTGTTGCCTAAACGCACTTAACTAAGTAATTTTGATTGGATCCGGTGCATTAGTGTTGGCATGATCACACCCTATAAGCCTACGCAAAATGGCACCTTTCAACCTTTAGGTTTAAAAAAGAGAAATGATAATGAGTCTTGATCAAGGATTTATATGTCATGAGTTATATACTAAGTTTATCTTAGTTCTGAGTGTATCGAGTTCCAACTTTTACGGTGTTCTGAAAACAATTCATATTGAGAGTCTATATATATAATAAACTTATGTATTCTTAGTAGTATTGCTCCAAATGAATTAATACGTATGCCTATTTCATTTGTATGATTCTAGCATATTTAGCTTTTAGTGAAAGGTTTTGAGCCTGATGCAGGTCTGCAACACATCATTTCAAGGAAAATTTTGGACTGCAGCTAATTCTCTCAACTAGTGTAATCACTAACTCGTAGGGTCGGGCCTACAAGGTCTTGTGAGCAAAATGAACTACGCTCATGACAATATGCCCCCAGTGGTTCCTGAAACGAGGCCGACGCATCCTGTAGTTCTACATTCTTATGCTCGGCTGCAACCACTCTATCTACGAGAGTCGAATTCCTATCGTGACACTCTCTTGCCTTTTACCGAGTGGCGACAAGGTCCTTAACGAGTTGGTCTCTAAAATAGCAATCTCTTTCTGAGTCTCAATTTTGTGAGATGATAGCATTTGTAGCAGCGCGCAGTTACGTAACTCGAGGTTTGCGATCTACTGGGTCATCATCGGGAGGCCTCTGTCTCTCGGTCCCCCATGGTTGAGGTCATTGCAACTTAGTTGGCCTCCAAATAGCGATTGTTGTTGCTTCTGGCGACTCCACCCCTCGATCAATGCTGCCTAACAGGGTACAGGTTCGATGTAGTCGAAATGGTTTGTGAGAGTCTTGGCTATGTAAGGAAAGTTGACGACCTCTAGCTCCACTTCCGACTCTTTTCCCAATTGCCCACAACTCTCCAGGTTCAGAAAGTAGGGGTCTCCTGGTAAGTAAAATCTTGCCATGATGTCCGTACGAGAATAGGGATGAGGTAAGAGGCATATAATAATTACATTCCTAGAAATACTTATAAGGGTTTGATCCTCCTTAGTTACTTCTATAATGACATGGTGCATACCAGTTACATATAACAAAATATATGATAGACCTTCGAATAAGTGATCATACTCCAAAACAACAATGAAAAAAGGAACATGAAGTAAAGCAATGATCACAGATTCTAAGTCTATGATATCCAAGTTATATATAAATTTAGCGTATCCACTTAGTGATTGTAGACCTACTAGTAAGAATCTGTTTAGTTTTCACATAAGTTATAGTACCACAAAATACTCCTATAGTATTTTAAATGTTATGTTTGGGTCTTAACGGTTTTCTTGTTTGAGAAGTTTTTAGGCTTGTTGCTCACTACGACCATTCGCCGCCATACCTCAATCACACCTCGGATAACTATAGTTAATCAGGCTATATTCGTCCCAAGTCTGATCACATATCCCAAGGCCTACCCGTAGTATCCAACTCCTCATTTTGCTTTCGTATTGTCCTAGATATGATACTATACTAGTATGTGTGCATGCACTCATACTTTTAAATCAAGAAACCAATTCATTTCTAAAAGTATAGTTATTTGAAAAATGTTTAATCAGAGACTTTTAGTCCCTATGCATTTATAGTTTGTATATCTTATGTGGTTTGATATACATAGTTCACCATAAACAATGCTCTGATACCAATCTGTCACACCCCAAACCAAGGATGGCGGAAACATCCGGGGGAGGAGGACTTCATGCGTAGTATCATAACGAGTATAATAGTGCTCAAAGTAAATACAAACCTCATAAATATAATTGAAAAAGTTACAATGTAGCATGTGTTCACATATTTCAAAATCAATTACATTATGATGACAAAATTAAATGTTTTACGTCTGAGTGTCCATCCTCAAAAGCTGTTGTTTATCTGGTTCACTGATTTCCTAAGAATACAAGTAGTTTTGAAAAAGTGTCAACAATTAAGTTGGTGAGTTCATGAGCTTTTGAATGAAACATGTTTGAATTTCTTTCCTTGTAAAAGTAATGCTTATTCCTATAAAAATCCAATATTTCCCTTATAAAATGCATTGTAGTCTTAAAAGTCAAGATCGATATGTACGATTATTTTACCATACTTCAATAATTAATGCAAGTTTAAATCGACATAAACTCATTTAATTGGAAGTAAAACCTATATATATTATGTTTTGTTAATACCCCATGTGAGTTATTATAACCATACTATGACTCAGACGGCCACGTAATACGACGTTCTTTTGGCATCGCAAAGTTAAATGACACTTGTCACCCCAGACCTGCCGGTCTAGTTGTTGCATGCAGCTTAGGTGTGGGTTTGTCAGACCCAATATAGATCTATACACAACTATCAGCTCTCCCTACAAGAGACTCTGGTTACAATTTACAGGACTTTTGATTTCGTTACTTTGAAAGTAATGTGAAGCGAATGTGTCACGAATTTATTCATTAACACATTTACATGAATTGAACTGAAAAACCCCTTTTTGTATAAACGCGGTACTCTGTATTTGCACCCCGTTTATATGAACTGAAAACCTTTGGTAATGAGTTTGAAATGTAAATGAAAGATTAACTATACCTATTATAGTTTAAGATAATTGTTTATAATGTATATGAAACATAAAGTATACTTACTATCGATTATCATAAGTGTTTATAATGTAAAAGAACTCTTATCTATGTCAGTCGAATGAATAGCAAAGATATAACTATGTTTATCATGTCTTGTCTTGTATTATTGGTAATGATGGAGGATTCTTACAAAATAGTGAGTGTTTTTTGTTATATAATTATACCACAACAAGAAACAGGTGTAAAATATGAAATCCTCAAAGATTAACACTTTTCTCAACATGTTACAACGTGAGATGAAAATTATAAGTTGTTAACTTGTTTCTAACATTTATGCACTGTTTTGGAAAAATCACATAGAAATCATACGAAGTCAAAAACTGAATCTGTAAAGTCTAAGAGTTTAGAAAATGGGTCTAGTTTGTTCATAAATTTTATTATGATTTTTAGAAGTCTCTAACTAGTGTGAAAATGTTCATATTCACAGACTGGTCCGAATTCGTAGCTACAGTGACAAACAGTTGTCTAAAAATCACCATAAATTGTAGAAAAATCGTATGGAATTTTTCAAGTACTAATTTTAAAGGTATAAACCTGAACTATTTGCATCTAATACATTTTTGAAAACTAAAAAGTTTAAGATTCTGAAAACAGTCCGTGAATGGAATGAAACTTTCTTGTTGAAAGCTGATGTTTGAGTTTAGTTAAGTTTTTGGTGTTTTATCTTGTATTCTCCTCCCTAAAACCTGAAGAAAACAAGAAAATGTGGGGGTATGAACTCACCTTGACTGATTTTAGGAGGTGGATGATTAGGAAAAGAAGTTCCCAAGTCAAGAAAACTTGGTAGATGCTTGAAGATTCGAAGATCTAGCAACAATTTTGATGAGGTTTGTATAAGGAACTCATGATTCGAGTGAAGGGGTGTAAGTTAATCAAGTGAGGGATGAAATTTACTTACCAAAATAGGATTAAAAGCTCAAAACCCCTGGAGAATCTCGAAATCTTGGAGAGAAATGGAGAGAGAAAAGTGTATTTGCTTTTGGTGAAGTGTTGGTGATCTAGGGAGAATGAGTAGTAAAGTTTCTTTGTGTGTGGGGTCTCAAGGAAACTTGTGGGGGAAGGATAAAAGTACAATGAATGGACAAAACTGATGTCAATAGTGACTGAGGGTATCATGGAGTGGGGATGGGAGGTTGCTTGTGTCATAACTTTATGGCAAAGTCGAAACTCTATCACCAAATCATACCCACTAGATATTATTCTTAGACAAAGATTTCCCTGAAAATGTGTTTAACTTATGAATATTTAGGGTCTTATATGTTAAAATACGAGTTTGGGTGAAAATTCCACGTTAAAAATAATAAAAAAACGGGCTTAAAACAGAGTCATGGTCAAAAACCGGGTGAAAAATAGAAATCTGCGAAGCTTCTCGGATTGGGCCGAAGGTTCGGTTCTGAGAGGGTGAGAACCGAAGGACAGTTTGGTCCGAAGTGGCTTGACCCAAAGGTGAAAGGGAGGCTTCGGTTTCGGTCCCTTCCATTTCAGTCTTCAGCAGAGTTCGGTCCCTTAAGGGACCTTCGGGTATGGTCCTTGGAGCTTCAGCTCTAAGAGGGTTCGGTTCTAATAGAGAAGTTTCGGTCCTTTAAGGCTATTTTTCCTATAAACTTCCCATTTTGAGCGGGTTTTCACCAAATTAAGTGTCGGGACGCCCCAAATGATCATAAAAAGTTGAGGGAGATTTGTGAGAAATTTCACATATTTGGAGACATTTCACATACTTAGAGAGATATTTCACATACTTAGAGAGATTTGGGAGAGATTTCACATATTTGGAGAAATTTGACATACTTGCAGAGATTTAGGAGAGATTTCACATACTTGGAGAGATTTAACATACTTAGTGAGATTTGGAAGAGATTTCACGTATTTAGAGAGATTTGGGAGAGATTTGACATACTTGAAGAGATTTCTGAGAGATTTGAGATAGAGAGTGATAGAGCGAGAGAGATTTGGAGAGACTTTATTTGCGAATTTTGTGAGTGTTTAACTTCGAAATGCAGGGTTTGTATGTTACACCCCAAAACCACGAACCGCGGAAACGTTCAGGGGTGGAGGACGTCATGTGCAGTATCACAACAGTGTAATATAATAAACAAGCAACAACATCATCCATTGAATTATAAGTAAAGTTTTAATACATGTGTGTTTCTTTCATTGTAGTAAGACACCAAAAATATACAATCAAAATAAAAGACGAGACTTGTCTGCTCCGTCTTCTCAAAACCTGGCCTCCGTACCTGTCTACTGATAACCTGATAATACAAGTTATTTTGAAATCGAGTATCAGCTTTAAAGCTGGTGAATTCATAAGTATATAAGTGTCATTGCCTTGTTTGTGAAAATATGTTATAAAGGCCATGTAAATTGGTAAATAAAAATGTTGATGTACGTATGAAAAACCCTAGAAAATCCCTTATTTTCTATCAGTTTGAGATGTAGTCTTCTACCAAGACCCGAATGTTTTGTAAGTAAAATGATAGTTTTCCTTTAATTGTTTAGTACTAAAGTACTTAGTCTAACTCATCGTTTATGTGAAAGAATCACAAAATAAAGTAAACAGGAAAATGTACTACTGCAAGTGTTGTCACTAGGTATTAGAACAACACATCGTATGTAATTGTTATCCCAAGGTACTACGGTTAACACGAACCATATAACCTAATGAACATCCGAAGATTTGTTCACTCACCCTCTGTAGCGGCAGCAGGGTGGAAGGGGGATTAATCCCATAACAGCGTTAACCTAATGATCATCCGAAGATTTTCATCTCATCACCTGTTGCAACAGGAGATGGAGGAATGGTTAGTTCCGTAATTGACTCCTAATATCAGAAACAACCTTAGACATCCGTAGATGTTCATCACCCAGTGTTGCTAACAGCTGGGTTCCGGAATGGTTAGTCCCGTATAGACATCCCATTGAACTGGGATAGGCAGGAAAATTTACACAGAAGGTACGAATAAATCTTCCTAATAACTTTAGGTACAAGTATCCACGTAAGTGAGTACAGGATAATGTATCTAAGTAATAGTATTCATGTATGGTATTCATTGTATCATGTAAGTATATGTAAACGTACTCATGTATCATGTAATCAAATGTAAAGGTACTCATGTATCAGGTAATGTACTGGTATAGACTCATGAATGAACTGACTCTTGTGTGATTCCTTGTAATAGGAATTATGTTTGATATCTCCAAATTATCCCTATGATAGTTTGCTGGAATGTAATTGGTTGTTCAAGTAGGTTTATACACTCTTACTACTCAAGGGTGTGAGAAACTAAATGAAAACTTTTAACTATAACATCAATACATACATAAGAACATACGTGTACATGCATAGCTTAGTTTAATAATGTAAAATGGTTTTATAAGACATCTTATGGGTTTTGAAACAATAATTAACAATGACTTGATGTCATTTTTGATATACATTTCAAAGGTAAAACAATTGATAACAATGCGTTTTTAAGATTTAAAACCATTTCATGCATCACATTTTGTATTATGTGAAATCTGTTAAATAACAAACACAGTTATAAAATACATAACAATGATTTAATAACATGTTTGTTTCTACTTGTATTCCCCCCCCCCCCCTTTAAAGCATTTAAAATCATTTAAAACATTGATTAGGGGTATGAACTCACCTGTAGTTGGTGATTGGAATGAAATGAACAGTATCGAATGGCTAGGTGTCAAGCGAGGACTTGTGAACACACTACGATCCTAATGAACATATAATCACACATATATGCACTCAATTAGACACAATTGACTAATTTATAATGTTTAAGACATCCTAGGCATAATAAACATTTTATATAAGTATTTTAAGCCATAAGGATTGCATCTAAGCTATTGTGGGATAGGGTATTTGTGTTTAGGGTTTCCAAAGGACCCCATATGAGAGTTTACTCTCTATAAACCATCACACATGGAGTTTACGGTTGTAAACTCTTGAGTTTACGGCTGTAAACTCCCAAACATGTGTGTTTGGTGTGTTTTGAAGTCCCAAATGCTTTCTAGAATTGTTCTAACTTAGTGGCTAAGTCCTTGGAATGGTTTAAGGTCTAGAAGTACTCCAATTAGGAGTTTACGGCCTCAAAGCCATTTCCCTTAGAGTTTACGGCCGTAAACTCTAAGTATGGTGGGTTTTTGTTGTTTTCAAGTCTCTTGCATTTGAAGGATATGTTCTAGATAATTGTTTACAGTTAATGAGAACCCTAATCATAGTTTGGTACCATTCTTTTGAGTTTACGGCCCAAGAGCATTCTCTTGGCCGTAAAATCACTTTGATGAGTGATTTTTATGTACTTTGGTTCCTCATTTTTTTGTGAAACAATTCCATGAATGGGTCTAGGGCTTTAGTTGTCTTGAAACCATCCTTTTGTCCATTCTTATGGAGTTTACGGCCTAAGATACACTTGGGCCGTAAACTCACATTTGTTTGTGTCTTTTGATGTGTTTAAGGCCTTACATTTCATGGGAAAATAGCCTAGATAAAAGCCTTTAAGTCTTATCCTTAAATCACCATTTTAAGCTTGAAAAGGGAGTTTACGGCCTAAGAAATTCTTGGGCCGTGAACTCCCAAACGTAGGTGATTTGTGGTTGTTTTCTTGTCCTTAACATGTATACACAAGCATCTAAGGCCTTATCATAACACATGTATCGGTTTTGGCTTCGTTTCGGGAGTTTACCGCTCAATAACACCTCGAGGTGTAAACTCCTAGATTTCATGTTTTAGCCTTCTAAAACATGTTATAGGCACGTATAAAGCTTTCTAACAATACTATAAAGATTTACTCACGTTTTAGTATAAAAACCCGAAGATCCGTCAGAGAGAAAATGTCTTTTCTCAAGTTGGAAATGTGAATAATGAATGATTTTGGTTTAGAAATCTATTTATAGTCTTGAGATATTTTGGCAGAAAATATTTTTATTCCTGAAATGATCCCTAATAAAATAGAGTGTTGGAATAACAATGTTGCACCAAACCCAAGTGCACCCACTCTCCTGATATTTCCTGAAATGTAAACCCTGAATTTCTCAAACTTACACGAAGAGTCTGAAAATTAACTATGACTACTACAACTTCTATTGAAGTGATATAGTTTGTACATAATGGAAATTTCGGGTTGTCACATCATCCCCCCGTTAGAAGGAATTTCGTCCCGAAATTAGAATTTAAGCAAATAAGATATTACAAATAACTAAGCGAAAAGGTGAGGGTATTTCAGTTTCATCTGATCCTCTCATTCCCAAGTGAATTCCGGCCCACGCTTTGCGTTCCAGCGCACCTTCACTATCGGGATACGGCTCTGTTTTGTTTGCTTGACCTCTCGGTCCATGATCTCTACTGGTTCCTCCACGAAGTTGAGGCTCTCGTTGATCTCGATCTCGTCGAGTGGAGTAACAAGAGTCTCGTCGGATAGACACTTTTTCAAGTTTGAGACGTGGAAGGTAGGATGTACATTACTGAGTTCTTGCGGTAGATTGAGTTTGTAAGCTACATGGCCGATTCTCGCAAGAATCTCAAAAGGCCCTATGTATGTTGGATTGAGCTTCCCATGCTTTCCAAAGCATATCAAGCCCTTCCAGGGTGAGACCTTCAGTAGGACTCGGTCGCCCACCTGGAACTCCAAAGGTTTCCTACGCTTGTCAGCGTAGTTTTTCTGTCGGTCTCTAGAGGCTTTCAATCGTTCACGAATTTGAACGATCTTCTCCATCGTTTCCCGAATGATTTCTGGACCCGTGAGAGTGCTTTCGGGAACTCTTCCCTTAGCTAACTGGGTATCACCCACTTCAGCCCATCACAGAGGGGACCTGCACTTTCGGCCATAGAGGGCCTCGAATGGAGCTGCCTTTATGCTCGTGTGATAATTGTTGTTGTAAGAAAATTCGACTAGGGGTAAGTGAGTATCCCAAGCTTTTCCAAAGTCAATCACACAGGCACGCAACATATCTTCTAAGGTTTGGATAGTTCTCTCACTTTGCCCGTCGGTCTGTGGGTGGTAGGCTGTACTCATGTCCAACCTAGTTCATAGGGAACTTTGTAATGACTGCCAGAACCTCGATGTGAATCTCCTATCTCGGTCCGAGATGATAGATAAAGGAACGCCGTGCAGCCTTACAATCTCCCTAATGTAAGTTCTGGTAAGTTTCTCTATCTTGTCTGTTTCTTTGATCGGTAGGAAGTGTGCAGACTTGGTCAGTCTATCGACGATGACCCATATGGAATCAAGTCCACCCGTCGTCTTGGGAAACTTGGTTATGAAGTACATAGTGATCCGCTCCCACTTCCATTCTGGTATTTCCGGTTGTTATAGAAGACCGGAAGGTTTCTGGTATTCGACCTTGACCTTTGCGCAAGTAAGGCATTTACTGACGAAGGTGGCAATATCTGCGTTCATGTTAGGACACCAGTATAGCTTTTTAAGATCCAGATACATCTTACCTAAACCCAGGTGGACGGAATAACGAGTGTTGTGAGCTTTGGTCATGACCAAGTCTCTGAAGCCACCGTGTTTCGGTGTCCAGATCCGATCCATGAGGTATAAGGCTCCGTCACCCTTGACTTCCAAGTTCTTATCCATCCCTCTAAGGGATTCACCAGCCACGTTTTCAGGTTTCAAAGCGTCAAGCTGAGCCTCCTTAATTTGCGTGGACAAGTGTGAATGGATAGTTAGAGTCAAAGATTTGACTCTACGACCAGTATATTCTTTCCGGCTTAGGGCATCGGCTACTACATTGGCTTTACCCGGATGATAACGAATTTCACATTCGTAATCACTGAGTAGCTCAACCCACCGTCGTTGTCTCATATTGATCTCTTTCTGGTCGAAAATGTGTTGTAGACTCTTATGGTCCGTAAAGATCGTGCTTTTTGTACCATATAGGTAATGCCGCCAGATCTTCAGAGCAAACACAACTGCTCCTAGTTCAAGATCATGGGTTGTGTAATTAACCTCATGTGTCTTCAGCTGTCTCGAGGCATAGGCGATGACTTTACCTCGCTGCATCAGAACACATCCGAGTCCTTGGTTGGATGCATCACAGTAGACAACGAAGTCTTCTATCCCTTTGGGGAGGGATAGTATCGGGGCGGTGCACAAGGCTCGTTTGAGCGTTTGGAACGCTCTTTACTGTTTCTCTTCCCAGTCAAAGGCCACGCCTTTCTGGGTCAGGGTTGTAAGAGGTTTCGCTATGCTGGAGAAGTTCTGAATGAACCTGCAATAATAGCCAGCTAGACCTAGAAATTGACGAATTTCGGTAGGTGTCTTTGGTGCTGACCAGTTCTCAATGGCCTTGATCTTGGAGGGGTCCACGTGTATACCTTCTTCGCTAACCACATGGCCCAAAAATTCGACTCGTCGAATCCAAAATTCGCACTTCGAGAACTTCGCATAGAGCTTTTCCGCTCGCAATGTTTCTAAGATTTTACGGAGATGTTGACTATGTTCCTCCTTACTTCGAGAGTAGATGAGTATGTCATCAATGAAGACGATGAAAAACTGATCCAAGTAAGGATGACACACCCTATTCATCAGATCCATGAATACAACGGGTGCATTAGTTAATCCGAATGGCATCACTACAAACTCGTAGTGCCCATAACGAGTTCGGAAGGCTGTTTTGGGAACATCCTCCTCTAACACTCGTAGTTGGTGATATCCGGATCGCAGATCAATCTTTGAGAAGTAGTTGGCTCCTTGAAGTTGATCAAACAAATCGTCGATGTGGGGCAAGGGATAACGACTTTTAATGGTAAGTTTGTTGAGTTCTCTGTAGTCGATGCACATGCGAAACGATCCATCTTTCTTCTTGACGAACAAGATTGATGCTCCCCGTGGTGAGAAGCTTGGTCGAATGAATCCCTTCTTGAGAAGTTCGTTAAGTTGACTGGAAAGTTCCTGCATCTCGGCCGGTGCCAAATGATAAGGAGATTTGGCTACTGGGGTAGCTCCTGGCACTAAGTCGATTCTGAACTCGACTTGGCGTTGCGGTGGTAAACCGGTTGTTCTTCTGGGAATATGTCGGGAAAGTCGCGTACTTCTGGGATTTTCTAGATGTCCTTCAGTTCTTGACTTGTATCGACGACGTGTGCTAGGAATGCATGATATTCCTTTCGCAAGCACTTCTGGGCTTGAATGCACAAAATGATACGAAGGCTCGTACTAGGATTGTCGCCGTAGATAATTAAGGTCTCGTTGTTAGGAAGGTTAAGATGAATTGCTTTTTCAAAGCACAAGATGTCGGCGCGAAGAAGACTCAGCCAATCCATACCGATGATAACGTCGAAACATTTAATTGTGACTGGCATGAGATCTATCTTGAAAGTATGGCCATCTAAAGCTAAGGTACAACCTACGTATATGCAGTTTGTACTCTCTGTTTTCCCATTAGCCATTTCTACCGTGAATGAATTATCTAATGCACATGGTTTTTGTTTAAGCAGGTGTGCAAATTTGTGACTTACAAAACTTTTCTCGGCTCCACTATCGAAAAGTATGCAAGCATATGAGTTATCAAGGACGAATGTACCAGTAACTATCGTAGGATCAGCTACTGCTTCCTCGTGACCTAGGGCCATAACTCTTCCCACTCCTCCAGTTGTCCCTGCTTTAGCACAGTTCCTCTTGTAATGGCCTACTTCGCCACATCCGTAGCAAGCTTGGCCCATACCGGTGTTAGGAACCTGGGCGGCTTAAGTTGTTGGAGCCTTATAGTAACGGACGGTGTGCCCCTTCCTGTTGCAGTTAGAGCAGAACATCTCCTTGCAAGGTCCGTGGTGGTGGAAGTTGCACTTGGTGCACTTCGGAAGGGTTCCAGCATAAGTTTTTGCTGGTAAGGGGTTCGCAGGGACAATAGGAGTCACTGTGGCAGCATTAATCGCCACAAGTTGTTTTTTATTGGAGGATCCTTGCGAAGCTCCTCTTTTCCTCTTATTCCACCCCTTCTCGTTGTGGTCGGGGTTGGGCTTTTGTGGTACGGGTATAGGGAATGATGGGTTCTGAGGTTTCCGGTGATCGATGAGAGATTGTGCTAGCTCTTTGGCGCTATCAAAAGTAATAGGCCTGGAAGCTATCACACTTGATTGGATCTAGGGCGACAGTCCCCAAATATATCTTTCTAAGTTTTTGCTCTGGGGAGCAACCATGTCAGGGCATAACTTTGCCAGATCACAGAACCTATTCATGTAGGTTCCTATGTCAGATCCAACCATTTGTAGGTTCCAGAGTTCCTGCTCGAGTTTTTGTATTTCTCCCTGAGGACAGTACTCTCTCATCAGCATGTCCTTCAAGTGTTCCCAGCTGATAGAATAGGCCACCACCAGAGTCAGATACTTAACATGGCCGTTCCACCATGTTAATGCTCTGTCAGAGAAGGTACAAGCTGCGAACTTGACCTTGTTGCCTTCTTGGCATCCGCAGATCTCGAAGACAGATTCCATCTTCTCGATCCACTACCTTAACACCATAACACGCCCAGTTCCATTGAAGCTGCGGGGTTTGGCATTCGTGAAATCCTTGTAAGTGCATTCCCAAGGGTGTCCATGGCTTTCGCCGTGGTTCGAGGGAGGTGCACCTGTTCCCGATCCACTAGGGACAGGAGTGTTGATTGCTGACACAGCAGCTGCAACTGCTGCTGTGAAGGCCGCCTGAAACATGTTGGCATCAAAGGGGTTAGGTGGTAGAGGAGGTTGAGGTTGCGGTTGTGGTGGTGGAGGAGGCGGTGGTATCGGTGTTTCGTTGATTGGATTACGCCTTGTACTTCTGCGTGGCGGCATCTTTAACTATACGTTTAAAAGATGACGACATCGATAAGAATAAATGATTTATGAATGTGTCCCATGGACTAACTCCCCATAGTCCAAAAACAGAATGAATAAAATAACTAACTGAAAGTGACAACATTTGGATAATAATTTCCATATGATTTGATATCTGTCAATAATACTGGAATTACACATGTAATAAGTTCGGGAAAAATGGCCTAAAAGTAGGCCTTACATCAACCAAGATGGAAAATTTTGACAGAGTAAGACTAGATCAAGACCTAACAGGTCTAAGATTTATACAGATAGGAAATTAGATCAAAGTTTTACATAAACTAGGTTATATCCAAAAGATGAGTCGACGAGCTTCTATCGGCGACGAGAGCTGCTTGCATGAGTCCTCGATCCCGACAGTAGATGTTCAATGTCCCTTATACGCCTGTCCGACCTTGCTTGTTGAGCTCGAAGTTCTCTAACTTCTGCTCGGGTTTCAGCAAGTTCCCTTTGCAGATTTGTATTACGGACCAAAGTCCTTTCATGAGCAGACTCTAGTTAGCGAATGTGGATAGTGTTAACACCAGAGTTGGTGTCAACTCCCGAAACTTGATTTATAGTCGCTTGAGCCATGATCGTGTTTCGAGAAATCCTACGCACCATGATTGGTAGTACTCTATCAGCATAACCTCCTTTAGTGAGGTTGTAGAAACTTAGGTCTCCATTGTAGGGAATGGGTTGACCTTGTTCCTGACTCCATTCAGTCAAGTTAATGGCCCACAAGGGTGTGGGTCCTTGAAACACAGGACGAGGATTCAAGTTTGGGTTTTGAGCAGCTAGGGGTAGGTTGTTGACTTCTGGCTCCGAGTCTGAACTATCGGAAAAGCCCTCAGCATGGTGATCATCCAAAGGAATTGGGTGATCATCTTCTGGTTCTGCCTCTAGCCAACCAGCATTGCCTTGGTTTGGGAAGTACGGATCGCCCTGGTGAAATCCAACCATCTTAATCTACACGAGAAAATGGATATAAGAAATAGTTTAAATAGACGAACTAACTATGATGATTACAGTAAGATCAAATACCCATATGGTATTTCTTTATGGTTGTGTTGGTAAGTTTTTAGACTTGTTGCCACATCACAACCATTCTTGGGCATATGCTAATCACTCCTCGGACCAGCATAGTTAATCAGGCTATGCTATTCCCAAGACTGACTATATATCCCCAGGCTCACTTGTGATGTTCAACAATCATAATACTTTTGTTCTTGTCATTGTGACACTGGTTTTAGTATGAATGCAGGCATGTACACTTTGTTAAATATTTTATTATTTAAAAGTATAACTCTTAGATAGAGTGTTTTAATCCCATGTATTTATAGTTAGTATATCTTTTATGGGTTGATATACTTAATTCACTATAAACAATGCTCTGATACCAATCTGTCACACCCCAAAACCACGAACGGCGGAAACGTTCAGGGGTGGAGGACGTCATGTGCAGTATCACAACAGTGTAATATAATAAACAAGCAACAACATCATCCATTGCATTATAAGTAAAGTTTTAATACATGTGTGTTTCTTTCATTGTAGTAAGACACCAAAAATATACAATCAAAATAAAAGACGAGACTTGTCTGCTCCGTCTTCTCAAAACCTGGCCTCCGTACCTGTCTATTGATGACCTGAGAATACAAGTTATTTTGAAAGCGAGTATCAGCTTTAAAGCTGGTGAATTCATAAGTATATAAGTGTCATTGCCTTGTTTGTGAAAATCTGTTATAAAGGCCATGTAAATTGGTAAATAAAAATGTTGATGTACGTATGAAAAACCCTAGAAAATCCCTTATTTTCTATCAGTTTGAGATGTAGTCTTCTACCAAGACCCGAATGTTTTGTAAGTAAAATGATAGTTTTCCTTTAATTTTTTATTACTAAAGTACTTAGTCTAACTCATCGTTTATGTGAAAGAATCACAAAATAAAGTAAACAGGACAATGTACTACTGCAAGTGTTGTCACTAGGTATTAGGACAAACACATCGTATGTAATTGTTATCCCAAGGTACTAGGGTTAACACGACCTATATAACCTAATGAACATCCGAAGATTTGTCCACTCACCCTCTGTAGCGGCAGCAGGGTGGAAGGGGGATTAATCCCATAACAGCGTTAACCTAATGATCATCCGAAGATTTTCATCTCATCCCCTGTTGCAACAGGAGATGGGGGAATGGTTAGTTCCGTAACTGACTCCTAATATCATAAACAACCTTAGACATCCGTAGATGTTCATCACCCAGTGTTGCTAACAGCTGGGTTCTGGAATGGTTAGTCCCGTATAGACATCCCATTGAACTGGGATAGGCAGGAAAATTTACACAGAAGGTACGAATAAATCTTCCTAATAACTCTAGGTACAAGTATCCACGTAAGTGAGTACATGATAATGTATCTAAGTAACAGTATTCATGTATGGTATTCATTGTATCATGTAAGTATATGTAAACGTACTCATGTATCATGTAATCAAATGTAAAGGTACTCATGTATCAGGTAATGTACTGGTATAGACTCACGAATGAATTGACTCTTGTGTGATTCCTTGTAATAGGAATTATGTTTGATATCTCCAAATTATCCCTATCATAGTTTGCTGGAAGGTAATTGGTTGTTCAAGTAGGTTTCTACACTCTTACTACTCAAGGGTGTGAGAAACTAAATGAAAACTATAAACTATAACATCAATGCATACAAAAGAACATAAGTGTACATGCATAGCTTAGTTTAATAATGTAAAATGGTTTTATAAGACATCTTATGGGTTTTGAAACAATAATTAACAATGACTTGATGTCATTTTTGATATACATTTCAAAGGTAAAACAATTGATAACAATGCGTTTTTAAGATTTAAAACCATTTCATGCATCACATTTTGTAGTATGTGAAATCTGTTAAATGACAAACACAGTTATAAAATACATAACAATGATTTAATAACATGTTTGTTTCTACTTGTATTCCCCCCCTTTAAAGCATTTAAAATCATTTAAAACATTGATTAGGGGTATGAACTCACCTGTAGTTGGTGATTGGAATGAAATGAACGGTATCGGATGGCTAGGTGTCAAGCGAGGACTTGTGAACACACTACGATCCTAATGAACATATAATCACACATATATGCACTCAATTAGACACAATTGACTAATTGATAATGTTTAAGACATCCTAGGCATAATAAACATTTTATATAAGTATTTTAAGCCATAAGGATTGCATCTAAGCTATTGTGGGACAGGGTATTTGTGTTTAGGGTTTCCAAAGGACCCCATATGAGTGTTTACTCTCTATAGACCATCACACATGGAGTTTATGGTTGTAAACTCTTGAGTTTATGGCCGTAAACTCCCAAACATGTGTGTTTGGTGTGTTTTTAAGTCCCAAATGCTTTCTAGAATTGTTCTAACTTAGTGGCTAATTCCTTGGAAGGGTTTAAGGTCTAGAAGTACTCCAATTAGGAGTTTACGGCCTCAAAGCCATTTCCCTTAGATTTTACGGCTGTAAACTCTAAGTATGGTGGGTTTTTGTTGTTTTCAAGTCTCTTGCATTTGAAGGATATGTTCTAGACAATTGTTTAAAGCTAATGAGAACCCTAGACACACTTTGGTGCCATTCTTTTGAGTTTACGGCCCAAGAGCATTCTCTTGGCCGTAAAATCACTTTGATGAGTGATTTTTATGTACTTTGGTTCCTCATTTTTGTGTGAAACAATTCCATGAATGGGTCTAGGGCTTTAGTTGTCTTGAAACCATCCTTTTGTCCATTCTTATGGAGTTTATGGCCTAAGATACACTTGGGCCGTAAACTCACATTTGTTTGTGTCTTTTGATGTGTTTAAGGCCTTACACTTCATGGGAAAATAGCCTAGATAAAAGCCTTTAAGTCTTATAGTCCTTAAATCACCATTTTGAGCTTGAAAAGTGAGTTTACGGCCTATGAAATTCTTGGGCCCTGAAGTCCCAAACTTGGGTGATTTGTGGTTGTTTTCTTGTCCCTAACATGTATATACAAGCATCTAAGGCCTTATCATAACACATGTATCGGTTTTGGCTTCGTTTCGGGAGTTTACCGCTCAAGAACACCTCGAGGTGTAAACTCCTAGATTTCATGTTTTAGCCTTCTAAAACATGTTATAGGCACGTATAAAGCTTTCTAACAATACTATAAAGATTTACTCACGTTTTAGTATAAAAACCCGAAGATCCGTCAGAGAGAAAATGTCTTTTCTCAAGTTGGAAATGTGAATAATGAATGATTTTGGTTTAGAAATCTATTTATAGTCTTGAGATATTTTGGCAGAAAATATTTTTATTCCTGAAATGATCCCTAATAAAATAGAGTTTTGGAATAACAGTGTTGCACCAAACCCAAGTGCACCCACTCTCCTGATATTTCCTGAAGTGTAAACCCTGAATTTCTCAAACTTACGCGAAGAGTCTAAAAATTAACTGTGACTGCTACAACTTCTATTGAAGTGATATAGTTTGTACAGAATGGAAATTTCGGGTTGTCACATTGTAAGCCCTATTTTGCCTTATTATGAGCGTTATACGCCTCCGAAGAGTATGTATTAATGTTTTATTCAGTTGTTCCATCAGTTACACTAATTGTGGTTTAGATTTTCTGAACATGTGACACTTTTAAGTGATACTTTGTATTAATGTTGCGAGTTGTACAACGTTTGAACATAATGTAAACCCTAATATAAGAGGGTTAGCTAGATTGACCGGTTTGACTTGTTGACTTTGTTTGACTTCGACTTGACCGGTAATTGATGTTTGTTATAAAGTACACACATATAAGGCACGATTGGTTGCGAAGAGCTTTACTCAAACACCTAGAGTGGACTATGACGAGACCTTCTCACCAGTAGCAAAGATTAAATCAATAAGCGTTATGCTACCCATAGTTGCATTTCATGATTATGAAATATCGCAAATGGATGTCAAAACTACTTTCCTAAATGGGAAGTTGGTTAAAGATGTTTACATGAGTTAGCCAGGGGGTTTTGTGGATGCGAAGTGCCCTAATAGAGTGTGTAAGCTCGAGAAATCCATTTATGGATTGAAACAAGCATCTCGCAGATGGAATCCTTGTTTCTATGAGAAAGTCAAAGAGTTTGGTTTTCTATAAGCAAGGATGAGTCTTGTGTGTATGTCAAGGCTAGTGGGAGTATAGTTAGCTTTCTGGTATTGTAAGTGCATGACATACTACTCATAGGAAATGACATCCCAACCTTGCAGGAGGTTAACTCCTAGCTTGTGAAGTGTTTCTCTATGAAGGACCTTGGGGAAGTTGCTTACATTCCAGTGATAAGGATATTGAAAAATAGGTGTAAAAGACTAACAAAAATTAGTCAAAATACCTACTTGGATAAGGTGTTGAAATGTTTCAGCATGGAGAATTCCAAGAAAGGAGAATTGCCTATCTAGACCAATACCATATTGAGTAAGACTCAGAATCCGAGTACCGATGCTGAAATAGCAGAAAAGTGTTGAATACCATACGCTTCTGCAGTTGGCTCGATCATGTATGTTATGACATGTACTCGCCCTGATGTAGCCTTTTCTTTGAGAATGGTTAGTCGATATCAAGGGAATCCTTGTAAATCATACTGGACGGAAGTTAAGAACATTCTTAAGTACCTACAAAGGACTAAGGGCTGGTTCTTTACCCTCAGTGGGAGTGATGACTTGAGAGTGACAGGGTAAAGTGACACCAACTTTCAGACCTACATATAATTTCAGTCGGGTTGGGTATTTATCCTAAATGAAGAAGTAGTAACATGGAAAAGTTCCAAACGAAAGACTATAACTGATTCAACGTGCGAATCAGAATACATAACAACAATCGAAGCGCCGAATGAGGCAATATGGCTGAAGAACTTCATCGGAGACATTGGGGTTGTACCAGCTATAAATGATCCTATGGAGATTCTCTATGATAATGAGTATGTGGTCGCCTTAACCAAGGAACCAAGGGATCATGGCAGATCCAGGCACATCGATAAAGAATATCACTTCATAAGACATCGAGTAGAAGAAGGAATCCTTGTAGTGAAGAGAGTATCGTTAGAGGAGAACCCAACAGATTCCCTTACGAAGGGACTGAGTAGGGTTAAGCACTTGTAGCATGCTAGGAGTATCGGGCTGAAGGACGATATTAGTTTTAATGATTAGATAGATATTTAGAAACTTGTAACGGCTAAAATGTAAATGACATTTCATGATTGAATAAAAGGAGTTGTTTTATAAGTAAAGTTACTATCTTGTGTCAATTGTTTACTATTGTTTCACGTTTGCATGTTTTAACTTCCAGAATAATAAGATTATTCAAACTATCCACACTCGATCATACTTTGGAAGTAAGTTATGAGGCTAGACTATGATGAATGGGTTTGTAAGATTATCTAAGGTGTTACACATAGCAAAAGTTTGCTACAACATTCATGAGTGCTCTTGAAATAAGATTTGAGTATTGGATTAAACCTACGCTCACATGAATCACTTCATGGAATTTATCACGAGTGATTGTGAGACGATAATATTGTATAGCCTTCAAACTGAGATATATGAGTTGTTGATTAAAATTTGGTTGTGCATTGATAATACGAAAACTCATCAGTAACTTGAGGTTATAAAATGTATTGTTGTGTATGATTTAACGAGTAGTTAGTACAAGCATATAATTCGAAGTTTATCTGTTCCTTTTATCCTAAGAGGATTAAAAGAGATATATTAGGCCCCTCGATGATTTCGTTTTGACTTATGTGTCGGGCCCAGTCAGGACTCAATTGATGTGTTCAATTAAGCTTTATGTCAAACAAATCATAAATCAGGAAACAAACTATTGTATAATAATTATGACTTTATCTCATATCTTTGTCCACACGATATCTTATAGAACAGAGGATTATATGATCCCTTATCTAAATGACGCATCATTGTGTAACATCCGGATTCCCATGTATCTCATTTTAAGTATTTATATTGAATATTAGAGAGGAACTCGGCGAGTAGGCGCTCATACTCGCCGAGTGGGATCGTGCATGTGTTGATCTGATTTAATGGAGCACTTGGCAAGTACATACGTGGACTCGGCGAGTCCAAGCTGTTTAATGAAACCTTGATTTCTTGGGTTTGGGGCATATTTAAGGACCCTTATAGCCACCATTTGCGGCTAGCAGACCATTGTGAGAAACCCTTACAGTGCCTGAGCGTTTGTGAGAGAGAAGAATCCATTATTGGACCTTTGAGGGTTTGTTTTGCAAGAAGAAGTTGATTTCAGATTAAAGGAGGCCAAGGAGGTTGATTATTTGTGGATTGCAAGCAAAGGCCATCATTGTTGAGGTAACATATCGAACCTTTTTCTGTTTTGTTAAATAATCCATGGATCTAGGGATTTCTATATCCTTTATTGAGTTGATTTGTTGGGAATATGGTCGCTTATCATGTTTAGACATCAGATCTGAATCCATAGTGGTCCAGACAACCTATTCTATCTTGCTTTATGAGGACTTATGGAAGAAATGGACTTAGGATGTTGTATTTGGGGCTAAATCATCAAGTAGTGTCATTTGGACGTTGCATGAGCATCAAGTTCGAACCTTTACATGATTATTGAGATTGGGAAGATTAGATCTATGGGTTAGAGGAACGGATCTCACCTCAGAAGGTCATTTGAGTGTGAGCATGGAACAAACTCGCCAAGTCCATGAACGGACTCGACGAGTCGAGTCGGGGTTGCCCATTGATTCGTGACAAGTGTAACTTGTCGAGTGGAAGAAAGACTCAACGAGCGAAGAGAGCCTGAAAGGAATCAGAGGACCTGCATGGACTCACCGAGTCACCTTTGTGCACTCGACGAGTCGGGTCAAAGTTGACCGTTGACTTTTGTTGACTTTAGGGTTCTGGTCAAGAATGATACAGGAGAGTTAAGGGAAGGGTATAATGGCCTTCTACCCAGTATGTATAGATGAGATCATGGGGGAGTATTGACTGGGAATGTTATTTGAATAATAGGAGGAGGCTAGGTAGGAAAATTGAGCACGAGATTTATCCGACTTCATTGAGGTGAGTCTTCTCAGTATGCCTTACCCGATGGGGTGATTATGTGTGACTGGAAGGTCTTATGCGTATGATGTGAATGTGATGTATGTTGTATATGTTATATGTTATTATATGAGTATGATGATATGGACCGGAAGGTCAACAGAGTTATGGGATGGAAATCCCCTGAGATACCTGGATCGAAAGATGCCATACAGCTATGGCCTGGAAAGGCGTATGTGTTCTATGTGCTATTTTGGGGAACTCACTAAACATTATTGCTTACTATTTGCGTGTTATGTGTTTCAGGTACCAGTGATGATTGGGGGAAGCCGCCGGTATGATCAGTACACACTTATGGTGGAGATGTTTTTAGATTCTAGGGATTTTGATTTGCACTTATGTTATGTAAAAACAATTGATACATGTTTTTAAGAATTGTGATTGGAGTATTTTTATTAAATTAAAATGAAAATTTGTTTTGAAATTTCATGGTGTTACAAGTTGGTATCAGAGCCTTGGTTTGAGGGATTCGGATTCACCTTCGGGTGTATTTGAACTCAAACTGAGGTATTGAGAAACATTTCAAAAAAAAGAAACAGTTTTTCCAAAAAGTAAAAGAATTTGAGGAAAGGAGAAAGAAGCAGTGTGTACGATCAGCCAACGCCCGAACGATGATTTCCCAAAATACCCTTACATTGTGTGTTATGAGATATGATATGATATGTTATGCATGCTAGAGTAGGCTAGATATTTATGTTAGGACTAGAGTGGCCTGATTTGTGATGCCTTAGCCTAGGAGATTTCTGCTGCTAAGAGGTGCTTGAGAGCGAGTAGGTAGTAGTGAGGAACTTATGAGAGGCTTACCGAAGAGTAGCCTATGTTAGCGAGATGTAGAGTATTTGTGAGCTGGAATCCTAGGGAGGAGGACATGGGGTGAATGTTGATGCGGTGTGGGCGGTAGTATTGGGCCCGTACTACCGAAGACACTAGATCAGTACACAACCCAAGTAAGAATCCTTAGGGTACTAAGGAGCAAGTAGGGTTTAGTTATCGGTTGCAAGTATACTCGACCGAGTCTCTGATATCTTTATGTTGTATTTCAGAGGCATCATGGTTGGGACACGCCACAGACTGGGGACTAGCGAGGGAAGTGCGAACGATGAGGAGCTCTGCCAGATGATTCATGACGCTGTGGCCATCCAGGCCGAGATACCAGAGATGTTCGGGTCTATCAAGACCATGCTGATTGAGACTTTGGATGAGCGGTACGCCGCTCTTACGGATGCTACTGTTGCCGCGGCCACCGCAGTCGTCGCTGCTGCCAGGACACAGGGGGGTGACTCGTTGCCATATCAGGAGTTCAGCAACACGAAGCCACCAGAGTTTCATGGGATGCAAGATCCGATTGATGCGATAAGATAGATATTTGATATTAAGGGATGCTTCTACACATGTTCGTGTCTAGAGAATCTGAGGGTTCGGTCTGGACTGAACCAGCTTCGCTTGGGAGCAAAGGACTGGTGGAAATTTATGACGATGTATCTTACTTCTGCGGAGATCTCAGCGGTGACGTGGGAGAGGTTCACCACTATGTTCAGAGATGAGTACATTACCCCGGTGGAAAGGGAACGGTTGGCCCAGGAGTTCTTGACCCTCAAGTAGGGTGCTGAGTCAGTGACTGTGATCACTAGGAAGTTTTAATAAGAGGGCGATGTCCTGCCTTAAGCACATGTCATCTGAGCAGGCGCGCATGAGCCGGTATCTGAGCATTCTGAGGAAGGACATTCGGGATTTCGTATCGAACTCGACATACCGGACATTTTTTGAGCTTCAGGAAAATTCCTAGAAGAAGGAGATTGAGTTGGAGACTCAAGCCAGGGAGGTGGCCAAGTCTCAGGGGTTGGATAGATGGTCGGCACAGTCTCAGTCGGTAGCCAAGCAGGAAAATCCCGCCGATTCGATATCTGGAGGCCAGAAGGGCCGCACTTGCGGAAAGTGCGGCAAGGGACACGATGGAGTTTGACGTTCTGGTGCTTGCTAAAAATGTGGCTAGGAGGGGCATATAGCCGAGGACAGCCCCAAGGGATTCATGGTTTGCATTCATCGCAACCAAATGGGCCATTGGAAGGCCGAGTGCCCGCAGCTGCGGGGGACGGCATAGGGAGCCCAGTAGGGATCTGCCCTTGCCATCATGCGCGCTACTGAGGTTCGGCCAGTGAAGGCCGAGGCACCGAAGGCTTGCGGGAGAGCCTTCCAGTTGAGAACAGAGGAGGTCCCCGCAACGCCCGACGTTGTGGCTGGTATGTATTCTGTTACTATTTATTTATGATGAGATCTTGTGTTTATATTATGATATACATAGGTACTTTCCTTGTGAATTTTGTGCCTGCTTTGGTGTTGTTTGACTCGGGTGCGAGTCGGTCATTTGTTTCATTAGCATTCAGTAGACACATCAGTATCCAGTGAGAGACGATGAGTCGAACTCTACGAGTGTCTATAGCTAATGAGCAAGTAGTGTATGCCATGGATGTGATTCGAGGGTGTGTGCTTGAGATTTTTTTGAGTTTCCGATAGATCTGGTCCCGATTGCGATAAGGGACATATGTGTCATCACGGGCATGGATTGGTTGAGCCGATTTGGGGCTATGATAGACTGCAAGCAGTACTTGGTGACGATTCTAGATCTAGTAGGGGAATGCTGACAGTCTATGGCGAGGGAACTTGAAGTGGGTCAATGTTTTGTTCAGCTGCCAGAGCAAGGCAGAGTTTGCAGCAGGGCAGAAAGGGGTTCGTAGCTTATATGATGGATACCCAGGAGGCCGCAGGAAGGCCAAGTTCAGTTGATGATGTTTCGATAGTGCGTGAGTTCCCGAAAGTATTTCCCAAGGAGTTATCGGGTGTGCCTCCTGAGAGGCAGGTGGAGTTTCGCATTGATTTGGTTCGCAGGGGCAGAACCTATCGCTAAGGCGCCTTATCGCCTTGCACCTCCAGAGATACATGAGTTATCCTCACAACTTTAGGAGTTGTTGGGTAAAGGGTTTATTCGACCGAGCAGCTCGTCTTGGGGAGCACCGACCCTTTTTGTCAAGAAAAAGGATGGTTCGCACTGGATGTGCATTGATTATTGGGAATTGAACAAGTTAACGGTCAAGAACCGTAATCCGTTGCCAATGATTGATGAATTATTCGATCACCTTCAGGGGGCATCTTGGTTTACCAAGATAGACTTGAGGTCTGGATATCACCAGATGAGGGTGCGTGATGAGGATATCTAGAAGACGGCGTTCAAGACGCGATATGGGCACTATGAGTTTGTGGTGATGCCTTTTGGTCTCACCAATGCACCAGTAGCGTTCATGGATCTCATGAATAGAGTATGTCGGCCAATGTTGGATCGATCGGTAATCGTGTTTATTGATGATATTCTAGTGTATTCTAAATCCCAAGAACAGCATGAAGAGCATTTGAAGGAGATCTTCGGGGTATTGAGGTCGAAGAGGCTTTATGCCAAATTCTCCAAGTGTGATTTTTGGTTATGAGAGGCCCAATTCTTGGGGCATCTTGTTAATCAAAATGGGATATTGGTCGACCCGGCCAAGATTAAGGTGATGATGAGTTGGGAAGTGCCAAAGTCCGCCACGGAGATCAGGAGTTCTCAGGGGTTGGCTGGTTACTATCGGAGATTCATTCAGGATTCCTCCAAGATTGCAGTACCACTCACTAGGTTGACCCGGAAGGGTGATGCTTTTCATGGGGTCCGGAGCAGCAGACCTCGTTTGAGACTCTTCGCCGAAAGTAGTACGAAGCCCCAGTGTTATCTCTTCCAGGGGATTGAGGATTTTATGGTATACAACGATGCATCGATATCAGGGTTGGGTGTAGTGCTTATGCAGAGGGAGCATGTGATAGCATATGCGTCGAGGCAGCTGAAGCCTCATGAGGCTAGGTATCCCACTCATGATCTGGAGCTGGGAGCGGTAGTGTTCACCCTCAAGATCTTGTGCCACTATTTGTATGGGGTTTGGTGTACCATTTACATGGACCACAAGAGTTTGAAGTATCTGATTGATCAACCCAACCTGAATATGCGACAGAGGAGATGGATGGATGTTGTGAAGGATTACGATTGTGAGATTTTGTACCACCCGAGCAAGGCGAATGTGGTAGCCGATGCCCTGATTCGGAGGGCAGAGTGTGTTCCGATATGAGGTATGTGTAAGAGAATGACCGTGATGACTTCGGTGTTAGATACCATTCGTGAGGCCCAGGCAGAGGCTATGAAACTGGAGAACCGCAAGAAGGAGCGAGTGATTGGCATGTATCTGAGTTTCTAACTAATAGCCAAGGGCTTACGACTTTTCATGGTCGGATCTGGGTGTCATTTATTGGTGGGGCACGCAGTGTTTTGATGGAGGAGGCGCATAGATCAAGATTCTCGATCCATCCCGGGGCCGCTAAAATGTATTTGGATCTGAAGAGAGACTATTGGTGGCCTTGTATGAAGAGAGATGTTGCGTGGGTTGTAGAGAGGTTCTTGACATGTCGTCAGGTTAAGGCCGAGCACCAGCGTCCTAATGGCAAGTTGCAGCCACTTGAGGTTCCCCAGTGGAAGTGAAAACAGATTTCTATGGATTTCATCACCAAACTGCCAAGAACCCCAAGGGGTGTCAATGCAATTTGGGTGATTGTGGATCGATTAACGAAATGTGCTCACTTCCTTGCTATCAGTGAGA
Source organism: Lactuca saligna (assembly GCF_052625555.1). Classification (NCBI taxonomy): domain Eukaryota; kingdom Viridiplantae; phylum Streptophyta; class Magnoliopsida; order Asterales; family Asteraceae; genus Lactuca; species Lactuca saligna. The sequence continues at coordinate 169,856,870 of NC_136417.1, read as the reverse complement.
GTTCCTCTGTAGAGAAGTTGGCAGAAATATATGTGAAGGAGGTGGTGTCTCGGCATGGGGTGCCAATTTTGATTGTGTCAGATCGAGATGTACGTTTTACTTCCAGGTTCTAGAAGAAGTTTCATGGGGAGTTGGATACGAGGTTGCATTTCAGCACTGCTTATCACCCTCAGACCGACGATCAGAGTGAGCGGACTATCCAGACACTCGAGGATATGCTTCGGGCATGTGTATTAGACTTTGGAGGAAGTTAGGAGACGTATCTGCCTTTAGCTGAGTTTTCCTATAACAACAGCCACCATTCGAGCATCGATATGCCTCCCTTCGAGTTGTTGTATGGAAGGAGGTGTCGGACTCCCATGTGTTGGGGAGAGGTAGGACAGTGGGTGATAGGTAGTACGGAGATAGTACTCTAGACGACTGAGCAGATTCAGTAGGTTAGGAAGAGGTTGCTGATGGCCCAGAGTCGCCAGAAGAGTTACGCTGATAGGCGTCGCTCAGAGCTCGAGTTTCAGGTTGGTGATTTCGTTCTCCTGAAGATATCACCTTGGAAAGGTGTGATTCGATTCAGGAAGAGAGGCAAGTTGGGACCTCGGTATATCGGTCCATTCAGGGTGACAGTTAGGGTGGGCAGAGTAGCGTATCGTTTGGAGATACCTGCTGAGCTGAGTCAGATTCATGATACCTTCCACGTGTCTCAGTTAAGGAAGTGTATTGTCGATGAGTTAGCAGTGGTTCCATTGGAGGACATTCAGGTGGATACCAGCCTGAACTATGTTGAGAGGCCGATCGCGATCCAAGATAGGAGAATCAAGGTTCTGAGGAACAAGGAGGTGTCCCTGGTTTAGGTCCAGTGGCAGCATCGGAAGGGGTCCAAGCTGACTTGGGAGCCGGAGTTAGAGATGTGGGAACAGTATCCAGAATTGTTTGTGGAGCGAGACTTCGAGGGCGAAGTCTGATTCTAGTGGGGGAGAATTGTAACATCCGGATTCCGAGGTATCTCATTTTATGTATTTATATTGAATATTAGAGACGGACTCGGCAAGTAGGCGCTCAGACTCGCCGAGTGGGATCGCGCATGTGTTGATCTGATTTAATGGAGGACTCGGTGGGTTGATTCCAGATTAGAGGAAGCCAAGGAGGTTTCTTATTAATGGATTGCAAGCAAAGGACATCATTATTGAGGTAGCATATCGATCCTTTTTCTGTTTTGTTAAAGAATCCATGGATCTAGGGTTTTCTATACCCTTTATTGAGTTGATTTGTTGGGAATATGGTCCCTTATCGTGTTTAGATTTCAGATCTGGATCCATAGTGGTCCAGAGAACCTATTCCATCTTGCTTTATGAGGAGTTATGGAATAAATGGACTTAGGATGTTGTAATCATCAAGTAGTGTCATTTGGACGTTGCATGAGCATCAAGTTCAAACCTTTACGTGATTATTGAGCTTGGGAAGATTAGATCTATAGACTAGAGGAACAGATCTGACCTCATATGGTCATTTGATTATGAGCATGGAACGAACTCACCGAGTCCATGAACGGACTCGACGAGTCGAGTCGGGGTTGCCCCTCGATTCGTGACAGGTGTGACTTGTCGAGTGGAAGAAAGACTCAACAAGCCAAGAGAGTCTGAAAGGATTCAGAGGACCTGCATGGACTCGCCGATTCACCTTTGTGCACTCGACGAGTCGAGTCAAAGTTGACCGTTGACTTTCGTTGACTTTAGGGTTCTGGTCAAGACTGATACAGGAGAGTTCAGGGAAGGGTATAATGGCCTTCTACCCAGTTTGTATAGATGAGATCATGGGGAAGTATTAAATGGGAATGTTATTTGAATAATACGAGGAGGCTAGGTCGGGACGTTGAGCACGAGAGTTTATCCAACTTCATTGAGGTGAGTCTTCTCACTATGCCTTACCCGATGGGGTGATTATGTGTGACTGGAAGGTCTTATGTGTATGATGTAAATGTGATGTATGTTGTATATGTTATATGTTATTATATGAGTATGATGATATGGACCGGAAGGTCAATAGAGTCATGGGATGTAAATCCCCTGAGACACCTGGATCGGAAGATCCTATAGAGCTATGGCCTGGAAAGGCGTATGTGTTGTATGTGGTATTTTGGGGAACTTACTAAGCATTATTGCTTACTATTTGCGTGTTATGTGTTACAGGTACCAGTGATGATCACGGGAAAGCGCCGGAATGATCAGTACATGTGACAATACTAAATTTCAGGTCAAGTCAAAGTTAAACAAATTCAACAAGTCAAACCGGACGACTCAATTAGCCCTTGCGTATTAGGGTTTACGTTGTTTATTTTCTAAACAACCCGCTATTTTAATGACAAAACATCATTTGGAAAATCCGTGTGATCGAATTTTTCCTAAGCCTTAAATGCGGTAAACAATGAACCAAGGCGATAAAACACTAATGCACACTCATCGGGAGTGTGGAAGACACTAAAACATGGGTTAATGGAGTTTACGGACCTTGCAATGCGAAGTCGGACACTCAAAAAGGTCACAAACGAAACCTCTCTAAATCGTTTTCACTCTATCTCTTACTATTTGAAATCTCTCCCAAATCTCTCTCAACAGTTCCCATAACATTTTGAAGTCATTCACGCCATTCCGACCCTTATCCGGGTCAAAAATCGCTTAAAACAGAGTTATAACGGGTAAAATACCCTAAAAGACTGGAAACCCTCTTTATAGGGTCGAAGCCTCTTAGGGCCTAAAGTCCTCTTAGGGACTGAAACCAAGAGGACCGAACACCAAAGCTGCTGAACCGAAACCAAGAGGACCGAACCCGAAGGATGCTCTCGGGCCCGAACCTTGCACAAGACCGAACCCGAAGGTCCTCTCGGGACAAAAACTCGCAACCACGGGACCGAAGCCTTCGGTCCATTTCGCCTTCACCCCATTTCGCTCCATCTTCCCTTTCGGACCGAACCATCACTTTGCTACTTGCTGCTTTTGTTTCATTTTGCTTTTGTGCCTAGCATCAGGAGGACCGAATCTCGGCCAGGACCGAGAGCCCTCGCTGAAAAACTATGTTTTTACCAGTTTTCGACTACGACTTCATTATAGCTTCGTTTTTCATCGTTTTAACGTGGGATTTTCACCCAAAACTTTATTTTAACATATAAGGCCCCCTAATTAATGATTAATCATGTTTTTGGGTATAAAACCTTATCCAAGAAGAGTGGGTGAAGTACAGAGGTTGAGTGTTGACTTTTCTTTGTATTATGACACAAGCAACGACCATACCCACTCCATTACTAACCCACACTGCTCCCCACCATACCTTGTCACTTCCTTGTAATTTTCACCTCTCTCACAAGTTACTCCCACGTTTTTAGAGCTGGACATTCATCCTCTCTCCTCATTCTCACTCACTTGCGTTCATTTCACCAAAAATTAAACACTTTTCTCTCTCAATCCTCTCACCAGAATTTCGAGATTCAAGGGCCTTCTTCAAAGTTTTCTCCCAATTTTGATGAGTATATTCATCCTCCACATAATTATTTCACTTCCTCTTACTCCAAATCATAGATTGCTTACACAAATTCCATCACATTAGTGTTAGATCTTCGAACCTTCAAGACATCTTCTTAGTGTTCTTGAGTGGAATACTACATTTCTCCATTATCCATCTACTGAAATCACTCAAGGTGAATTCATACCCCTACATTTTCATATTTTCTTATGCTTTAAGGGGCAGAATACAAGTTAAATCATCAACAACACAACTAAATATTTCTAACAGCTTACATCAGAAAAGATAGACTCCATTCACGGATTGTTTTTGTCAACTAAAACATTTTTGTTTTCAAAACTGTACAAGGTGCAAGTAGTTCAAATTCTTAGGTTTAAAATGGCTACTTGCACACCTCCATACGATTTTTTCTACAATAAATGGTGATTTTTGAAAAACTGCCTATCATTTCAAGAACAAATCCGGACCAGTCTGTGTTTATGAACGTTTTCACCTAAGTTGGATGTCACGAAAAATCATGGAAAAATTTATGAACAAACTAGACTCATTAACCAAACTCCCAGAATTTACGGATTCTGATTTGGATCTATTATGAAGTTTTTATAAATTTTCTAATAACAGTGATCAAAGTTGTTACTAAGAGAAAAATGCTAACATATTATTATCACCTTGTAACATGTTGAGCAGGGTGTATATCTTTATGTGAATGTATGTTCTTACAAATGAATGATATTTTATCTTGGTATATGAACATGCATCATTTAATAAATGGATTTTGATATATATATATATATATATATATATATATATATATATATATATATATATATTTGAAATATAAAGGATAACACGATTGTTATAATCAAAGTACATCCATTTTACTCAAACAATTGAATGAACTATGTTGAATATAGTTTATGTACGTTACCATCACTACCCTTGTTTTGATAAACTATATTAGGTATGGATTATGATACATTACATAACACACTCATACAAAAATTGTACATTTATACAATAAGAAATTTTCATTACATTACACGTAAATTTGCTAAAGACTTTGTGAGACATTCGCTTCACACTTACCATTAAGTCCTGTATTATAACCAGAGTCTCCTGGAAGGAGAGCATGATAGTTGTATATAGATCTATATTGGGTTTGACAAAACCACGCCTTAACTGCATGCAACAGTTAGACCGGCAGGTCTGGGGTGACAAATCATATAAACATTTCTGACGCCAGAAGAATGTCGTTTCAGGCCAACTAGGTCATAGCATGGTTATAATAAACTCACAGAAAGAATTAACAAACACAAGAATTTACGGGAATTTCATTGAATCCAAACGCGTTTATGTCGATTTAAACTTACATCATTTTCTATAAGTAAGAAAGGTTACTTATACATTTCGGTTTTCGGATATAAGACTACATTACACATTTTAAGGAAAATATCGGATTTTTCTGAAATAAACATGACATTTACAAAAGAAATACTTTTATCAAGTTGAAAACAAAAGCTTATGAACTCACCAACTTTTGTGTTGACACTTTTTCAAACAACTTGTATTCTCAAGAAATCACTAAACATGTATCAAAGTGCATTTTGAGGATGGGACGTTAAGGCGTCAACATTTCATGTTTTGTTAACATATTGTAATTGATTTGGAAACATGTATCTCATACAATGATGTAACTCTTTCAATTGTATATATGTGGGTTGTATTTGCTTAAATTACTATTGCAATTGTGGTTATGATACTATACATGAAGTCTTCCACCTCCGGACGTTTCCGCTATCCTTGGTTTGTTGGTGAGACAGATTGGTATCGGAGCCCGGTTTATAGTGAATTAGGTATATCAAACCACATAAGATATACAAACTATAAACACATTTGGGAGTGAAGTCTCTAATTTTAAAACATTTTAACGGGGGATTCTTTTAGAAAAATAAATAGTTTTCTTGTTTAAAAGTATACCTTCTTGCATTATATACTCGAGTAGTGTCACAACTAGAAGAACATAAATTAAAAGAAGAGGAGTTGTACACCATGAGTATACCTTGGTATATGTGAATCAAGTATGGGAGGGATATAGCCTGATCAACTATATATGTCCGAGGAGTTATTTACGTATACTAGGGGATAGTCATGGTGGGTAACAAATCTAATATCCTAACTTCACACTACAAGGAATGCATTAAGAACCAAAACTAAACATTCAAAATATTATAGGAATATTTGTATGATTGCTATAGCACAATATTATTATTATAAATCGTTACATGCTACTTACACCCCTATTCTCGTACAGACGATATGGCAGGATTTCACCTACCCGGGGACCCGTACTTTCCCAATCAGGGAAATGCTAGATGGATTGAGGAAGAGCCCGAACAACAAATTGAAGAGGAACCTAAGGAGGATCCCGAGGAGGAATCCGAGGAAGAACAAGAAAAAGAAGAAGACGATGATATAGAAATGATTGAGAATGAAATTGAAGAAGAACTAGAAGTATTCAACCCTCCTTACATCGCGAGGGTGCCCGCACACCGCTTTGGATACAATGGGCCTAAGCCTCGTTGGGTAACAACGGTCGAAAGGTGGAGCCGACAACAACGCCAACGGTCACCATATGGCAACCAACGAGGTTATTACGACCTCATCCACGGTGGACTGGCTAATAGAGCCCTCCGCGTCATGACTCAGTGGATAGCAAGTATGGATGATCGTGGTAGGACGACGACTGATCAAGTCCGGGAGCTGAGTGCCATCGTAGAATCTACCATTGATCGCACCAGGGACTTAGAACGAGACTCCCACCACCGAGACCAACTTATTCAGGACCTTCTTGTTGCTCGAGCATAAACAAGGGAGTATCAGGAGAGATACAGGGTGCTCGAGGAGAGAATGGTTGCAACCGAGTGGAGGGTGGTGGAACTAAAAGGTGCATCGACATCATCCCAAGCTCCACCAGGGAAGGATCGTCATGAGTAGGACTCAATACTACTCACACCTCTTCGTAGTATAGGTTTCTAAGTATGCGTTGGTGCAACTCTTTTATGTAGGTTGACCTTGCGACTAAGTGATTACACTACTTAGAGGACATTTGTGTTGTCAAAAATTATCTTTTGCATTGATGTAATGTAGACCCTTGTGAGGTCAAATTTTCTCAAGACTATATGTACTAAAAAGTTATCAATGAATTTGACATGCATTTTACTTCATTGAATGTTGACATGAGATTTACTATGTGGTATTACAAACAATTTACAACTGATAATTCTAAGATTTTAAGTGTACCTCGTTGTTATGTGTAATTAAAGTAGTAATCAACCTAGAAATGACGAGTCCGCCTTACGACCTGTTCCTTGTTTGGTTGTGGACTTAGGGCAGACTCATTAGTATCGACAGTTTATTAAAATTTTAATCACACATAACTGAGGCACATCGAACGAATCTTAGGAATTTGTCAGACACGTAACCAAACACACGACTCCATTTGAGTCATCACTATTTAATTCATAAGTTTAATTGCATAAACTTTTTCTATGAATTACTTACTAATGCAAACATATGGAAGTTGGGAAATACTATACTTGAAAACCAATTAACTAATTTCACGACACTCAACTTACATCCAATTGCTAAAAGACTGATGTCCTTTTTATCTTTGAAAATTCTATGATAGAAAAATGCCACCTCGTAGATCTGCCAGACTTACTGAGAGAACACAAACAAATTCACCCCTGCCGCCTCCCAGTTTGATCCCGTTATGTTGTAAGCTACGGTTATAGCCGTAATTGCAGCTGCTATGTCTCAAATTAGCACTGACGGTTCCAGGAGGACAGGGAGCGGTATTAACATTTCTACTCAAGGGGATAGCCAAGGGCGTTCGAAAGAAAGTTCCTATAAAGACTTCACAAATGGCAAACCTGATTCTTTCAATGGAAGCGGGGGCGTCATCGCTTTGATGCAGTGGTTCGAGAAGGCTGAATCCGTCTTCGATTTTTACGCATGTCCCGAATCAGACAAAGTCAAATTTGCAGCTTGCAAATTCTCCGGCAGGGCCCTCACTTGGTGGAACGGCCACGTAAAATCGCTGACACTCCCTGTGGCTAACTTGTTAAGTTGGGAAGACTTGAAAACTATGATGATGAAGGAATATTGCCCAAGGGGTGGGGTGCAAAAGTTAGAACAAGAATTGTGGAACCTCAAGATGACGGGCACTAACCTTGTAGCTTACACCACTCGATTCAATGATCTAGCACTCCTCTATCCTAAGATGGTTACCCCGGAAAACAAGAAGGTGGAACGATATCTCTGGGGCCTGTCACCCCAGATTCAAGATAGCATGCTAGCCTCAAAGCCAACGACTTTTGACAGTGCCAAGGAGCTGGCACAGCAACTCATAGATCATCGGGCCAGTCGTGTCACGGTGTCAACCACCTCCGATCAAGCAAAAGGAAGGAACAATAAGAGAAAGTTCTGGAGCAATAAAAAGAAGCAACCGGCACAGGACCCCGCCAAGAAGCAACAAATTGTTGTTATCCGTGCTGCCACCACTGCTACCACTCTGACACCACCAAAGCAATATGCAGGGAACCTCCCTAAGTGCAACAAAGGCAACTTCCACCACAATGGTGTTTATCGGGAAATGCACTGCAAAAACTGTGACAGGAAAGGGCACACTGCTCGTTTCTGTAAAGCGCAAGCGCGACTGATCAACCAAGTTGCCAATGAAGGGGCAAGCCAAACTTGCTATGGATGTGGTGAAGCGGGGCACTTCAGGAGGAACTGCCCCAAGGCACAAGCCCCTAATGCTGGAGGTGTAGGGAGAGTCCTGGCGATAGGACATAGGGAAGCAGTAGAGGATCCTACAGTGATTACCAGTACGTTTCTCCTCAATAACTCTTATGCATGCATACTATTTGATAGTGGAGCGGAGAAGAGTTTCGTGAGCCACCAATTTAAATCAATACTAAAACAAAACCCCCAATCATTAAAAGATTCATACATCGTAGAAATGGCAAACGGAAAGGTTGAGCGCACTAATGATATATACATAGGGTGTACCCTCACTCTATATAACCATTCGTTCAAAATCGATCTAATGCCAGTCACCATAAAAAGTTTTGACATCATCATTGGTATGGATTGGTTAAGCTCTCAATGTGCCGACATTCTATGTTACGAAACGGCCGTTTGCCTTAATCTGCCAAACAGCGAAACCCTTCTCATCTATGGCGATAAACCCAGTGCAAATTTGCAAATCATCTCTTGCGTCAAAGCACAAAGGTACCTCTGAAAGGAATACCACGCATTCTTAGCCCACGTCGTAGACAAGAAACAAGAGGTGAAGGACATCAAAGACATTCCAGAAGTATGCAACTTCCTTGACGTATTCCCGGAAGACCTGCTAGGTGTACCACTCGCACGACAAGTCGAATTCCGAATCAACTTAATTCCCGAAGCTACCCCTGTTGCCAAAGCTGCATACCGCCTAGCACCGGCAGATATGCAAGAACTGTCCACCCAGTTGAATGAACTATTGAGCAAAGGGTTTATTAGACCGGGCTTTTCACCCTAGGGTGCACCAGTCGTTTTTGTGAAGAAGAAGGATTGATCATTTCGCATGTGCATCGACTGTCGAGAATTAAACAAACTCACCATCAAGAACCGATATCCCCTATCCCAAATCGATGACCTCTTCGATCAACTTCAGGGAGCAAGTTATTTTTCAAAAATCGACCTGAGGTTGGGTTATCATCAGCTGCGAGTTCAAGAAGAAGTTGTCCCCAAGATAGCATTCAGAACTCGCTATGGACACTACAAGTTTGTAGTGATGCTATTCGGATTAACCAACGCGCCTGCGGTGTTCATGGATCTAATGAACCGAGTGTGCAGACCCTTCCTAGATAAATTCGTGATCGTGCTCATCGACGATATCTTAAACTAATCGAGGAGCGAATAAGAGCACAGGCAACACCAGCGACTAGTTTTGGAGACCCTAAGAGCCGAGAAGCTTTACGATAAGTTTTCAGAGTGCGAATTTTGGCTCCGAGAAGTGGGATTCCTTGGTCACGTGGTAAGGAAGAAAGGAATACACGTGGATCCCTCAAATATCGAGGCGATTGAAAATTGGTCAACACCTACAACGCCAACAGAAATCCAACAATTTTTGGGACTCGCAGGCTACTACCGAAGATTCATACAGAACTTCTCCAAGATTGCTAAGCCCCTCACCACCCTGACTCAGAACGGTGTGGTGTTCAAATGGGAAGTTAAACAAGAAGCCGCATTCCAGACACTAAAACAAGCCCTATGCAACGCACTGATCTTGTCTCTTCTAGAATGAACTGATGATTTTGTGGTGTATTGCGATGATTCAAATCAAGGTCTTGGTTGCATGCTCATGCAAAGGGGGAATGTTATCGCTTACGCGTCAAGGCAACTTAAGACCCACAAAGTTAACTATACCACCCATGACGTCGAATTAGGAGCAGTAGTGTTCGCCTTGAAGATCTGGAGACACTACCTCTACGGTACAAAGTGCACCATCTTCACCGATCACAAAAGTATTCATCATATCCTCAATCAAAAAGAGCTCAACATGCGACAAATAAGATGGGTAGAGCTATTGAACAATTATGAGTGCGAAATCCGTTATCATCTGGGCAAGGGTAATGTTGTAGCTGATGCCCTAAGCAGAAAAGAATACTCGGATCATCGGGTGAAGTCACTAACAATGACGATCCATTCGCACCTGTTCAAACAAATCAAGGAAGCTCAACGTGAAGCCTTGAAACCAGAAAATGTGACGGGTGAGGCATTGAGAGGGATGGATAAAAACCTAGAAGTCAAGGAGGACGGAGCTCGCTACCTCATGAACCGGATCTGGACATTGAAGTTCGGTGGGTTCCGAGACATTGTCATGAACGAAGCACATAAGACGCGATATTCCATCCATCCAGGTTCGAATAAGATGTATCTAGACCTCAAGAAGTTGTATTGGTGGCCAAACATGAAAGCTGAGATTGCTACCTATGTGGGCAAGTGTCTGACTTGCGCCAACGTCAAGGTAGAATACCAGAAGCCATTAGGATTACTACAACAGTCATATATACCTGAGTGGAAGTAGGAATGGATAACCGTGGACTTCATAACCAAGATGCCTAAGACATTGGGTGGGCTGGACACCATATGGGTAATCATAGACAGATTGACCAAGTCTGCGCACTTCCTACCAATAAAGGAAACCGACAAGATGGAGAAGTTAACCAGGACATACATCAAGGAGATTGTGTGACTGCATGGTGTATCAATATCCATTATCTCTGACCGAGATAGTAGATTCACCTCGCGATTTTGGTAGTCCTTAGAGAAATCTCTGGGAACTAAGCTAGATATGAGTACGTCCTACCTTCCGCAAACCGACGGGCAAAGCGAGCACACTATGCAGACGTTAGAAGACATGTTGAGAGCCTGTGTGATAGACTTTGGTAAGGCATGGGATACTCATTTACCACTTATCGAATTTTCCTATAATAACAGCTATCACACTAGCATTGGAGTCGCTCCATTCGAAGCTCTCTACGGTCGCAAGTGTATATCACCTCTATGTTGGGCCGAAGTGGGGGATACTCAACTAGCTAGGGGGCAAGTCCCTGATAGCACCCTTACTGGGCCTGAAATCATAAGGGAGACCACAGAAAAGATTATGCAAATTCGGGAAAGACTGAAGGCGTCTCGTGATCGACAAAAGAGTTACGCAGACAAGCGATGCAAACCCTTGGAATTCTAAGTCGGAGATCGGGTACTACTGAAAGTTTCCCCTTGGAAAGGATTGATACGTTTTGGTAAGCGTGGGAAACTAAACCCGAGGTACATCGGACCATTTAAAATACTTGTCAGTATTGGTCTTGTGGCGTACAAACTCCAATTACCATAAGAACTTAGTAACATGCACCCTACCTTCCACGTATCAAACTTGAAAAAGTGCCTAGCGGATGAGACACTTGTAATACCTCTCTACGAAATCGAAGTTAACGAAAATCTCCACTTCGTGGAGGAACCAGTCGAAATCATGGATCGAGAGATCAAGCGAACAAAATAGAGTCGTATTCCCATTGTAAAGGTCCGCTGGAACGCTAAACGGGGAACTGAGTTCACTTGGGAACGCGAAGATCAAATGAAACAAAATACCCGCATCTCTTTCCAAACTCTTGAAGTCCCAGTCAAAACGTAAATTTCGGGACGAAATTCCCTCTAACGGGGGGGGGGGGGGGGGGTGATCTGACAATAGTCAATTTCGGGTCAAGTCATAGTCAAACAAAGTCAACAAGTCAAACCGGATGACTCAATTAGCCCTTGCGTATTAGGGTTTACGTTGTGTATTTACTAAACAACCCACTATTTTAATGAGAAAACATCATTTGGAAAATCCGTGTGATTGAATTTTTCCTAAGCCTTAAATGCGGTAAACAATGAACCAAGGCGATAAAACACTAATGCACACTCATCGGGAGTGTATAAGACATTAAAACATGGCTTAATGGGGTTTACGAACCTTGCATTGCAAATCCGGACACTCAAAAAGGTCACAAACGGAACCTCTGTCAATAGTTTTCACTCTATCTCTTTCTATTTGAAATCTCTCCCAAATCTCTCAAAATAGTTCCTGTAACTTTTTGAGGTCATTCGGGTCATTCTGACCCTTATCCGGGTCAAAAATCGCTTAAAACAGAGTTAGAACGGGTAAAATACCCTAAAAGACCCGAAACCCTCTTTATAGGGCTAAAGCCTCTTAGGGCCGAAAGTCCTCTTAGGGACCGAAACCAAGAGGACCGAACCCGAAGGATGCTCTCGGGCCCGAGCCTCGCACAAGACCGAACCTCGCAACCAGGTGACCGAAGCCTTCGTTCCATTTCGCCTTCGCCCCATTTCGCGCCATCTTCCCTTTCGGACCGAACCATCACTTTGCTTCTTGTTGCTTTCGCTTCATTTCGCTTTGACGCCTAGCATCACGAGGACCGAGAGGCCTCGCTGAAAAACTAAGTTTTTCCCAGTTTTCGACTACGACTTCATTTTAGCTTCGTTTTTCATCGTTTTAACGTGGGATTTTCACCCAAAACTTTATTTTAACATATAAGGCCCCCTAATTAATGATTTGTCACATTTTTACGGATAAAACCTTATCCAAGAAGAGTAGGTGAAATACAAAGGTTGAGTGTTGACTTTTCTTTGTATTATGACACAAGCAACCACCATACCCACTCAATCACTAACCCACACTCCTCCCCACCATACCTTCTCACTTCCTTGTACTTTTTACCTCTCTCACAAGTTATTCTCACGTTTTTAGAGCTGGACATTCATCCTCTCTCCTCATTCTCACTCACTTGCTTTCATTTCACCAAAAATTAAACACTTTTCTCTCTCAATCCTCTCACCAAAATTTCGGGATTCAAGGGACTTGTTCCAAGTTTTCTCCCACTTTTGGTAAGTATATTCATCCTCCACATGATCATTTCACTTCCTCTTACTCCAAATCATAGATTTCTTACACAAATTCCATCACATTAGTGTTGGATCTTCAAACCTTTAAGACATCTTCTTAGTGTTCTTGAGTGGAATACTACATTTCTCCATTATCCATCTACTGAAATCACTCAAGGTGAGTTCATACCCCTATATTTTCATATTGTCTTATGTTTGAAGGGGGAGAATACAAGTTAAATCATCAAGAACACAACTAAATATTTCTAACAGCTTACATCAGAAAAGTTGGACTCCATTCACGGACTGTTTTGGTCAAGTAAAACATTTTTTTTCAAAACTATACAAGGTGGAAGTATTTCAAGTTCTTAGCTTTAAAATGGATACTTGCACATCTCCATACGATTTTTCTACAATTTATGGTGATTTTTGAAAAACTATCTATCATTTCAAGAACCATTCCGGACCAGTCTGTGTTTATGGACGTTTTCACATAAGTTGGAGGTCACTAAAAATCATGGAAAAATTTATGAACAAACTAGACTCATTAACCAAACTCCCAAAAGTTACGAATTCTAATTTGGATCTATTATGAAGTTTTTATAAATTTTCTAATAACAGTGATCGAAGCTGTTACTAACAGAAAAATGCTAACATATTATTATCACCTTGTAACATGTTGAGCAAGGTGTATATCTTTATGTGAATGTATGTTCTTACAAATGAATGATATTTTATCTTGGTATATGAACATGCATCATTTAATAAATGGATTTTGATATATATATATATATATATATATATATATATATATATATATATATATATATATATGAAATATAAAGGATAACACGATTGTTATAATCAAAGTACATCCATTTTACTCAAACAATTGAATGAACTATGTTGAATATAGTTTACGTACATTACCATCACTACCCTTGTTTTGATAAACTATATTAGGTATGGTTTATGATACATTACATAACACACTCATACAAAAAGTGTACATTTATACAATAAAGGATTTTCATTACATTACACGTAAATTTGTTAAAGACTTGATGAGACATTCGCTTCACACTTACCATTAAGTCCTGTATTGTAACTAGAGTTTCCTAGAGGGAGAGCATGATAGTTCTATATAGATCTATATTGGGTTTGACATACCCACACCTTAACTGCATGCAACAGTTAGACCGGCAGGTCTGGAGTGATAAATGTCATAAAAATTTCCAACGCCTGAAGAACGTCGTTTCAGGCCAACTAGGTCATAGCATGGTTATAATGAACTCACAGAAAGTATTAACAAACACAAGAATTTACGGGAATTTCATTGAATCCAAACGCGTTTATGTCGATTTAAACTTACATCATTTTCTATAAGTAAGAAAAGTTACTTATACATTTCGGTTTTCAGATATAAGACTACATTACACATTTTAAGGAAAATATCGGATTTTTCTGAAATAAACATGACATTTACAAAAGAAAGACATTTATCAAGTTGAAAACAAAAGCTTATGAACTCACCAACCTTTGTGTTGACACTTTTTCAAATAACTTGTATTCTCAGGAAATCACTAAACAAGTATCAAAGTGCATTTTGAGGATGGGACGTTAAGGCGTCAACATTTCATGTTTTGTTAACATATTGTAATTGATTTGGAAACATGTAACTCATACAATGATGTAACTCTTTCAGTTATATATATGTGGGTTGTATTTGCTTAAATTACTATTGCAATTGTGGTTATGATACTATACATGAAGTCCTCCACCCCCGGACGTTTCCACCATCCTTGGTTTGGGGTTGTGACAGTACACACTTATGGTGGAGATGTTTTAAGATTCTGGGGATTTTGATTTGCAGTTATGTTATGTAAAAACAATTGATACATGTTTTTGATAATTGTGATTGGAGTATTTTTATTAAATTAAAATGAAAACTTGTTTTGAAATTTCACGGTGTTACACATTGACTAGGTCAAAGTTCAACATCGGCTTTTAAGAGCTACAATTGCTAATTGGTTTTAGAAGTTACATTGACAGTTATAGTTATTAGACTTATCCAAGTGGGTGATTGTTAGATTAGGTGTTTAAGCCCTTAACTATAATTGGTATGTATTTGACTCGATAGTAGCATGATCCTTTTAGATTGCCTTCTCTGGAGCAACTTGACATGGTGGATATTTGAGAAAGAGGTTATTTGTGATTTATTAATATATTATATGAATAATATATTAATTGAGAAATCATATTATTTAATTAGTATTGATCAAGAAGTAATTTGGAATTAATTTAGTGATAAAAAAGACTGACTAAATTTGCGGGGACTGATTAAGTAAATCACTAATACTTATAGTTTAGGCTAATGATCAATGTTGATTAGGGATAGGCTAAACCTATATAAGAGTCCATGAAGGTTTAATCCAAAGGGCCTAAGAAATATGAAGAGTCATGGTGAATTAGGGTTTGCATGGAAGAAACCCTAGCAATCCCACGCTATAAAAGTATCCCCTTAACACCTGAAATCGGCTAAGGCATCCTAAAGGAGAACCATGACTGATTTTCTACTTCTTAGCCTCTCTCTCCCTTAAGCCTCCTCTTGTTTTTGGTGTTTGTGACACATTAGAGGCGTCACATTTGAGGTGCTAAGCTTTTGAAAGGCCAAGAACTACAAGCTACAAATAAGATGTATTCTTCTAACTAGTTTTTATTTTGTACATCTCCAATTGCGTGCTAGTTAGGGTATAAGCTTTGGAAAATGAAATTGCATGTATAATTAGAGAAAACTTAGATCTAAAACATCTAGGATTGTATGTGCACCATAGGAGTGTTATAGTACTTAAAACCCAACAAAATTCAAGTAAGCTAATTAGTCTGACCATGACAATTAGTGATTATAAAATTCATACCCAATAGAAGTAATCTATACTTTAAATTACTCATAAGAAAATGTTGGGGATTCGAAACTAAACGAAAGTGTCTTAATTATCTTGTTAAAACTTGTTTTTAGTTGCTTTCTAGTTAATTGTAAATTAAGTTTTTCTGAACTTGCAAAACCAGATAAAAATATCTTTTCATTAGTTTTTGTTATAATAATTAGATTAAGTTTTAGTAATTTTAATTTCCAAATTAAATCCATTCATCGTGATCGATGCCACACATACTTTACTACACTACTACGCGACTATATAAATTGCCTAATTTTTGTTTTATTGTAGTCGAATAAATAAGGATTATAAATTTTGAAGCTTTCAAAAGCGTATACATATAAAATACACAACAAATTTTTGGCGCCGTTGTCAAAGAATAGTTGTTCAGTTAGAGTTTTAATTGATATCAGTTAATCGATCCTTTTTGTGGGATAAAAACCATAAAATGTTAATTTTTCTGTTTAAATCAGTTTTTGTGTAGGCAGTGCCCACGACGTGGAGAGCCAACTTCCACGACATGGTAACTAGCAAAAAAGTTTTTGATTTATTTAGTTTATATTCGTTTTACGTGTTTGCCTTTGTTTTGTTTTATATTCAATCGGCTAATAATATTTTTGTAAATTGCTTTAACTTATAAGATTATGTTGTTTCTTTTATAGTTGGATATACTTCAAACAATGCTAAAAGATTCGGCATGTAGTGCAACACTTCGGTAATGGTTTTGATCGTTGCCACCACCAAATTATACTAGAGAAAACGAGCGGAGCGATGATGATGAGAAACTACTTTTAGGATTTATGTAATGTTTTGTCGGGATCATAACATATGTTTGCACTACGTTTGGATTAATAATTTGGAATACATTATTAAATTTTAATGTTTTGGAACTATTTTATGCAATTAATATTTTGTAATAATTTTTATATTTTTATAATGTCTGTTTTGTATATAGAAGGAATGGTTTCAAAAAACTGTTAAAAAAATTACAATTAGTGGTGACAGATAGTATTAGTGGCAGCACAGTGGCAACGTATCCTTAGCAGGGACGGTAAGAATTAGCAGCAACATTTGAAGCATTAGCGGCGAGCCAACAGCGGTGACCATTTAGTGTAACACCATAAATTTCAAAACAATTTTTCATTTAAAATAATCGTTTAATTCTTAAAACGCTTTTTGTAGAAATCTCATTTTTGTTTAATTTACAAAACATAACTCCATATTCAATTGCATAATAAACAAGGATCCTCAAAACATAACTCTTCATCTGGTGTGTACAATCGAGCCGGTGCAGTCCTATGATTCTGAGAAAACCTGAAACACATAACACATAACACGGTAAGCACGAAGCTTAGTGAGTTCTCCAAAATACCACACATAATACATACTAGTCACTCGAGGCTGTAACTTTGTGGGCCCTTGGGCCCTAACTCTGTGGACCTTCTGGTCCTAACTCTGCGAACCTTCCGGTTCTAACTCTGATATACTCTGATATACACACGGCATAAATCACATAGAAATAATGCAGTGCAATACGTCACATAGATAGCATACAAGATAATCTATCACATAACTTTGGTTACCTACTTAAGGTAAAGTATAGTGAGAAGACTCACCTTGGATACTCGGTAAACCTCGTACTCTTAAATATTGCGCTAGCCTCTGCCTAATCATAAAAATAATTTCTCTAATTAATACAACTTCTAAAGGCTAGACCAAACCCTCTCTATAAGTTATCTAAGAAGGGTAAAAGACCATTCTACCCCTCTAATGGCTCATAAGTCAAAACATTTACTAAACCTTAAAAGTCAACAAAAGTCACAGTCAACATTGATCGGACTCGCCGAGTGCACTAGAGTGACTCGGTGAGTACATGTTTGTCCTCTTCACCCCTGGTCCTGACTTGACTCGCTAAGTCAACCCTAATACTCCACGGGTTGTCACAGATCGCGAGTCGCGGGGCAACCCGACTCAACTCGTCAAGTCCCTTATGGGCTCGGCGAGTTCCTCCCATTAAAACTCTCAAAAGATCTCTTGAGGTCAGATCTGCTTCACCAACCAGTGGATCCAACCTTGTAACACTCGAAAGTCACATAAAGGTTCAAAATTTACGTTCATGCAATGCTTATAAGACCAAAAATCAAGAATTAACCATTTAAATGAGGTTTTACTCTCAAAGCTCTCATGAAAGCTCATAAAGCTGGAAGCTTGGGACCTTTTGGACCTCTCAAGGTCCATATCTATCATCTATACTCAAAGGGACCTCACATGCTTCACAATATAACTCAAAATTGTACAAAGGAAACCCTAGATTCAAGGAATCTATCAAATACACGAAATGGGAAGGAACTTGTAACTCAAAACGTGTATCTATGTGAGAACAACACAGATCCAAGCTCCACAATCCGCCTAGTTGGTTCTACCTCCTTCCTTCTTGCTAAAACACACAAGAAATGGTGAGTTAGCCTTCCTCTTGTACCACAAACGATCTCTCTGCTCTCTAGGGTTTCTCAAGGGTGAAGCGACCGCAAATGGAGGCCATAAGGGTCTTTAAATAGGTCCCAAACTCCAGAAATTAGAGTTTCTCTAAACAGCGCCTACTCGGCGAGTCCCCCTCCTCGGACTCGTCGAGTCCACTCATTATATCCAAGGGGGAAACCCGACTCGACTCAACGAGTTGGACCCTCAACTCGTCGAGTATCTCCTTTAATCACAAGATTAATCTACACCATAATACCTCTGAAAACCCGGATGCTACATTTAGCAACGATGGATCGTCACTAAAGGTATTAGCAACGATATTCTGAACTTTTATCGACTGTAGTGAGTGCGTCTTTTTGTTTACGTATCATCATTTTGAAGTTTTTACTGTTAACCATTGCTTTATATGTGTTTACATTCTTATCAACTTACATTGTGTTAATTATTAATTTGAATCTTTATTATGTTTTAGATTAATATTCACCGATAATTAATTTGCGTTTATAAAAAACCAAAAATGCTTATGAACAACTTATAATAAAGAATCATTTAGGATTATTCGATATACAGAAAACGTAATAAAGATGAATACCAGGAAAAATATTTTAATTTTGCTCAAACAAAAATGAATAATATTAATAATATATAGAATATAAAACAATTAATGATACTAAATAAATTATTAAATAATATTAAATTAATTAAACAAACAAACAAGACATGTTAAATTAAAAATACGGATATTAAAAAATTAATTCTGATCGATTAGATATATTAAAATACAGAAGACAATTTACTTCAAACCCTCAAACGTTTTTTTTTTTTTTTTTTAATTATATCACCACCATCTTTGACGTGGTCTGAAATAAATGTCAAATGCCTTTACTAGTGCTACTGACAACAACACAAACACCCTCAAGGCCACAGGTTCTGCAGCAAATTCCTCCTCCTTTCTTACACGCTCAGCCACTTCTTGTCTCCTACGCTCCGCTTCTCGCATCTCAGCACGTTCGCGTTCCAACTCACTGGCTTGGGACTTGAACAACACAATAAACGCCCTAATAAAACCTAAAACTGCAAAACAAACACAACAAAATATGACACTACAAACAAGTACTAGCCAACAGATTGAATTATACTTCTCTATTTAACGAGTTTGAACATTAGAGAAGAAAGAACTAAATCAAACAAGATAACTTTGGAGTATATGTCAGGTTTCTTTACATAACTAGGAACATGCCCCGCGACGTTGCCAATCCGTTTTATAGGTTGAAGGTGCATGTGCAGTTTTATATGCTTTTGTTTTATCAAGAATGATGGCTTTGTGTTTGCCATATTTAGTTGTCTAGGTAGTTGAGTTGGTATATATCCAAGAATTTTTTCAAATTCTTTCCTTTATATATCTCTTCGATATATGTAGTTTGTAAATTTTGAGATAGATGACAGATTACATTTCAAGATCTTGATGCTCTCTCTCCGGTTTGCATGTATGCAAACGTATAGTTCCAAACATGTACAAACCCATTTTGCCTTCTGATTAATTTGTCAAGCTAAGAGTTCATATATACAAGGAGTATTTCCAACATGTTCAGCTTATATACGAACAAAAGCAGCCAATTCGCTGACCAGATAAGCAATATGACAATTAATTGTGAATTGAGGCGAAATCTTAGAGTATATATAGAAGAAGAGGAATAAAGAGTGTTGGAAAATCCATGGATTGGAATTTTTTTTCATAGGAAAAAAGAGGATTTCTGGTTATGAACGTTAAGTCGTTAATTGAAGTATACAGTAGTTTTGTTTCTACCAGGTGGAACAGTTCGATGCTAATTAAAGTATACAGTCAGCGCTATATGATTGTTTTGAATACTTTTTTTTTTCTTTTTTGTTTTTTTAATTATTTGCAATAATATGGTGGAGAATGTTGATCACACTTTTTATTGGTTGGATGGCTATGAAAATATTCGAAAAGGTCTGGAGGCTATCATCAAAGGTGCTGAAGGATGATACCTCAAAAAGTTTAAGGCAAGAGTTTGAATGTGATAGTTGTTACTGTTTTTTGGTGTAGCCGAATGTTTTCGTGCTATTTCAAGCTTCAACACCTCTAAACCCAATGCCGATGGATTATTTTAGGTGTTGCAATTAATTACACAACACAACAAAAATAAAGGAAACAGAAACAAAATTAGGAAGAAGCCGAAATTTAATGTTTTAATCGTGACAAGTGTTAAAAACCCGATATCCATTTGTATAGGTGTTTAAAATTCAGCACGAAATTGATACGATTTAATATTTATTTGTTTGTTATGTATGATTAAATATTAATTAAATTAATTAATTTTTAAGTATGTTATCTTTGGTGTGTCTTTTCGTGTTTATCACTTTTTAATTAGTTCGTTTTCATATTAGTTAAAAACACGACATCGACATCATGTTGTGATGTGTCTGACGAAAACTGAAAGGATGATTCAATCTACCAAAGATTTTTTTGGCTTTGTCATACATTGCCTTTTAATAAACGGTTTCTAATTAAAGTAGAGGACCCATTTTAGATTAGACTAACTGACGAGTTTCCCATGTTGGCATCTATTAATTAATTTATAATTATAATATGTAAAAAGAATTTAAATTCTTCCCTCCAATATCTCGTGAGGGGTTGATAATAAAAATTATTCATTATTCAAAACAAAAGAAGTAAGATTGGTAAGGTGGATAAGTTGGTGTGGTTTTTATTTTTCTTGCTAGCTCCTTTCTTGTCATTTAATAAAGCTTTACGGTTCAAAAAATAACTAGTTCTATACATCCTAGTAACTATATATTTACTCCATTCATGTAGACTCAAAACCCATTTTTACCACAAAAGATCATATTCGTGGAAATTTATGTGGAGAAGAGTCTCTCACACGATACATTCTACTTTTGTCTAGGATTACTATTGTGAGAACTATGATATTGACACCAGATATACTATAGACATTAAGAAAAGCTATTTATGCGGAGGAATTAAGAAATTGACACCTAAAACTACAACTAACCTGTTGTCCAAGAATTATGTTCGGGATCGGCTTTAAAATAAGCCAAAAGTGAGTCTGCATCTTGTTTCTGCAGAACATATTTATATGCTTTGTTATAGAGTAAACTCTATTTTTTTTGTCTTTCTTATGTAGATGTTGACAGTGGGTAGTGAACCAATAACTAAGATATAATAAATAAAGGACTTAATAAAGACTTACCACGTCATCAAAGAAGTAGGTAATAGATGGGTGTCGTTCAGCATCATCAAGAAAGGTCTTCAACGCCTGGAGACATTAAGGAGATACATTAAGACATGCATTTGTATTATTTTTGGAAATATAACATCTCCACCAAACCAATATTTTTTTGGACAATGAGTGTAAACATTAAACCCTATGCAAGTCAATTTTTCTAACATAGGGAATATCTCGGGCCTTCCATCCCTAAAAGGTTACTAGTGTGCTTTTATTTCAAATCTTTGCAAAACTAAGCTTTCTAAAAAGGAAGTGATTTGTACACAATAATTTATGTTTTATATAGTTGTATCATACATCATTTTAAACCACAAGTTGTTGTGTACGCATAAATAATGTTGTGTACAAATTATTTCTCTTTCCAAAAGATGAAAAACCAACGTTAATCTTATGTTATAAAATTGATGTTAGGATAATTCAAAATTTAGGATAAAATTAGTATTTTGGTAAAAACTTTTCTATTTTAAGTATTTGAGTTAGAAGAGAAGATTTTTAAGTAGAATAAGTAAAGGTAAACATTTATGGTGGTTTTCATTCAGTTTTCATTCCCGTTTCTTAGTAAACAAACAATTTTCTTTCTTACTCTTCCTGTTTTTCCTCTATTTTATTATTCATACATGCAATTCTTATCAATATCTTGTGAACAAGGTTGAATTAAGAGGTTGAGGTTATATTTGGTATCAAAGCAAACCGAGATTCATCCTCTATCATCAATATGGAAGGCCAAAAGAAAGAAGGCTCATTTTCTCTCCAATACCCTTTTTGACTAGGAGCAATTATGTTATTTGAGCAATAAAGATGAAGGCCGTGATGCAACAAAATTATATTTGTGCATAAAAGGATGGGGCTATGACAGCTATCATCTTCCATGAGATTCCAGATGAAATTTTGTTGTCATTAATGGAGAAGTAGACATCAAAAAAACTTGGGGCACACTCAAAACTCTTTACATGGGTGTTGATCGCGTAAGGACAGTAAAGATACAAACCCTAAAAGCAAAATTTGAGGTGTTGACCATGAAGGAGTCGGAGACAGTTCGTGATTTTTCTAGAAATTTATGTTACATTGTCAACAACATTCGATCCTTAATTAGGATACAATATAGATGAATCTGTTGTGGTCAAGAAGATTCTAAGAGCAGAGTCTTCCAGATTTGTGTAAAATGCCTCAACCATTAAACAATTCACATAGTTGGATACTATGTTAAAGTCCAAGAAAAGAAACTCTTACTTACCCACCAAGAATGGACCGAATGAATTAAGAAACATAGTCAAGATCAATTATGCTCCTCTAACAAGAAAAACCAAGGAAATTCCAACAATTCTCGAGGCTGTGGAATATGTAGAGGTAGAGGTAGTGGATACAGTGGATGCTAAAAAAGAGATGGTAATAACCCGGATCGAGAGAACACTCGCGAAACCAATTAAAATTGAGACAAAAGAAAAACCCAATGCTAAAATTGCCAAGATTTTGTGTAGTATGCAACAAAATTTACAAATCCATGAAAAGAAAGAAATGAAGAAGTGAATTTTGTGCAAGGTTAAGCTGATAATGAACCAGACTTGCTTTTGGAAGCAATCACGAGATCAAGATCATATAAGAAGTGCTTTTAAATGAAAAATATTCAATCAAAAATTGACACCGCGTAGAAGTAATGCAAACCATTCAAAGGTTTAGTACCATAAGAAAGGACCAAGTAAGAATATGAATAAGGACAAAACCAACATTCGTGATCTCAATTAGTCAATTCAAGGTTATGTCATATCTGGAGATGGTTCCAAGGTACGAACTGAAGGCAAAGGCCAATCATATTTCAATGTAAGAATGGTGAAAAACAATCACTACATAGTGTCTACTACATACCAAGATTGTGTAGTAACATCATTAGTTTGGGTCAACTAGTAAGAACAGGGGATGATGACGTTATGCATGACTTATTCATATGGATCCACAATGACAAGAACCACCTTCTCATAAAGGTAAACAAATCAGAAAAGAGACACTATAAACTATCCTTGAGTGAAACTAAATCATAATGTGTACTTGGAGAAGCTACTAATTAGATACGGTGTTAGCATGCTAGTATACGTGAATTTGACTACACTCAACTAATGTTAGACAACTACTTTGTTGTTGTTTTGACAAAAATCAAATACTCACTCGTTTATGAGAAGGTTTCTTGGTGGGAAGGAAACTCAAAATCCCTATCCAACAATTACATCTTTTAAAGCATCAAAAAGGCTAGAGCTCGTGCATAGTAACTGATGTGGTCCTATCTCTCCACCCATACTAGCCGAAAAGAGTTATTTCTCGCTATTGGTAGATGACTACACCAAACTAATGTGGATTTATATTATAAAAACGTAAAATGAAGCTCTACACGTTGTTAATAAATTGAAAAAGAAAGTGCAAACATAAGTTGGAGAGAAAGTAAAGACAGTAGATACTGATCGTGGGGGTAGTTCATCTCAAGTAAATTCATCTCATATTCCAAATAAATAGGTTTTAATTGGAATTACACGTTAAAATATTCTCCACAACTAAATGGAGTTTTAGTAGGACGAAATCGTATTATAATTGAGATAACAAAAAGTAATCTTAAAACCATGCACGTACCTGAAGTGTTGTAGGAAGAAGAAGTGTTCCATTAAGCCTACATACTCAATAGATTGAGCACAAAAGCACTTAATGACTCCGCCCTATATGAGATGTGGATAGGACGGAAACCACAAATCGAGTACTTGAGAGATTTTTGCTTCATTGTATATGTAAGAACACTAATCGAACGCCTAAAAAGACTAGAAGATAGAAGAAGCAAGATGGTGTATCTAGGCATTGAAAAGGATGAAAATATTACAAACTTATTGATCCATATACAAGGACAATTTGTGTTACTATGGATGCACACTTTTAAGAAGACTCAAAGTGGACATGGGAAAAAGAAGTAATACTAGAGTCCATTCCAGGTGAGATTTAAACCTTTAACGGTTCATAATAAGTGAGACTCTTGAACATGAAAATTCAAACAAAAGATGTTATGAAGAAGATGACCATGTGTGGAACAAGAGAGCTCATTTAAGCCCTCAAGTTTCCACCACTACACCAGATGGTTTTCCAAGCTCAAATAAATTTGGCAAATATTAAATTGCTATTGATACCCGACTAAGGTATCGAACACATAATGATATTTATCAATATTGTGAACAATTAATTTTAAATGTGAACCCAAGACATATTATGATACAAAAAAGCTACAAAAAATGAATTAGATGTTATAGAAAGAAAAAGTACATGGGGCATTGTAACATACACATCTTGAAATCGTATTTTGTAATGAATAAAATTTTGAAATATTATGTAAAATTGACTGTTGAGGTCTAACAGATGGTTTTTACTAGAAATGAAGTAAAACTATGTTTAGAATCACTCAGAAAATATTGGAAGTCTTATAAGATTCCAATTAAAAGCCAAATAGTGAAATTTAGCAAGTTTAAATAAGTAAAATTTTATTATTTGATGTTGTAGAGAATCTCGTTAGAAACTTGTAGGTGAAAACCTCGTCAAAATCCGAGTTATAACGAAGAAGTTATGACCAACCGAAGATCCGTGACAAAACCGGCACGGCACCAAATGACGTAAAAAGTGAGTTTTTGATAAACTACTTTTTAGCCTTAGTAATCTAAATAAAAGTCATAGTATTCGTTAAACCGAAAAATTCGATAAAAAGAACGCCAAAATCTGACTTCGTATGAGGAAGTTATGATTTTTCGAAGTTTCAACTTAGCAGTAGAAGACTAAAAACTTGAATTTTAGATCGAGCAATATTTGACCGATACATCGTAAACAAGAATCGAAGGTCTCATCATATGTAGTACAACGGTAAAAAGTCTAACGAAAACGGATGTCGGATGAAGAAGTTATGAATTTTTAACGGATTTTCCTATCCCGGTCTGTTAAAAATAATAATATTAAAAATAAAGTCAAAATTAGCCGACGAAGTCTAAACGAAAGTTGTAAAGCGTAATTTTAGCTACGCGTGCATATAAAGAACTTCAAAAATGGAGCTCGTATACGAAAGTTATGGATTTTAGAAGATCGGGGCTCAATTTCTGAGATTTTCGCATTAACAGTACCAGCCACCGGAGACCTCATCGCTGCCACGTCACTTCGCACGAAGTTGCAGCGTCACCGAGGTTGTGGCCCAATCAGAGAAGCAATGCGTGTCGGACTGTGATAGGACCGAAGGGAGGTCCAACTAGAGCCTTCTGAGTGTCGCATACGCGGCGTGTACGAGGTGAGCCACGTCTCGCCTACGAGCTGCTGACGCTTCGCTCCTTGTCACCCCTCCGAACCTCGCACCTGGCCGCCTCGTGGGTGCGACATCTGGCCACTGAACCTCGCTCCGGCTGCTGCGTGGCCTTCGCTGCTGCTGCCACCTGCCCCTCCGGATCCGAACCTCACCCCTATATATAGGAGGGTGCGAACCCTCCCTGCTAGAATTGGAAAATTTCCATTTTTGGCCCCTTTTTCCATATTTTCACTATTTTGACTTTTCCCGAAGCCCCGATATCAATTTTAGCACCCGAAACACGTCCCGAGACGCCCGAGAAGCCCGAAAATTTTATCTTTTTTGTTTTGAAGCCCTACCTTTGCAGAGCCCGGTTTTCAATCAAGCTCTCGGTTTTCAACATAGAGAGACATATTTAAAGCCGAAGTGTTGTCCAAATTACTTTTTTAACCCCCGATTAGCTTAAGGTGAGTTCAATATATAGGAACAATTGTATGTTATGTGTTATATGTGCTATGTGCTTTTCAGTATTATCATTCTGAGTTATTTTCTCGTGTTATTCGCTATGTTTATAGCAATTGTAATACCTTTGACTATGTGATCAGTGAAAGGACTTAGATTCACATTGGTACTGGTACGTAGCCTCTGGCCATGTAGAGCATGTCTCCGTAAGAGAATGACTTCTATTCTATGGCATTGGCAAATGGTTAGATAGGACTATAAGCCTGAAATCTAACAAGATGTTAATCAGAAATTGCATGTCTTCTGCGCCATTTGGGCCAAAGCTTTATTGATGTATATCAAGAATTGAAAAGAATATCTTTGAATAATGTCTTTGATTGATATGAACGCTTGACACCTGATCTCACATACATCTTGTTGTTCCTCTTTGCTTTTGCCACATTGAAGTATATCTATGGCATAACATTATATTGTATCTATTTTTGAACTCACTAAGCGTCACCGCTTACCCTATCAATGTTTAACAATTGTAGGTGATAAGTAACTAGTATGTTTACATACTATTGAAAGATGTAGAATAGTTTGTAATAGTACTTTTGTACTACTTTTTATGTTTGTATAAATTACAATATCCTGGGTAGTTATGTAATATATATAACACTTTGTAATAGAAGGTTTGTATCCAATAGTTTGTAATTCCCTTTATCAATGTAAAATATTGCTTTTATGAATATGCAAATAGCATGTTTTGGAGTAATGATAATGTGAAATATGAAAGTTTGGGTCTTTCAAAAATACGAAAGTTGGGGTCTTTCAACCATGGTATCAGAGCAATGGTTTAAGTGAACTAAATATCAAGGATTGATATTTAGACTTAAACTGTTGGAAGCTCAATATATGAACTGATTCGTAATAAGTATATGGATACAAACCATAGGAAATATTTAAGTGCGAGATTGGGTAGTGATAAACCCTAGTATTCTAAGATATTAAGTTACTTCATAATTTTAAGAAAATTAGTTTAAGTGAACTAGAAATTTTAAGAATTTCTAAACTTAAACAAGAATTATTAAGTAAAGATGATACGATATATTTTAGGTTGAATACCTAATGGAGGCAAGCACTAGAATATTAAGAGGAGATATGCCTTATATTCTATTATGTTCTAAATGATAAATGAATATAGAGAAGAGGTATGCCTTATATTCTGTTACGTGCTAAATGATAAATGAATATAGAGAAGAGATATGCCTTTATTCTATTACGTGCTAAATGATAAATGAATATAGAGAAGAGATATACCTTATATTCTATTATGTGAGAAAGCTTAAGGTCTGTTGCCGACCATGGTTTAGAAAATTTTAAGAATTTTCATAATAGAATTTTTCGAAGTAATAAAGAAACTTATGACAGTTGACATCGATAAGTTTATAAATAACCGATCGCGAGATATCGTAAAATAATAAATATGAATTATTATCGTAATAAGTGTATAAATACAAATAGAGTGGTAATATACATTTAAAGTATGTTTGATATATAATAACATCTTCGGAAGAAAGATGTGTGTTTGAAACATGTTTGGGCAAGATAAATGTGTTGGTACAAATCCACGAAGTTGTTCTACCGCTGTTCAGATTGAAGAAGTGATTGTTTAATAGAGTCAAAAGAACCAAAAACGGTAATCAGTACTTCGGTAGTATCACAATGAATGTTGTGCAAGATTTAGAAGAATTAAATGAAGATCAAAAGAAAGGCTAATGAAGTTTTTAGACTCAATAGGCCAAGACTTTGTGATATAAATTTCCATTGTGTGTTAAGCCGACTTTAACATACACGATTGGGATGGTGAATTGAGTCATTTAGTGGTAAATGGTTAATCAACTTACTTGTTTAAGTAAGGTAGAATGCTTAATGGAAGAAGAAATACACCCATAGTATTTTATGAAGAGATGTTGTAGTCAGGAATGATAGAGAACCAAGTTGAAGCTAGTAAAGCTTGTTGAGATGCAGCTAAGATGCAGACTTCTTAGGATAGACTCCTATGAAATAGACTTAGACTTACTCAGATACAAGAATAACGATGTCAAGGAAGAATAATGAAATGAACAAAAGTGTATGATGGATTTCATGAGTTAGAAGATGATGCAGGTAGTAGAAGACTGTTTATCTCCGTGCTGCTAAAGTAAATTTTCGAATAGTGTGTCTTGTAAGTAGACACTACTCAAGAAAGAATTAGTATGAAGAAATGGAAGTAAAATTTCTATTGACCTATGGAAAAGTATTAGAATATATTAAATCGATCATATGCATGAGAAGAATCCTAGAAGGCGAGTATAGGTAATCCAATATATGTTTGATAGAAACCTGAAAACCCTAGTTGAGTCTAGGAGAAACTGTTGTACGTATTTTTTTGAACACGTTCATGTGTGATAAGTTGCTTGGTGAAAATTTTGAATGGTGACTTGGGAACTGCGAGACAATACTTGGGACGAGTATGAGTAGGTGTGAATAGTAGTAGAGGCCTATACTACTGGAAGCACATGACTCAGACTTGGATCAGGAAAAGTCACAATGTTACCAAGAAACTAGTAAATGATTTCGTTTTATTCATGTGTGTCATTACCTTCGTTTCGGTAATGACTAAGAAGATAATTATCGTTCAAATCTTAATGTCATAAAGAATCGAGTCCGATTAGTATAAATCCACGAAAGGAGTTAATTGGTTCAGAGAACCATGTCTTATATAGTGACAAAACATCAGTAGGAATACTGAAGAAGTATATTGTCGAGATAGTCGATAGAAATATAACATTCTTCATTAAAGAATTGAGCAATCATTAGCCAGAGATGTGACTTGCTATGTGGTGTTACTGGCCACAAGAAATGTATCCGCCCTACACTTACTAATCAAATGGAGGGGATTCAAGTTGCCGTTCAACAATCAAAGAGTACTCCAACTAAAAAGGAGGAGGTGCCAAAAGCTAAAAGATATATAGGTCTGAAAGCACGAATTAGAGATACGTGGTGCTATTCTTTATGTTCCAAAGCATCTACGTGTTGATCAAACTCTTTTCATTTTCTTTATTCTATCAGCTCAATTTATTCGATGTGATTCTAATACAAGATTTTGGATCGTTATGTGTCTTATGCGAGATGAAATCAAAGGTCATTAGAATATGACCATTCGAGTTGTCGTTATAGCAAAAGTAAAGACCTTATCTTGGGTTTAGTCTATAAACCAAGAAGGAGTAGGAGTCTGCAATGAGAATTGAGTTTTTAACTTAAAGATTAGGATCGAATGTTCAATAAAGAATGAAGAGCGGGTGCAAATTTGAACACCGCCAGTAATTAGGAAGTTTGAAGAATTTGACAATCGTTTGGCAAACAAAAAGCTAAATATCATACATTTAGATTACCACAAAGGAAGTAAGTTAAAACTCGAATGTTGTGACTAGTAATTTTCTCGTAAACTCTAGATCTACTCACATCTTATTTGATTTCAATGCCTCAGATTCTTTCGTACCTTATAAATTCGCATATTCTTTTCAAATTTCTTGTTACGCAATTGCCCAATAATTTCACATACATAACATAAGAAATATATCATTACTTGCTGATAAAGCCTATAGAGTTAGTGTTATAGGAATTGAAAGTTATAATCTTCCTGCTAACCTAATTCCTATCTTTGATATTATTCTCGACATGGAATGGTTGTTAAAGAACCACACAAATCTCTTGTTCTAGAAGGAGATGAGATGCATCCCTATCGGAAGGGAAGATTCTGTTTATGTCTACGGTGAAAGTAATAAATCTCTTTCTTAAAAACTCGTAAATTATATCGAAGGGATATTCTACTTATCTGGCTTATACATTTAATACCTTGAAAGAGGAGAAGAAAACTGTGAATGATAACCTTTGAATAATTATTGACCGGCTGATGAAGGATGCATATATTCTCGCCACATGTGAAACGACTCCATTGGAGAAATACATGTAACTTACCTAGACGAAATTGTGGCAAGTCATGATGCGCCACTATAGATTATGTCCGACTGTGATACTCGTTTCACTCCTCACTTTTGGGTGAGAATGAAGCATGAATTAGGATCTCGAGTTACTCTCAGCACCGCTTATCATCCTCAGACAGATGGTCACACTGAGAGAACAATCCAGACAGTAGAAGATATGTTTCGTTCATGTGTTTTGGAGTTCGGTGGTAACTGGGATAAATACTTACCTCTTGTCGAATTTTCGTATAATAACAGTTACCACACTTCAATCAAAATGCCACCATATGAAGCATTATATGGTCGCAAATGTCGTACGCCGTTATGTTGGCGTGATGTAGGACAGAAGATCCTTGGAGGCCCTAAAATGATTCAAGACACCACCGATAAGATTCAAATCGTACGAGAAAGAATGAAAGCAGCCCAGGATCGACAGAAGTCCTATACGGAAAAGAGAAGATGACCTATAGAATTTCAAGTGGGTGATTTCATGATGCTGAAGGTATCCCCATGGAAAGGCCTTATGCGATTTGGGAAGAAAGGAAAGTTGAGTCCTAGATTTGTTGGTCCTTTCAAAATCATCCAGAGAATTGGAAAGCAAGCTTACCGCTTAGAATTGCCTGAAGATTTGGCGGGTATTCATCATGTGTTCCATGTAAGTTATCTGCGCAAATGCTTGAGCATCTACGATGAGACAGTTCCATTATCCGAAGTGAAATTGGATAATAAGTTAAGATATGTAGAAGAGCCTGAAGAAATCGTGAATGAAAGAACAACTAAGCTAAGCAATAAAGAAGTAGAATTAGTGTTTGTCAAGTGGAAACACCATCGTGGCCCAAACTATACTTGGGAAAATAAGAATGAGATAAAAGCAAAATATCCCCATTTATTTTAATCGATGTAATTGCGGGTACGAAATCCTCAAAAAGAGGAGGTATTTGTAACATACACATTTTGAAATCGTGTTTTGTAATGAATAAAATTGTGAAATATAATGTAAAATTGAGTGTTGAGTTCTAACAGATGGTTTTTACTAGAAATGAAGTAAAAGTATGTTTAGAATCACTCAGAAAATATTGGAAGTCTTATGAGATTCCAATTAAAATCCAAATAGTGAAATTTAGCAAGTTTAAATAAGTAAAATTTTATTATTTGATGTTGTAGAGAACCTCATTAGAAACTTGTAGGCGAAAACCTCGTCAAAATCCGAGTTATAACGAAAAATTTATGACCAACCGAAGATCCGCGACAAAACCGGCACGGCGCCGAATGACGTAAAAAGTGAGTTTTTGATAAACTACTTTTTAGCCTTAGTAATCTAAATGAAAGTCCTGGTATTCGTTAAAATGAGAAATTCGATAAAAAGAACGCCAAAATCTGACTTCATATGAGGAAGTTATGATTTTTTGAAGTTTCAACTTAGTAGTAGACAGCTAAAAACTCGAATTTTAGATCGAGAAATATTTGACCGATACATCCTAAACAAGAATAGAAGGTCTCATCATATGTAGTACAACGGTAAAAAGTCTAACAAAAACGGATGTCGGATGAAGAAGTTATGAATTTTTAACGGATTTTCCTGTCCCGGTCTGTTAAAAATAATAATATTAAAAATAAAGTCAAAATTAGCCGACGAAGTCTAAACGAAAGTTGTAGAGCGTAATTTTAGCTACGCGTGCATATAAATAACGTCAAAACCGGAGCTCATATGCGAATGTTATGGATTCTAGAAGTTCAGGGCTCAATTTTCGAGATTTTCGCATGAACAGTACCAGCCACCGGAGACCTCGTCGCTGCCACGTCACTTCGCACGAAGTTGCTGCATCACCGAGGTCGTGGCCCAATCAGAGAAGCAACGCATGTCAGACTGTGATAGGACCGAAGGGAGGTCCAACCGGAGCCTTCTGAGTGTCGCATACGTGGCGTGTACGAGGTGAGCCAAGTCTCGCCTACGAGCTGTTGACGCTTCGCTCCTTGTCACCCCTCCGAACCTCGCACCTGGCCGCCTCGCGGGTGCGACATCTGGCCACTGAACCTTGCTCCGGCTATTGCGTGGCCTTCGCTGCTGCTGCCACCTGCCCCTCCGGATCCGAACCTCACCCCTATATATAGGAGGGTGCGAACCCTCCCGGCTAGAATTGGAAATTTTCCATTTTTGGCCCCTTTTTCCATATTTTCACTATTTTGACTTTTCCCGAAGCCCCGGTATCAATTTTAGCACCCGAAACACGTCCCGAGACGCCCGAGAAGCCCGAAAATTTTATCTTTTTTGTTTTGAAGCCCTACCTTTGCAGAGCCCGGTTTTCAATCAAGCTCTCGGTTTTCAACATAGAGAGACATATTTAAAGTCGAAGTGTTGTCCAAATTACTATTTTAACCCCCGGTTAACTTAAGGTGAGTTCAATATATAGGAACAATTGTATGTTATGTGTTATATGTACTATGTGCTTTTCAGTATTATCATTCTGAGTTATTTTCTCGTGTTATTCGCTATGTTTATAGCAATTGTAATACCTTTGACCATGTGATCAGTGAAAGGACTTAGATTGACATTGGTACTGGTACGCAGCCTCTGGCCATGTAGAGCATGTCTCCGTAAGAGAATGACTTCTATTCTATGGCATTGGCAAATGGTTAGATAGAACTATAAGCCTGAAATCTAACAAGATGTTAATCAGAAATTGCATGTCTTTTATGCCATTTAGGCCAAAGCTTTATTGATGTATATCAAGAATTGAAAAAAATATCTTTGAATAATGTCTTTGATTGATATGAACGCTTGACACCTGATCTCACATAGATCTTGTTGTTCCTCTTTGCTTTTGCCACATTGAAGTATATATATGGCATAACATTATATTGTATCTATTTTTGAACTCACTAAGCGTCACCGCTTACCCTATCAATGTTTAACAATTGTAGGTGATAAGTAACTAGTATGTTTACATACTATTGAAAGATGTAGAATAGTTTGTAATAGTACTTTTGTACTACTTTTTATGTTTGTATAAATTACAATATCCTGGGTAGTTATGTAATATATATAAGACTTTGTAATAGAAGGTTTGTATCCAATAGTTTGTAATTCCCTTTATCAATGTAAAATATTGCTTTTATGAATATGCAAATAGCATGTTTTGGAGTAATGACAATGTGAATTATGAAAGTTTGGGTCTTTCAAAAATACGAAAGTTTGGGTCTTTCAAGCATGGGAGAAAAACCATCGGACTTAATTGGGTCTTCAAGCTCAAGAGAGATCAAAATGGGAATATTGTAAAGCACAAAGCAAGGCTAGTTGTCAAAGGTTGTGTACTGAAACTCGAGATCGATTTTCATGAGGTATTTGCTCTAGTTGCTCGAATTGAAATTATACACCTTATGCTTGGCTTATCAGCAAAAGGTGTTAGAAGGTACATTATATTGATGTAAAGCCAACATTTTTATTTGGTAATTTGGAAGAGGAGGTTTACATTTCACAACTGGAAGGATTCACAAAGAATATTTAACCAAGAAAAGTCTACAAATTATCGAAAGCCTTGTATAGTTTATGCTTGCACCGAGGGCTTGGAAGTCAATGTTGTAAGAATATTTGAAAAAATTAAATTTTAAAAGATGTCTATAAGAGTATGTTGTTTACACAAAAAACAAGAAATGAATTATTCTTATAGACGGCGTATATGTTGATGATATAATTGTTATCGGAAGTCGTGATAACGATTTGAAATTGTTTAAATAACAAATGATAAAAGAGTTTGAAATGAATGATTTTTGGCTTTTGACATATATATGGGAATCAAAGTAAGTCGATGTGAAGGGCGGATTACATTGATACAAACAACTTATGAAAAAACAATGCTAAAAAAAGCTAGTATACATGATTGTAACCTTTGTAGATACCCTACGAAACCAAGACATGAGTTAACAAAATATGAAGAAGGAGAATTAATAGATCCCAAGACGTATAGGATCATTGTTGGTGGTTTGAGACAACTCACACATACTCAGCCAAATATGTCATATTCTCTAGTTTGGTGAGTCCTTTTATGGAAAAACCTACTAAGAAACCCCTTAAAGTTTTTAAGCATATCATGAGGTATGTGAAGGATCCACATGTAATCGGTTGATTTACACACATGGAGGTCAAGAAATGCTAGTAACTGGTTACATTGATAATGATTTAGCAAGAGATGTGAATGGTAGGCGTAGCAAAACATGCACAACCTGATCACATGGGCTTCATGGAAAAAAATATGTAGCTTTATCATCATGTGAAGCTGAATTCATGACTTCTAAAAGTGAGACATGTCAAGTAATATGGATACGAAGGTTGTTGGGTGAGTTAACGGGTATAACATTTCATCTACTATGTTAAGTGTAGATATAATGACAACATTGGATCTTATGAAGAACCCAATGTTCCATGGTAGAAACAAACACATTGATACCAAATACCATTTTATATAAGAGTGTGTAGAGAAGGTTGAAATTAAAGTGATGCACATTAAGACAAAAGTGCAACACGCTGGCATACTCAAAAAATCATTACGAATAAATAAGTTTGTAGAGTTGATGGAGTTGTTGGGAGTGAAGGAACTGATGTATTATGAATTAGGGGGGAATGTAAGGATAGTTTCGAATCTGGGACAAAATTAGTCCTAGAGGCATTTTCTAAAAAACGTTCCTATTTTAAATATCTTAGTTAGATCATGATTTGTTTTATGTGGTATAAGTTGGGTAAACGTTTCTGATATTTTTCATTGAGTTTTCGTTCTCATTTTTTTAGTAAACTAGCAATTTTCTAGTAACGATTCTTTTTCCCTATTATTACACTTCCTTGTTTTTCCTCTGTTTTATTTTTCCCGTGTATAATTATTATCAATACGTTGGTGAACAAGGTTGAATTTACAGGTTCAATTTATAACTAAAAGCTCAATTCAGTTGAATCAATCTTGCATCCCAAACCACTATCAGGTTAGCCGATTTTTGGTCACTCATTCTATTGAGATTTAAACACTCCAAAGTGGAATATCTCTCAATTTCAAATCTCACAAGAGTCAAATTTAGGTATTTCGTTAAAAAAAAATAACTTCTATCTCACCCCTACCCCCACATTCACCAAAATGTTACTCAGTATACTCTTGCATTGGTGACGTTCTCATTTTAGTGATAGTTCTTTTATATTCATAGTTTTGCTTGATTTCTTTTTCCTTGTGTGTTATCTGTATAGTATATTGTCACGTACCTTATCCGGTCTTTGGATGATGTTTTTCTATACTTTAATATATTTTTCCTTTAAAAACGTAAATATGTACATACCTCATGGACTCCAGTAGATACACCACTGTCACTGGCGGAAGAATTGAGTTCTTGTTGAGCCTTCAAAACTTCTTTGAGTATTGTAGACTTGGAATCACGTAAATCTTGAATATTTATCTTATATATGGTTCATTGTGGATTCCCAAACAAACAAATAAATAAAAAATACAAGTCAACATTAGGCATCCCCATTAGTTACCAACATTTGAAACCTATCATTAAAGTATATGATTTACCTTAGAGGCAACATCCAAGTTAATCAGATCTTTGTCAAAATCAAACCAAGATGCTTCTTTCTCCACACCCTCCTATATAATTTGTAAGCGGCGATAGTAGTTTTAAGTACATGTACAAAATCACAACATGACAACTTAAAGTGACATCAAATTTACTAAAAATATAGCAAATGCATGTTATCTTCTTTGATTGCCTCCAATTCGTTCTCTTTCCCTTGCAACCAAATTGAACTTGGTTTACATGAGTACAACATACTAGATTCTCTTGGTTCCAACTCACATATACAAGAGAAAGTGGCTATCACAGTTTTAAGTTTGTTGTAATTATTTTTCTAGAGGTTACCTTAAACTATAAGAAAAACATAATGGGGCCCACGAAAAAATATATTCATATCTAGGGGTTCGGTTAGTATCACCTTTAGTTTAATTAATTTAATTAATACATAGCTAGTATAGCTAATATGACAAAAAAAAAAAAAAATTTAAAGTTCAACAAGCTTTATTTACCTTGTATAAAAGAAATACATCCGTCTCCTTTAATTTACGAATATTATTAAGCCAAAGTCCATGAAGATGTCCTGCAATGGTATAGGGTTAGGTTTTTGTGAGATCATCATATTTTGTAAGATGTGGGGACTTTATCATATAATCATTCATTTTGAAGATAAAACAAATATTTTTAAAATGCAAAATATTCTACTAAAATATCCAATAAAATTCGTCATTTCTTTTATCCAAAAAAATTAAAAATATATAAAAATAAAAAAAATTACCGTTTTTTTTCAAAATATACGTGAAATATTCTAATTCACTGTTATACTGAAAATATTCAAAACGAATTTTAAAAATATTATAATATTCTACTAAGATATTAAACTACAAATATTAAAAAAAATTCTAATAGAACATTAGAATATTCTAACAAATGTAACAATTTAAGTAGAATTTTTTAGCATATCTACCAATTTTATTGGATATTTTAGAAAAATATTAGAGTAATTTAACATTTTAAAAATTCGATTTGATTATTTACAATGTAATATTCTATTATAATATTTCACTCATATTTCGAAAAAAACTGTGATTTAGTTATTTATTTTTATTGGATAAATTAAATAATGAAAATAATATTTTAAAAAAAATTATTTTTAGATTTTTCCTTTTATTTTGCAATATATATATATATATATATATATATATATATATATATATATATATATATATATATATATATATATATCTCCCAAAGATGAGTGGCTAGGATCGCATCCACATATCTTACAAAATTAGCATGGTCTCATATATATATATATATATATATATATATATATATATATATATATATATATATATATATATATATATATACACACACACACCATAGTTTACCTCTTTGTCTCTGTTCTAATATATGATCATATTCCTTCATTATGCTAGCCAACTTTTGTGATTCCATGATCTAAATTATGTAGGTGAAAATTAAGAATTTATAATATAGGCAAGTTGTTTTTGAAGAACGACAAAAAATTTCGTGAAAACAACTCTGGCAACAAGGCAGAGTAAAAACAAGTTGATTATCAAAGTAAAATATCATATTCAAAAATTGAAGATACAAGTTACCTCTTTAGTAGCCTCTTTAACTATGTTCAGGTTTCTTGTAATTTCATTAACCTGCAATTAATTAAAGTTAAGATATTAAAAAATACACATTAATCATTGTGGTATTTTCCACCTAAACCTTAAAAAAAAATTCATGTTAATTGTAAGAAAGATATTACTTTAAGAATCTTTACCTGATTGGTAAGAGTAAATTTCATCTTGAGTAGTAGTAGTTTTGTCCCTATCCCTGGGATCTTCGAACACTCCAAGACAAACTAAAAGACCAAATATCATAATCCCTTAGGTAAGGAATTACATCTTTCTATGATTAATTAATAATACTTCCAATTTATGACTAATTAACAATACCTGAGCACGCTCTCCAAGCATTTCCTTGTCTCCCATGTAGCTCTGAGATATAGAAGTATGATTAAGTCTTGGGAACATATATAGTAGACAATAAGTTGCCAAAGGGATGTTTGGTAAGCATCTCAATGGAATCATACATGTAAACTCTTAATGCATCACTAGTACAAAAAGAACCTAATGCAACCTTTTAGAAACAACCTTTTTGAACCTATTTGCATTTGATTATAAAATTTTACGAAAATAAAGGTTGCATTAAAACGTCCATTGTAACCTTTTTTTTTATGAAAAGCAAATCTTTATAGAAATTGTAATTTTTTTTGAAAGGTTGCACTTACTGAAAGTTAAAAGCAACCTTTTATTTTAGAAGATAATTTTGTATGTTTAAATGCAATATTTTTTTCTTAACAGATGAATACATGTTTATTTTTTGTTATTAACCTTTTTAATTATTTTTTACAAGCTTAACATTTAAAATACTTTAATCTGAACACCTGATCAATTTTAATAAAAGAAACTAGCATTAAAAACCAATAAAAAAGAATTAAATTTGTTTATATTGACCTATCTAACCAAAATCATTTAACTTGCTACAAGTCCTAATTCATAAAAATGATACCGTTGTAAACAAATATAAAAAGTCACAGATACATATAATTAATACTAGTTTATAATCTGTGAGAATCACGGTTATAAAATTAATTAAAATTTTATATAAAAAAAATAAAAATTATTAATCAATTATTTTAAATAAATTATTGCTTAAGAGATATATTTTTAGTTATATATAAATTTATAATCGTTGATTTAAATAATATATGAAGTTATATCATATTATAATCTGTATTATTTTATTTTATTTTTAATCGAATGTTATTAATTTAATATAATTAAAATAAAAAAAAATTGAGATTTAAAATTTAATGTAATTATGGTGGGAAATTTAAATTTTAAAACTTTTAAATGGATAATTAATAAATTAACAAGTGCCATGATAAGATATTAAAGGACATATAATTTTAATGAATAGTTCTAATATAATGTCACTTGTTAATAGAAGATTAAACTTGTTCAGTTATTGGAATAGGAAGATTTATACACAAAGATATACATATATAACAATACTTAATGATTATACAATATTAGAAACTACAAAATACAAACTAATTCTCTTTTTAAACTATAAATAATTATAATACCAAATATATGTTATAAAATACATCTCAAAACAAATTATGATTATAAATAATATTTTTTAAAAAAAATTTTGATTTCCTTATAATTATTATGATTTGATTCTCCTCAAGTTTAATTGAATTTGATTTCTTTCCTATTAAAATTAGATTTCTTTTTAATTTCCCTCGTAAATTTCTATTTAATCTTTTTCCCACCTAAGATAAACAAATTTATCTTTTCCCTATTGCACTTTTATCTCTGAATCTGATCTAGGGCTTATCGATCTAACCGCATGGATCTCACTTCCTCTCAACTACGATGTCGATCACTCATTACTCTTACTCCTTGGTTAATCTCTTTCACATCACCTATAAGTAATTTCACAATCAAATAATCTCAATGATCGGTAAGTTCCCACCATAATCATACTTATGCTCTCCTCTCATGAACCTAACATTTTCAAAAATTGCCACAAGTGTCAAGAGCTGGAACAACCTAACCTTTTCAAAAATTGCCACAAGTGTCAAGAGCTGGAACTGCGTCTTACCTAATGAATTTAATGTGCTTTAATAAACATGTCATTAAGACTAGGTTGCTATTTCTTACATATTAATCCTATATATAATGTTTTTATTATCACTTTTATTGCAACTAGTATCTAACTCATGCAAAATCAAATATTTGAATTAGATTACTACAAGACCGAGTTTAAAGCTATGTGAAACCAGTTGTTTAGTATGTGAATAGAGCTTAATGAGGATCAAGATAGATAAAAAGGCTAGTTAGAAGCTATGTTAAACAATATTGACGATAAACAAGAAAAAATTAAAGCTACAATGTAGAAGATTATGGAACAACTGTCTCATAGTTGTTGAGAGTTTCAAACATGACTTAGTATCTATGTTTGACACAAGGTATCACATTATTAATAATTATTTGGATTTTTCTTCTTTTAATATTTGGATTTTTTTTATGCAATTTGACTTATCACTTGGTACATTTATAACCTTTTGATTTCATTACTATGTAGCTTCTCATTTCACTTTAGTAATCATCACCATAAGCACTTTATTTTGCGGTATATGAAGCGATGACATTGTTATGAAAAGGCAATCAAATCAAAAATCTAAAATGAAAGAAAGTCCAAGTGAATGAGGTTTTTGATACTTGTTATGAATGTAATTGATCTCTTTCTGTGTACTACGATTTATGGTTTTATTTTGAGTTTAAACATATATGTAAAAATAAAACATAAGAGTATCTATTATATCAATGTTATTATTGGTATGGTGTGATTGTATCGTAAACACCGACAATAGTGTGTGAAATAAGGATGTTATAAATGTAATACAACATGTAGTGTGCGTTAGCTAATTAAAGTGTCTCTTTAACCTTACAAATTGTTAGGTTCGCATTATATAATTCAAAGTTATGGTTCCTTTCAATTGGAGGAAATATTGCAGTTTTGTAACTAAAAGCTTTACATGGTTCCATATGTGTCTAATTTTGTTTTTGCACTTTTTGTTACTAAAACCAAAATAAAGGTTGCACTTATCTTGAAGAAGGTTACATATTTTCAAATAAATACGTAGAAAAGGTTGCATTAGATTGAAGATAAAGTTGCATTTAACTGTACAGAAGATTGATTTGATCGTAAAAAAAGTTGTATCCGCATATAAAAAAAAATTAAAACATAAAAAGATTGTATTTGTAGAATACATAAAAGTTTTGGAAAAATGGTTACATTATCTAGCAAATATGTTGCTTTAGGTGTAATGCAACTTTAGCTAATCCAACCCCTGATAAAGCATAATGCAACTTTTTTAAGGTTTAATGCAACCTTTTACTGTATTAGCTTCATTTTGTTGTAGTGATGGTTCAACACACACACACACACACACACACACATATATATATATATATATATATATATATAGTAACGATATTTAGAGAACCCAAGTATTAATGAAAACCTAAGAACTAATATAAAATCATACAAAAAAATACATAAATATATATAATCTTTATTACTTTGAAAACAAAAAGATCACATATATACATAAAAATTAACTGAAAAAACAAAAACTTATTTGTATCTTTTTTATTGATTTTTTTTTTCTTTTTTCTTCCATCGAGTTATATATATATATATATATATATATATATATATATATATATATATATATATATATATATATATATATATATATTAAGGATATTTAGAGAACCTAAGTATTAATGAAAACCTAAGAACTAAAATAAAATCATACAAAAAAAATGCTTAAGTATATATAATCTTTATTACTTTGAAAACAAAAAGAACACATATATACATAAAAATTAACTGAAAATACTAATACTTATTGTTATATTTTTTATTGATTATTTTTTCTTTTTTCTATCATCGAGTTTATATATATATATATATATATATATATATATATATATATATATATATATATATATATATATATGTGTGTGTGTGTGTGCGTGTTTGTATTTTTACTTTTCCAATGTCAAAAATATATTAGATATCTCTACATATTTTATTTTTATGATTTTATGTCATTTTGCTTGTTTTTATAAATTTGAGTTCTCAAAAGATTTTAACCCTATATATATATATATATATATATATATATATATATATATATATATATAAAAGCTTAGATTATTTTATTTTAACTAATTATTCTGCGGATATCGTATGTCATGAGAATTACTAATATAATAAGTTTTTTAGCAATGCGAATACGTTTAATCTTACATAACTATTGTCATTAATACACATTGTCACTAATTAAATCGTGTATAAAGTTATTATACAATTATTATTATTATTCTCATTTCTGTCAGAATGTTTGTTGGGTCGTATTCTGTTAGAATAAAAATGATGT
Source organism: Lactuca saligna (assembly GCF_052625555.1). Lineage (NCBI taxonomy): Eukaryota > Viridiplantae > Streptophyta > Magnoliopsida > Asterales > Asteraceae > Lactuca > Lactuca saligna. The sequence continues at coordinate 169,814,829 of NC_136417.1, read as the reverse complement.
GTCAGAACAAAAATAAATAATAATTAGTAAGAATGCATAAAATGATGATATTTTTGTAAGGTTGAACGTATATATATTGCTAAATAACTTATTATGTTAGTAATTCTTATAGAATACAATATCCACACAATAATTAGTTACAATACTAAAACGTAGTGTTATATATATATATATATATATATATATATATATATATATATATATATATATATATATATATATATATAGACACACACACACATACACACACACATTGAGATTCAATAGAGATCTATTATTAACAATAAATCAATGAACCAATCGTCAGCGTCAAAAATCACAATAATCAATGACCAACAGAATGGTTGCATATTTGTACATTGGACACACATATAACATATTATACCAAAAAACCTACCTTATCGTTTAAATTTTTTAGGCAGTTATTTTATCAAAAAAAACTGAGTATACTATTTTCACGATTTTTGGACTCTTTGTATAAAGATCTATATTGATATATAAATAGCACTATTGTAAAAATTCCGACTAGGTCCCGATTAATCTCCGATTAATCCCTAGGCGCTACTCGTCCAATTAAAGTGCGCCTAGCGATTAATCCTTGTATACATAATGAGTGAAACATTATAAAACGATGAAATTTTATCATTTTGAAGAAGTTTTATCTCAATGAAAACTATTTGAGATATGATTAGTATTGTATTAATCATATTAACCTATTTTGTTATCATATTAGTGATATTTACGAACTTTTATTTGATATTAGTCATATTTAATTTTTTAAAATTCAACAAATTAGTAATTAATGGTCCCCGATTAATCTCCGTCTAACCGATTAATCACTTGATCCTAATCCACCGACTAGCTAGCGTCGATTGGTTTTTACAACCTTGATAAAAAGCAAAACTTTTTTTCCACTAAAACCCCACTTCGTTTTGTTATTATTTTTCAATATTGAGGTTTATTTTTTATCCAAAAAATCTCAAATTTTTTTGTCATTTATTAGTAGACATCAATATCTATCAAAAAAAATATATTGATATGTTTAGATTGAAATTGTGAATCTGAATTGTAAACATTTCAGATTTAACATTGACAATGTGATTCTGACTTATTATTTAAACTATTTGAATATACACAAATTAGTTTAGCGCAAATTTACATATGAATCGAAACATATTTCCATGTAACTTTGTAATATTTTAACGTTTTGATTACTCATAAATTAGATTGGTAAAATCAACAAATGAATTTATTTACATTATGAATCTGAACTGTATATATATTTACTTTTCATAATTCACAATGTGAATCTGACTCACTATTATTCACATTGTGAATCTGAGCGGAATAAAATCCAGTTTTCAGTAGATTCACGATGTGAATGAGCTAAAAATTTGATTTTTTTTTTTTTACATCAATATGAATCTTTATTTAAAGAGAACGAAAAAATATGAATTTTTAATACATTTATTAATTTTTTTCGATAAAAAAATAGACTTTAACTTTTCAAAAAACAAAGAAAATGTAGTGGGTTTTATTTGAAAAAAAAAAGATTTTTTTTATATATCTGTAGGATCTTATTTAAAGAAAAAGATAAATCATGAACAATAATATATTTGATTTTTTTTTTGTTTCGATTAAGAACATGGTACCTATATTTTCTTAGAACCACTATATAAAATATGAATTCTTTTCTGTGTGATATTTTTTTTTCCAAAAAACGTGGCATAAAACACCAAATCGCTTCTATTATATCATATTCACAAAAACAAATCTCGAAAAAATATGTATATACAACAGATGCATATGTGCTCAAATGTTGGAAATTAAAGAATGTAACATCCCAAGTTTAGGAGTGCAAGTTCAGGGTTCAAAGTGTAAATGTGAAAGGGCAACTCGGCGAGTCCATGGGTGCACTCGGCGAGTAGGGTCGTGATGCTGGTCGCGAGTTAAGTGACCAACTCGGCGAGTCTCATGGGTGAACTCGGCGAGTTGGTGCTGTATGAAGAAAACCCTAATCTCGGGGGTTGAGCCCTATATAATGAACATAAAACCCTCTTCCTGGCCTCTTTACCCTATCTTGAAGTCCAGAAGACCCTAATGCACTTTCGTGAGTAATTTGAGAGCATTTGAACCTTGGAGAAGATATTTTGGAAGAGATCTTGGAGAGTTAGGAGGCTTGGAGCAAGGGGCTTTGCTAGGATTCGGATTTGTCTTCTGCTGGAGCTTCCTTTTGAGGTATTATTTCATTGCTTGGGCTGGTATTCATCTAGATTCATCATTTTGGAGTATTCGGAAAGAATAGCTTATGATATTTTGAGTTTGGAGGTTAGATCTGGGGTTGCTACCTCAGATCTAGAATGGAGAAGGTCTAGAGTGCATTAAAGTCCCTGTTCTTGAGTGATTGGTGAAGCCATCTTGTCCCAAACCCTAACCCTAGAGTGTCATATGCTTAGATCTCTTTGAATTCACGTAAAGTTTGCCACTTTACATGATGGATGGGTTGTATAAGGGTAGATCTATGTTTTGGATTATTTGCATGGCCTGGAAAGCATCTGAATGGATTAAGATCTAGGGGTACTCGGCGAGTTGCATGAAGATGGGCAGGAACTCGGCGAGTTGGTTGAAGAGAGCCTTGGACTCGACGAGTCTGTTCTTGGACTCGGCGAGTCTAGTCTTGAGGTCTTAGCCTTTCTTGGTTAAGCTAAGAATCGGTGAGTCAAGGGATGACTCAGTGAGTTGAGATGGGACTTTTCAGTGTTGTGGGACTCGGCGAGTTAGCGGGTTGACTCGGCGAGTAGGGTCAGTCAGGAAGTTGACCTTGACTAAGGACTTTGACTTTGACCAAGAGTTGACCAGTTGACTTCTAAGGGAATTTTGGTAATTTGTGGTACTTATTGGGTTCAGTCTTTAGGCTTTATCAGGGGTGGAGTTCGTGACGGAGGTTGGAGCAGCGTGATCTTATCTTTTCAGTCAGCAGTTGCAAGGTGAGTTATCCTCACTATATCAACAGCGTGATCTTATCTGGGAATACTCTGATAACAGATGCATTGAAAACCTTTTTGTAATAATTTAATGAATTGTGATGTTTTTGAAAAGTTAAAATTGGCTTGAATTTTATGGGTGTTACAAAGAAGTTCATCAACAATGCACATATACACCTGTCATCTATGTACATTTTTTGAGAGTTTTTTTTGCGAATATACTTCTATATGACAAATTTGGTTCTTTATGTCACTTTTTTTGAAAAAAAAAATATCACACAAAAAAGTTCGCATTTTAAAAGTTGTTCGTAGGAAAATATGGGCTTGAAAATGATCAATAACTATATATATATATATATATATATATATATATATATATATATATATTTATTTATTTATTTATTTATTTATTTATTACGTTGTACATGTATGCATATATGCATATTTATAGATACATATTTATTTTTAAATATTTTTAACAAAAGTTCATATATACGTACATTATATAGGTTTAATATTATTGTTTTTTTCAAAAATGTCTAAGTATATATATATATATATATATATATATATATATATATATATATATATATATATATATATATATATATATATATATATATATATATATATAGATATATAGAAGTACATAATTTTGTGAGATCATAAAATCAGTTTTTTTTATTGAAATATTATAATATTTTATTGTTTGTAAAAATAAAATATGTTAATGTTTTACAATATTTCAATATATAATATGTTAAAATTATTGCTTTAAAATATTAGAATATTAAACATATTTAAATTTTATTAGCACTAGAATATTAAAATATTTCACTAGAAAAAAAATAATATCACGGTCTTACAAAGTTAGACATTTTCACATGAAATTAACCTTATACGTACATACATACATACATACATACATACATACATACATACATACATACATATATATATATATATATATATATATATATATATATATATATATATATATATATATATATATATATCAAGGTTCTAAATAATGTAAGCCGTGAGTTGACGTTAATGTCAAATCTCAAGCTTTTTCGAGTCTTGGAGAGTCATGACGTTTGTAAGGCGTGACTTAAAGCGACAATTTTCTATATAATTAATATTTTTATTTGTATTTTCAACTATTATTCATTTTTATACACATATATGAGTTAAGGCGGTGTTTTGACAAAGTTTGGCGGCAGATGCAAGCTTTGGAGTTGTGGCGCGCCATGGCGGAGCCATGACGAACTTTTTAGAACCTTGATATATATATATATATATATATATATATATATATATATATATATATATATATATATATATATATATATATATATATATATATAGGGAAAAGTGAATATACTCTTAAGGGTATATAAGCTTAGGTACCGAAACTCATCATATTACATCGTTTTATATCATATAATACATTTTAATTGTACAATATTCATGTAATTTAACTTCTAACTTAATTTACTTCAATGATTTTTATAAATTACACATTTATCTTTCTCTTAAATAATTTTCTTTTTCAACGACAATATATAAAACTTAATAGGTGTTCGACAAAAAGATGTGATAAAAGAGAAAGATAATAGTGAAAATTTGAAAATTTTGAAAGTAAATAACATTGGGGGTTGAAGTTTAAGAACATTATAATGAATATATCAAACAAAACGACGTATTATGATGTGTTTGGATACTTAAGTTTATATACCCTTAAGGGTATATTCACTTTTCCTATATATATATATATATATATATATATATATATATATATATATATATATATATATATATATATATATATAATTTAATTTAATTTAATTTAATTTAATCGAACAACTTATAAGGACATCACTAATTTGTGAAATAGTTATTGCTTAGGATATCTTGAATGACTCACTTGTGAAACATTTATTGTTGTTGATATATCTTTGTTAATTACAACTTATTGTCACTATCCCTATTAAACAGTTAACTTTTTCAATATATATATATATAAATATATATATATATATATATATATATATATATATATATATATATATATATATATATATATATATATATATATATATATATATATATATATATATTGAAAATTAGTAAATTTGTTTTTTTATTCGTCACAGCTTATTTAAAGTCTTCTCATATAACTTATTATTTTTTTATCTATAGTTTACTTTCGAAAATTAATATTAGTTGATGCTAGTAATTAACAACTGAAAATTGATAAAATATTTGTGTCATAATATTTTCAAATATATGATTTTTTTGTCATCAGTTTAATTTTGATAAATATTATTTAATGATACAAATTCCTACAAAATTTTAACCTTTTTTTTCTGGTCTTTTTATATAAATATATTAAATATTGAAAAATAATATATATTTTATACCTTATATTCATATAATTTGTAAAATGAAAAGGTATCGAAAAATAATATAGCTTTTATACCTCTATATACATCTAATGTGTAAAATGAAAAGGTATTAAATTTAGATGGAAAAATATACAAAACTTAGAATAAAATCTTTATGCTAGAGTTACTGAGTAGTTTGAATGATCAATTCAAAAATATACGGTGGTAAAAAGTAATTAAAAAGCTATCAAAGACTTATTGGTATAGAATTATCATAGGAGATATTCTTATGTTTTTATGTTTTGTATATTTTTCTACTTCTGTTTAATAACAATTCATTTTAAATCCTAATTTCATTTGCATTAACACATTTCATAAATATTTTTTAAATAGCTAACCGATTTTATTTAGTATAAGAAATAAAAATAAATATATTCACATAAAACAATTTCGTTAATGTAACATAATATTCATATGAAAAATATAACATGTGTTAAACTCAACGCAAGATTTTGTAAAAATTAAATATATATGAGGACAAAATTGCTAATTTTAAGAAGTTTTGATGATAGGTTTTATAATATATTGTTTAATATGAAAAAAATAATAAGTCTTTTAGAGGTTAACTAATGTTCATTCCATAAGATCAAAATCAGAGATACATTATACCCATTCTGTACTAGTTTCATTTTAAAAAATGTGGGTACTTCGCTTTCAACATCATACAAAATAAGTCTATGTTTTGTTGTGTATAGATATGATGGAGAAATAGAAACAAGAATAAGGCAGACAATAGACAATAGTACCTTTAGCATATCCCTTTCTTCACTTGTGGGTAATACTTTCATAAAATCATTAATTTGATCAAGATTAATAACAGAAGAATCTAATGCAAGGACACCATTCTGAAAAGCAAACACAACATAAATGTTATATCTAAACCAAGTTCTTTCATGAAGTGTAAAAATTTTGTTGAGGCCTCACCAAGTTTTGTTCAATACGAAAATGAACTTACAAAAATATGTGGTAGAGAAATCTTTCTTTGCGCAAGTATGGTTTCAGAGTCATATGCTTTGTCCGGAGAAAGCTGAAAATTCAAGAAAAAACATTTAAATGACATAATTAAAACATCTAAAATATATTTTTCGTAAGAATGAATTAATGAGATGTTTTTTTATAATTATTTCAGTGATAGATATGAAGTTAGAAGGAAGTAAACACAAAACAAGTCTTTACAACGCATGATAATTGCGGATTCAAAAAACAAAAAAAAAAAAAAAATCTCTAGGGGGCACTAGCAATAATCTACATGACAATGTTGGGTCAAAATGATTAAAATATTCGGTTCGGATCAAAATAATGAATTTTCGATTCCAATAGAAATAAAAATAACAATAATCCACGAGTGATTTACAATCAACAAGAAAAATTAACCATATACTACATGCTCCAATTGACTAGATTCCCTTAATTACAATAAGAATATTGGAATAAAAGGGTTTCAAAGTTCACATAACGTACTACTAAACGAAATTCAAAATTCATAGAACTTACTTATTTGAAGACATTTAAAATCCAAAGAACTCAGAAAACATTAAAATATTATATCTAATTTAAAATTGAAGTTTCAAAGTTCACATAACCTATAGATTTAAAAACACAATCTATTTATACAAAAGCTGTTATAAATTTCAAACTATTCATAAAGCTAATTAACACAACTGAAAAAAAAAAATCATATAAACAATTCACATGATTTATAAAATACACAAAAACAAGTATTTAATTAATTAAAAAAAATACATAATCTATGGACATCATAATAATCTAATTAGTAAATAAGAATCATATATTCCAAAAGCATATAAAAATAGAGATTATACCTTCAAAATTTAGTTGTTGCATAGTTGGAATGGAGTCCAAACAACTCATTTTAGTGCTAAAGCTAACCTAAACTGCTTTTTTTTTTTTTTTTTTTTTTTTTTGTTTTTTTTTTTTTTTTTTTTGATAATTCACATATTTTTAAGTGGTAAAGCCAAATTGCTAATGCTTTTATTATTATTATTATTATTATTATTATTATTATTATTATTTATTTATTTATTTTTTTGGTTGTTGTTGAGCGTTTGACTATGGCACAAGGCCCCCACTTACTGACCAACAAAAACTTTCAGGGACTCATTTGGAAAAATCTTTTTATCGGCCTAATTTCTACTAATAATTGGGGGACTATGACTATCCCCATACCTTAGAGAAAATTTAATAGTGAATCTTAATTAGGGTTCATCATTTGTCTTGGATATTATTTAGGGTTCACCCCATTTTGAAATATCAAATATAGCATCTTCAAAATGTTAAATGTCTTTTGAAAAAAATCTAATTGTGGATCTTATTTAGGATTCATTTATTTGTTGTAGACATCATCAATATATAAATACATACATATTATAAACTTATCTTCATGTTCCTTTATCTGTTTTGATCTCTATGAGTGTGGTTGGATTGTATGATGATTGGGGTTTTTCATTCTCCCAATTCGATCATGTAAATAGCCACCACCCACCGATGCCTTTGTGCATCGAGATTTAAATACTGATTAAGAAATGCAAATCTTTAATTGCTCTTTCTATTTAGATTTTAGATTTTTATGTTGATTTTACTTTTTTTTTTCTTTACTATTCCAGTTTCTTCAAGCTATCATATTGAGAGATGAAATTGCTAAATTTGTACATTTCCCAAAAGTTGTAAACAAATGGATCGAATCCTCATGTAAATCCAAAAATGGTTTCCCCTTAATTTCTCTCTTTCTCATTCCAACCACATCTTTCTTTTTTTTAGATTAAGAAATTGAGAAATTATAACGAAAATATAGAGTTAAAAGAAAAGATAAACCTACTTGATAGTCGAGTGCCTTTTTAAGTGCTTCCACAACCTCGTTCATTGATGGACGTTCCTCACGTTTTTTCCTCAAACACTGATAAGCAATTGTCGTAAATTCCTTCATTGATTATGGACTTATTTTATGTCGGAAATGATGAGAGATAATATCGTTTAGGTTTTGTTGTTTGTAAGAATCTTTCACCAACCGAATAAAATTTCCACCCGCATTCATGCTACCAATACATAACCTCCCACAAAAAACCTCAAACAACACCACCCCAAAGGAGTAAATGTCCGACTCCTTTGTTAGGAAGCTCGACTCTACATACAACGGATCACAATACCCTAGTGTGCCTACTGGAGTAGTGAAAATAACTGATATGTTATTATTAGCCGGAGCAAATTTGGAGAGACCAAAATCAGAGATCTTCGCATTCCATTTACTGTCGAGTAAGATGTTAGAACTTTTAACATCGCGATGAAATACTTTCTGTAGGTTACCAACATCACCGTGAAGGTAAGCTAGTCCACGAGCTGCGCCAATGGATATCGTAAGGCGTTGAGGCCACGTTAGAGCACTGTCGTTGATATATAAGTCGAGACCTCTATTAGATGCGTACTCGTAAACCAGAATCTTCTCCTTACTTTCGTCACAAAACCCTAAGAGTGACACGATATTTTCATGCTTGTAATCAGAAAGCAAAATGATCTCATTCCAGAACTCATGGTCTCCTTGTCCATATTTGCGATCTAAACGTTTGATAGCAACCATGGTTTGCCCCCGTACATCAAGGATGAGTTCACCCTTGTAGACTTCCCCAAAACCACCTCCCCCGATGCGATGGGCTTTAGAAAAATTATCAGTCGCTTTTTTTAAATCTGCCAGGTGTATTCTAAGGCGTTCAATATGGTGTTTAACAGACATGATTTCTATGATCGGTGAAAAATAGGAAAGAGGACTTGAACTTTCAAAGAATTAAAGCTCAAAGTGCTTGAATGACATTATATTGCGTCTATCATTGCCTTGCTATATATACAACATATAGTCAACTCTCTCTCTCTCTCTCTCTCTCTCTCTCTCTCTCTATATATATATATATATATATATATATATATATATATATATATATATATATATATATATATAATTGTTTGGTTTCAAAATGACAAGTTAACAAAATGCAGAATGCGTAATATAAAAAATTTCATGTGATTTGACAGCCTGTGGTTAAATACTGGCCTGTGCTTTAAGACACTTGATAGAGTAGATCCCATAAGCATGACCAAATATGTATATAATATATACAATCATCAGAAAATTGTTCCGACTATTGCGCAATCCATCCATCACATTTGTCGTGAAGTTGCAAATTGAGAAATCCTTCTATTTTTTTTCGTAATTATCTTTTAACTATTTAAAATAATGATAAATCTTAAAATATAATTAATTTTAGAGTAAATTACATGAATGGTCCTTATGGTTTGGGGTATTTTGCACGCTTGGTCCCTAATTAATTTTTTTAATTCGGAAGATCTCTACTGTTTGTTTTTATTACGCGTTTGGTTCCTACTGGTTATTTTTGTTACACGTTTGATCCTTATCTTACCTAAAAAGACTATTAGTTAAATAAGAAAAAATAGTGAAGCAGGTAAGGTAAGGTGAGATGGGTGAGATTGAAGGTGTGTTTATTTAAATAAATCAAAAAATCAAGAGAAAAATAATCTTTTTAGGTAAAACAGGGACCAAACGTGTAACAAAAACAAACAGTAGGAACCTTCCGAGTTGAAAAAATAAGTTAGGGACTAAACGCGCAAATTATCATAAACCATAGGGACTATTCGTGTAATTTACTCTTAATTTTATGAAAATATGATCACTATTATCTCACATGTATGGAATGATAATTGATAAATAAGACGCAAAGATATGAAAATACTTATTTTTTTCAAGCAAATTTCATGTTTTTATTTGTCTTTTTATTTTACTTTGTTTAACTTTGATGAATGTTTCAAAACACATCAATAACCTTTTAATTCATTTCAAATTTCAACAATTATTATTTATTTGTTTATCTGAATTGGGTTCTAAATAACCATTAAGATTATCAAATACACCATCATAGCAAACTTCTATATGTCTCATTAGAAATAATCGATAGTAAACAATCTTATTTTTTGCCTACCAATCCAACTCAAGTGTTTCCAAAATCATAAATTATAAAGCATCAAATAACCCACTCGCATACCGGTATCTTTCAATTTAGCAGCATCATTTTTAGGAGTCCAATAAGAAATCATAGGAGTTCACCTATCAACTAAACATAAAAACTGCATATGATGATAAGTTAGTAGAGTTTACCTATCAACTAAACTTAAAAACTGCATATGATGATAAGTTAGTAGTTTATACTTTATACAAGTGATTAAAAAACCAACATATATAAATGAAAGTAAACTACGCTTAACAACTTTAAATAATACATATTCAGTAAATTATACATAAGATACAACAAGCAACATATATAAATAGAATTAAACTAAGGTTAGCATAGGCTTATATGGTCCATTAAGAAACATAAAAAATGATGAAAATGGTAAATTAGCAACTTGGATATCAAACGATCCACTCAGAAACATATAAAAAGATGATCAGAAATGCATTTAAAATCAAACAAAAATAGTAACATGGATATAAATGAAGGTAGATTAGGGCTGATCAAAATAATCACAAGTTCAAGAAGAAGTTATAATCAGAACTGCACTTAAAATCAAAATAACAACAAAAGATTAGACATAAAACTAACATAATAAAAAAGATAGATTGTGATACAAAATGAAATTAGATGTATTTAGCACTCACTAAATGCAAAATTATAACATATAGTTATAATACAAACTCTATTTTGATTTTGACACCAATAGTGTTAGTATTACAAATTTTATACATATCTGCCATTTTGTCTAACAGATTAATTTCAAGGAAAAACCAATGATCTTTGTCACAAGCAACTGCATAGGTACTTATGATATATATATATATATATATATATATATATATATATATATATATATATATATATAAACAAATGAATACAACAATAAAATAAAATTCTAAGCGTTTGTTCCTTTGAGACATTAGATCGAACAACTTATGAGCATCTTTGTATCAAGCTTCACTTTGAAGTTTATATATATATATATATATATATATATATATATATATATATATATATATATATATATATATATATATATATATATATGTACTAGTCGTTTACCCGCGCAAAGCGGCGGGCGAAAAATAGTTTGTTTCGATAATTAATTTCTTTTCCATGGAGAATGATTATTTTCAATTCAATCATTAGTTTGTTTTAGGAAACATGTCATATTAAAAATAAAGAAAATTAATGAAATGATCAAATTATAGGGTGTTGAGTATTTATTTGGATGAAAAAAGATTTGGTCAAAACCTTGGAAGAGAAGATTTATAGGAGTTTGTTTCAAATTTAATATTATTTTATTAGTGATTAGTTGTACAATTAGCTTAATGATTTGGACGTTTTAAAAAAATATTATTATTTTATTCAATCTATTTTTAGAAATAGTAAGATTTGTTTTATAAGATAGTATATATATATATATATATATATATATATATATATATATATATATATATATATATATATATATATATATATATATATATATATATAAAAGTACTTATGCAGTTGCTTATGACAATGATCATTGGTTTTTCTTTGAAATTAATCTGTTAGACAAAATGGCAGATACATATAAAATTTGTAATACTAACACTATTGGTGTCAAAAATCAAAATAAAGTTTGTATTATAACTATATGTTATAATTTTGCATTTCGTGAGTGCTAAATACATCTAATTTCATTTTGTATCACAATCTATCTTTTTTATTATGTTAGTTTTATGTCTAATCTTTTGTTGTTATTTTGATTTTAAGTGCAGTTCTGATTATAACTTCTTCTTGAACTCGTGATTATTTGGATCAGCCCTAATTTACCTTCATTTATATCCATGTTACTAATATTGTTTGATTTTAAATACATTTCTTATCATGTTTTCATATGTTTCTGAGTGGATCATTTTATACCCAAGTTGTCAATTTACCATTTTCACCATTTTTTTATGTTTCTTAATGGATCATATATGTAGGGGCGGAGCTACTATGTAGCCTGAGATACCCCTCTAATTTTCCATTCAAATGTAAATTTCGTGATTTTTTTTTCGAAAATCCGTCACAAATCCATTGATAATCCATCACAAAGTCTGATAATTATAAATTTAGTGTAAATTCACTAGTTTAGTGACAATTTTGTGATAGAAACTTACTTCGGTAACAAAAAAAATTCTAGCAGTGCAATCCTAAAGAATTTGTGCAATCCCTGATTTTTCTTTTTGGATTCGCCATTGCATATATGCCTATTCTAACCTTAGTTTAATTCTATTTATATATGTTGCTTGTTGTATCTTATCTATAATTTACTGAATATGTATTATTTAAAGTTGTTAACCGTAGTTTACTTTCATTTATATATGTTGATTTTTTAATCACTTGTATAAAGTATAAACTACTAACTTATTATCATATGCAGTTTAGAATTAAGCTAGAACTTTGTAAATATTATCTAACTGTAGTTAGTTACTTAGTTGGTTATAGTAAAAGTTATTATCAGTTATGTAACCGTCCTAATGAATGGACATGATGGTTACGGATGTATAAATATGTAAACTCTGTGAATTAATAAAGTTATTGATAATTTACGTGTGTAAACCATCTTCTTCTTGTTTATCTAAAGTTTCTTCCAACAAATTGGTATGAGAGCCATTTTTAATGGCATCAACTTATGGGAACGGATTACAGTCTCAACCACAGTTACCAAAACTAAATGGAAAGAATTACTTTCATTGGAATATCCAAATGAAAGTGTTGTTCGAATCTCAAGATCTTTAGGATGTCGTTGAACACGGAATCGATGAACCCAGAGACCCCACCGCATTGACTGCGCTTGAGACCTTAGAGTTGAAAGATTTGAGGAAGAAAGATAGAAGAGACTTATTGATGGGTTTTAGCCATATGAACATTCCTATGTGCACATTCAAAACCCTAATGCTTGGATCCAGGTTTCTCTAATTGAACATACATGAATCCAAGACTTCTAATGGTTATTCTATCATAATAACAAGGAGAAATCATAGTTATAAGTTTACCTTGAATCACTTGTTTGACCTTATTGTTCTTAGAGCTTTAGAGTCACAATTGTCACTCCTCTAATGGCTTACAAACACCAACTAGCAAGAGGATGATTTGAGAGAGAGAGAGAGAGAGAGAAAGGACTTAGAAATCGGCCAAGGTTTCCTTACAGATAAGGGTGCCGATTTCCATGACCCTAAGGGTCTATTTATACTTGTAAGGCTCCTAGGGTTTCACCCTTAAACCCTAATCGGATAACTTAAGCCCAAAGCAATCCTAATCCCTTTATGATAACCCTTTGGACGGATTTTAGGATTATCCTAATCCCTAAAATCGTCCACCATACCATCCATAAAGGATTACAGCCTAAAGTATAACTATCACACATTTGACAGTTTAAGTCCTTCTATTTAATTAATCTCTTTAAGTCACCAAATTAATTCCTAATTAATTTATGACTTACATTAATCAAATAATAATAATATTATTCCTTATAATATTTCAATTCGTATTGTAAATCATCCTATCAAGTTGCTATGGTGAAGGCAACTAAAAAGGACCATGCTCAATCGGGTCAAATACTTGCTTAATATAGTTGCAGCCTTAGACACTATTCCAACAGTCTCCCACTTGGATAAGTCTAGTAACTATATACACCGATCAGCAATCGTAGCTCTCAAAGATGCTGTCAAACTCTGATCTAATCAATCTTGTCCTTTAGATAAGAGATCGTACAGTCCTCTGTATAGATATCATGCTGACATTTATATAGAACTAATTGTCTAGCATTTGGTTTCTCGATCTTAGATTTATTTGACATAGAACTTAATCGAACACATCAATTTAGTTATGACCGCGCCCGACACATAAGTCAAATCAAATCATCGAGCGGCCGAGATATCGCTTTTACCTTCTTAGGATAAAAGTAACAGATAAACTTCGACTTATATACATTTACTTATTCATTAACCAACTATACACAACAATGGGTTTTATAGCATCAAGTTACTGATGCGGTTTCGCATTATCAATGTACAACCAATTAACAAATAACAAACCATATATCTAGGTTTTAAGACCATATGATATTATCGTCTTGCGATCACCCTTTTGACACATTCCATAAGGTGATTCCAGCAAGCACGAGTTTGTTCCAATGCTCAAAACTAGTTCATAAGCACTCATGAACGTTGCAACAAAATCTTGCTATGTCTAATACCATTTAGAAAATCTACACACCAATTCATGAAAATATTCGTTCATACCTACTTCCAACATATGAACGATTGTGGACATTTGAATAATTCGATTATTCTTAATAAACTCAATTATTTTGGAAGTCAAAACATGCAAAGTGAAACAATAGTTAAATGATTAACATAGGATAGTAACTTTACTTATTAATAATACTCTTTTATTTAATCATCAAATGTTAATTACATTTATCTATTATACGTTTCTAAGACTATCTAATCTATATTAATATCATCCTTCAGCCCAATGCTCCTAGCATGCTGCAAGTGCTTAAGCTTGCTCAGTCCCTTCGTAAGCGGATCTTCTGGGTTATCTTCTGATGATATCCTCTTCACCATGAGTTGTCCTTCTTCCACATGATGTCTTATAAAATGATATTTTCTGTTGATATGTCGAGATCTACCATGATCTCTTGGTTCCTTGGTCAAGGCAACCGCTCCTTCATTGTCACAGAAAATCTCCATGGCCTCCTTTATGGTAGGTACAACTCCAAGATCACCAATGAAGTTCTTTAACCATATTGCCTCTTTCGACGCCTCGCTCGTTGCAATGTACTCTGATTTGCATGTTGAATCAGCTACGGTTTCTTGTTTGGAACTTTTCCAAGTTACTGCTCCTCCATTCAGGGTAAAGACCCAGCCCGACTGCGAACGGTAGTAATCCCTGTCGGTTTGAAAGCTGGCGTCACTATACCCTCGCACCTTCAAGTCATCAATCCCTCCGAGGACTAAAACCATTCCTTGGTCCTCCGAAGGTACTTAAGGATATTCTTCACCGCAATCCAATGGGCTCTGTCAGGATTCCCTTGATATCTACTGACCATGCTCAAAGCAAAGGCTACATCAGGGCGAGTACAAGTCATAGCATACAT
The DNA here is from genome assembly GCF_052625555.1 of Lactuca saligna. Lineage (NCBI taxonomy): Eukaryota > Viridiplantae > Streptophyta > Magnoliopsida > Asterales > Asteraceae > Lactuca > Lactuca saligna. The sequence goes on along the minus strand of NC_136417.1, from coordinate 169,799,225 downwards.
GATTGAGCCAACTGCGGAAGCGTATGGTACTCGGCTCATTTATGCTATTTCGGCTTCGGTACTCGGACTTTGAGTCTTACTCAACTTGGCATTATATTGTATCGGTAATTCTCCCTTCTTCGAGTTTTCGATACTAAAACGTTTTAGTACCTTATCTAAGTAAGTGTTCTGACTAAGATCTATTAGTCTCTTACTTCGTTCTCTCACTATCCTTATTCCCAGAATATAGGAAGCCTCTTTGAGGTCCTTCATAGCGAAGCACTTCCCGAGCCAGGACTTAATCTCCTGCAGCGTCGGGACGTTGTTTCCTATGAGCAATATGTCATCGACATACAAAACGAGAAATCTAACTATACTCCCACTGGCTTTGGCATATACACATGATTCATCTTCACTTCGTACAAATCCAAACTCTTTGACTTTCTCATCGAAGCAAAGATTCCATCTGCGAGATGCTTGCTTAGGTCCATAAATGGACTTCTCAAGCTTACACACTCTATTTGGATGCTTCGGATCGACAAAACCCTCTGGCTGAGCCATGTAAACATCCTTAGCCAACTTCCCATTAAGGAAAGCAGTTTTGACATCCATTTGCCAAATTTCATAAACATGAAATGCGGCAATTGGTAGCATCACTCTAATAGATTTTATCTTCGCAACTGGCGAGAAGGTTTCATCATAGTCAACTCCAGGAGTTTGAGTAAAACCCTTCGCAACCAATCGCGCCTTATATTTGTGTACGTTTCCATCCACGTCGGTCTTCTTCTTGAAGATCCATTTGCACCCAACGGTCTTATGTCCGGGAACATAATCAACCAAATTCCAAACTTGGTTGTCATACACGGATTGGATCTCGTTGTCCATTGCCTCTTTCCACTTCGCAGACTCTGGGCCTGCCATGGCTTCCTTATAGCTATTAGGTTCATCTAGATTTAATAGTGTACTATCACTAATATAGGTTTCCCCTTCGGTAGTAATATGAAAACTGTATAAATAGGGTTGAACTCTAACTCTTTCGGAACGTCTAAGAGGTAAGGACTCGTCAATTGGTTCAACCGAAGGTTCCTCCTCGGGTTGAGGGCCAGCGGTAGAGGTTCCTTCATCTATCGACTCTTGAATCTCTTCTAGCTCAATTTGCCTCCCACTGTCTCCTTGGCTTATGAGTTCTCGCTCTCGGAAAACTCCTCTCCTCGCAACAACAACAACATTGTCCTTTGGTCTATAGAAGAGATATCCAAAGGATTTCTGCGGGTAGCCGATGAAAATACATCGCTCACTACAAGGTTCGAGTTTGTCGTGAGTGTATTGTCTTACGAAAGCCTCGCAACCCTAAACCTTGATATGTGCTAATGAGGGAGCTTTCCCTGTCCACATCTCGTGAGGTGTTTTGGCAACCTTCTTAGTAAGGACTCAGTTATGGATATGGGCGTCAGTCTCTAATCTAAGGCATACCCCCAGAATGAGATAGATAGCGAAGCACGACTCATCATAGAGTGGACCATGTCCAACAAGGTTCGATTATGCCTTTCTGCCACACCATTCAATTGTGGTGTCCTAGGTGGCGTTAATTGTGAAACTATTCCACACTCTTTTAGATAGTCGTGGAATTCAAGACTTAGGTACTCTCCTCCTCGATCGAATCGAAGCATCTTGATTTTCCTGCCCAATTGATTCTCCACTTCATTCTTGAACTCTTTGAATTTTTTCAAATGTTTCTGACTTTTGCTTGATTAAATAGATATACCCATATCTACTATAATCATCGGTAAAAGTCACATAAAAGCGGTTTCCATCCTTTGTGGTTGATCTAAACAGTCCACATACATCGATATGTATTAGGTCCAATAAACCCTCAACCCTTTCACATGTACTAGTGAAGGGTGAATTAGTCATCTTTCCAAGTAAACAAGATTCGCACGTGTCGTATTCCCTAAGGTATAATGACTCCAACACTCCATCCTTTTAGAGTTGGTCTATGGGCTTCTTGTTGACATGTACAAGATGACAATGCCACAAGGATGCTCTATCCATACTATTGGAAGAATCCATGCATAAAACATCATTTCCTAGGTTATCTACAATCAACTAAAATTGGAACCCTAGGAGGGGCAACTTCCACTCTTTTAACAGTTTCATAAATTCCATTACATGGTATTGCTTCAAAATATAAGACACCATTTAGATAAGCACAAATAGAACCATTCTCATTATTAAAAGAAAATCTAAATCCTTGTCTAAACAAACCATGAAATGAAATAATGTTTCTTGCCATTTCTGGCGAATAGCAACAATTGTTCAAATCTAAAGATAAACCATTCCTAAGCACTAGAGAATACACTCCAATCTTGGTCACGGGCGACGATCTTCTGTTCCCCATGATTAGATTTATTCTTCCATGCTCCACATCCCTATTTCTTCCTACTCCCTGCAATTCAGAACAAATGTGGTAACCACAACCGGTATCGAGGACCCAAGAAATAGAATGAGATGAATCATTAGATTTAATTGTGTATATACCTGCGAAAGACGGCTTGATCTTTCCTTCCTTGACGGCTTGCAGGTACTCTGAGCAACTTCTCTTCCAATGCCCTATTTTGTGGTAATGGTGGCACTCTGCCTCCTTTGGGTTAGAAGTAGGCTTGGTGGGATCAACTTTTGTCCCACTAGAGGAGGAACCATCTCGGGACTTTCCCTTACGGTGGCTCTTAGACGGAGCCTTCCTCTTCTTGCCTCTTCCTTGCCCAATGGCCAAAACAGGAGCAACGGGTGGATTGGGAATAGGTGCAACGGACTTGTCCTTGAGATTGCTCTCAGCAACCCTAAGGAGACCTTGGAGCTTGCTTAGGGTGAACTCTTCCTTGTTCATGTGGTAGGTCATCCTAAATTGATTGTAACACGGCGGCAAAGAGTGAAGCAGCATGTCGATCGCCAAGTCTTCCCCAAAGTCAACATTTAACTTGCGAAGTCGATCGACATACCTTTGCATCTTTCGCAGGTGCACGGTAAGAGATTCTCCATGAACCATTTTGGCGGAAATCATGTTAGTGAAAATCTCGTAACGCTCTTGTCTCACATTTTGATGGTATCTTTCCAACAAGTCTTGGTGCATTTCGTACGGATACATGTCCTCGTAGGACTTTTGGAATTCGACATTCATGGTGGCTATCATGATGCAATGTACCTTCGTTGCATCACGCTCGTGAGTTTCAAAAGCAACCATTTCAGCCGGAGTAGTGATTTCAGGATTGATCTTCTCGAGCTTCTCATCGTGGACATACTCATTGTCCTCATAGTGAGCAATCGTGCAAATGTATCTTATCCATTCGCTAAAGTTCGTTCCATCGAAAGTTACCTTTTGACAAAGGCTCATCAATGTGAACGAGCTTGCAGCAGCATTGTTTGCATTTGACATCTAAAAATAGAAAGGACAAAGATAGATTAGAATTTGGATCCATAATTATCGCTCAATAAGAAAAATTAGGGCTAGGATCCAAAAACAATATTTACACATTAGAAAAGGGATGCCGTAATCTAACATGCAAACAATTTGAAGGTAAGTGAATGACGATTCACTAATTCTCCACTATGAAAACATAACTTTAAGTACTAAATGTATTGAGAATTCCTAGGTTTGGATGAGATTCATTGAAACTTTTCAATGGCATGTTTAAATCTCGATATTCCCCTCTCGTTTGTGACTGGGATACCAAGGATCACAAAGTGGGTGTGAATTACCATGCAAATTCACATGGTGCCTTCATTGTAACGATCACCTATTCGATGTGCCGGTAAACCACACACGCTCCATCGAAGTATGATAAACAATGAATCACCCTTTGCCACCTTTGCTTAGAACCAATTAGTGTGCTGGTAAACCACACATAGAGGATCAAACAAAAAATATTTTAAATTAACATTTAATCACATAATTATCCATATTTGATTTATTTAATTATTTCTTGCTAAAATATTTACCAATTTAATTAAAATAATTAGTCAATTATCACATAAGGAAACTAATATTTAATTAATTGATAAATATCTTCAATTAGGTCAAGGATATACTCAAATATATCAAAAAATCGGATTTATATTGATCTAATATGATTAAGGTAAGTTTCAAAAGGATAAACAACAAGAAATCCCGAAAATAGCTCTTTCTGACGCTTGAACTCGCCGAGTACCACAATGGACTCGCCGAGTTGAGGCCTACTCGCCGAGTTCATCAGCCAGGAACACAAAAATCGAATTTTGCAAGCCTCAAACAAGTAACCAATTCATCAATTCAATAGAAACCAATCTAGGCTCTGATACCACTGATGGGTTTTAGCCATATGAACATTCCTATGTGCACATACAAAACCCTAATGCTTGGATCTAGGTTTCTCTAATTGAACATGCATGAATCCAAGACTTCTAATGGTTATTCTATCATAATAACAAGGAGAAATCATAGTTATAAGTTTACCTTGAATCACTTGTTTAACCTTCTTGTTCTTGGAGCTTTAGAGTCACAATTGTGACTCCTCTAATGGCTTAAAACACCAACTAGCAAGAGGATGATTTGAGAGAGAGAGAGAGAGAAAGGACTTAGAAATCGGCCAGGGTTTCCTTACAGACAAGGGTGCCGATTTCCATGACCCCAAGGGTCTATTTATACTTGTAAGGCTCTTAAGGTTTCACCCTTAAACCCTAATTGGATAACTTAAGCCCAAAGCAATCCTAATCCCTTTATGATAACCCTTTGGACGGATTTTAGGATTATCCTAATCCCTAAAATCGTCCACCATACCATCCATAAAGGATTACAGCCTAAAGTATAACTATCACACATTTGACAATTTAAGTCCTTCTATTTAATTAATCTTTTTAAGTCACCAAATTAATTCCTAATTAATTTATGACTTACATTAATCAAATAATAACAATATTATTCCTTATAATATTTCAATTCTCATTGTAAATCATCCTATCAAGTTGCTATGGTGAAGGCAACCCAAAAGGCTCATGCTCAATCGGGTCAAATACTTGCTTAATATAGTTGCAGCCTTAGACACTATTCCAACACTTATTTCTAATATACCAAGCAGTCAATGAAAACATATTTGAAAGAATTTCATCCGCTGACACTTCGAAGGAGCCTGGGATATTTTGCACAAATCATACAGAGGAGAAGAGAAGGTTAAGATTGTTAGATTGCAGACGCTTCGTTGTAAGTTCAATGGATTAAGAATGATGGAAACTGAATCCATAGAAGACTTTTACAATTGGGTAATAATTCTAATAAGTCAAATGCGTTTAAATGGATAAATCCTTGAAGATAGGAGGGTTGTTGAGAAAATCTTGCGAAACCTCACAATTTTTTTTGAATATGTCGTTGTTGCTATAGAGGAGTCGAAAAACTTGGAGGATTTTTCATTAGAAAATCTTTTGGGTACGCTTCAATCCCATGAACTTAGGATGAAGCAGTTTGAACCTCCTATACTGGAACATACCCATCAGGCTAAAGATAATCAACCCAAAAACACCAACAAAGCAAAGAATCAAAGAAAACCACAAATATAGTTCCATTATTGCCATAAGTTCGGTCATGTCAAGAAAGCCTATAGGAAACGAATTCTAGATGAAGGAACACAGTCCAGTTTCATTCACAACGAAGAGAGAAATGATGATGTCACAATGTTCATGATGCTTAGTGTTCAAGATTCAGTGCAAGATACCTTGTGGTATCTAGATAGTGGTTGCAGTAACCATATGACAGGCAATAAAGACCTGTTCGTTAGTCTAGAAGATTCAAAGAAAAGGGAAGTCCGAACAGGTAACAAGCTTAGTGTGGTAGGGAATGGAGTGATATCCATTAAGATTAGAGATAGTGAAAAGAAGATCTCTAATGTGTTCTACGTACCAGGTTTGAAACATAACCTATTGAGTGTGGGACAACTTATTTTAAAAGGGTATTATTTACGGTTTAAAAATGGCTTTTGTAAGATAAAAGACAGGAATAATGCTTTGATCGGGAGGGTAGAGATGAGTGTGAACAAGATGTTTCCTATTAAGTTTGATGCGGACAATCTTTTCTCTCTCTACACAAACACAAAAGACGTGTCACGTCTGTGGCATCATAGGTTTGGCGATGCAAACTTTGGTGCCCTTAATTACATGCATAAACACCAACTAGTACATGGCCTACCCTCTATCATTGTTACAAATGATGTATGTGAAGCGTGTGCATTGGGTAAACATTCAAATACATCATTTCCTCAAGACAAGGCATGGAGGGCATCAAAGACCCTCGAATTGGTCCACACGGATATTTAGGGTCCGATGAAAACATTGTCAATCGGAGGAAGTAGGTATCTATTAACCTTCATAGATGATTTTAGCAGAAAAATCTAGATTTACTTTCTTAAAGAAAAATCAGAGAGCTACAATTCTTTATGATCTTTAACGCTTTGGTTGAAAATCAAAGTGAACACAAAATCAAATGTTTAAGTTCTGATCGTGGTGGGGAATACATTGCTCCTTGTCTTCAATCCTTCTTGAAAGAGAATGGCATACATCATCAACTAACTACAAGTTACACACCGCAACAAAATGGGGTTGCTGAAAGAAATAACAGGACTCTTGGTGAGATGGAAAGGTGCATGTTACAGGGAAAGAGATTACCAGAGGAATTTTGGGCTGAAGCGATAGTATGTGCAGCATATCTGATCAACAGAACATCAAAAAAAGTGTAAACAACATGACACCACAGGAAGCTTGGAGTGGTCTTAAACCGGGTGTAGGACATCTAAAGATTTTTGGTTGCATTGCATATGCACATGTACCTGACCAAAGAAGGGGAAAACTCGATCAGAAATCCAAAAAAACTGTGTTTGTGGGTTACAGTGAAAACACAAAAACATACAAACTCTATAATCCTGTAACAAAAAAGGTAATCATAAGCAAAGATGTTATTTTTGATGAATCAAAAGCTTGGAATGAACCTGTAAGAAGTGAAGAGAACATTCGGCACATCTCAGTGAGCATTTGTTCAGAAAAAGAAAGCGACAAGGAGGGAAATGAGATGAATACACACACACACACACACACACCTACCAATGACAAATCAGTATAATCCATTGATGACTCTTCAAGTTCACTCGAAGAACCACCTCGTGTTAGAAGGATCAAGAAAAAACAAAGCATGACAAACCTATACTAAAACACTCAATGATTGGACTTCGAAGACATGGATGGCTATGCTCTTTTTGCTGATGTTGATCCTGTTACTTTTGAAGATGCAATTCAAGATAAGAAATGGAGAGATGCAATGGATGCAGAAATAAGACCAATTCTAAAGAATGGTACATGGGAACTAGTTGATCCACCCGGAGATCATAAATCTATTTGTGTCAAATGGGTATATAAAACTAAACTTAATGAAAGAGGAGAGGTTGAAAAGTATAAGGCATGTTTGGTCGCCAAGGGATACAAACAAAAGTTAGGAATTGATTACCAGGAGGTGTTTGCTACAGTAATCAGACTAGAAACTATCCGTTTGGTTCTTGCTTTAGTTGCAGAAAATGAATGGGATGTGCATCTGATGAATGCGAAATCAGCTTTTCTAAATGCCACCATTGAAGAAAACGTGTACATTGATCAACCAACTAGATATGTGAAGAAGGGGGAAGAGTATAAATTTTGTCACTTGAAAAAGGCCTTGTATGGTTTAAGGTAGGCACCCCGTGCCTGGTACAGTAGAATTGACAAGTACTTCTTGGAAAATGGCTTCAATAAGTGACCCTTTGAGCATACCCTCTTTGTCAAAGAGGCTACTAATTTTTTTTTTTTGAATTATTTGTTTGTATGCTGACGATTTGGTTTTTACAGGAAACTCAGAAGAAATGGTTCATGAATTTAAGGAATCCATGAAAACAAAATTTGAAATAACTAACAAGGGAGTATTGCATTACTTCTTGGGAATAGAGGTAATGCAAGAGCAAAAGAGGATCTTAATTTCCGAACATAGGAATGCTAAGGAACTGGTCAAACGCTTCAACATGGTGGGTTATTCACCTGTCTCTACCCTAATGGAGTTTGGATCAAAATTCTCAAAAAATACTTCTGAAGATGATGTGAATCCCAATCTATATAGGAGTATGGTAGGCAGCCTTACGTATTTAACTGCAACAAGACCCGACATCATGTTTTCTGTAAGTGTTATTAGTCGCTTCATGGAGAATCCCAAGAAAAGTCATTAGGAAGCTGGTAAGCATATATTGCGTTACATAAATGGTACTCTCAATCATGTGCTTATCTATACTAGAACTAAAGATGCAAGTTTGAGAGGTTCTAGCGACAATGATTATGGTGGGTGTATAGATGATAATAAAAGCACCAGATGCTACGTTTCTAACCTTGGATCTAGAGCCAGATCATTGCAAATGAAGAAGAAAAATGTGGTTGCCTTATCTTCTGCTGAAGCGGAGTACATTTCACTTTCAATGGCTGGTTGCCAAGCCTTGTGGCTCAGGGGTATTTTGGTCACACTTGGAAAATACCAAATCAATACAACAAAGCTTTTCTGTGATAACAAATCTGCTATAGCTTTATCAAAAAACCCCATGTTCCATGGTAAAAGTATTCGAATTAAATATCACTTCATCCGTGAACTTGTTGTAAACAAAGATGTGGAAGTTTGTTTTTGTGGAACAAAGGATCAGTTAACAGATGTATTTACCAAGGCTTTGCAAGTACGTTACTTCAATCGTTTGAAGAAGAATCTTGGAGTATCTGAAATCTAGCTTAAGAGGGGAATGATAGAATTAAGCTAGAACTTTGTAAATATTATCTAACTGTAGTTAGTTAGTTAGTTGGTGTTTATAGTAAAAGTTATTATCAGGTATGTAAACGTCTTAATGAACGGACATGATGGTTAAGGATGTATAAATATGTAAACTCTGTGAATTAATAAAGTAGTTGATAATTAGCGTGTGTAAACCATCTTCTTCTTGTTTATCCAAAGTTTCTTCCAACAGTTTTTACGTTTAGTTGATAGGTAAACTCTTACGATTTCTTATTGGACTCCTAAAAATGATGCTGCTAATTTGAAAGATACTAGTATGCGAGTAGGTTATTGTCATACCCCGAAAATCGAAGGCGGAAACATTTCCGGGGTTGACTCCACATTGTGTATCAAATCCAATGCACATAGTAAGTAAAGTAAAACAACCATTACATTACATATAGAAAAGTTTACATTTGTTTCAAAAGTAAAGTTATACAAGTGATACATAGTATATATGAACAAAATAAAACAGGTCTTCTGAGCACTTCGTCTTCGAACAAAAAGGATCTTTAGGTAACTGTCTAACGTTGACCTGAGAATACAAGCGGTTTGAAAATCAGCATAACGCTGGTGAGTTCATAAGCTGTTTTGGTTTTGTGAAAAATGCACAAGTTTCCTGTCTATTACTGAAAATGTTACACACACCATGAAAATCCCATATTTTCTTAAGAAGGTTGGTTATTGAATTCCCAAAATGTAATGTAAGGTTGAACGCTGAAAACATGTTTACTCTTATGAATGTAAAGTTATTTGGATTGTTACACTTTTCTGATTATGTACAATGTTCCCCAGGAAAATCCCATATTTTCCTAATGTGAAAGATGTTGGTTACCAATGTGAAGATGTATACTGAAAACCCGGTTATCTTGTGAAATGTATTAGTTTTAACACGTACATAAAACTAATATTTACAAAGTAAATTAATTACTTATTCATTATTACTATTAAGTAAATCTCTGTTATCCTAATTGCGAGTCCCATAAACATACAATAAGACTAAATATGCCAATAAGTAGTCCACATCACCTTATGACTTTCGTCACCCTTGAACCATTTCGGTTCGGCTGTAGCTAGCAGCCAGGTGTGGGGTAGTCAGCCCCGTATAGATCTATACACTCAAGTCACACTCCCTTATCTAAGAGATTATGATTACGGTTGCGGTCCTCCACTCGCGTATCTCTGTGGAGTGTTCACCGAGGACGTGTCTCCAATTATATAGGACTAACAAATTTACTAGTAATAATACGATGATCCTCCAATCGCGTATCTCTGTGGAGTGTTACCGAGGACAAAATGGTGTACATAGTTTTATGTTCAAAGGTTTAAATGTCATGATTTTAACTGATAAAAATGTGGAAATCCATTTGTGAAATAATAAACATAACAACTTATAACAAATTTCACAAATAATGTATATGATTATCCTGCGAGTTTCAAACTGTTATCCGTTATGATTATCAGTGTCAAAATCATATGAAATATGAAACACACATATGTAAAACAAGTTTTTGAGTACAAGTAATCCCTTGTACTTTTCTTGTATTCCCCCACTGAAAACAGTGAAAAAGGGTATGGGTATGAACTCACCAGACGAGAAAGCGCAACTGTTTCGGACACTAAACGTTGGTTCGGGGCTTGTTAACACACGAGGTTCCTATGTAATATGAAATGGTATCCAAAGGTATCTAATTAGACTTTAAAACACTAATTAGATATGATAATACACTCCAATGAACTAAAACACCTCAAAACGAGTGTTTGGAGTGACCCGGGTGACATGTACGGACGTGTAATGATGCGAGGGACTTGGGAATTGAGTTTACTCCTCAAGAGTAAACTCCTAAATGATTTTTCGGCCATATATCCCCTACATATATTAGTTCACGGCCGTGAACTCATGTTTGGGTGATTTTGAGTGCTAAATGGCTTCAATGGACATGGGGAATGCTAGAATGGATTTTTCTAATGCCTTGGAATGAATTGGATGAACATGTACACCAATTATGGGAGTTCACGGCTGTAAACATGGAGTTTATAGCCGTAAACTCCCTCAAGCTCAATCCATATTTATTTTGTGATGCTTAGGACAATCTGTAACGACCCAATTTTCACGTCCAAAAATTTCGTTTTTAAATCATTACTTTAGAAAACGTTAATAAATAAAAACATTGGTTGATCAAACTACATCACAACATAAACCATGTTCAAAAGTCAAGTCATACAACCAATCGAAACATCAGAGTATAAATCCCAGAGAAATCTAATAGATGCGGAAACTAGTGTGTGCATGATGTGCCGCTACCGTGCTAGCTCCTTCCGCTTCGATGAAGAGGTACCTAAAACCAAAACTGTAAACTGTAAGCACAAAGCTTAGTGAGTTCCCCCATTGTACCGCATAACATACAATACATAACATACATACTGCCAGGCTATTCTGGGGTGCCTGACTACCCGGTACGGCTGTTCTGGGGTGCCGGCTACTCGTGCGGCCATTCTGGGGTGCCGTCCTACCCGTGTCAAGCCATTCTGGGATGCTGACCTACCCATGTCGAGCTATTCTGGGGTGTTGACTACCCTTCGGTCTTAACAACCGAACCTCGGGGACTATTTCACCCCTACTACTACCATCACATATATCATAACACAAACATAATATCAGACGTATCTGGGGTGCGTGACTACCCTTCGGTCCTAACAACCGAACTTTACTACTATCACGTACAACATATCATGCCAACATATAACATATCGGTAGTAGCAAACCTAGATGATATCACAAAGACAATCATCTAACATACAACTCCTACTGGTGGGCCGGCATTGTGGCCTTAGAGTCACCGCTACTGAAGGGTAACTCACCTCGGAGTAGCTGCTGATTTATGTGGGAATAGTCTGTCTGCTGCTGCTGCTGCTCCGGAAATCCTTCAGCTTAAGGAAATCACTGAGAGGACACTAAGATGCTTGGCTTCCTTCCCTTCCTCTTGATCTACTCCATTTCCTTCAAAAAAATCTTCAAGAATACACCTTAAGATGCCTCAAACTCACAAGAACAAGAGATAGGACGTATGGAGAGGTTCTGGGGGTGAATGGAGCGGAGTTGGGGCGCAAATGGATGTTTAAATAGGGTGCAAACCCTTGGAAATTAGGGTTTCATCAAACAGCGCAGACTCGTCGAGTCCCTAATATGGACTCGTCGAGGCGCCATCTAATCCGCGACCCAGAGTCTCGTCTCTACTCGGCGAGTCGGGCCTCCAACTCACCGAGTCCACAGCCAAACCACAAATACTTAAGGCAAAACTCACGTACTAGGAACCAGGTGCTACAAATCTCCCCCACTTATTTTTGACTTCGTCCTCGAAGTCTGCCACTATCCTGAAACAGCTCGGGGGTAATGCTCCGTCATCTCTTCTACCGGCTCCTAAGTCCACTCCGAACCCTTGTGGTGTTGCTATTGCACCTTCACTAGTTCCACCCTCTTTTTCCTCAAATCCTTTGACTTCCTGTCGAGGATTGCGACTGGGCGCTCGATGTAATTCAGGTTGTCATCAACCTGAATATCATCCAACGGTACTACTGCTGAATCATCTACTAAGCACTTCCGCAGCTGAGAGACATGGAAAGTGCTGTGGATCTGGCTGAGCTCGACCGGCAGATCCAATCTATACGCCACCTTGCCTACCCGGGCTACCACCCTGAACGGTCCGATAAATCTCGGGCCCAACTTGCCCCGCTTCCTGAATCGAATGACGCCTTTCCAAGGCGACACCTTCAGGAGAACCATATCCCCAACTTGGAAATCTAAGTCGAATCGACGCTTGTCGGCGTAACTTTTATGCCGACTCTAAGCAGTCTGAAGCCTGCTCCGAACTTGCTGGATCCTCTCGGTCATCTCGAGCACCACCTCGGTGCTTCCCATGACCCTCTGGCTAACTTCACCCCAGCATATCGGGGTCCTGCACCTCCGTCCGTACAACATCTCGAATGGGGGACGGTCAATACTCGTGTGGTAGATGTTGTTGTATGAGAACTCAGCCAAGGGAAGATAGGTATCCCAGCTACCACCGAAATCTAACACACATGCCCGCAACATATCCTCCAAAGTCTGGATGGTCCGCTCGCTCTGACCATCCGTCTGCGGGTGAAAGGCAGTGCTAAAATGCAAACGAGTGCCCAACTCGTCATGAAACTTCTTCCAAAATCTAGAAGTGAATAGCACATCTCGGTCTGATATCACTGACACTGACACCCCGTGCCGCGCTACTATCTCCCTGATGTAGATATCGACCAACTTTTCGGCCGAGATGCTCTCCTGGATCGGAATAAAATGGGCGCTATTAGTCAATCGATCCACGATGACCCAAATCGAATCTACTCCGTGCGTAGTCTTGGGAAGCTTTGTGATGAAATCCATCGTGATGTCTTCCCATTTCCACAATGGGATGTCCAACGGCTACATCTTCCCATGCGGTCTCTGATGTTTGGCCTTGACCTTCCTGCAGGTCAAGCACCGCTTGACGTACCATGCCATATATCGCTTCATGCAGGGCCACCAATAATCTAGACGAAGATCCCTATACATCTTCGTCGCCCCGGGGTGAATAGAGAATTGGGACTTATGCGCCTCCTCCATCAAGATCTGGCGCACGCCTCCGTGATACGGCACCCACACCTTGCGGTGTAGTGTCAATAGTCCTCGACTATCATAATCGAAGGAGGAAACCTGACCCACCACACGCTCGCTCTTCCGATGTTCCTCCTTGATAGCCTCCTGTTGAGCATCCCGAATCTACTCCAACAGGGGAGTCACCACAGTCATCCTCATGCAAATATCCCTGATCGGTGCCGCCTTGTGGCTAAGCGCATCGGCCACCACATTGGCCTTTCCCGGGTGGTAAAGGATCTCACAATCATAATCCTTCACCACGTCCAACCACCGACGCTGCCTCATGTTCAAATTCGGCTGATCCATGAGGTACCTCAAACTCTTATGGTCTGTGTAAATAGTACACCGAACCCCGTAGAGGTAATGCCGCCAAATCTTGAGGGCAAAAACCACCGCCCCCAACTCCAAATCATGCATCGGGTAGTTCGCCTCGTGAGGCTTGAGCTGCCTCGAAGCGTAGGCAATTACATGCCCCCTCTGCATCAATACCATGCCCAACCCTGAAATAGATGCATCACAATAAACCACAAAATCCTCTACGCCCTCTGGCAGGGCTAAGATCGGTGCCTCGCACAATCTCTATCTCAGTGTCTCAAACGTTGCCTGCTGCTCGGGTCCTCACCAAAAGACCATGACTTTCTTCGTCAACCGTTTCAGGGGTACAACTATCTTGGAGAAATCCTGAATGAACCTTCGATAATAGCCTACCAATCCTAGGAAACTCCGAATCTCAGATGGGGACTTCGGAACCTCCCATCTCATAACGACCTCGACCTTGGCCGGATCGACTAGAATCCCATTCTGGTTGACAAGGTGTCCGAGAAATTGCACCTCGTGCAACTAAAACTCACACTTGGAGAACTTGGCATACAAGCTCTCCCTCTTCAGGGTCTCCAATACTTCTCTCAGATGCTCCTCATGCTCTTCCTGCGTCTTGGAATAAACCAAGATGACATCGATAAAGACTATCACAGACCGATCCAGCATCGGTCTGCATACGCGGTTCATGAGGTCCATGAACGCGGCAGGAGCATTGGTGAGACAAAACGGCATCACCACGAACTCATAGTGGCCATAGCACGTCCGAAACGCGGTCTTCTGCGTATCCTCCTCCCTGAACCTCATCTGATGATAACCCGAACGCAAATCAATCTTGGAGAACCAAGATGCTCCCTAAAGCTGGTCAAAGAGATCATCAATCCTCGGGAGTGGGTAACGGTTCTTCACCGTTACCTTGTTTAACTCCCAATAATCTATACACATCCGGTGCGATCCGTCCTTCTTCTTCACAAACAGAATCGGGGCTCCCCAGGGTGTACTGCTCGGTCTAATGAATCCCTTGTCTAGCATCTCCTATAGCTGCGTAGACAACTCTTGCATCTCTGGAGGAGCCAGCCGATATGGTGCCTTAGCTATCGGAGCCGCACCAGGAACGAGGTCAATCCTAAACTCCACCTGTCACTCCGGAGGTATCCCAGGAAGATCCTCTGGGAAACCATCTGCGAAATCTCGCACCACTGGAACCTCGCTCACTGACGCCTTACCCGCCTCCCGGGTATCCATCACGTACGCAATATAACCTGTGCATCCCTGCTAAAGGTATCGTCTAGTCCTCGCTGCTGAACAGATTGAGGGTCCACACTGTGGCCTCTCGCCATGAATCACTAACTCTCCCCCACCTGGGGTTCGAACTCGCACTAGCTGCTGTGCGCAATCTATCACTGCCCCATTAGGGCTCAACCAATCCATGCCTATAATCACCTTGTTCCCTCACAATGAAATGGGAACCAAATCTACCAAGTAGCGCTCCTCGAACAAATGCAAGACGCAATCCCGAAACACCATTAATGGTCACACCGATCGATCGTTAGCAATTTCTACCTCCAAAGGGCAATCCAACATGCCCGAAGACTCAGGAAACTTCTTGCTAAGCGCAAGGGACACAAACGATCGAGATGCACCTGAATCAAACAACACCTGAACTGGGATACCGTTCACATGGAACGATCCTAAAACATATACATATACCGAGCACATATCAATATCATAACATCATATAAATAAATGAGAGGGAAAGAATCATACCCGCCACCACATCGGGTGCTGCGCGTGCCTCCTCGATGGTCAGCTGAAATGCCCGGCTCCTCACCACTGGAGCCTCTGCCTTGCCCTGCCGGCCATCTGTGACCCCCAGGGTCGCTGGAGCTGGCGCCTTCACCGGCGCTGAAGCTGTCAACTGGGGACAATTGGCCTTCTTGTGGCCTCTCTGGTTACAGTGGAAACACACCAAGTCCGATGTCTGAATAACTGCTGTCGAAGCAGTGCAATCCCTGCTATAGTGCCCAGTCTTGCCGCACTTGTAGCAGCCTGATGATCCCATCCTGCACGCCCCCTCGTGCGACCTGCCGCATTTCCTGCAACAGCTCGGTCCTGACTGGCCTTTCGGCCTACCATCTGATCCATTGGGCTTCTTCCCCGAAGCCCCTCCTGTTTATCCCTCCTCTGACTTCCGTTTCCGGATATGCTCCAAATCTATCTCTCTCTCCCTCGCCCTGGAAATCATGGAGTCCAGGGTGGGGCAAGCTAAGAAACTAACGTGCTCCCGGATATCAGCTCGGAGCATGTCATGATAGCGGGTCCTCCTCATGTCCTCATCACCCGCATATTGGGGCACCAAAAGTGCCCTCTCCCGGAACTTGGCGGTGATCTCCGCCACAGTCTCAGTCATCTGTCTCATGTCCAAAAACTCCCTGGCCAGCTGCTGAAGCTCGACAGCCGGTGCAAACTCTACCCTGAACCTGGTCACAAAGTCCGACCATGTCATAGCCTCGATAACTGAGGCTCCCAAAGAGTCACCCACTGACACCTACCAATCTTAAGCTCGGTCTCGTAAACATCCTGCTGCATACCTCACCTTTGACCCCTCAGGGCAGAAGCTGGTCAACTGTGCAGACTCGATGTCTACAATCCATCACCTGGAAATAATGGGGTCCTTCACCCCATGGAAATCCGGCACACCACTGCCCCTGAAGTCCTTAAAGGACAGCGTGCGAGATCCCGACTGGCCAGATGCCATGTCACTCCTGAATGCCTGGAGTCGATCCTCCATTATCTCCAATATCCCCTCATTGATTGACCCGAAGATAATGGGGGTCGACTCAAGGATACCTCTGGTGATCTCTGACGCGATGAACTCGCGCAGCCTCTCATCTACTGGCTCAGAACCTGATCCCGAACCCGATCCCTCTCCTGAACTTCCAACTGCTGGCCTCGGGCGTAGTACCACCATTACGAAATACAAAGAAATAACAACTGTTAGCGATACTGATACCCCTGGAGGGATCCCACCGACTACAAGTTCCCTAGTCTTATCTTAGCTTTCCTCGGTTTGGGTACGGATCCTCTGCTTTCAGTAGTACGGGCCCATACTACCTTCCACATCTATCTGTACCTTCCCCAAGGACCGCCTCGACTCAACCAGGTCCCTTCCCTTACCGTTGATCACGGCTACTCTTTATCCTAGGCTTACCCTAGGAAACCTCTGACGCCAATTAACTATTACCTGAATACAATCACACGTGCTGAGGCTCGGATAATCCTTCGAGTAAGGGACTCATATCTACAACGGTTAAGACTCAAACAAGAGCTACGCAATAGAGTCAAATCCAACACTCTGAGATTATTCAACCCTGGTCACATGTAACTTTAACGTATTCACCTAACAGTTAACTCCCATCACTTCAAGGCCCACATAGCACAAAGCAAACAACATTTGGATGTAAGAAAAACAATCTCAAGCAACTCTATCCTTGAAGAGAGAACTGGACAGCATACAATGCTAAACTCGTACTATCAGGAATAACCTAAACAGGCTACCCTACTGCTGTCTACTCAACTCTAGCATGCAACTCTTTCATATACTGAAGCATATAAAGCTGGCACATAAGGCATCGCTCCTAGATCCTTAGTCATATTCTAGCATGCTGTTTTACAGGAACTGATAAACATAAATAAACTTGTATGGGTACATTGGGGAATACTTACTTGAGCTTGGCCGGTCGCGCACATTACACACATTGTTCTTTCTTAAAACCCTTTACTTAACCTTTTAGACAACATCTTCTATTTCCAAAATCTTTTAATCCCTCGATTTGAGTTCAAACACCCCCGAAGGCGTGTCCGAATCCCTCAAACCAGGGCTCTGATACCAACTTGTAACGACCCAATTTTCACGTCTAAAAATTTCGTTTTTAAAACATTACTTTAGAAAACATTAATAAATAGAAACATTGTTTGATCAAACTACATCAAAACATAAACCATGTTCAAAAGTCAAGTCATACAACCAATCAAAACATCAGAGTATAAATCCCAGAGAAATTTAATAGATGCGGAAACCAGTGTGTGTGCATGATGTGCCGCTACCGTGCCAGCTCCTTCCCCTTCGATGAAGAGGTACCTGAAACCAAAACTGTAAACTATAAGCACAAAGCTTAGTGAGTTCCCCCATCGTACCACATAACATACAATACATAACATACATACTGCCAGGCTATTTTGGGGTCCCTGACTACCCGGTACGGCTATTCTGGGGTGCCGACTACCCGTGCGGCCATTCTAGGGTGCCGTCCTACCTGTGTCAAGCCCTTCTGGGGTGCTGACCTACCCATGTCGAGCTATTCTGGGGTGCTGACTACCCTTCGTTCCTAACAACCGAACCTCGGGGACTATTTCACCCCTTACTACTACCATCACATATATCATAAGACAAACATAATATCAGACGTATCTGGGGTGTATGACTACCCATCTGTCCTAACAACCGAACTTTACTACTATCACGTACAACATATCATGCCAACATATAACATATCGGTAGTATCAAACCTAGATGATATCACAAAGACAATCATCTAACATACAACTCCTACTGGTGGGCCGGCATTGTGGCCTTAGATCCACCGCTACTGAAGGGTAACTCACCTTGGAGTAGCTGCTGATCTATGTGGGAATAGTCTGTCTGCTGCTGTTCCTGCTTCGGAAATCCTCCGGCTCAAGGAAATCACTGAGAGGACACTAAGATGCTTGGCTTCCTTCCCTTCCTCCTGATCTACTCCACTTCCTTCACAAAATCTTCAATAATACACCTTAAGATGCCTCAAACTCACAAGAACAAGAGCTAGGACGTATGGAGAGGTTCTGGGGGTGAATGGGGCGGAGTTGGGGCGCAAATGGATGTTTAAATAGGGTGTAAACCCTTGGAAATTAGGGTTTCATCAAACAGCGCAGACTCGTCGAGTCCCTAATGTGGACTCGTCGAGTCACCATCTAATCCACACCCCAGAGTCTCGTCTCTACTCGGCGAGTCGGGCCTCCAACTTGCCGAGTCCACGGCCGAAACACAAATACTTAAGGCAAAACTCACGTACCAGGAACCAGGTGCTACACAATCACATGTGATTCTAACTAATTTTCCAAGAATTGATATGAATTTAGGGCATCAAATGACACATAATTAGGGGTGTTTGACATGTTTAAGGTCCCCAAACTATTTTTAGATGATTCTAGGATTTATTCCAAGGCTTTTGGTGAAGTTACAAGGCATTCTAACATGTTTAAATGAGTTTACTCTCCATGTTTGAGGAGTTTACAGCCCAAGCACATTCCTTGGCTGTAAACTCGTGTTTGCCCCTCAAAATCCATGTCTAGGGTGTTGTATGTCCGGGTTTGTAAGCCTTAAGGTCATATCTAAGTCCAAATGTTGGCTTGGAAGGGTTAAGGTGCTTAAAAACCCCATTATTATGTGTTTACGGACCAAGCATGCTCGTTGGCCATAAACACATGTTTCAGGTCCAAAATGATAGATTAAACACGAATTTGAAGGCCTAAGAGGTTACACAACAAGTTAGGGATGTTACCTCAAAGATTTGGAGCCTTAATTCAATGTTTTTGGACCTTAAATCTTTGGTTGAGGAGAGTGGTTAGAGAGAGAGAGTAGTGAGATGAAGCAAAAGCTTCAAATGGAAGCTTAAACATCTTTATATAGTGTCTAAGTTTTGGACACGGTGAAATTCTACCCGATACTGGCGTTATACGGTGCTTTTGGTCGCACCCAATTGAGTTACCGTAACCCGATATGGTAAATTCTAAAATGTTTCCGATTATTAATATGAAGTGCTAATGTGAGTTCTAAACATGTTTAGACACTCATTAAGTCATAATAGAAGTCCCACAATTATGACCTAATTAAATGATAAAATCGGAAACGAAATTGGTAACAACGTCTGGATTATCGAAATGAATTACGAAAAGGGTTACAAGCAATGATACGAATTTTCGGGTTGTTACATTATCCCCCGTTAGAGGGAATTTCATCCCGAAATTCAGAATTAAGGTACAAATCATGGATCAGGAAAGTGGTGTGGATACTTCAGTTTCATTGAGTCTTCACGCTCCCAAGTGAATTCCGGTCCCTGCTTGGCATTCCAGCTAACCTTGACTATCACTATGCGGCTTTGCTTCGTGCGTTTGACCTCTCGATCCATGATTTCGATTGGTTCCTCCATGAAGTTCAAGTTTTCGTTGATCTCAATCTCATCTACAGGAATCACTAGGGTTTCATCGGATAAGCACTTCTTGAGATTTGAGACATGGAAGACAGGATGGGTGTTACTGAGTTCGTGAGGTAATCGAAGTTTATAGGCTACCAGACCGATCCTGGCAAGGATCTTGGAGGGTCCAATGTACCTCGGATTAAGTTTACCATGCTTTCCGAAGCGTACCATGCCTTTCCAGGGCGAGAGCTTCAATAGGTCATGGTCTCCAACCTGGAACTCCAGAGGTTTCCGTCGGTTATCGGCATAACTTTTCTGTCAATCACGTGAGGCTTTCAGTCGGTCTTGGATTCGGATGATCTTTTCGGTGGATTCATGGATGATTTCAGGACCAGTGAGAGCACTATCGGGAAATCGACTCCTGGCTAGCTGCGTGTCCCCTACCTCGGCCCAACATAGAGGGGATCTACACTTACGACCGTAGAGGGCTTCGAACTGGGCAGCGTTGATACTGGTATGGTAGTTGTTTTTGTACGAGAACTCGATCAATGGAAAATGTGTGTCCCACGATTTTCCGAAATCGATGACACATTCCCTAAGCATGTCTTCCAGGGTTTGGATAGTCCTCTTACTCTGTCCGTCGGTCTGAGGATGATAGTTGTGCTCATGTCTAGCTTGGTTCCAAAAGCTTTCTGGAGAGACTGTCAGAATCTGGAGGTAAACCTGCTATCTTGATCAGAGATAATGGATGCAGGTACACCATGCAGTCGAACTACCTCATGGATGTAGATTCGCACGAGTCTTTCCATTTTGAACGATTCTTTGATCGGGATGAAGTGAGCGGATTTTGTCAAACGATAGAAAATTACCCAAATGGTATCGTACCCACTCGGACACTTGGGTAGCTTGGTGATGAAGTCCATGGTAATCATCTCCCATTTCCATTCGGGTATCTCGGGTTGCTGGAGCAGACCCGAGGGTTTCTGGTACTCGACTTTCACCTTGGCGCAAGTCATACAGTTGCCCACAAACGTAGCAACCTCGGCTTTCATGTTCGACCACCAATATTGTTTCTTGAGATCTAAGTACATCTTATCCGAACCTGGGTGAACGGAGTATTTAGTCTTGTGTGCTTCCTTCTTGACAATTTCCCTGAATCCTCCGGACTTTGGAATCCAGATTCGGTCCATGAAACAGTAGACTCCGTCACCTCTAATCTCAAGTTTCTTATCCATTCCCCTCAAGGTTTCGATCGACACGTTCTCAGGCTTGAGAGCTTCTATCTGGGCATCTCGGATTTGCATGGATAAATGGGAATGGATAGTCATTGTCAAGGTCTTCACTTTTTGGCTTGAACTTTCCTTTCGGCTAAGTGCATCTGCCACCACATTGGCCTTCCCGGGATGGTAGCGAATCTCGCACTCATAATCGATGAGTAACTCTACCCATCGCCGTTGCCTCATGTTTAGGTCTTTCTGATTGAGGATATGTTGCAGACTCTTATGGTCAGTGAAGATCATACACTTGCTTCCGTAGAGATAATGTCTACAAATATTCAATGCAAAGACTACGACTCCTAACTCCAATTCATGTGTGGTATAGTTGACCTCGTGTGCTTTCAGCTGTCTTGAGGCATAAGCAATCACTTTTCCTCTTTGCATAAGCACACAGCCTAAGCCCTGATTAGACGCATCACAATAAACAACTAAGTCTTATGTCCCTTCGGGTAGGGACAGAACAGGTGCGCTACACAAGGCTTGCTTTAACGTTTGGAACGTTGATTCTTGCTTTTCACTCCAACAAAAGGGTACACCTTTCTGCATAAGAGTGATTAGGGGTTTGGCGATTTTGGAAAAGTTATGGATGAATCTTCGATAATAGCCGGCGACACCCAAGAATTGACGGATTTCTGTAGGTGTCTTTGGTGCTGACCAATTCTCTATCGCTTTAATCTTGGAAGGATCCACATGAATGCCCTCATCGCTTACCACGTGACCGAGGAAAGTTACCTTTCGTATCCAGAACTCACACATGGAAAATTTCGCGTACAACTTTTCGGATCTAAGAGTTTCCAACACTAACCTCAAGTGTTGCTTGTGGTCTTCTTCGCTCATAGAGTAGACGAGGATGTCGTCAATGAACACGATGATGAATTTGTCTAAGAAAGGACGACACACCCGGTTCATCAGGTCCATGAACATAGCCGGTGCATTGGTTAGACCGAAGGGCATCACTACGAACTCGTAGTGTCCATGCCGAGTCATAAAAGCTGTTTTGGAAATATCACTCTCTAGAACTCGTAGTTGTTGGTACCCTGACCGAAGGTCTATTTTGGAGAAGTAGTTGGCTCCCTAAAGTTGATCGAATAGGTCATCTATTCGCGGGAGAGGCTATCAGTTCTTTATGGTCAACTTATTCAGTTCACGGTAGTTGATACACATCCAGAAGGATCCATCTTTCTTCTTGACAAACAATACCGGAGCTGCCCAGGGTGAGGAACTCGGTCTAATGAATCCTTTAATGAGCAACTCATTGAGTTGGCTGGATAACTTCTGTATTTCTGCTGGAACTAAGCGATACGGAGACTTCGCTATAGGGTTAGCTCCAGGAATTAGGTCAATGCGGAACTCGACCTAACGTTCAGGAGGAATTCCTGGAAGCTCTTTGGGAAATACATTAGGAAAGTTACAGACTTCGGGGATGCTCGCAAGGTCTTTAACTTCCGGTTTCTCGTTGATTACATGGGCTAAGAATGCAATGCACTCCTTTCGCAGGAGCTTTTGAGCTTTGATGCAGGAAATGATACGAAGACTGGAACTGAGTTTATCACCATAAATTACAAGAGTTTGACCCGACAGAAGGTTGAGATGGATGGCTTTTTCATATCAAAGGACGTCAGCATGATTGGGACTCAACCAATCCATGCCAATGATGAAATCAAAGCTCTTAATGGAAACTAGCATAAGATCTATAGGAAATGAGTGGTCATTCAGGGTAGGGGTACAACCTACGAACACCTCACTGGCACTTTCTTTCTCACCGTTAGCCATCTCGATGGTAAACGTTTCAGTTAAAGGTTGGGGATTATGTTTTAGGTTATGTTTGAATGTTTTACTAACAAAACTCCTTTCAGCACCCGAATCGAAAAGAATACTAGCATATGAGTTGTCGAGAAGGAATGTACCCGAGACAATAGTAGGATCGGCGACTGCTTCCTCCCGTCCCATGACTAGGACTCTTCCAATGTTATCAGCTGTTGACTTCTTGGGCAGTTCCTTTTAAAGTGACCAACCTCTCCACAGTTATAGCAGGCTTGACCAACACCTGCTCCAGATGATTGATTGGCCGATTGGGCTG
Source organism: Lactuca saligna (assembly GCF_052625555.1). Classification (NCBI taxonomy): domain Eukaryota; kingdom Viridiplantae; phylum Streptophyta; class Magnoliopsida; order Asterales; family Asteraceae; genus Lactuca; species Lactuca saligna. Next base: position 169,775,821 of record NC_136417.1, on the reverse strand, counting down.
GAGTTTTGCAGAATCGGATCGTGTGCCCCTTCATACCACAATTGGTACAAGATAGTTCTCAGCAGGGGCTGGGGTTGTTGTGATATATGAATTTGTCACATAGAGGAAGATTACCAGCATACCTGCTGGTAGGAGTTGGAGCTGTGGATCCCACGACAGAAGCAGAAGCAACTTGGGTAGTAGTAGCATGAACTACTACAGTCTGCTGTTTCTTGGAAGATCCTTGGGAAGATTGACCCTTCTTCTTCTTCCAGAATTTGCTCTTCTCACCACTCCTTTTAGTCGGCTCAAGAGTGGTAGTGGTTTCCTCAACATCATCGCTATGATCAATCAAGGTCTGGGCTAAACTCTTGGCACTGTCATAGGTATCCGGACGTACAGTTAGAACATTTGCCTTTGTTGGCTGGGTTAGCCCCCAGATGAACCTTTCTATCTTTTTACTTTCAGGAGTGACCAATCCCGGGCAGAGAAGTGCGAGGTCATCGAATCGAGAAGTGTATGCAGCAATATTGGAACCCTTCATCTTCAGGTTCCAGAGCTCGTGCTCTAGCTTCTGCTTTTCACCATGGGGATAGTATTCAACTATCAGGAGTTCTTTCATGGCTTCCCAACCCATGGCATTGGCTACGGGTAGGGTCAGAGATTTGACTCGGCCATTCCACCAAGTTAAGGCTTTATCAATGAAGGTACAGGCTGCGAACTTGACCTTATCAGATTCCGCACAGGCACAAATTACAAAGATGGATTCGATTTTCTCGAACCATCGGGATAAGGAAATGACACCTCCAGTGCCATCGAAGGATGTTGGTTTCACATTCATGAAATCTTTATAGGAACCCTCCTTTCTGTGTCCCTGATTATTTTCTTGGTTTTTGGGGCTGGGGACCCCCTCCTGAGCTACCGAGGTTCATTTGTGACATAGTTGCTACCATTGCAGCGGTCAGAACTGTCTAAAGCAATGCAAGATCATACTGAGGAGGAGGTGGCGGTGAAGGAGGATTGTTGTTGTTCTTTGAGCTGGGTCTCTTTCTGGGAGGCATCTTGATCTAATAAGATCAAGAAAGAGAAAGGATGGTAAGTCCTCCAAATTGAATCGATAGATATGACAATTATATATCCCAAATAAGCGATAAAGCAGGAAAGAGTTATCAAAACAGATAATTTATCGCTAATAAATAATTAGGGATCATCGCTTGATCAAGGATTTCTATAAAGGATTGGCTCGGGAAATACTCCCATAGTATTTCATGGTTCGCTACGATAATGGTTCGATGTTTGTGGTATTAGGGTAAGTTTTAGGCATGTCGCACACCATAGTCACTCCGAAACACATGTTGGCCGTGTCTCGAATGAATATAGTTGGCCAGGCTATATTGATCCTAGACACGACTACATAACTGCCCAGGTTTAACCGTATCATACAACACCCATTTACTTATGTTTTGTTCTACTTATGGTTACCGATCTCAACAGTTCGGTATACTTGTATACTTTTGAAAATACTTATAGTTTAAAGATACTTTTAATTCAGAGCACTTAGGCCCTTTAGTGTTTATAGTTTTATACCATGTAAGGTTTGGTATACTTTATTCACTATAAACAAGGGCTCTGATACCAATCTGTCACACCCTGAAAATTGAAGGCGAAAACATTTCCGGGGTTGACTCCATGTTGTGTATAAAATCCAATGCACATAGTAAGTAAAGTAAAACAACCATTACATTTGTTTCAAAAGTAAAGTTATACAAGTGATACATAGTATATATGAACAAAATGAAACGGGTCTTCTGAGCACTTCGTCTTCGAACAAAAAGGATCTTCAGGTACCTGTCTAATGCTGACCTAAGAATACAAGCAGTTTGAAAATCAGCATAACGCTGCTGAGTTCATAAGCGGTTTTGGTTTTGTGAAAAATGCACAAGTCTCCTGTCTGTTACTGAAAATGTTACACACACCAAGAAAATCCCATATTTTCTTAAGAAGGTTGGTTATTGAATTCCCAAAATGTAATGTAAGGTTGTATGCTGAAAAACATGTTTACTCTTATGAATGTAAAGTTATCTGGATTGTTACACTTTTCTGATTATGTACAATGTTCCCCAGGAAAATCCCATATTTTCCTAATGTGAAAGATGTTGGTTACCAATGTGAAGATGTATACTGAAAACCCGGTTATCTTGTGAAATGTATTAGTTTTAACACATATATAAAACTAATATTTACAAAGTAAATTAATTACTTATTCATTATTACTTTTAAGTAAATCTCTGTTATCCTAATTGCGAGTCCCATAACCATACAATAAGACTAAATATGGCAATAAGTAGTCCACATCACCTTATGACTTTTGTCACCCTTGAACCATTTCGGTTCGACTGTAGCTAGCAGCCAGGTGTGGGGTAGTCAGCCCCGTATAGATCTATACACTCAAGTCACACTCCTTTATCTATGAGATTATGGTTACGGTTGCGGTCCTCCACTTGCGTATCTCTGTGGAGTGTTCACCGAGGACGTGTCTCCAATTATATAGGAATAACAAATTTACTAGTAATAATACGATGATCCTCCACTCGCGTATCTCTGTGGAGTGTTACCGAGGAAAAAATAGTGTACAAAGTTTTATGTTCAAAGGTTTAAATGTCATGCTTTTAAGTGATAAAAATGTGGAAAGCCATTTGTGAAATAATAAACATAACAACTTATAACAAATTTCACAAATAATGTATATGATTATCCTGCGAGTTTCAAACTGTTATCCGTTATGATTATCAGTGTCAAAAGCATATGAAATATGAAACACACATATGTAAAACAAGTTTTTGAGTATAAGTAATCCCTTGTACTTTGCTTGTATTCCCCCATTGAAAACAGTGAAAACAGTGAAAAAGGGTAGCGGTATGAACTCACCAGACGAGAAAGCGCAATTGTTTCAGACACTAAACATTGGTTCGGGGCTTGTTAACACGCAAGGTTCCAATGTAATATGAAATGGTATCCAATTAGACTTTAAAACACTAATTAGATATGATAATACACTCCAATGAACTAAAACACCTCAAAACGAGTGTTTGCAGTGACCCGGGTGACATGTACGGACGTGTAATGATGCGAGGGACTTGGGAATTGAGTTTACTCCTCAAGTGTAAACTCCTAAATGATTTTTAGGCCATATATCCCCTACATACATGAGTTCATGACCGTGAACTCATGTTTGGGTGATTTTGAGTGCTAAATGGCTTCAATGGACATGGGGAATGCTAGAATGGATTTTTCTAATGCCTTGGAATGAATTGGATGAACATGTACACCAATTATGGGAGTTCACGGCTGTAAACATGGAGTTTACGGTCGTAAACTCCGTCAAGCTCAAACCATATTTATTTTGTGATGCTTAGGACAATCACATGTGATTCTAACTAATTTTCCAAGCATTGATATGAATTTAGGGCATCAAATGACACATAATTAGGAGTTTACGGCCCTGGAGCATATGCTATGGCCGTAAACTCTCAAATGAGGGGTGTTTGACATGTTTAAGGTCCCTAAACTATTTTTAGATGATTCTAGGATTTATTCCAAGGCTTTTGGTGAAGTTACAAGGCATTCTAACATGTTTAAACGAGTTTACTCTCCATGTTTGAGGATTTTAAGGCCAAAGCACATTCCTTGGCCGTAAACTCATGTTTGTCCCTCAAAATCCATGTCTAGGGTGTTCTAAGTCCGGGTTTGTAAGCGTTACAATCATATCCAAGTCCAAATGTTGGTTTGGAAGCGTTAAAGTGCTTAAAAACCCCATTATTATGTGTTTACGGCCCAAGCATGCTCCTTGGCCGTAAACACATGTTTCAGGTCCAAAATGATAGATTAAACACGAATTTGAAGGCCTAAGAGGTTACACAACAAGTTAGGGATGTTACCTGAAAGATTTGGAGCCTTAATTCAATGTTTTTGGACCTTGAATCTTTGGTTGAGGAGAGAGGTTAGAGAGAGAGTAGTGAGATGAAGCAAAATCTTCAAATGGAAGCTTAAGCATCTTTATATAGTGTCTAAGTTTTGGACACGGTGGAATTCTACCCGATACCGGCATTATGCGGTGCTTTTGGTCGCACCCGATTTAGTTACCGTAACCCGATATGGTAAATTCTAAAATGTTTCCGATTATTTATATGAAGTGCTAATGTGAGTTCTAAACATGTTTAGACACTCATTAAGTCATAATAGAAGTCCCACAATTATGACCTAATTAAATGACGAAATCGGAAGTGAAATTGGAAATGGCGTTTGGATTATCGAAAAGAATTACGAAAAAGGGTTACAAGCAATGATACGAATTTTCGGGTTGTTCCAGTTATTTGAATGCTTTATAATTTATGATTTTGGAAACACTTGAGTTGGATTGGTAGGCAAAAGATAAGATTGTTTACTATCGTTTATTTCTAATGAGACATATAGAAGTTTGATATGGTGGTGTATTTGATAATCTTAATGGTTATTTAGAACCCAATTCAGGTAAACAAAATCAACAAATGGATGAGTTAAGGAAAAAGAATATTCTTAATATATTTTGCCTGACTTTAATTAGTAAAAACCTTGATTTGTGAAAACTGGACTTTGATTAGTAGAGAACTTACAAAAAGAAGATGTTTTGTAATGACGCTTATCATTGAGATGTTAATGTTAGGGTTTAACATATTGGAGTTGTACGACTCATAATTTGTATGTTATTGAAGAGTTTTGGTCATATTCTAATTCTCACTGTTGGTATGTAATGTTGTTAAAACAATTCTACTTGAATATACATGGTTTGTTGTTAGTTGTACGTCATGCATGGCTGGTGTGATGTGGTTTAGAAAAAAAAATATTACTTGGGTATGTTTGTTTAGATTTCAATAACTTGTTTAGACACATTGTTAGTTTTTAGTAATGAGATTTCTTGATTGTGTGTTGATATGTATATATACTGTTTTGTTGGATTAATGTTTTTTTTTTTTTTTTTTTTTTTTTTTTTTTTTTGTTAAGTCTCATAGGTAGTATATTTGGATCATAAAAAATTGGATCATGTTATCTTGTATCAAAATAACTTTGAACGTTACAATTACAAATCGTAAAAATTTGTATCATTTTTATGTTTTTGGATCATATTGTTGTGAATCGTATATTATAAATAGTTGGATCATGAGTCTTTATTATTATAGAATTACTTCCATTAAAACTTTATATTTATTTGTATTTTTGGATCATAGAAAATCTTTAACATCATAACTTTTTTTATAACAAATTCAGGATCATCAAATTTAATTATTAATGGCCATGATCCAACATTTTATGATTCATCATATATTTTTGGATCATAAATTTTGCATATTTTTTCAGAATCATATTGTTTTGAGTCATAATTATTAACCTCAAAAATAATAAAGATCCAAACTTTTATATCTTTTATTTTTGGTGAAACATCCCAAGATTTTGTCATTTGTAGTCCGTGGGGATGGAAGGGTAAAGCCATGGAAAGCTTAAGGGCTAGGTTGTAATTTTGGGACCAGGAGGAGTACGCTGCACGTACATAAGGGTACGCTGAGCGTACTAGGGCGCGCCCTAGTACACTGGGTGTATACTTGTGTATGTTGGGCGTACTCATATCAGAAGGAAACCATAATATCTCGTGTTGGGGGCTATATAAACATCATTATGGCTCATTTCTCTCATCATTCTCAGCCTCCATCTTACAAAAACGTCCCAAAACCTAACTTTGTGTGTGTGAGTGAGAGTTGGTGTGTGTTTGGAGCTCTTGAAGGTGAAACCATTGCAAGTAGTTGGAGAAGAAGCTTGGCTTGTAGATCTGAAGTTATGCTGTGCCCTAGAAGCTCCAGAAGGTAAAAAGCTTCAAACTTTATGCTTGTATGACATAGATCTAGCCATTCTAGCATTATGGAGCCATTTCTTGTCCCATAAACCCCAATATGGTGCATGGTACGTTTTGGTCATTATAAGTTGTCCTTACAGACCCTAGAAAGGGTCCTAACTGATAAAAATGAGGTCCCATTAGCTGAATTTGTCCCATGCATGGAACAAGAAGGTCGTAATGGATTAAAACCAAGTATTAAGAGCTTTTTGGACGTCCAAATTGATAAAGTTCTTGACTTTATGGGTCCTAGGCATGTTAGGTCACTGGATCTAAGGTTTGGGCTTAAGTGCTTAAGCCATTAAGCACTTAATAACATTTTGGCATACTGTCGAGTACGCCCAGTCTACTGGGTCAAGCACCACGATGGTAGTTAACATCTGGACGAGTACGCCCCACATACCAGAGGAGTACGCCCCGCGTACGTCCTTTGTTGGGCCTTTGATAATTAGGTTGTTTATGGACTAATTGGATTTGGGCCTTTGTTGGACTTTATGAATAAGATGTTTAGGGCTAAATTTTGATAATGGACCTTGGGATTAGGCCCAATTACGGAGTTAGGTCCAATTCGGTAAATTGGGCCAACAATGGGCTTTACATAAGGACTTTCAAGTTAAGGATTTGGTATTGGGTGTGACCACCCAAAATTTTCATTCGGTCAAACCCTAACAGTCAATCACTTCATATTATAAGTCAAATTCACTTTTACTTGTTTTTGGGAAAAATAAGTTCATTTGATTATTTTAATATTATTTTTAAGCGAACGGGTGAAAGAAATTGTCGTCTCGGGTTTTGAAATTTCAAAACTGCAAACACCTCGTGTCTTAGAAGTTCACAGCCAAACTATTATGTTTGGGTCGAAAAATCATCCCAAAAACATAAACTCATGCCTTAAGCATGAGTTTACTCCCCAAGAATAGTCATTCTTGTGTTTACTCCCCAAACACCAAAAGAGTAAACTCCAAAATATCCTCTCAAGTATCATCCAAGTTTTTATTCAAAATCTTCAATCTAGTAAGTGTTTCTAGCCCTTTCAAGTTAGTATATCACTTAATCTAGTGATTGTACATCCTTTAATCCATCCATTTTTGTGTTTTCATTAGTTTCCAAAACCACCAAGAACACCAAGAACACACACTGGGTGTTCTTTGACTTAAACTTCATTTCAAGCTTCCACAATGTATGTACTTTTATCCTAGAGTCATTTTAAGCTTCCTATACATGTTTATACCAAAGAAAAGTCCCAAGAACACCAAGATAAAGGTGTTCACGGTTTTGGGAGGTCCCAAAACTGTAAACACCATGTATACGGCCAAAATGGTGTGTTAAGGTGCCTAGATGCTTCACAATGCCTTAGGGACTGGTCTAAGTTCATCCTTGAAGATTTTATCACACAAAAAGCACCAACACCTTCCATTTTTATGTGTTTACGGTTTGGGGATGTCCCAAAACTGTAAACATCCCAAAAGGTGTGTAAATGTCCCATAGTTGTTCCTTAAAGCCTAAATCTAACCTAAACTAGTGCCATGATTGAGCTAAGGACTTGAAAACCCCAAATACCATAAACTTAGGAGTTTAAGGTAGTAAACTTATGAGTTTAAGGTAGTAAACTCATGAAAAATGGTCCTTAGACCGTAAACTCCATTTAGGAGTGTTTTGATGACACACAACACTTCCTAAGGCTAATTCATGAAGTAGGGATGCTTGGAATAGCTTAGAAGACTTCAAATCAACAAATGGTCAAAAGGTTATGAGTTTATGTTGGGCTTTATAGATTGCGTCTTTTGGGCTAGACTACTTATATTGTTTTGTATTACGGTTTGGGCCTGTCCAACCGTGAGTCTTTTACGCTTTGTATATAAGCCTATGCTTGCATGCATGTTAGGTTAAGGTTTTAGAGATCTGAGAATACGATTTTTCCAGACGACTAAAGGTCTCTTTGATCATTCTTGTAACCTTCCAATCCTCTACAATTGATGTTCTTAATCGAGCTCTTCTGAGGATTTTGTTTTAATCATTCGACACGTTTGATTCAATCTTGATCTGTTATTTTACTGTGTTTGTATCGTCGTTATTTACTTACTTGTTCAAGATCTAATCGATCTTCACAGATTAAAAGAATCTTTAATCTCTTCAATTGGTATCAGAGCAGGAGGCTGTGTAATCGATACACATCTTTTCTGTGAAAAAGATTTTCATTAGGGTTTTTCCGCAATCATTAATATTTATTGAGCCGTCATCTCTTTATTGACGTATCTTGATAATTATTATTTTTCCCTAATCTGTTTTATTACAAGTCTGATCTTTGAACAGGTTTTTCGATCATAATGGATGCAACACAATCAAACGTCATTAATATTTCCAACAACATTGGTTCGACGACAAATATTCCGATCTTATATACCCACGATTATGAAGTATGGGCACATCATTTCGAAGACTATGTTATTGGATCGGAGGAAAATGGGTATTTGATTTGGGAAGCCATCACAAACGGACCGTTTTCTCATTCTGCAACGTCCAGAATCATTAAAACTCAAAAAGAATACAATGATCTGCTCAAGGACGTGAAAGACATTGCACAAGATGAAAAGGATAAGTTCCAATGCAATATCAAAGCACTAAGATTGATCCGGTTCGCCCTTCAGTCCGATACATTCAGATTGGTTAGCTCGTGCACGACGGCGAAGGATGTTTGGGACAGACTTCACGAACTGTACTCTACAGACGAAGATCTTGAACATTCTATTCAAACTCTGCTTCTATCTGAGTTTGGAGAATTCAGACAAGGGGCTGAAGAATCTGTGACCCAGACGTTCGATCGCTTCAATCATCTTCTCAGCAAGATGATCAAACATGATATCGAAAGGAAGCTCATCGAACAGAAGGTTACATTCCTGAATGGTCTAAGGTCTGAATGGAGAGCAGTAGTTTCCACGATTAAAGCCCATGAGCAATTTAAATCATACTCTTTGGCGAAACTGGTGGGAATTCTCAAGTCTCAAGAGAAAAACGTGGTGCAAGAAAAGAATGTCGTTTCCGGTCTCGGTTCGTTGGCTCTCTTGTCAAAAAGTAAAGCCGTTATGGAGGATGAAGACCTCAGCCTGGAAGAATATGATCTCACCTCAGAAGATTATGCCTTGATGGTATCCAATCCCAAAAGGTTCATAAAGAAGAAATTTCCCAGCAACAAAAACCAAAACTGGCAGGGGAGTTATAGCTCTGAAAAGGTGGTTAATGAACCGAAAGCTGAGGAGCACAAGAAGGAACCGAAGGTTGACGGAGACTCTGGGGTGAGCTGTTTCTACTGTGGTGGGAAAAATCATTATGCTAAGGACTGTGTCCTCAAGAAAATGACTGAAAAAGATGATGGGAACGATGAGGAAGCTGTGTTGCAGAAAAGATTGGATGAGTTGAGAAAGAAGAAGTCTGCTGCTAACCCTCCTAGTAATGCTCTTATTGTGCAGGGTTCTGTTCCAGGTGATGAGTTCGGTAGCACGGAAGTTTGGTCTACCGACTCAGAAGACGAGGAAGTGAGGCAGCCTACTCATGGAAAAGCGTTCGTGTCTAAGGAAGAAGGTAGTGGTGGTAAATGCCTTATGGTTTCTGACGTATCTCAATTGAGGGGATACAACACTGATGGAGGCAATGATGGACAGAATGCAAAGGAGGACATGTGCTTCACAGCCAAACCACTCAGCCAGCAGTTCAATGAGCTTGATGAACTGATAAAGAAGGTACAATCTGTTTTTATTTCATGTAAAGTACCATCATCCTCTTATGAGAAAGAACTAAAAAATGTCAATACAAGAATATCTCATCTAGATAGTAGCTTAACTCAAACTCGGGTCACAAATTCTAACCTAACTGATCAATTGAGCAGGGCAGCATCGAAGAGTGAGGAGCGGAGAATATGGATAGAGTTAAAGGAATCGGAATTAGTCAAAGTTAAAGATGAAAACATTTATTTGCAAAGAGACAATTTGAAATTGTAAAAACAACGAAATGTTTTTTGTTTAATTGCTAAACGTCTATATTCTAATATTACTCAGCTTCACTTGAAATTGTGAAATAGGCCAAAGGATTCATCGCATGATCTTGCCCTTCCTAGAATTTAAGGAAGATGAAATCGATGCCGAAGCCTATAATTGTGAAAGTGTGATATCGTCTGATGACATAAATCCCACCTACATGTATGGACTGGACAAAATTGAGTCCTTCATTAAATCCAAAGACCACAAGCTCATGCTTAAAAATCTTTTGGATGAAAATGACAGACTTAAACTGAGGACTGAAACCATGCAAAAATTTGACTCTTTAAACGCCAACGTAAGCTCAGAAAACAAAATTGATGTTGAAAATGCATCTGAGCTTAACGAGGACGACAATATGAGTGAAATTTCTGTAGAGGACACGGTTGACTGCTCAGAATTTATTAAAACCGAGCCAGAAAATCACAAGAATCTAATTTATGAAAATTCAGTAGAATTCGCTCGGTCGTCCCATCATAAGTCCCCGAAATTAGTTGAGAAAGCTGTTGTGTATCAAAAGGTCAGGACTACTCCAAATCAAGTATACAAGGTAACAGGAGTTACCGAACATCAAACAGTTGAACTTACAGCCATTGTAAACGAAGACAATGCTGATGGCTGTGATGAGTACTTCTGGGAAGCTCCTATTGATAATGCAGACGAAACCATTGGTTTATTTGAAAGAACTTCATGGAAGAGCAAAGGAAGATACATACCCGAACCGTTGAACAAGCCAAATAACTTCAATGAGTCAAGCACCAGTGGTACACAAGATACTCTTCAGAAGAATGTTCACTCACCAAAAGAAGATATTCCTCCGGCTTCTTCAGATCAAAGTAAAACCGCTGCAGTTCAAAAGGAACCAACCAAGGATTCAACAAAAACGAAAGCAAATGTTCATCATCAACCTTCTCAGATGCGGAATAGGAAGATAGAAAGGAATAATAGATACAGGAAGAACCTTTCTAAAAGGAAACAATTCTGGCGTTCCCAGAATGCATACTTCACTCATCAAGACAAGAATCTAAAGTATGAAAACATTCCTGCAGGAAAGCTTGAAAGTCACAAAAACCGAAAACCAAGGTTCGGTTCACAAGAAGATATCAACCGAAGGCAGAAGTTCGGTTCTGAAAAGGATATCAACCAGAACCAAAGGTTCGGTTCCAAAGGTAGCTCCAACCGAACGCAAAGGTTCGGTTCTGAAGACAAAAGAGTACAAAACTCTAAGGTCTGTCCCTCCATTGATCAAAAACAAAAGGGTCACCTAGAGTCTCCTTCTAAGTCTAATTCTTGTCATTCTTGTAATTCTTTCTCACCCTCAGTTTCATCTCGATCTTGTTCTAAATCCGATTCTTCTTGTTCTCAAAAATCTCATTCATCAACTGAGCAAAAGTGGAAGCAGAAGGTCAGTAAATCCACATCAGAGACCGAATCTAACTCTACTAATCTTAACAAAATAAAAGTTTACACCATTAAAAGGAAAGATAAAACAACTCTCGTAAAAAGAACTTATCTTGTTGATATCTCTCTCATTGCTCCTGTTTCAATGCAAAGCTCACGTGGACCCAAGAAACTTTGGGTTCCTAAATCTGTCTAAATTTTGCAGGTTATAAGTGACGAGCAGTTCGACGAAGAATGGTACATTGATAGTGGCTGCTCGCGTCACATGACAGGGAGGAAAGAGGAGCTTAGGGAGTACAGATCTCTTGCAAATGGTGGCAACGTCAAGTTCGGAAACAATTCTTTCGGCACCATAAAGGGATACGGGATGATAACCAATGGGGACTTCTCTATAAGGAAGGTGGCTTATGTGGAAGGACTCCAACACAACCTCATTAGTGTATCTCAACTGGTTGGAGGTACAGGTCTTAAAGTCTCTTTTGATGATGAAGGTTCAGAAATCATAGAGAAAAAGTCAAATAAAGTGATTCTCAAGTCAGAGCGAAAGGGTGAAATGTTTCCCTTAAACATGAAACCCATCAAAGGAAACCCAGCTGTATGCTTATTGTCAAAAGCGCAATCCGACGAAAGCTGGTTGTGGCACCGAAGATTATCTCATCTTAACTTTAAAGATATCAACCGTCTTGTTACAGGAGGTCATGTAAGGGGACTTCCTTTACTCAAGTTCGACAGGGATCATCTGTGTGCTGCATGCGAAATGGGAAAGCAGAGTCGTCAAAGTCATCCATCTATAGTCAACACAAAAGTTGTTGAACCACTCGAATTAATTCATATTGATTTGTGTGGTCCTTCATCTATTGAAAGCATCGGTGGTAGCAAGTATATTCTTGTTATCATTGATGACTTTTCATGATTTACATGGGTGTTCTTTCTAAAGCTCAAATCTGAAGCGACTCAAAAGCTGAAAATGTTTATCAAGCAAATTGAAGTACAGCTCAAGAAGGTTGTTCGCAACATCAGAAGCGACAATGGTCTCGAATTCAAGAACAGGGAGTTTGAAGAGTTTCTTGCAGAAAAGGGAATCAGTCATAATTTCTCAGCTCCCTACACACCACAACAGAAAGGAATAGTCGAAAGACGAAACCGATCCTTGTGTGAAGCTGCTCGAACTATGCTAAGTTTCGCTTCTTTACCTCTTTATTTTTGGGCTGATGCTATATCTGCTACTTGTTTTACACAGAACAGGTCATATCTCAACAAAAGGTTCGCGCTCACCCCATATGAGATATTGAACAACAGGAAGCCAAATGTGAAATTTTTCCATGTGTTCGGCTCAAGGTGTTTCATCTTCAACTCTAAAGATCACCGCAACAAGTTTGATGTCAAAGCCGACGAAGGAATATTTCTGGGTTACTCTCTCACATCCAAGGCATACAGGGTCCTAAACAAGCGTTCAAGAAAAATTGAAGAGACGTATTATGTGACCTTTGACGACAACTATGTCAAGAAGCTACAGGCTAAAGAAAATATCACTGGGGAAATCTTTCCTCTAAATGGCAAAGTTACAGTCTCGGTTGCTAATTTATTCGAGACATTTCTGGAGCTCTTTGACGAACCAGAGAATGCTTCACTTTATGAAGCAGGTGCAGCAGATAACAAAGTTGATCACATGGAGCAGATTGTCGAAGATACTGCAAGGAGAATGTATGAAGAAGTATCAATTTCTAACGACTCTCCTTCCAACGACGCTCAAGTCGAGGGGGAGCCAAGTGCTCAAGTCGAGGGGGAGCCAAACGCTCAAGTCCAGGGGGAGCCAAATTCCTCAACTTCAACAGAAGAGGTCTCAACACCAGAAAGCTCAGGCCCACTAGAATCACACGAACCTCATATCTTCCAAAGTACACCAACTGAGGTGGAACATGATGATGTGACACTCGGTTATGACAGCCAATCTGAGCTAGACGAAATAATTAATGCTGAATTAGACCCAACCTTTGATCCAAATTACCCTCCTCTTATCAAATGGACCAGAGATCATCCTGTCTCTCAAGTAGTTGGGGATGTATCTGAAAAGGTTCTGACCCGATCACAACTGAAGGCAAAACAAACTTCCTTATTTTCAAAGGTAGAGTTTTGCATGTTCAATTCATTCGTATCCAAAGTTGAACCAAAGACAGTTAACACTGCTCTCGATCACTCTGATTGGGTTCAAGCAATGCAAGACGAGTTGAACGAATTTGAAAGGAACAAAGTCTGGCGCCTAATTCCAACTCCTCCAGAAGCTTCGGTTGTTGGTCTCAAATGGGTTTTTAGGAACAAAATGGACAAGGAAGGTAATGTTATACGGAACAAGGCTCGTCTGGTGGTAAAGGGATATTGTCAGGAGGAAGGGATAGACTATGAAGAGACTTTCGCTCCAGTAGCTCGGCTAGAATCTGTTAGAATATTTCTGGCTTATGCTGCCCACAAGAACTTTGAAGTTTTCCAAATGGACGTCAAGTGTGCATTTCTCAATGGAGAACTTGAAGAAACGGTGTACGTGGAGCAACCTCCTGGGTTCGTGAACGAAAAGCATCCAAATCATTGCTATATTCTGGATAAAGCTGTGTACGGCCTTAAACAAGCTCCGAGAGCCTGGTATGAAACGCTTACAAAATTTTTAAAGATGTCTAAATTCAAACAAGGTTCGGTGGACCCAACCTTCTTTCGCAAAAAGGAAGGTAACCACCTTATGATAGTTCAAATTTATGTCGATGACATCATCTTTGGCTCCACGAATCCATGCTTAACGGCTGAATTCAGAAAGCTGATGGAGACTAAGTTTGAAATGAGCTCAATGGGTCCAATTAACTTTTTCCTTGGTTTAAACATAAGACAGGGACCCGAAGGCATCTTTATTAATCAGGAAGCTTACACGAAGACTCTCCTAGCAAAGTTCGGTATGATGGGAGACTCGAAAGTTAAAGTCCCAATGGCATTCGGCACTAAGCTTACCCCATCTCTAGACAAACCAGCTGTTGATATCACGCTCTATCGTCAAATGATTGGATCGTTAATGTATCTAACTGCTAGCAGACCTGATATCATGTTTTCTGTGTGGTATTGTGCTCGATTTCAGGCAAATCCTCGTGAACCTCACATGCTTGCAGTGAAGAACATCTTACGATATCTCAAGCGAACCACCTCCCTAGGTCTATGGTATCCATCCAACTCAGGCTTCTTTGTTCAAGCCTATTCTGATGCTGACCTTGGAGGATGTGGACTCGACCGAAAAAGCACAACTGGTGGATGTCAATTTCTTGATGGGAAGTTAGTCAGCTGGCAATCCAAGAAACAGACATGCATGTCACTGTCTACTGCCGAAGCGGAATATATTGCAGCTGCATCCTGCACATCACAAGTGATTTGGATCCAAGGCCAACTTCGAGACTACGGACTCAATATGAAGAAGATCCCACTATATTGTGACTCTGAAAGTGCAATTAGGATCTGTCATAATCTAGTGCAGCATTCCAAAACCAAACACATAGCACTAAGGTATCACTTCATCAAAGATCACGTGGAAGATGGAAACGTCGAAGTTCACTTCGTAAGAACCACTGATCAACTGGCTGACGTCTTTACAAAAGCTCTTCCTGAAGCATCATTCAATAAAATATTGCAAGGACTTGGTATGATGAAATCTGAATCAGTACCTCACGCTACCTCTCAAACATAAACATAACAACCGAACGTTAGGGTTCGTTTCAACTATCTAACCCACTCATTTCTTCAAAGATAGTTTCTCAATGTTGTGTATTGTATGTACAATTCTGTTTTTACTAGTTTGATTCAAAAAAAAAAAAAAAAAAAAAAAAAAAAACTCTTAACTGAAACCAACCAAAGGTTCAGGTTCGGTTTTTCAAAATTTTGTAGAACCGAAACCAACCAAAGGTTCGGGTTCGGTTTTTCAAAATTTTCCAGAACCGAAACCAACCGAACGTTCGGGTTCGGTTTTTCAAAATTTTCCAGAACCGAAACCAACCGAACGTTCGGGTTCGGTTTTTCAAAATTTTCCAGAACCGAGACCAACCGAAGGTTCGGGTTCGGTTTTTCAAAACTTTTCTCAACCGAAACCAACCATAGGTTCGGGTTAGGTTTATCTCAAAAATTCCAAATTTTTTTTTGTATTATTATTCGTTTATGTGGATACATTTTATGAACTTCCTAAATGTCCCTAGAAGCATGCTGCTGTATGTGTCTCAAGCCTCATAAGATTTTGAATAAAGGCCTTCATGACCTGGTATACACAAACCTTGTCTTCCCAATAAAGCCACTTCATTTATTCTAATCGTGAGCTACCTCACTCTTTTCTCACATGAGTTAAGAATTTCCTGCTTGGTCCTTCTTCTCGCAGTAGAGATACTTTTGTTATCTTACACCATCTCTTATTACTTCTCCACTACACTCATTCCATCATGGTAACCCTTGAGACTCTCAGCACTTACCACTGAGGTTTATGGTTGCACAACATCTGTGTTTATGATCTTAGTTTTGTGACACTACGAACTAAGTGAAACCCAAAATTCAAAACCTAACGAATTGACGGTGAACAATTATACTGTTCAAGCTTTTACTAAAGAATTGATGAAAGTACCATATTAAAATCTCCAGTTTTATGTGATTCCTATGAAAATGTTATTAACCCATAACTTTTCTTCCCCTGGGATCTTGTCCTTATCTGTCTTTCTGAGATTTTATCTTTTTTAAACCAGTCGTTTTCAGCCTAATTAAAAGAAGCCTTTCAACATTTCTCTATAAATGGTTGATCGTAATATTAATGGACATTCGTTTTAAAATCCTAAGTTTTTCTTTGTCCTGTGGCATTTAATGCGCGTGGTTCAACAGTAACGGCTTGTCCCTATGAAACGGCGCTTATTGGGCGGCGTGGTCCTAGGAATCTGACACTCTCTCTCCTACGTGATCATCGCCCGTCCCAACTGTCATCAATAAGAGATTTGAAACGACCTTTCTCTCTCTTCCCACCCACTATAAATAGCCCGTTATACCTCCTTTTACCTCTTTACCACTCTCAAAATTTCCAAAACACAAACTCTCCCATACAGTTTCCTGTTCATCATCTTCTTCACACCTGCATCCATGGCTGACTCCTCTTCAGTTCATGCTACATCCCAAATCCTTCCCATTCGCCCACAGCAATGCTTGGTAATTGATCTTAACCCAAAGGCATACAATCCTTACATGTCGCCGGTCATAGAGTGCTTAAAATATTCACAACTCGAACCAGCACTATCCAGAATCGCATCGGTGCCAATGACGGCCCTATCGCAGGTCTACGCGACTGCATATTACGACAAGGCTGTCGACCGAGTATTTTTCGAGATTGGAGACCACAAAACCTCCGTTTCTCGCCCTCGTTTCTGCTCTCTGCTCGGAGTTGCTTCTGACTCATCCAGGGTCCATCCGGAGTCCATACAAACTGGTCATATGTATAGCATGTTTTACAACATGGGATACACGGAGGTTCTTACATCCGTTGCCAGATTCAAAAAGTCTTGCTTACCGCCTCAATGGAACGGTTTATTTACAGTCCTGTTCAAGGGACTGTCGGAGAGAAGCTCAGGTTCCGACGGTGCCAGTCGGCTGTTCCTTTCCATTCTTTATGGAGTTTACAATGGGATCAACCTGGATTACGGGTTTGTTCTATGGCAACAACTTCTTCAGAGCCTCTCATCTTCATCCAGACACTCTGAAGTTTCATTGGCCCGTTTCTGGATTCTGATCACTAAATGGGCCATGGACAGATTCGACGTTCCCACTGCTGAAGGTGCATCGATGACTTCTGTTGGTACTTTCCACACCAAGAAGATCATCATCTCAGATGCCTCCAAATTCTCCTTTATTGGCTCTATCCCGGAGTCCATGTATGGTAATGTACCTTCGGACAGCAGGTTGATTCGGAAGCTCCAGGAGCTAACACCTTCTGGTCCAAGGGTTCTGACCCCGGACATGCTCAGATCTATCCACGATGCAGATAAACCACTGAGCAAAGGTAAAAAGGCGGACAAAGGAAAGCAAGCAGCAAAACCCTCAAAGGGGCCTTCTCCTAAGAAGAGGAAACAGAAAAAAGCTGCACCTTCCCCCCCACCGAAGAAGAGGAAGACTCAACCAAAGCGAAAGCTTATTATACCCTCATCTTCGAGTGACTCTGAGGGTGAGAGTTCAGATTCTGACGACTCTCAAGGGGATGCATCTTCTCCACGAGGCAATACACCACCTCGATCCCCTACCCCAGAGATTGAAATACCCAAATCCCCAATTCCTTCTCCTCCACAAATCTTTACCACTACCACTGAATCACCCCATGTAGCCGAACCTCCTCAACCCAAAACCCACACAACCGAAACTACCCATACACAACCACCAACCGAAACTACCCATACACAACCACCAACTGAAACTACCCATACACAACTACCAACCGAAACTACTCATACAGAACCAAAAACCGAAACTACACCTTCACCCACTCAACCTTCTCCTACTAAACCCTCCACACCCCCAACCTCTCCACCCTCTTCATCTCATGGCAATGCCTCTGAGGGTGAAAACCCTTATCTCGGGGGAGAAGACATGATCTTTGATTCGGTCTACTATAGTCCGTTTCAAGTTCAGAGTGACGAGGAGGATGATGCACCAGTCACTACTAAACATCTTAAACAGCTCAACGAGAAGATTGATCTACTTCTTGCCTCCTCGTCCAACCAACAATCAATCCTGTCTGAAGCTGCACTTCAGAAGATTGTTGATGCCTTCACCAGGGCTCAACATGATTCAGCAGCCTCAGCAACTGCTGCAATTCAGGCATCTACCCGAGCATGTGAGGTGGCGACCGAAAAAGTCGATAAACTATTTTCTGATGCCTCAGCTCTACTGCAGTCCATGCAACAAAGTGCAGCTGCCACAAAGGCATCTTTGGAACCGATTGTCCAACAATTGGTCTCCTTTGTCTCATCGGAGTTGCCATCGTTCGCCAATCTCCGTAAAACCATAAGCGACGACAACTCGGCTTTTACAGCCTCCATTGATGCTCGTCTCGTCAAGTTACAAGAAGATCTGACATCCGAGCGTTCTTTAATGGACGATCTGGCATTAAAAACAACTGCTCTTGAGGTCAAGACCACTCAACTCTCTCAATCTCAACAAGAGCTGGAAGATCTTCGCTCTGAACGGGAGGTGGTTAAGACGTGTGTTTCAGATGTCCACGCTGTCATCTCAAACATCCTGGAAGCACATGATCCAATTTTAAACTTTCCGGTGAGGCGATCCCTTGCTGAAAAGCTCTCTCCAGCCATCGATCTTCTTAACAAATTCGAAGGCCTCCCAAGTTTTGTGTCCATTCCGAAACAAGGGGGAGATGAGAAGACAAGTTCAAAACCACCTCCTTCCTCCAAAGCTACTCACGCAACTGAACCATCCTCAACTCATCAAATTTTAAGTTCAGGTGTGAAGAACAAAGGTAAAAATATAACTGAGGACGAAGATGAAGAAGGTGACAAGGAGACCATTGCCGACATTTTGAAACGAAAGAACAGTCGCAAGGTTGGTGATGATGCCAGTCGTGAGGCGCGTGAGGCTGCCAAAGCCGAACGCAAGCAAAAAGAAGCCCACGATCTCCTTGAGAGCCGAAAGACTCTCTTCCATGCCTGGACCGGGGAACGCTTAATCAAAGAGGCCATTGAAACTCCCAGCATCTTATGGCTCGAGCCGGTCATATCGTTCGACTGCAGCAATACTGTCGATTCGCAGTTCGATATGCCGCTAACTCGAAAGGCGTTTATCTTTCACGTCTTCTCTAATATCTTTGATGTCCCTCACCCGAACGCTGAGCTTGACAGGGAGCTCATTGACTTTTATCTGACGGCTGCTCGTCCTCAATTCCTTACATGGAGCGCTCAGAAGATTGTCAACGTTCGGGTGCTAAAACCTTACACTGAGGGACGTTTTATAAACGTTCGGTTCAAACAGATTTGGGGATCTGCAAAATCTGTTCATCTTATCTCTCTGGCAGATCTACCGAATCTAAATCCTCATGATTGGATCGCCCTGTATAATATCCTTTTGACCAATGAAACTGAATATGGTCCCATTCTAGACCATGTCAAAAGGATGTTAATCTGCTATACCATGGAGGTTGCCCTTATGGATCAGGAGGTCGCCACAGTCTTCAAGAAGAAACCCAAAATTGCTCCTGTGGGATCGGCCAGTGATCTCAATCAAATGCAGCTAGGCAAGATTGACCCAAGACGTAACACAGTTATGTTCACTAGAGCTGAAGGACAGAAATGTCTCTGCGCTTCAGCTGATAAGCATCTTTACACCACAACCTGCTTGGAGCATGTGCTATTTATTGTTAAACGGTGTAAAGAGAACTCGGCCGATGATGTTAAGTATTTTGAAGATATGATTAACTGGTACATCCGGTTTAGACAGACCATTCTTTCCATCACCAAGTGTCTGTTTAGTACTGTGAAGAAGGTACCAGTTTCGGCTGCTGGCCCAAGTAATAAATAAAGATCTCGCTCCAAATTGACGCAAAGGGGGAGATTGTTGGGCTTTATAGATTGCGTCTTTTGGGCTCGACTACTTATATTGTTTTGTATTACGGTTTGGGCCTGTCCAACTGTGAGTCTTTTACGCTTTGTATATAAGCCTATGCTTGCATGCATGTTAGGTTAAGGTTTTAGAGATCTGAGAATACGATTTTTCCAGACGACTAAAGGTCTCTTTGATCATTCTTGTAACCTTCCAATCCTCTACAGTTGATGTTCTTAATCGAGCTCTTCTGAGGATTTTGTTTTAATCATTCGACACGTTTGATTCAATCTTGATCTGTTATTTTACTGTGTTTGTATCGTCGTTATTTACTTACTTGTTCAAGATCTAATCGATCTTCACAGATTAAAAGAATCTTTAATCTCTTCAGTTTATAACCGTAAGCTCAAGAGTTTACGACTGTAAACTCATGGGGTGTTGGTCTTTAGGGATTAAATTCATTTTAGGAGTGTTCCTTGAACCCCAAACACACTACCCTTTCCCTACAACACTTAGATGCACTCCTTAGCACTTAGAACACTTATACAAAGTGTTTTTCATGTCCTAGAGTGTCTTGACTTGTTTATTAGTTGCTTAAAGACTAATTGTTTATATATATATATATATATATATATATATATATATATATATATATATATATATATATATATATATATATATATATATATATATATATATATATGTCCTAATATTTAACTAGGATCTTTGTGCGTGTCTAAGTCTTCACTTGACACCAAGCACTTATCCGACACTTCCTTCCGATCCACTCGCAACAAGTGAGTTCATACCCTTTAATCAATGTTTTTAATGTTTTTAAATGTTTTATGCGGGGGGGGGGGGGGGGATACAAGTAGAATCATGCTAGTTATTATATCAATCACATGTGATTAATAAGCAGCATTCAAATGATTTACTACACATTAGCTATTTTACCAAACAGTTGTTATTCAAATGATTTTCATATACGTTTTATATGTTTAAAACTCTTGATTTAATTGTTCATTATACACTGTATGTTTCATTTCAAACTCATTTACAATTGTGTTTCAAACAAATGTTTCTTTGTATTTAAAACTGTATTGTTAGATAAATACCTCCAATCCGTTTTATAGATTGACATCAAGTCGATCTTTTCTTAGATAGTAATCCTGTTCAAAAGGTTTTACAAAACTTATTTTATGCTTTTATATTGTCAATTGCATGCCTATATATGTATGGTTATATAAGAAATGTTTAAAGAACTTAGGAAGGCTATTCACCCTATTTCCTTTTCGCGCTTGAGATGTGGTCTGGTGGGATATCGGGTATCCGTCCGAAGGTCCTTTAAATATTAGTTATATATTATGTGTACATATATAGTCATAAAGGTTCTTCCAGTTAATTTAGTACCCTTGGGTAGCAAGGGTATACTTCCATGTTCATACGTACCAGTTACATTACTAGTAAGCTACCATATGGGTAGTTTAGGAAGATACTAGAACTATTACTAGAACGCGATATCATACAACGAGTCAGTTTATTCATGTGTCTATACATGCTAGATAGAGAGAACACACATTACAGCTAGTACACACAGTACATTACTATACATGCTAGATAGAGAGAACATACATTATAGCTAGTACACATAGTACATTACTATACCTGCTAGATAAAGAGAACATACATTACAACTAGCACACGCAGAACATTTCAGTACATACAGGCTAGACAGAGAAAGATTACACTTTTAGTTACCACATTCATTACATATACATTTATGCAGTTATGTGAACCATTGAGCGGGTCATGGCACTTCCTACCACGACCGTTCTTGTATCCCGAATCTCCTTAATTGGGGAGCGTATGAGTTTGTTTATAGATCTATACTAGATTGACTATCCTACACCTTGCTGCTCGCTACAGTGGGACTTGCAAGTCTACGGGTGCCAAATGTCATTTCTTACGACATCTTACATCGTCGTTTTACTATAGTCGGTAGCAGGATACAGGTCGATCACATGTTATATTGAATACCTTCTTTGTTTTTAAGGTAGTTAGTACAACGGTAGTCACTTATTACAAATACTACAATACTTTCAAGATTTCAATAGACTTAATGTAATTAGTACGGTTGTAGTTACTTGATACTACGCCATAGTACTATTTCATTTTCCCATTACATTCACTCGTGAACATTCATACGATGCACGGTAATGTAGAAACTATATTTTTGGTTTATGATAGTCAGATTTGGGAAAATACACACTCTTACAAGAGACACACACATGGATACTAGATGCCTTGGTAGAAGGATACAATTAGTAGGAAACATAGGGTTTTCTAGGATGTTCATTTACATACAAATACTTACAGTTTATTCGCACAAATACTTACATTTCAAACACATACAAGTACTTACATACAAATTAAGACACTAAAATGCTTATGATCTCACCAGCTTTAAAGCTGATACTCGCTTTCAAAATAACTTGTATCCTCAGGTCAACCATAGACAGGTACCGATACAAGGTTTAGAGAAGATGGTGCTCGTTCAAGACTCATCTTTCATTTTAATTTATACTTTAGTGTCTATTATAATTTGACAGAACACACTTGTATTAAAATTATATTATTAATTCAATGGATGATGTTGTTGCTTGTTTACGACTTTTCATTGTTGTGATACTGTACATGACGTCCTCCGCCCCAGAACGTTTCCACCGTTCATGGTTTTCGGGTGTGACAGATTGGTATCAGAGCATTGTTTATAGTGAATTAAGTATATCAACCCATAAAAGACATACTAACTATAAATACAATGGGATTAAAAAATACCCTAACCAAGAGTATATACTTTAAATAATAAAATATTTAATTAAGTATTCGTGCCTGCATTCATACAAAAATCAGTGTCACTAGGACAATAGAAAAGAATTACGATTGTTGGGCAACACAGGTGGACTTAGAGATATATAGTCAAAACTGGGAAGATATAGCCTGATCAACTATATTATCCGAGGGTTGACTAGCATGTGCCTAAGTGTAGTTGTGTGGTTGCAACAAGTCAAAAATCTTACCAACCCTACCACAATGAGAACAGTAGAACATAACATTAAACTTAAAATACTATAGGGGTATTTGGTGTTACTATAAGTACTTTATACTTGAGAACTAAAACGGGATCTTCATTACCAAGTTGATAGTTGCTAAGTGGATACACTAAGGCTATATGTAATTAGGATGTTATAGACTTAGAATCTGTGAAAATTTTACTTTACCCCTACTCTATGTGAATTTGGAGTTAAGGTCACTTATTCAAAGGCCTATCCTGTTTTGATTACATATAACTAGTATGCACTTCACAAATAGCGATGTAACTAATGAAGATCTTCTAAATAATTATTGTAACAATGCAAATTTTTCAAATAAAATTTTCATTTAAAATAAAGTGATTTCATTCAACCAATAGTATTTATTCCATGTTTCATATCAAATACATATATAAAATCCCCAAGATCTCAAATAGCAGCAGTGTGTATGCATCATGCCGGCGCCTTCCCACGGTCCTCGCTAGTACCTGAAACACATACATAACAACTTGTAAGCATAAATGCTTAGTGAGTTCCCCAGTATACTACTTACGCATATACGCCTTTCCAGGCCTTGAGATAGTTGCCTTCCGGCCCATAACATATTGCCTTCCGGCCCATAACATAACGCCTTCCGGCCCATAACATAACGCCTTCCGGCCCATAACATATTGCCTTCCGGCCCATAACATATTGCCTTCCGGCCCATAACATATTGCCTTCCGGCCCATAAACATACACAACAATTTATACATTAATCTTAACACATATAGCACATACATCATATATCATATCCGACCTTTCAGTCACATAACATATTGCCTTCCGGCTCGTATAAACATACATAGCACGCATAGCAAATACCTTACCATTTATAGCATGTATAACACAAATCATATCCGACCTTCCGGTCACACAGTCAAACCCTTCCGGGTACAGTATAGTGAGAAGACTCACCTCGTGGTGATGAAACTATCAACTCTTGAAATCACTCGCACTCGATCCGCAGATCTGCAGACTCCCTATAATACCATATACCTTTATTAATACTCTTATCATTCAAGACAACTGACCCTAAGAAATTATATGCAGGTCAGCTCTGGTCAACGGTCAACTGGACCGGACTCGTCGAGTGCAAAGGTGACTCGACGAGTCGAGACGTCCTCTCCAACTTTCCCTGATGTTCCCTTTCTACTCGTCGAGTATCCCCCTTGACTCGACGAGATCCACGTGGAAGAATTGCGGGGCCACCCCGACTCCCCTCGCCGAGTCTGAAGAACAACTCGGCGAGTCCCAGTGAATCTTCAAGCTACTCGCCGAGTCTGTTCATTGGACTCGGCGAGTCCATGCCATGCAGTCGATCAACTGCTTCCTGAAATACGTATGGTCCCGAAATACACAATCATGGGACTTTCTGGACCTCTAAACATCCTATTACTGGGGTATAAACATTTGGGTAACAACATAATAATCCATCAAATCACCAAATGGGTTTCATAAACCCTAAATCCGTGTACACATCAAAATAACAGGAATGATCCGAAGTATTACCTGAAAAACGTACTCTCTGTGTCCCCAAACCTCAGAACTCGATCCCCTTGATCTTCCTTTGGCCAAAACCCTTCCTCTTCTTGCCTAACAAATTCTTCAAGGTTCCAATAGCCTTCACTCCTGCTCTAGATGTCCACAGAAGCTTAGGTTCTTCTCAATCGGCCAAAAGACGGACAATGACGGCCTAAAAGGCGTTATATACGATCCAAAACCAAACGGCTATGGTTTCCGCTGAACAGCGCAGACTCGCCGAGTCTATAATGGACTCGTCGAGTCTAGTCGCGAACCCGCGACCCAGTCTGTGGTCCTACTCGGCGAGTCTGGCTCCAACTCGCCGGGTCCCTTCCAAAAATGCCCCAATAATAGTTTTAAAGCAATACCTGAAATTCCAGGCTGTTACAACTCTCCCCCACTAGGACTAGACTTCACCCTTGAAGTCTCACTCTGCAAATAACTCCGGATGTTGCTCCCGCATCTCACGCTCTAGCTCCCAAGTCATCTCCGATCCTTTCCGGTGTTGCCACTGAACCAACACCAGAGGTACCTCCTTGTTCCTCAGAACCTTGATCTTCTGATCCCTGATAGCTACTGGTCTCTCGGCGTAATTCAGGCTCGCATCCACCTGAATATCCTCTAGTGGAACCACCGCCGATTCATCGGCTATACACTTCCTCAACTGCGATACGTGAAAGGTATTGTGGATCTGTCCCAACTCTGCTGGCAACTCCAACCGATAAGCTACCCGGCCTACCCTTGTAATCACATGAAATGGACCTATGAACCGGGGCCCCAACTTGCCCCTCTTCCTGAACCGGATCACTCCTTTCCAAGGAGAAACCTTCAAGAGGACGAAGTCGCCAACCTGAAATTCAAGCTTGGACCGTCGTCTGTCCGCATAACTCTTCTGTCGGCTCTGGGCGGTCAATAACCTCTGTCTAACCTGCTGAATCTGTTCTGTCGTCTGGAGTACGATCTCTGTACTGCCCATCACTCTCTGTCCCACCTCTCCCCAACAAATGGGGGTCCGACACCTCCTACCATACAACAACTCAAAAGGTGGCATACCAATGCTCGAATGATGGCTGTTGTTGTAGGAAAACTCAGCCAAAGGCAAATGCGCATCCCAGCTACCCCCGAAGTCTAACACACACGCTCTAAGCATGTCTTCCAATGTCTGAATCGTCCGCTCGCTCTGACCGTCTGTCTGGGGATGGTATGCGGTACTAAAATGCAGTTTAGTACCCAGCTCCTCATGGAATTTCTTCCAGAACCTGAAAGTGAAGCGTACATCACGGTCTGAAACAATCGAGATCGGCACTCCATGCCGAGATACTACCTCTCTCACGTATAACTCCACCAACTTCTCCGCTGATGAACTCTCGCTAATGGCAAGGAAGTGTGCACTCTTCGTCAATCTATCCACAATCACCCAAATTGCATCGACTCCCCTGGCAGTTCTCGGCAATTTGGTGATGAAATCCATAGTAATCTGTTCCCACTTCCACTCAGAAATCTCCAAGGGCTGCAACTTACCATGCGGTCTCTGGTGCTCGGCCTTAACCCTACGGCAGGTCAAACACCTCTCAACGAACCATGCGACGTCCCTCTTCATACAAGGCCACCAATATTCCTTCCTCAAGTCCAAATACATCTTCGTAGCACCGGGATGGATCGATAATTTCGATCTATGAGCCTCCTCCATCAAAGTAGCACGCGTACCGCCCACGAATGGTACCCAAATCCGACCCTGAAACGTCAGAAGTCCTCGTCCATCCTTAACGAACTCTGAAATGAACCCAACGACCCGCTCTTTCTTCTGCATCTCGGATCTCACAACCTCGGCCTGTGCCCCACGAATAGCATCTAATACTGGAGACATCACCGTCAGTCTCAGACATACGTCTCGCAATGGAGTGTTCTCCGCCCTACGACTCAATGCATTGGCTACCACATTAGCCTTGCCTGGGTGGTATAGGATCTCACAGTCATAATCCTTAACCACGTCCAACCATCTCCTCTGATGCATATTTAGGTTGGGTTGATCCATCAAATACTTCAAACTCTTATGGTCCATGTATATAGTACAACGAACCCCGTACAGGTAGTGACGCCAAATCTTGAGAGCGAACACTATTACCCCCAACTCTAAGTTATGCGTGGGATATCTCGCCTCGTGAGGCTTTAGCTGCCTTGATGCATAAGCTATCACATGACCTCTCTGCATCAACACTGCACCCAGTCCTGAAATCGATGCGTCGCAATATACGACAAAATCTTTCATCCCTTCCGGGAGAGCTAATACCGGGGCTTCGCACAATCTCTGGCGAAGTGTCTCGAAAGAAGTCTGTTGCTCGGGTCCCCATGAGAATGCAACACCCTTCCGGGTCAGTCTGGTGAGCAGTACTGCGATCTTAGAGAAGTCTCTAATAAACCTCCGATAGTACCCCGCCAACCCAAGGAAACTCCTGATCTCGGAAGGTGACTTCGGTACCTCCCAACTCATCACTACCGCGACCTTGGTCGGATCGACCAATATCCCTGCCTGATTAACAACATGTCCAAGAAATTGGACCTCCCGCAACCAGAAGTCACATTTGGAGAATTTTGCATATAGCTTCTCCGACCTCAGTACCCCAAGGACCTCCCTTAAATGTCCCTCATGATGCTCTCTAGATCGCGAATACACCAGGATGTCGTCGATAAATACAATCACAGACCAATCCAGCATCGGCCTGCATACCCTGTTCATGAGGTCCATGAACACTGCCGGGGCATTAGTGAGCCCGAAAGGCATCACCACGAACTCATAATGCCCATATCGCGTCCTAAATGCTGTCTTCTGGACGTCCTCATCCCGCACTCTTACCTGATGGTACCCTGATCTCAAATCGATCTTGGAAAACCAAGATGCCCCTTGCAACTGATCGAATAAATCATCGATCCACGGTAACGGATAGCGGTTCTTGACCGTCACCTTGTTTAACTCCCGGTAGTCAATGCACATCCGGTGTGAACCATCCTTCTTCTTGACGAACAGAATCGGTGCTCCCCACGGCGAGCTACTCGGCCGAATAAATCCCTTCCCCAGCAACTCCTGGAGTTGCGAGGACAACTCTTGCATCTCTGGAGGTGCAAGGCGATAAGGTACCTTCGCAATAGGCGCAGCCCCCGGAATCAGATCGATACCAAACTCTACTTGCCTCGCAGGAGGTACTCCCGGCAACTCCTCAGGAAAAACATCTGGAAACTCGCGCACCACTGGAACCTCCTCCACTGTCCTCGGTCTCTCGGAAGCCTCCCGCATATCCATCACATACGCCACAAAACCTCTACATCCCTGCTGTAGGCATTGCCTCGCCCTAGCGGCCGAACAAAAAGTTGATCCCGAACGGGTACCCTCACCGTATACCGTAAGAACTCCCCCACTAGGGTCTCGTATAGTCACCAACTGGCGCTCACAGTCGATGACAGCGCTGAATCGGCTCAACCAGTCCATGCCCATGATGACACAGACATCCCCCATCGCAATAGGAATTAGCTCAATCGGAAACGCAACCCCGAAAATCTCTAGTACGCATCCCCGAAGAACCTCCGTGGCACAAACCACCCTCTCGGCCGCTATAGAAACGCTCAGAGGCTGACTTAATGGCTCACGACTAATGCTGATATGCTGACTAAAAGCTAAAGATACAAAGGATCTACTCGCACCCGAATCAAATAACACTAGAGCAGGCATAGAGTTCACAAGAAAAGTACCTACACATATATTAACATAAGCATAACATTTCGACTTTAAAGTAACTACGTGAATTACAGCATACCTGCCACAACATCGGGCGCAGCGCGGACCTCCTCCGCAGTCAGCTGAAAGGCTCTCCTGCGAGCCCTCGGGGCCTCGACCTTCGCTGGTCGGGTTTCAGTAGTCCTGGTAGTAGGTGTAGATCCCTGACGAAGCTGCGGGCACTCGGCCTTCCGATGTCCTGTCTGGTTGCAGTGAAAGCAAACCATGAACCCCTTAGGACAATCCCTGGCAATCTGTCCTTCCTTGCCACACTTGTAGCAACCACCAGCTCGGCACGCCCCCTCATGACTTTTGCCGCACTTCCCGCAAGTGCGGCCCTTCTGACCTCCCATCCTCGAATCAGCGGACTTGATCCGCTTGGCTGCCGGCTGAGACTGAGCCGACCGCCGGTCCACCTGCCGAGACTCGGCCTCCTCCCTGGCCTGGGTCTCCAACTCGATCTCTCGCTTCCTGGCATTCGCTTGAAGCTCAGTGAAAGTACGATAGGTGGAGTTTGACACAAACTCCCGGATATCCCTCCTCAAAACGCCTAAATACCGGCTCATCCGTGACTGCTCTGTAGACACCAGCTCGGGGCAAAACATCGCCCTCTCGTGAAACTTCCGTGTGACCACCGCAACGGAATCAGTACCCTGCTTAAGGGTCAAGAACTCCTGAATCAATCGTTCCCTCTCCACTGGGGGAACGTACTCGTCCCTGAACATCTCAGTAAACCTCTCCCATGTCACCACTGTAATCTCCGCCAGAGTGAAGTTCGCCGTCACGAACTTCCACCAATCCTTCGCTCCCAGATGGAGCTGGTTCAAGGCGAACTGTACCCTCAGGTGCTCTGGGCATGAGCAAGTGTAGAAGCACCCCTCAATGTCGGCGATCCACCTCATCGCAGCAATTGGATCCTGCGTCCCATCGAACTCAGGGGGTTTCGTGTTGCTGAATTCCCGGAATAGCAACGAATCGCCCCCTTGCGGCCTGGCAGCGGCCACAGCTGCGGTAGCAGCAGCGGCTGCAGCCTCAGTCAGTGCGGCGTACCGCTCCTCAAACGTCTCCATCAGTGTGGTCTTAATAGACCCAAACATCTCCGGGATCTCAGCCCGGATCGCTGCAGCTACCTCCTCCTGAATCATCTGACGAATATCCTCGTCGCTCACACTGCTCGAACTCGCCCCATGACGTGTGGTAACCATGATGTCTCTGAAATACAACATAAAGTTATCAGAGACTCCATCAAGTACAATTGTACTCGATAACGCAACCCTACTCAGTCTCCGATATCCAGGGATTCTTACTTGGGTCTTCCACCGACCCGGTGTCTTCGGTAGTACGGGCCCAATACTACCGACCACACCGTGTCAGTATTCATCCCAAATCTTCCTCCCCAAACCCCGAATAGTGAGTACTCTACCTCTAGTATGCACTATCTACCTGCACGCTATCGAATATCTCATATAAGCAAACTCCCTAGACTAAGGCATCACAAAACAGGCCATTCTAGTCCTATCATGAATACCTAGTCTTCTAGCATGCATAACAATTCATAATTCAGTGCATAACATAACATTGTAAGGTATTCTGGGGATCTTTACCGTTCGGGCGCTGGCTGATCGTACACACTGCTCCGTTCTTGTTTACCACTTTACCATGTATAAAAATTTATGTCTTTATTATTTTTAAAAGATTTTTCCTCAAATCCTCAGTTTGAGTTCAGTTACACCCGAAGCTACACCCGAATCCCTCAAACCAAGGCTCTGATACCAATTGTAACAACGCAAATTTTTCAAATAAAATTTTCATTTAAAATAAAGTGATTTCATTCAACCAATAGTATTTATTCCATGTTTCATATCAAATACATATATAAAATCCCCAAGATCTCAAATAGCAGCAATGTGTATGCATCATGCCGGTGCCTTCCCACAGTCCTCGCTAGTACCTGAAACACATACATAAGAACTTGTAAGCATAAATGCTTAGTGAGTTCCCCAGTATACTACTTACGCATATACGCCTTTCCAGGCCTTGAGATAGTCGCCTTCCGGCCCATAACATATTGCCTTCCGGCCCATAACATAACGCCTTCCGGCCCATAACATATTGCCTTCCGGCCCATAACATATTGCCTTCCGGCCCATAACATATTGCCTTCCAGCCCATAAACATACACAGCAATTTATACATTAATCTTAACACATATAGCACATATATCATATATCATATCCGACCTTTCAGTCACATAACATATTGCCTTCCGGCCCGTATAAACATACATAGCACGCATAGCAAATACCTTACCATTTATAGCACGTATAACACAAATCATATCCGACCTTCCAGTCACACAGTCAAACCCTTCCGGGTACAGTATAGTGAGAAGACTCACCTTGTGGTGATGAAACTATCAACTCTTGAAATCACTCGCACTCGATCCGCCGATCTGCAGACTCCCTATAATACCATATACCTTTATTAATACTCTTATCATTCAAGACAACTGACCCTAAGAAATTATATGTAGGTCAACTCTGGTTAACGGTGAACTGGACCGGACTCGTCGAGTGCAAAGGTGACTCGACGAGTCGAGACGTCCTCTCCAACTTTCCCTGATGTTCCCTTTCTACTTGTCGAGTATCCCCTTGACTCGACGAGATCCACGTGGAAGAATCGCGAGGCCACCCCGACTCCCCTCGCCGAGTCTGAAGAACAACTCGGCGAGTCCCAGTGAATCTTCAAGCTACTCGCCGAGTCTGTTCATTGGACTCGGCGAGTCCATGCCATGCAGTCGATCAACTGCTTCCTGAAATACGTATGGTCCCGAAATACACAATCATGGGACTTTCTGGACCTCTAAACATCCTATTACTGGGGTATAAACGTTTGGGTAACAACATAATAATCCATCAAATCACCAAATTGGTTTCATAAACCCTAAATCCGTGTACACATCAAAATAACAGGAATGATCCGAAGTATTACATGAAAAACGTACTCTCTGTGTCCCCAAACCTCAGAACTCGATCCCCTTGATCTTCCTTTGGCCAAAACCCTTCCTGTTCTTGCCTAACAAATTCTTCAAGGTTCCAATAGCCTTCACTCCTGCTCTAGATGTCCACAGACGCTTAGGTTCTTCTCAATCGGCCAAAAGACGGACAATGACGGCCTAAAAGGCGTTATATACGATCCAAAACCAAACGGCTAGGGTTTCCGCTGAAAAGCGCAGACT
The DNA here is from genome assembly GCF_052625555.1 of Lactuca saligna. Taxonomy (NCBI): domain Eukaryota; kingdom Viridiplantae; phylum Streptophyta; class Magnoliopsida; order Asterales; family Asteraceae; genus Lactuca; species Lactuca saligna. Next base: position 169,744,230 of record NC_136417.1, on the reverse strand, counting down.
CGCCGAGTCCATAATGGACTCGTCGAGTCCAGTCGCGAACCCGCGACCCAGTCTGTGGTCCTACTCGGCGAGTCTGGCTCCAACTCGCCGGGTCCCTTCCAAAAATGCCCCAAAAATAGTTTTAAAGCAATACCTGAAATTCCGGGCTGTTACAATTATCTAGATAGTTCATCTACTAATTATTTTCTTACCCCAATTCTCGTGTAGATAACATGGCTGGACTCCATCCCCACGACAACCAATATCTCCCGAACGAAGTCATTGTTGGATGGTTTGGAGAAGAACCATTTAATGATCATCCAATCCCTTTGAATGATCACTATGATGAAGACCTTTCGGATGATGGTAACTCCGAGCCCGAGGTTAAGAACCTACCTCTGGTAGCTCCCATTCCAATTCCTAACCCTCATCCGGCTTTTCATGGCCCGACGCCTCCATGGGTGGAATGTTTGGAAACATGGAGCCAAGGAAAAGATCAGCCCATGCCATTTGATGGTGACCGAAGATTTTATGACATGAGTAATGGGCTCTCACTAGACAGAATCTTGCCTATCTTGGTCCGCAGAGTGGCCCGAAATGAGATTCAAGGCAGGACAACTCTACATTAGATCACAGAAGTTGTCACCAATGCGAGAATGCATACCCTCCGCCACACTCGTCTAGAAGATGCACGTGAGAGATCTGAGAGAAACAATGAAACCCTGCTGCAAGCACTGGTTGAATCACAAGCCGAAGTCATAGAGCTTCGAGTACATCATAGGGTACACGAAAGATACCTGCTTGATATAGAACGTCAACTAGCTGAACTGAGAGTTCACCAGAGGGATGACCGTCGCCAGTAATAGATACTTTACTTTATTTTTCCTTGTTAAAAAAAAGGAATTGTTTTCTGTCTGTACCCGATGTGGCATTTTCTATGAAACTATCTTGTACTTTAAGTACTTTAGTTGGGCCTTTATACTGTCAAGAACTATCTCCTCTGGATATGATGTAAGACCTTTTACAAGGTCATTTTCCCGAACTTTTAAGTCATGAATATCAAAGATATTGACAGTCAGCTAACTTCTGTGTCATTCTTTATTCAAGTACTCTTATCATACTTTCATTGGAGTCTATCTGAAACATGCTTTAGTCAAGTCATTAGACTATAGTAATTTAAATCTGGATACATTTCCAGTCTCTTTCAATAGTTGGATCATGTTATTCACCAACCAACGATACCTCAGCTTGAACGACAAGCATCTTGAGACCATTCTACGAACTCACTTTCACTCAGTACTAGGACTGCATCATAGGGATGTAGGTCAAACTTTCGAGAACATACTCTTACTCCTTACATGAACAATCGAAGTACATCGAGAGTCAACCAGAATCGCTCACAAAAATCCTTATCTTTCGTATTACAGAATCATTTCCTCATCTGGAAACAGCCAGCCGAACAACGAAACCTCCGCTTTTCCTATGGACGCTACTACTTTCCAAGCCGTAGTTATGGCTACCGTGACAGCTGTCCTTGTAAACCGTAACGCTGCCAACGCAAACAAGACTGATAGTGGAGTTGACAATTCCGATCGTGGTGAGGATCCGGGAAATCAACAAGTAGTAACAGTCACCACGACCAAAAACAACAACTCAGAGTTCAAGAAAAGAAAACATCAAGCCAAAGTGGAATGAAACCAATTTCAGAGGATGGCAATGCCACAACAACAAGTGGAAACCCCTGCCATCCCAACACCGGCCTAGCGATATGAGGGAAAACTTCCGAAGTGTGACCGGTGCAACTATCACCATACGGGAATTTGCTGAGCAAGGAAATGCAACAATTGCAACAATATGGCGCACATCGCTTGTTTCCATAGAATTACCGCCACCACTCAAGCTAGCCTAGTTTGCTATAGTTGTGGGGAGGCAGGGCACTATTACACAAATTGTTCAAAAGAGAAAATCAACAAAAGCCACTGTCTCCCCCTAACTCCTACTCGACACTTCACTTCCACCACAAATGTTGGTGCTGCTCATATATGTCACTAATGCGGTGAAAGTGGGCACCTCAAGAAGGATTGCCGAATAACAAAGAACTCGGGCGCTGATTGGAAGATTCTCAGGATCACAGCTGCAGGAGAACCTACTCCGGACCCAAGTAAAAGTATTTAAGGCGTTTGGTTGTAACAGACTTACAAACCATCCAAAACTAGTGCAACTAGAGTCTTATCTTTTGCGAGATCCCGTCGTTATAGGGATGCTCGTGCTGCGCATACTCTTCTTTTGTAGTATACCTTGTTAGCAGCAATAGTCTTGTAGTAAGTCTAAAGTACTGTAACTCTTTTGACGGTTGCACGGTTATGTTTTGTCTGTAACGCCCTATGTTCAAATCTAATGTCTTAAATTTTCCTTATGATCCTGACATTATCATACAACTAGATTCAATCTGATCCACACGAAACCAGTTTCATACGTACATCTCTTTCTTCGAAATCGCCTTTCTAGCGAAGCCTTCATATCAGAACACCGAAGTACTCATGCTTGGAGTACCTCATAGTTCTTTTCCTTTCCGAAGAAATCCCAAAGTACCACTCGTATAGTACGTCAAGTTCAATCCAAAGATCCATAGGGTTGATCTGTCGTTGAAGAATGTATACATAGGGGTGATATATAATCAAGGTTCTACAGGTTTAGAATTGATGATTCCGGTTTAACTTGTTTTTCCTTAATAGGATGTGAGCTTAAAGAAGAATTAGTTATTCGACTATCTTTTCAATCTTAATTATATATGACTCGTATACATGAAATTGTGATTGGGAAACCATGTATGAATTCTAATATGAACTTTAGGACAGAGACTACCCAAGACTACGAGTAAATTGCATCCTCATGTGAACAAACTTAGAACCCAGTACGACTTCTATAAATAGATTGCCCTTCAGTCTAAACACCTAAAAAGATACAAGAACAGTCCGGACAACTTAGCGAACTACACAGAAATAGAATTGGAAGACTAGGCTTCTCACCCTGGAGAGCTCCGGTCATATTCTTCCAGAGGTGGACGAATTGCATCATATGTGCCTCGGCTATCGAGGGCTCCGTCCAAAATTTTCCATTAGAAATCATTGTCTCTACCTCGCATAGATGAATCAGTTGAGCAAACGCGAGGAATGAGTTACATTTCAGAAATGGAACTGAGATTCGAATATCACTAGTTTGAGTGTTAGGGAAGGATGTCCGAAAGACTACCTTCTGAACTCGATGCGGACACTTCACGTCCGTAGTGATACCCATCGGATAGGACCAATACGCCTGAAACATTCATGAGTTAATGAATAGAGTCCGTCTTTCTTACTTGGATCCGTTCGTTATATTGCATGTAACGACTTACTTATCTAACCTAGTGGTAAGAAGAAACCCATGGAAACACTACCCTTAGAGAAACTTTTCGCAAAGATCTCTAAACACGAGTTTTGGAATTGAAGAGTCAAAATTTCCTTAGACACACTATGAGTGACATGGAAATTCTTGAGTACTCTGTCAATTTATCAAAACCATTGATAATTTATCGACACCGTAGACGCCGACAAGAATTCGCCAAATTCTAGGTCTTACGGACCTACTATTATAGTTCATCTAGAACTCCTCACAAATCACAGAAACCTTCACGACTTTGACCCATCAGGGGGTGGCCCTTGACTGGGAGGTCAAACAAGAAAAAGAAACCTTAGAGATTCCAAGTGAAAGACCAAGTTCTTTAGGAAAACTCACTCTGGGAATGCTTAATGCGCTTCGTAAAGCGTGGAAAGCTAAATCCAAGATATTCAGGACCTCCGAGATTCTTACCAGAATCGGTCCTGTATCTAACAGACTAAACCTACTCCACGAACTCATTAACGTACATCTTACTCTTCGAGTCTCGATCTTGAAACCGTGCTTTTCCGTTAGGACTCTCGTAAGCCCGCTTGACGAGATCGAGATTAACAAGATCCTCGCCTTCGTATTATAACCGTGGTGACCCTCGACCGAGTGGTTAAGCGGATGAACCAGCATCACCTCCCTATAGTGAAGGTTCGTTGGGATACCAACCGAAGACCCGATTTCACTTAGGAGCGCGAAAACCAATCGATTAGGAAGTTTCCCACCTCATGACTCGATCATTCGTGACTACTCCCTTACCTAAATTCTAATTTCGGGACGAAATTCCCTTTAACAGGGGGATGATGTGAAAATCCGAAATTTTCATTCGGTCAAACCCTAACAGTCAATCACTTCATATTATAAGTCAAGTTCACTTTTACTTGTTTTTGGGAAAAATAAGTTCGTTTGATTATTTTAATATTATTTTTAAGCGAATGGGTGAAAGAAAGTGCTGTCTCGGGTTTTGAAATTTCAAAACTGCAAACACCTCGTGTCTTAGAAGTTCACAGCCAAAGTATTATGTTTGGGTCGAAAAATAACGCCAAAAACGTAAACTCATGCCTTAAGCATGAGTTTACTCCCCAAGACTAGTCATTCTTGTGTTTACTCCCCAAACACCAAAAGAGTAACTCCATAATATCCTCTCAAGTATCATCCAAGTTTTTATTCAAAATCTTCAATCTAGTAACTGTTTCTAGCCCTTTCAAGTTAGTATATCACTTAATCTAGTGATTGTACATCCTTTAATACATCCATTTTTGTGTTTTGATTAGTTTCCAAAAACACCAAGAACACCAAGAACACACACTAAGTATTCTTGGACTTAAAGTTCATTTCAAGCTTCCACAATGTAAGTACTTCTATCCTAGAGTCATTTTAAGCTTCCTATACATGTTTATACCAAAGAAAAGTCCCAAGAACACCAAGATAAAGGTGTTCACAGTTTTGGGAGGTCCTAAAACCGTAAACACCATGTATAGGGCCAAAATGGTGTGTTAAGGTGCCTAGATGCTTCACAATGCCTTAGGGACTTGTCTAGCTTCATCCTTGAAGTGTTTATCACACAAAAAGCACCAAAACCTTCCATTTTTATGTGTTTATGGTTTGGGGATGTTCCAAAACCGTAAACACCCCAAAAGGTGTGTAAATGTCCCATAAATGTCCCATAGTTGTTCCTTAAAGCCTAAATCTAACCTAAACTAGTACCATGATTGAGCTAAGGACTTGAAAACCCCAAATACCATAAACTTAGGTGTTTAAGGTAGTAAACTCATGAAACATGGTCCTTAGACCGTAAACTCTATTTAGGAGTGTTTTGATGCCACACAACACTTCCTAAGGCTAATTCATGAAGTAGGAATGCTTGGAATAGCTTAGAAGACTTCAAATCAACAAATGGTCAAAAGGTTAGGAGTTTACGACCGTAAACTCAAGAGTTTACGACCGTAAACTCATGGGGTGTTGTTCTTTAGGGGTTAAACTCATGTTAGGAGTGTTCCTTGAACCCCAAACACACTAGCCTTTCCCTACAACACTTAGATGCACTCCTTAACACTTATAACACTTATACAAAGTGTTTGTCATGTCCTAGAGTGTCTTGACTTGTTTATTAGTTGCTTAAATACTAATTGTTTATATACACATGTCCTCATATGTAACTAGGATCTTTGTGCGTGTCTAAGTCTTAACTTGACACCAAGCACTTATCCGACACTTCCTTCCGATCCATTCGCAACAAGTGAGTTCATAGCCCTTAATCAATGTTTTAAATGTTTTTAAGTGTTTTATTGGGGGGATACAAGTAGAATGATGCTAGTTATTATATCAATCACATGTGATTAATAAGCAGCATTCAAATGATTTACTACACATTAGCTATTTTACCAAACAGTTGTTTTTCAAATGATTTTCATATACGTTTTATATGTTTAAAACTCCTGATTTAATTGTTCATTATACGTTGTATATTTAATTTCAAACTCATTTACAATTGTGTTTCAAACAAATGTTTCTTTGTATTTAAAACTGTTTTGTTAGATAAATACTTCGAATCCGTTTTATAGATTGACATCAAGTCGATCTTTTCTTAGACAGTAATCCTGTTCAAAAGGTTTTACAAAAGTTATTTTATGCTTTTATATTGTCAATTGCATGCCTATATATATGGTTATATAAGAAATGTTTAAAGAACTTAGGAAGGCTATTCACCCTATTTCCTTTTCGCGCTTGAGATGTGGTCTGTTGGGATATCGGGTATCCGTCCGAAGGTCCTTTAAATATTAGTTATATATTATGTGTATATATATAGTCGTAAAGGTTCCTCCAGTTCATTCAGTACCCTTGGGTAGCAAGGGTATACTTCCATGTTCATACGTACCAGTTACATTACTAGTAAGCTACCATATGGGTAGTTTAGGAAGATACTAGAACTATTACTAGAACACGATATCATACGACGAGTCAGTTCATTCATGAGTCTATACATGATCTTTAGAGAGAACACACATTACAGCTAGTACACACAGTACATTACTATTCATGCTAGATAGAGAGAACATACATTACAGCTAGTACACACAGTACATTACTATAACTGCTAGATACAGAGAACATACATTACAACTAGCACACGCAGAACATTTCAGTACATACAAGCTAGACAGAGAAAGATTACACTTTTAGTTAGCACATTCATTACATATACATTTATGCAGTTATGTGAACCATTGAGCGGGTCATGGCACTTCCTGCCACGACCGTTCTTGTATCCCGAATCTCCTTAATTGGGGAGCGTATGAGTTTGTGTATAGATCTATACTGGATTGACTATCCTACACCTTGCTGCTCGCTACAGTGGGACTTGCAAGTCTACGGGTGCCAAATGTCATTTCTTACGGCATCTTACATCGTCGTTTTACTAGAGTCGGTAGCAGGATACAGGTCGATCACATGTTATATTGAATACCTTTTTTGTTTTTAAGGTAGTTAGTACAACGGTAGTCACTTATTACAAATACTACAATACTTTCAAGATTTCAATAGACTTAATGTAGTTAGTACGGTTGTAGTTATTTGATACTACACCATAGTACTATTTCATTTTCCCATTGCATTCACTTCGTGAACATTCATACGATGCACGGTAATGTAGAAACTATATTTTTGGTTAATGATAGTCAGATTTGGGAAAATACACACTCTTACAAGAGACACACACATGGATACTAGATGCCTTGGTAGAAGGATACAATTAGTAGGAAACATAGTGTTTTCTAGGATGTTCATTTACATACAAATACTTACAGTTCATTCGTACAAATACTTACATTTCAAAGACATACAAGTACTTACATACAAATTAAGACACTAAAATGATTATGATCTCACCAGCTTTAAAGCTGATACTCACTTTCAAAATAACTTGTATCCTCAGGTCAACCATAGATAGGTACCGATGCAAGGTTTAGAGAAGATGGTGCTCGTTCAAGACTCATCTTTCATTTTGATTTATACTTTAGTGTCTATTATAATTTGACAAAACACACTTGTATTAAAATTATATTATTAATGCAATGGATGTTGTTGTTGCTTGTTTACGACTTTTCATTGTTGTGATACTGTACATGACGTCCTCCGCCCCAGAACGTTTTCGCCGTTCATGGTTTTGGGGTGTGACATTGGGCCTTGGCCCAATAAAGAGAATGGACTTAAGGAATTGTGTGGACACTTAATCAAGATTGATATTCCATGTAATGACATAGTGTTTATTATTTTGATAGTTTGGGATTTTTGGTGACACAACGATTCGGGAAATTAATTCTTCAATTCATATCGACATTGCAAGGTGAGTTATCCTCACTATATGATCATGGTCAAAGGCACCAAGGCCGACCCTTCTTGGATTGTATATTGGTATTAGTTTGATATGCTTATGGATCTGTTAGATCTGCATCCTGGTAGTTAGGATAGTATTGTGCTTAGTGACATGGTTTAGGTCGGTATCCTGGTATATAGGTTGAAACTATGTTTAGTGACCCGGTTTAGGTCGGTATCCTGGTATACATGATGATGCTATGTTAGTGACCGGTTAGGTCGGTATCCTAGTTATAGGATGTTACTATGTTATATGATATGTTAGATCGGTTTGTTTATCTACAAACTGTTATGTGATTATCTGTTATATGTGCATATGTTTGTAGATTGGTGGTTGGGTTGATGAGGGCCCTGCTTTGTGCTATAGGCCAACGTACCTAGGGTGGACCGGATAGGCTGTAGACTCGGGAGGGCACATAGTCAGGACGAAGGCCCAACGAGTGGTCCGGATAGGATGAAGGCCCCGAGAGGGAGGTCCAGACGTGCCAAGGCTCGGAGAGTGGGCCAGATAGACTGAAGGCCCAATACGGACGGTCCAGTCATACTGTAGACTCAGAGAGTGGACCAGGTGGACTGAAGGCCTGGTGTGGGCGGACCAGTCACACTGTAGACTTGAGATGCATGGTTGTTCTGTATTTGTTATTTGATATGTTATGGTTATATGAGGTTGGTATTTTGGGGGTAACTCGCTAAGCTTTCGGGCTTACAGTTGTAGTTTATTGTTTCAGGTACATCAGAGAATCGCGGCAAGGAAATGGTGTGATCATACAGCTCCTCATGTTTTGTTTATGTTTCTGGGAAAAAGTTTGATATTATACATTTTGAAAACAAGTTTGTAATGACTTAATGGTTTTGAATTGTTTTCAAAAGTTCAAAATTGGCATGATTTTTATGGGTGTTACAAGTTGGTATCAGAGCCTTGGTTTGAGTAAATTGGAGGAACACTCGTGTGAATCCAGTCTCAAATCATGGGAAAAGAGTTTTAAAATGATTTTCAAATGGTTTTCAAAATAATAATGGAGGACGCAAGTGAACGATCAGCCGAAGCCAGTAAGTAGACCCCAAAATACCATACAGTTATTTGATATTGTGATATGTTAGGACAACATGCTAGTACTAGGCTAGGGATCTTCAGGAATTGCTTGATAGAATTGCCGGATTACATGATGCCTAATAGCCTAATGTTTTCTTTATATTAGATTGATGTCATTACTGTAGTTGCTTAGTGTATGCATCACAGTTATACATAATTAACATCTTATAACCTGAGAATGTGTAACATACATGTTCTGAAATCGTGTTTTGTAGATTTTAAAAGTGAATAACATTATGAAATATTATATGAAATTTGAGTATTGAGTTCTAACAGATGGTTTTTACTAGAAATGAAGTAAAACTATGTTTAGAATCACTCGGAAAATATTGGAAGTCTTATGAGATTCCAATCAAAGGAAAAATGTTAAAATTTAACTAACTATGTTGTGAAGAATCTCATTAGAAACATTTAGGCGAAAACGTCATCGAAATTCGAGTTATAGCAAAGAAGTTACGACCAATCGAAGATCCGCGACAAAACCGGCACGACACGTCGTAAAAAGTGAGTTTTCGATAAACTACTTTTTAGCCTTAGTGATCTAAATGAAAGTCGTAGTATTCGTTAAACCGAGAATTTCCATAAAAAGAACTTCCAAATCTGACTTTGTATGAGGAAGTTATGATTTTTCTAAAGTTTCGGAATAATAGTAGATAGTTAAAAACTAGAAATAAAGATCAAGTGATTTTTAGCCGACACAACCTAAACGAGAATCGAATGTCTCTTCAATAGTAGTACAATGGTAAAAAGACTGACGAAAATGGACGTCGGATTAAGAAGTTATGAATTTTTAACGGATTTTTCTATCCCAGTCTGTTAAAAATAATAAGTTGAAAAATAAATTCAAAATTAGCTGATGGAGTCTAAATAAAAGTTCTAGAGTATATTCCCGCATACGCGTGCGTATAAAGAACATCAAAAACCGAGCTTGTATGCGAAAGTTATGGATTTTAGAAGTTCGTGGTACAATTTCTGAGAATATTCACATGTGTAAGGCTAAGAAGCGGCCATGTCATCGGATCCCAGCAACTCGCCCTGTGTCTGACCCGCGTGTCGCCACCCCCTCGCATCCGAAGCGCGGTCCAGCCAACGACCAACAGGTGTAGTGTCCGAAGCTCCTGAGTGGGACGTGTGCCCAACGTTGTGGCGCGTCCGAGGCTTGACGTGTGTCTTCACATCCGAGCCGCCAGCTGCCCCTTCCTCCCTTTCGAATCCGAGCCCTCTTACCCTATATAACAGATGAGAAATTTTTCGGGTATTATTTGGAAATTGGCACATTTTCACCCATTATTCCATATTTTTACTATTTCAACTTCCCTTGAAGCCCCGAGATTATTTCCAGCACCCGAAATACGTTCTGAACTCCCCGAAGACACCGAGAAATTTATCTTTTCGGTTTGAATCTCAACCCTCGCAAAGCCCGACTTTCAACAAAGCTCCCGCTTTTCAACGAAGAAACTTAATTATTGTAACGAAGTGCTGCACAAATTACTATTTTAACCCCTGGTTATTTCACGGTGAATTCAACATAGAGGAACAGTTGTATGATATGTGTTATATGTGCTATGTGCTTTTCCGTTGTTATTATTTCTACTAGTTATAATAGCAAAGCTATACCTTTGGCCATGTGATCAGTGAAAGGACTTAGATTCATAGTGGTATTGGTATTTAGCCTCTGGCCGTGTAGAGCATGTCTCGCAAGAGAATGACTTCTACCCCTATCGCATTGGCAGAAGGTTAGACAGGGCTGAAAGCCTTTATTGATGTATGTCTTCTGTGCCATTTGGGCCGAAGCTTTATTGATGTATATCAAGTATGGAAATTGTTATGTCTCATTGATTGTATATATCTTTGGATCAAATCATTGATTGATATAGAAAGTTTGTCACATGATTCACTTATGCCTTTTGTTGTTCCTTGTTCCTCTTTGCTTCTGGCATATTGAAGTATATATATATATATATATATATATATATATATATATATATATATATATATATATATATATATATATGGCATAATGTTATATTGTATCTATTATTGAACTCACTAAGCGTCACCGCTTACCCCTCTAAATATTTAACAATTGCAGGTAATAAGCATCCAGTATAGACATATACTATTAGAAGATTTAGAATAGTTAATACTATTTCTTTTGTAATTAGTGTTCATGTATGTATAAAATTAAAATATTCTGGGTAGTTATGTAATATATAACACTTTGTAATAGTCTAAATAGTCGGTTTGTATCTAGTCTTATGTAAACAAGTTATCAATGTAAAATATTTATGAATATGCAAGTAGCATGTTTTGGAGTAACTATATTGTGGGGTTTGAAAGTTTGAATCTTTCCATCATATGAAAATTACGAAACGAGATCTTTCAATCATGGTATCAGAGCAATAGTTTAAGTGAACTAAATACCACAAATTGGTATTTAGACTTAAATAGTTGGAAGTTCGGTATATGAACAGATTCATAGTAAGTATATGGATACAAACCATAGGAAATACTTATGTGGGGTATTGGGTAGTGATAAACCCTACTATTCTAAGATATTAAGTTACTTCAAAATTTTCAGAGAATTAATTTAAGTGAACTAGGAATTTTTAGAATTTTTAGACTTAAACATGGATTGTTAAGTGATGATGATACGATATGTATCTGGTATACTTTAGATTGAATACCTAATGGACACAAACACCCGAATATTAAGAGGAGATATGCCTTATATTCTAATATGTGCTAAATGATGAATAAATATAACATGCTTTAGGTTGCTTACCTATATTGCTATTACTTGAGGAAATTTAAGGTCTGTTGCCGACCTTGGTTTAGAAAAGAAAATTTTATGTTCATAATACTAAGAATTTCCGTAATAGAATTTACATGAAACTTTCGAAGTGATAAATGATCGAGCGGTATCGTAAAATAATATTTATGAAGTGTTATCGTAAATAGTGTATTAATACCTATAAAGTGGTATTATACATTTAAAATATGTTTGATGATATAATAACATCTTTGGAAGAAAGATGTGCGTTTGAAACACATTTGAGTGAGATAAATGTGTTGGTGCAAATCCATGAAGTTGTTCCACCGCTGTCCAGATTGAAGCAATAATTGCTTATAGAGTAAGAAGAACCGAAGATGGTGATCAATACTTCAGCAGTATCGAATTTGATGTTGTGCAAGATTTAGAAGAATTAAATGAAGATCAAAGGAATGGCTAATGAAGTTTTCAGACTCAATAGGCCAAGATTTTGTCAAAACATTGTGATGTAGTATGTAGTTCAAGTAGTAACCCTATGCAGGATGCTCAAACTTAGTATTTAGTAATACTTAGTGGTAATTTACTTCTCTCACATCCTTATGAAAGTTCCACTGTGTGTTAATTCGACTTTAACATACATGATTAGGATGGTGAAATAGGTTATTTGGTTGTGAAAAGGCTAAGTAACTTACTTGTTTAAATAAGGTAGAATGCTTAGTTGAAGAAGCAATACACCCATTGTATTGTATGAGAAAAAATGTTGTAGTTAGTAATGCTAGAGAACCAAGTTGAAGCTAGTAGAGCTTGCTGAGATGCAGCTATAATGTGGATTTCCTAGGATAGACTCCTATGACGTAAACTTAAAAGATACAACCATGAGATGAAGACTTACTCATATACAGGAATAACGATGTCATGGAAGGATAATGAAATGAAAAAACATGCATGCTGAATTATATGAGTTAGAAGATGATACAAGTAGTTAGAAACCGTTTGTCTCCACATTACTAGAGTAAATTTTGGTGTAGTATGTCTTGCAGATTAGACACTACCCGAGAAAGAATTTATATAAAGAATTGGAAATAAAATTTCTATCGACCTAAGAAAAAGAATTAGACATACTAAATCGAGAATATGCATGAAAATGATCCTAGAAGGCAAGTATAGGTAATCCTAGATATGTTTGATAGAAACGTGAAATCCCTAGTTGAGTCTAGGAGAAATTGTTGTAAGTACTTGTTTGAATACACTCATGTGTGATAAGTCGTTTTGTGAAAACTTTTGAATGGTAACTTGGAAAACTGCGAGATAATATTTGAGACGAGTATGAGTAGGTGTGAATAGTAGCAGAGGCCTATACTACTGGAAGCGCAGGAGTCACACTTGGATCAGGGAAAGTAACAAGATTACCAAGAAGCTAGAAATTGATTTCGTTTTTTTAGTATGACATTACATTCGTTTCGGTGATGACTAAGAAAATGATTTTCATTCAGAACTTAGTTGTTGTAAAGAATTGAGTCTGATTAATATAAATCTATGAAGTGAATTGATTGGTTTAGAGAACCATATCTTGTGTAGCGATGAAGCTTCAATCAAAATATTGAAGAAGAAGATGGTCGAGGAAGTCGATAAAAGTATAGCTACCTTCATTACAGGATTAAGTAACCATTTATTAGAAGTGTTACTAGTTATGAAGATATTATATCACATTAGGACTTTAAGGAAGGTTTCTTCAATGATAATGTTTGACTAAAAGAACCAAGAGTATGGTTCATTTTCTGTCTTCTGCGTTATGAAATTAGAGGTCATTAGAATATGACCATTTGAGTTGTTATTGTAGAAAAAGTGAGTACCTTATGTAAGTCCCAAATTCAATGATCCAAACAAGTGATCAAAAAGATAGCAATCAATCAGAATAAGAATGGAGTAGAGGAAAGATTAAAACAAGCATGCACATGTTAATATCACAAAAACGTTAGGTACACCTTGGATACACACACATACGTCCCCCTATGACTGACACTGACAAGCTCTATTTATAGGACCACCAGTTGTACATGCGTGTACAACCGTACACCCATGTATAGCCGTACACAGGGTGTATGGCCGTACACACGAATCTGACCGTACATAGCCACACAACAAGCTACAAACATCATTACAAAGCCCAAAATCCTACCAAGACCTATACAAGATGGATACCTAGCCCAACCCACATAATTATGACCTATCAATCTCCCCCTTGGTTTGTCACTAGCATAGACTCAGTCTTTCAAATCAACATTACCAAGGTGTGTATGTCTCACTTCCTGAACTGCAGAAGATCCTTAGCATCAACAAGATGAATAACACAATCGCTATCTCGAAACTTGATCACTGTAGTGGCACAAGGCTCTTCGATCGTGGTCTTGAACTTGTCACCAAATTCTGCAAAAAGCTTGTCCTTCAAGTCAAAGTAGCCTACTGATAGGGCACCAAGATTAAGTTGTAGGTCGATGATCTATTTAGACTTCTAAAAATTTTCTTATTCAAGCTTGGAAACTCGAATATCGAGGTTTCAGATCAGAACGTCTTTCTCGATGATCTTCATTTTAAGAGTAGTGATCTCCTCCTTGAGCTTTGAGATAAATGGGTCTGCTCCCCCTGAACTTCCTTCGGCTATTGATATTCATTTTCCACGAGGTAAAGGATCCAAATCTTGTTGAGCAAGAAACCTGGCAAACCTCACAGAGGCAACATCATGCGCAGGTTGTGGAGTAGAAAAACCCCCAGGAGAAGAAGAACTCCCAACTTCAAACGAAGATCTAACATTACTTGGTCCTTTTAGGGTCGGTTGAGTAGGTGTAGTAGCTGTGGAGGGTTGTTGGACTGGTGTTGCTTGTTCCCTGAAAAGCACTCCCGACCTGGGATCATCTTTTCTCCATTTAAGTGAAGGCTGGGAGGCTTGTGTTAGATTGAGATCACTATCAAATGGCCATGAAGTTGGAATAGAAACTGGAAGGGTAAGAATCCTTGATGTTGTATCCATATCGGTTGAAAGGTGTTGGCCATCTGATCAGAAGTTGGAGACGTCACTTTGAGAACACCACTAACTCCTTTTTCTAGGTTGCAAAACATCGTAGACAATGTCAAAGAAAGCATCGAGGTCTTCACTTCTTAACCTTATATCATTACCTGTATTCCATAAGCTGATCTGTGAGACACTCAACAAGCTACACTTTAACTCAGGAGCGTAGATGACATTCTCAAAACTCAACACTCCATTTATAAATATTCCCTTTTGAGTGATCTTCCCTCTATCTCCTCCCGCGAAGGAAACATAGCCCCCATTAATAGTCTGAATGACATGCAGTTGGGAGATGTCTCCTGTCATGTGCCTTGAACAACCGCTGTCCGCGTACCAAGGTTTGACGACATTCCTCCACAACGGTTCCTGCACAATGAGCGAGATTATTTATATTTGGGGACCCAGGTCATTACAAGACTGGGTTGACCAACAATTGAGAGGGTTTATGGCCGCACAAGGGATTATGTTCGTACACTTGATTACGATTGTACACGGGGATTACGACCGTACAAGGATCACAACCTCACACGCCAACCGTACACTCCAGTAGTACAGTCCAATCGTACACTTCAACTGTACACTTCAAGAGGACACTCCAACCGTACACTCGATTACAGTCAAGGATCTTGAATGGAGTACGGCCGTACATGCAAGTCTAGCCGTATACGCTTCCACTAAGCTCATCCGTACACACTGGGTTTAACCATACATACCAAAAGACTTGAATTTCCGAGTAAGTTTTGATTCTAAGCCTTTGAATGTTGATCAGAAGCAGAAAATCAATAGGTACTATCGAATTAGTCTAAAAAATGATGAAGTTTTTTGGCTGTACACACACAAAGATCCAATTTGACACTGAATTGGCTTGGATACCAATTTTAAGTCCTGAATTCAATGATCCAGACTACTGATCAAACATATAGCAATCAATCAAAATAACAATGGAGTAGAGGAAAGATTAAACCAAGCATGCACACGTTAATATCACAAAAACATCAAGTACACCTTGGATACACACACATACGTCACCGTATGACTAACATTGACAAGCTCTATTTACAGGACCACCAGTTGTACATGCATGTACAACCGTACACCCATGTACGATCGTACATAGGGTGTACGGCCCCACACACAAATCCGGCCATACATAGCCACACAACAAGTAACAAAGACCATTTCAAAGCCTAAAATCCTACCAAGACCTAAACAAGATGGATGCCTATCCCAAACCACATAACTATGACCTATCACGTTATCTTGAGTTAAGTCTATAAATCAAATTTAAGGACCAAGAGTCTACAACGAGAATTGAGTTTTAACTCGGAGATTAGGAGAGAAAGTCCAATACATAATGAAGAACAAGTGCAGATTTGAGCACCACCATCAATTAAGAAGTTTGAAGAGTTTTGTAACACCCGTGTTTCTAGGCTAAGAATTAATTTAATGGTGTAATAGTTAGGGTCAACACGGATAACCTACTTTGAAATAATAAATAGGAATTATTTGAATATTATGTCATTTTATGTGTCTTATATTTAATTATAAGATATAATAAGTTAAGAATAAAAATAAGCGTAAAAAATAAAATAATAGATAGGTCCAATATCTATGAAGAAAGTTGTAGTGGTCGGGACAAGGATTCCGGAGATATAAAGAACGTCGAAATCCGAGTTATAACGAAGAAGATATGACTTGTCGAAGTTTCTCGTCAAAACCGGCACGACACTGGGAAACATAAAAAGTTAGTTTATTATAAACTACTTTTTATCCTTAGGAGTCTAAATGAAAGTTGTAGACTATGTCTCCACCTATGCGTGGATATAAAAAAACATCAAAAACGGAGTTCGTATGCAAAAGTTATGAGCTGCCAAAGATACAACCGTCTAAGAGCATGACACGTGTCGAAAACCGTAAATTGACTGGACTCACGACGTGAGCCTATTTTCTCATGATGTGAGGAGTCAAAAAGTCATATTTCGAAGCTATAAGTCTACGGGAACGATAACTCAAAAGCTCACGACATGAGTAATGAATTCTCACGACGTGAGGAGTCAAACAGACACTATTCAAGCCTAGAACGCAGATGTCGAAGCTACGAGGTGATTAATACATGGCTCACGATGTGAGCAATGAATTCTCATGAAGTGAATGGGCCAAAATCAGCCTATAAATAGCAAGTTCGACCTCATTCACTTCTTACTCTGTCACACCCCGAAAACCTAAGGCGGAAACGTCTCCGGGGTGGACTACCAAGTTGAGTATCAAATCCAATGTACATAGTAAGCAAAGTAAACAACCATTACATTACATATCAAAGTTTACATTTGTTCAAAAGTAAAGTTGTACATTCATATTACATAGTATATATGAACAAAAGTAGAGACGAGTCTTCTGTACGCTCCGTCTTCTCCAAAAGATTCGCTAGGTACCTGTCTAATGTGGACCTGAGAATACAAGCAGTTTGAAAATCAGCATAAAGCTGGTGAGTTCATAAGATGTTTGCTTTGTGAAAATGTACGAGTTTCCTTTTGTTTATCGAAAAGTTGTTATCCAAGAAAATCCCATATTTTCTTAAGAGAGAAGGTTAATTGATTGTTAGGTTACACGATTCTGGTTATGTTTAACTATGAACCCAGGAAAGTCCCATACTTTCCTAATTGTACATTACTAGTTGTGAAATATGTAATGTTATGCGGTTTGCTACTCTTTCTAGTTATATAAGTGTTACCCAGGAAAGCCCCATGCTTTCCTGCATGTTGGTTTCTAATGTGAAAGATGTTAAAGATGTAAAAGATATACAAGTGATTAGGTAATGTTTTGTTTTCCCCAGAAAAACCCCATGTTTCCGTGACTGTGTGTGTGTGTGTGTCTTTACTGGTTACGGTGATATTCAGTATGCTTCTTCTTAAACATATTCGTGTACTTATTTGTCCTCGTATTCGTATTCGTTACTGTATTCGTTTCTCTATTCTTACTCCTATTAAGTTTCGTATTCGCATTCGTATTCGTAGTCGTATTCGTATTCGTATTCGTAGTCGCATTCCTATCCTTAATCCGACTCCTAATACTATTCGTATTCATATTCGTATTTGTATTCGTATTCGCAGTCGTATTCGTATTCATATTTGTATTCGTAGTCGCAATCCTATCCCTAATCCTACTCCTAATACTATTCGTAGTCGTATTCGTATTCGTATTCGCAGTCGTATTCGTATTCGTATTCGTTTTGTTCCTAATTATAGTTTCGTTATCCATTATGTTCCTAGTTATAGATGTGTTATTCGTTCTGTTTCTAGTTATAGCTTCGTATTCGTTTTCGTTTTCGTAATTAGTTATCATTGGAAATTAGTAAGTTATTCGTAGTTTATGAAACATAGTTTAGATTAGAGCATTTCATCGAGATATCTATGATTCGTTTGAAAGCTAAATTCGTAATTCGAACTATTTGATAAACACAGTTATTGATATTAGAACATATAGAATGAAAACGATTTAACTGAAAACAATAAGTTTGAATACAAGTTTTCCTTGTACTTTTGCTTGTATTCCCCCCCTGAAAACAGTGAAAACAGTTGAAAAATGGTAGGGGTATGAACTCACCGGACGAGAAATGTGGCGAATTCGGATGCTAAGTGTTGGTCCGGGACTTGTAAACACGTGAGGTTCCTAATTATGATGTAAAGATACACATTTGTATCTAATTAGGACTTAAATTGATTGTTGGATAGGGACAATTGCTTCAAGTCACGAAAACACTCCGATACAAGTGTTTGGAGGGATCCGGGTGGCGTTTAGGGACATGTAATGATGCGAGGGACTTGGGACTTGAGTTTACTCCCCATGAATAAACTTATACAAGAGTTTTTGGTCCAAAACACCCATTCCCCATGAGTTTACGGCCGTAAACTCATGGTAGGGTGGTTTATGGTGCAAATTTGGGTCATAAATGGATTTGGACACTTGGAAATGCTTGGATTAATTTTTCTTAAGGCTTGGATTGAATTAAAAACATCATTTACAATACATAAGGGAGTTTACGACCTAGGCATAGGGTCTTTGGCCTTAAACTCTCAAATCTCCAAGATTTAGTGTTTTTAAGGTGTTAAAATCAATCACATGTGATTCTAAAAATTCCCACAAGCCTAGAAATGAGTTTAAGGCACCATTTGACACGTTTTTATGAGTTTACAGCCATGAGACATGTTCTATGGCCGTAAACTCTCAAATGTGGGGTTTTGATGTTTGTAAAGCCTTAAAACTATTTTTGGTTGGTCCTTTGATTTATTCCAAGGCTTTTGGTGGTGTTGGATGGCTTTCAAACACCCTAGAATTGGATTTGTACCGTGTTTCATGGAGTTTACGGCCCAAGCACAAGCCTTGGCCATAAAATCATGTAAGTCTCCCAAAAATCACGTTTCAAGTGTCCAAATGCAAAGATCTATGTTCTATAATTCATAACTAAGACATATGAGTGGTTTGGAAGGGTTTAAGGGCATGAAAACCCTAGATATATGAGTTTACGACCCAAGAATGATCCTTGGCCGTAAACTCCTTCAAATGACTCAAAATCCAAGTTTAAAGTGTTATAAGTCCAATTCATAAAGCCATCTAGCCATATCTAAGGTCCAATTGTGCTTAGGAAGGGTTTTTGAGCTCCAAAACCCATGATATATGAGTTTACGGCCTAGGATGGTTCCATGGCCATAAAATCATGATAATGGTCATATTTCATGCTTTGAACTCGAATTTGAAGGCTAGGAATGTTACATAACAAGCTAGTGGAAGTACCTCAAAGATTTGGAGCTTAAAATTGATGATTTGGACCTTTAAACTTGGATTTAGGAGAGATGTTAGAGAGTGAGTAGAGAGAGGAAGAAAAAGCTTCAAATGAGTGCTTAGATAACTTTAAATAGTGTCTAAGTTTTGGACACGGTGGAATTCTACCCGATACCGGCATTAAACGTGGCTTTTGGTCGCACCCGATTAAGTTACCGTCACCCGGCGGGAATGTTTCTAACTTTTTGAAATAAATACTTTTGGGTTAATTTCATGAGTTCCGAAGGGATTTGGACACTCATTAAATTATGATAACATATAAATTTAAATAATTAACCCGAAGCGAGAACGAAACGAATCGATTGACGGCGAAGTCTCACGGGTAGAACAAGTTTTCGATGATGGAAAACTTCGGGTTGTTACATTATCCCCCCGTTAGAGGGAATTTCGTCCCAAAATTCAAAGATTTGAACTCAAATTTCAACTTGAAAAGAGAATCGTGGCAGAGTTTACTGCTTCGGATCTTCACGCTTCCACGTGGAATCGAGTATCCACTAGACGTTCCAGTGAACCCTCACTATCGGGAAGCGTCTAGGTTTCGTTGGGTAGATATTTCAAAAAGACCGAGACGTGACATACCATAGGAATGTTTCTAAGTTTCGAGGTTAATCGAAGTTTGTATATTACGAGATTAATCCTAATGAGGATTTCGAAAAGTTCTACATTTAGGGAGAGATTCGAATGAATAGATAACAGTTTATCTTTCTAGGTTAGAGTTGAAAAAGAACTACAAGCGAAATGATCGTCGAAAAGGAATATACCTAGGGCAACTGTGGGATCGGTGGATGTCTCACCTTGTCCTATAGCTAGGACTCTTCCAGAGTTGCCAACTATTGTTTCATTGGGGCAGTTTTTCTTATAATGCTCGACGTTTCCGCAACCATAACAGACTTGATTAATGCCCGCTCCGGGAGCTTGATTTGTTGGTGTTCTACAATTCCGTGCAAGGTGACCCTCTTGGCCAGAATTTTTGCAAAGTTTTATACAACAGGGACCGGGGATATAGTGGTGCTAACTGCACTGGTAACACCACGGGAGGACACCGGCATATCCGGTAATAGGTGCTCGAGCTGAGGAACCGATGACGGGTACAACAGCAGGGGTAGTGGCAGTGTGGACTGTCACCATTTGTTGTTTCTTCGAGTACTCCTGGGAAGGCTGATATTTATCCCCTACCTCCCAGTACTTTCATTTCTCACCACTTCTTTCTGTCGGCTCAGGAGTGGTGGCTGCTTCCTCTACGTCCTCACTATGGTCAATCAAGATTTGCGCTAGGCATTTGGCGCTGTCGTATGTATCCGGCCTCGCAGCTAAGACGTTCCCTTTGGTTGGCTGGGTTAATCCCCAGATAAACCTCTCAATCTTTTTACTTTCAGGGGTAACCATCCCTGGACAAAGAAGTGCTAAGTCATCGAATCTGGATGTGTAGGCAGCGATATCAGAACCTTTCATCTTCAGATTCCAAAGTTCATGCTCCAATTTTTGGATTTCACCCCGAGGGCAATACTCAGCGTGTAGAAGTTCCTTCATAACTTCCCAACCCATAGCATTGGCTACAGGTAGAGTTAGAGATTTGACTCGGCTGTTCCACCAAGTCAGGGCTTTGTTGGTGAGAGTGCAAGCGGCAAACTTCACTTTGTCGGATTCTGAACAAGCACAGATCTCGAAGATGGATTCGATTCTTTCTAACCATCGAGTTAAAGCAATGACACCTCCTGTGCCATCGAAGAATGTAGGTTTTGCATGCATAAAGTCTTTATAGGAACACTCCTTTCGGTGTCCCTGGCTATTTTCCTGGTTTTGAGGTTGGGGACCACCTCCCGAACTATCGGGGTTCGTTTGTGACATGGCTGCTGAAAATGCTGCAGTTAAAACTGACTGAAGGGTTGCCAGGTCGATTTGAAGAGAAGGTGGTGTTTGAGGAGGGTTGCTGTTGTTCTGCGAGCTAGGTCTCTTTCTTGGAGGCATCTTGATCTAATAAGATCAGGAAGAGAGGATGATAAGCCCTCTAAGTTGAATCAAGAGATATGATACAAAGGATATCTCTTTATGGCATACATAGAATTCTATTAAGCGATAAAGCAGGAAGGATTTATCAAACAGATAAATTATCGCTAAAGAAATGATTAAGGAGTAACACTAGGATGAGAAACTCTATAACGGATTTGGCTCGAGAAATAATCCCATAATATTTCATGATTCGCTGCAGCGACGACTCATTGTTTGGGTATTGGGTAAGTCTTAGGCATGTTGCGTACCACAGTCACTCCCAAGCACATGTTGGCCGTGTCTTGCATGAATATAGTTGGCCAGGCTATATTGATACTAGACACGACTACATAACTGCCCAGGTTTAACCGCAGTTTACAACACCCATTGACTTATGTTTTGTTCTACTTGTAGTTACGGATTTTCGACTATCGGGTATACTTGTATATTTTTGAAAATACTTATATTTTAGGTATACTTTTAATTCAGAGCATTTAGGCCCTTTAGTGTTTATAGTTTTATACAATGTACGGTTTGGTATACTCCATTCACTATAAACAAGGGCTCTGATACCAATCTGTCACACCCTGAAAACCGAAGGCGGAAACGTCTCCGAGGTGGACTACCAAGTTGAGTATCAAATCCAATGTACATAGTAAGCAAAGTAAACAACCATTACATTACATATCAAAGTTTACATTTGTTCAAAAGTAAAGTTGTACATTCATATTACATAGTATATATGAACAAAAGTAGAGACGATTCTTCTGTACACTCCGTCTTCTCCAAAAGATTCGCTAGGTACCTGTCTAATGTGGACCTGAGAATACAAGCAGTTTGAAAATCAGCATAAAGCTGGTGAGTTCATAAGATGGTTGCTTTGTGAAAATGTACGAGTTTCCTTTTGTTTATCAAAAAGTTGTTATCCAAGAAGATCCCATATTTTTTTAAGAGAGAAGGTTAATTGATTGTTAGGTTACACGATTCTGGTTATGTTTAACTATGAACCCAGGAAAGTCCCATACTTTCCTAATTGTACATTACTAGTTGTGAAATATGTAATGGTATTCGGTTTGCTACTCTTTCTAGTTATATAAGTGTTACCCAGGAAAGCCCCATGGTTTCCTGCATGTTGGTTTCTAATGTGAAAGATGTTAAAGATGTAAAAGATATAAAAGTGATTAGGTAATGTTTTGTTTTCCCCAGGAAAACCCCATGTTTCCCTGACTGTGTGTGTGTGTGTCTTTACTGGTTACGATGATATTCAGTATTCTTCTTCTTAAACATATTCGTGTACTTATTCGTCCTCGTATTCGTATTCGTTACTGTATTCGTTTCTCTATTCTTACTCCTATTAATTTTCGTATTCGCATTCGTATTCGAAGTCTTATTCGTATTCATATTCGTAGTCGCATTCCTATCCTTAATCCTACTCCTAATACTATTCGTATTTGTATTCGTATTCGTATTTGTATTCGCAGTCGTATTCGTATTCGTATTCGTAGTCGCAATCCTATCCCTAATCCTACTCCTAATACTATTCGTAGTCGTATTCGTATTCGTATTCGTATTCGCAGTCGTATTCGTATTCGTATTCGTTCTGTTCCTAATTATAGTTTCGTTATCCATTTTGTTCCTAGTTATAGATGTGTTATTCGTTCTGTTTCTAGTTATAGCTTCGTATTCGTTTTCGTTTTCGTAATTAGTTATCATTGGAAATTAGTAAGTTAGTCGTAGTTTATGAAACATAGTTTAGATTAGGGCATTTCATCGAGATATCTATGATTTGTTTGAAATCTAAATTCGTAATTCGAACTATTTGATAAACACAATTATTGATATTAGAACATATAGAATGAAAACGATTTAACTGAAAACAATAAGTTTGAGTACAAGTTTTCCTTGTACTTTTGCTTGTATTCCCCCCCTGAAAACAGTGAAAACAGTTGAAAAAGGGTAGGGGTATGAACTCACCGGACGAGAAATGTGGCGAATTCGGATGCTAAGTGTTGGTCCGGGACTTGTAAACACGCGAGGTTCCTAATTATGATGTAAAGATACACATTTGTATCTAATTAGGACTTAGATTGATTGTTGGATAGGGACAATTGCTTCAAGTCACGAAAACACTCCGATACAATTGTTTGGAGGGATCCGGGTGGCGTTTAGGGACATGTAATGATGCGAGGGACTTGGGACTTGAGTTTACTCCCCATGAATAAACTTATACAAGAATTTTTGGTCCAAAACACCCATTCCCCATGAGTTTACGGCCGTAAACTCATGGTAGGGTGGTTTATGGTGCAAATTTGGGTCATAAATGGATATGGACACTTGGAAATGCTTGGATTAATTTTTCTTAAGGCTTGGATTGAATTAAAAACATCATTTACAATACATAAGGGAGTTTACGACCTAGGCATAGGGACTTTGGCCGTAAACTCTCAAATCTCCAAGATTTAGTGTTTTTAAGGTGTTAAAATCAATCACATGTGATTCTAAAAATTCCCACAAGCCTAGAAATGAGTTTAAGGCACCATTTGATACCTTTTTATGAGTTTACGGCCATGAGACATGTTCTGTGGCCGTAAACTCTCAAATGTGGGGTTTTGATGTTTGTAAAGCCTTGGCCGTTGGATGGCTTTCAAACACCCTAGAATTGGATTTGTACCGTGTTTCATGGAGTTTATGGCCCAAGCACAAGCCTTGGCTGTAAACTCATGTAGGTCTCCCAAAAATCATGTTTCAAGTGTCCAAATGCAATGATCTATGTTCTATAATTCATAACTATGACATATGAGTGGTTTGGAAGGGTTTAAGGGCATGAAAACCCTAGATATATGAGTTTACGGCCCAAGAATGATCCTTGGCCGTAAACTCCTTCAAATGACTCAAAATCCAAGTTTAAAATGTTATAAGTCCAATTCATAAAGCCATCTAGCCATATCTAAGGTCCAATTGTGCTTAGGAAGGGTTTTTGAGCTCCAAAACCCATGATATATGAGTTTACGGCCTAGGATGGTTCCATGGACGTAAACTCATGATTATGGTCATATTTCATGCTTTGAACTCGAATTTGAAGGCTCGGAATGTTACATAACAAGCTAGGGGAAGTACCTCAAAGATTTGGAGCTTAAAATTGATGATTTGGACCTTTAAACTTGGATTTAGGAGAGATGTTAGAGAGAGAGTAGAGAGTGGAAGAAAAAGCTTCAAGTGAGGGCTTAGATAACTTTAAATAGTGTCTAAGTTTTGGACACGGTGGAATTCTACCCGATAGCGGCATTAAACGCGGCTTTTGGTCGCACCCGATTAAGTTACCGTCACCCGGCGGGAATGTTTCTAACTTTTTGAAATAAATACTTTTGGGTTAATTTCATGAGTTCCTAAGGGATTTGGACACTCATTAAATTATGATAACATATAAATTTAATTAATTAACCCAAAGCGAGAACGAAACGAATCGATTGACGGCGAAGTCTCACGGGTAGAATAAGTTTTCGACGATGTGAAACTTCGGGTTGTTACATACACCAAATCTTCATTCTATCTCTCTCTCTCTCTCTCTCTCTCTCTCATTTTCTGAAGCCGTTCTACGTCCCGAGCCCGACGATCATGAGCCGTTGACCCTTTTTAGATTCTATCTACTCCTGCTACTAAGGTGACTGCATATTTATTTTCATCTTACGCATAGATATGAAATATTTTATATAAATTATATGCTAGGTGTGCATATTGTCTGTATACTTGTTATCTATGTTTGACGAACACTGTTATACATGTTTTAAATGATTTAAATTGTATATGTATTTTATATCTACAAATATGTTGGGGTAAAACATGGGTAGATGAAATAGTTGGTGCGTGATGAAATAAAATGATGAGAGGCCTCGATGTTGTTGTTGATCCAGTCGTCTAGCAGAGTATAGATGACAACCACGGACTATTTTAGATAGTCAAGTGGAACGCTTGCAGGCCCGCAACCTGTAGGTGTTTGTGAACGATGTGTTCACTGGTGTACTCTATCCCCCTCATGGTTGCCTTACGAAAATTTATTATTGAGGAAACCCCTTAGCAGTAGTGCCCATCCCGATGATAATTCATAGGCTAGATCCCTTACGATAGGTGTTTTAGGGATGTAAAGTGACGATAATAGGAATGGGTAATCGGGTTATGGTTGGTTGATGAAATTAATAAACAAACTTATTGCGGGTTGAAAACCTTATGTGCTCACCAGCCTCCCAAGCCTGACCCACTCAGTTTTCTCATATACAGGTAATGGAAAGAGAGCACATGAGTGATGATCTGATGAGAGATCAATGGATTATAGGCTACTAGAATAAATAGATATTATAATGCCTATTTTGTTTATGTTTATTCTTTTGATCTGTATTAAGAATGATATCCCAAAGTTTTTAATATAATACATTTCTAAGGAAATTCTTTGATAAATTCTTTTTCATATTTTTTTTGGGAACAAATTCCGCATTATATTTCTTTAAAAATATACTTTTGATTTTCAAATAAAGCATAAACAAATCGGTCTTTTCTGGCCGTGAATTTGGGGATGTCACAAGTTTGACAATCGTTTAGTAAAAGGCACGCAAGGACCCGATTGTTGTGACTGGTTTATATGTCATCAACTCTAGACTTGCACATATATTATCTGATTCTAGTGCCTCAGATTCTTTTGTTGTAAGGTCCTGAAAATGGATCTTACTAGTGATGAACAACAAATACAATCAATTAGCAATAAGAACACGAAGAATTAAGAATCAACAAGCTTGCACACTCCTTTCGATTAAGAATAATGTCAGGTACAACTTGTGGTTACAACATCCGTGAACTATGAGGCATGGACAACTAACATACGAACTAATACACCTCTATATATACTATACCTAGGCCGCCTTGGGTTTACGACTGTAAATAGGTTTACGGTCGTAAACTCACTGCTAGCCGTAAACAAACAAAATGCTACCAAAATGCTATAACTTGACCAAAAGAACCTATTACATAGAAAGCCTAGACCAAACCACGAATTAGACCCTTCAATCTTCCCTTTGGTTTGGTGCTAGCTTTAACTCATTCTTTGTCCATGATCATTACATCATCCACCCCCATAGCTCCATTCCACATCCACTTGTTGATGATTTTAGCAACCATCGTGGTATATTCCTTCGTAGCAGTCTCAAAAATCTCCTTAGCAACCTAAATCTGGAAATGACTCAAATGAAGAATGTCCCACTTTCTGAATTCGAGTAAATCCCTTCTGTCATATAAGCAAATGCACCCCTCATTTAATTTGATGTCAACGGCAGCTGTGGTTTCATCAAACACCGAGTAATGCATAGAAGTTAGAGAACCATCTGGGTAATCCTGAAGCACTGGAATTTGTTTGACCAGTTTTGTGGCAGGCCACATCACCACCTGAAGCAGTTTGTCAGTCTTAGGATCAAGAATATCAGGATGATCCAATATCGCATACTCAACAGTCTTCATAGCTGGAAATCCCTTCTTTACTTGGTCTTCCAGAAAGTGCTTTAAGTTTGATGCTTGCTGATTATTAGTAGGGCTTGAGAACGGAGACTGAGAAAGCTCAGAAAGATCCACTTTGGTCCAGGACTTAAAATCATGACAATCCATGTATAGCTCCGTGTTGCCGCTCTTTCTGTGAACAATCCACATTTTCAGTGGATCATGAAAACCCCAAGATGTAATACCCGACCTATCACCATACTTGTCTCTAAACATTACGGTTTCAAGATCCGTAACAATGACAGTGGATCGATTTCTCGGTGCATTCTTGTCGAGATTCGTCTTGAATAAGATTTGTCCCCTCTTAGCAACTTTTTCTTGTCTATCTCGAATGATCTCTGAAATATGTGGGGCATGAGCAGGCTCTTCTATAAAACGATTCACCACTCGAGAAGTTTGAGCGGTTGTCACATCTATAGGATGGGCTTAGGAATGTAGATCAATTCTTTGCTCATCTGCGAATGTCTTATACTTATCACCAAAATCTTCTTCAAGCTTCTTTTTGAGGTTAAAGTAGCTAGAGGTCAAGAGATCAAAATGATCCTGAAGCTCATAAATTTTCTTGGACTTAATTTCTTTATCCTCTTTAAGATCATTAACTTGAATATTCAAGTTCAAATTCTCAGTCAAAAGATCTTCAACACGAATATTCAGCTTGATGTTTCTCTAATCTAGCACAGTCACCTTTTCCTGGAGATCATCGATCACAAAGACATTTTCTCTTGGTTGATCTTCACAGAAAGCTATTCCCTTACCCTTAGAAGAGGAGCAACAACCTGTTCTTGAGCAATATGCTAAGCTAGACGAACAAAAGCTGCATCAAGATCAGTTCTTGGAGGTGAGAATCCCAGTGGAACTGAGGAGCCACCTGCTTTAAATAGTGTGTTGGGGCCTTCATTTAAAGGTTCAATGGTTACTATAGCTGGAGTGATAGATGGAATGAACGGCAAACCCTGAGACAAGCCAGAATCCAGATGCTCATATCTAGGGTCTAGTCTTCTTCTTTTGGACGGAGGTGACGTGGTCTGTTTTGTTGAAAAATCACCCTAAAGTGGCTCTGATATAGGTGAAATAATATCAAGGGGAGGAATCCCTGATACAGTTACCATTGGTGTTGAAGAAATAGCCACTTGATCTGTAATAATGGGAGTTGATTCGTGAACGTCTTCAAAATCCCTACTCTCCGTTGCTATGGGAGCAACATCACTGAGATTATGTAGCAATGATTTGAGGTTGACAGTTGACAGAAAATCATCATTGGTACCAAAATTTGCTGGAATTTCATCTTTGTCGAAACCTGTGAGATCGAGGTCTTCAAGTTGATTAGGCTCAGCAGTGTGCTTAGAAGATCCTTCATTATAATCACCCTCAACTTGAACATTTTGTAGGTTATGCTCTTCTGCAACTGACACAACAGGATAAGCAATTTCCTCTCCTTCTTGACCCAATACAGCGATCACATCGACTTTTGAAATTATCCGTTCTGATGAAGTATGCTCTGAAGAAATCTTGTCTGACGATCCATGAGACTCAGTGGCTTCGTTTGTGTCAGCAAATCGTCCAAACTTGACCAATGGATACAACTCCTGAAAGATCACATTTCCCTTGCGATTTTGGTTAATGAGCCCAATGGTGTGAGGGCCCAAAGACTTCATGTTGTGTGTTTCTGCATCCTTAACCAAGTTGGGAAATTTTTTGTTGATGAACAACTGAATGAATTTGGGATACAACAGGAAGGTATCCCGGTTAGAGGCAGTAATGTTAACCACAAATTCATCTAGGATAAACCTAGAAAAATTGAAACCGATCCCTGCGGCAAGAGAAAAAATAGCGCCCGTGTTTCTCTAGGATATCTCATCAGTACTGAACCTTCTGCCGGAGATACAACTCACGAACACGTGGGCTAGAAATCTCCAATATGGCGGCAAAAGTTTCTTCAATGTTGGTGGAGTGGTACCATCGTATCCCATCTTCTTTAGAATTGTTTGAGCATCACCACTACCAATCTCCGTAGGAAAAGTAGGAATGTTGTTAATCAGCAGAGTCTCTCTCACAAAGGTCTCATCAATGACAATCTTGCATCCTTGAACGATCGCATCTATAATGACAGCTCCATTATCGTCCCTTGTCATTTCGGCAGTCTGCCAAAACTCACAAATCATTTTCTGATAAACGGTTGTGTTCATTGAAATGGAAGAGGCCAAGCAGCATTCTCACATTCCGTGAATCATTGATTTTAAATCCTGATGAGCCACCGGTGGGTCAGCATGAACCATCGCCAAATTGTGCATTTTTGCGAATTTTAAAGCTTCCATTTTGTCTGCACTAAAACATATCGTGTATGACAAGAGAGAAAAATGAGCAATTAAAAATTTAATTGATATAATTTTTGACCCCAAAATAAATTATTTTAATTTTTTAATTAATTTTTATTTAAAATAGAATTTTGGTCAAAGTCAAAGTTTGCACTCAACGAGGGTTTATGGCCATAAAACCTCGACTGTATCCTATGACCGTAAGGAGGGGAGTTTACGGCTGCAAGCTCTTCACAGCCGTAAGCTTCGACCGTAAACTACGGCAATCATTTTTTGTCTATTTCAGGCTCAAATCTCATCAAATCACTGAACGAAATGCATATTCACGGTCGAAAACGATATACCTTGAAAGCTATCGGAGTAATTTTATAAAAATCGAGAATTTTTTTTCGAGGAGAGAGAGAGAGAGAGTGGGAGAGTTTGCAGCCGGAATCTGAAGAATGAGGAGGATCCCGGCTGTAAACCTCTTTTATACCCACCTTTACTTTACCTGATGTCCACACAGTATAAGGTAGGATCCAACACAGTCCAAATTTTTTCAAAAATTTAAAAATAAAACCTTTTGAGGATTAATATTAAAACTAAAATTAAAATTAAAATTAAAAATAAAGTAAAATAAAACTAAAATAAAATAGAATAAAACTAATTCTGCAAAATTTAAAAATGATTAAGAAATAATAATTTTTTAATTTTTTTAATTTTTTAATTTTAACATTTAACAAGATAAAATAAAATTAAAATTAAAAATAAAAACAAAAATAAAAATAAAATAAAATAAATTAAAATAAGATAAATTAAATTAAATGGAAATAACTTCCAATAAAATATACAACTTAAAATTAGTTACTAAGAATAATTTGTGACGTTGGGATCAAAGTTGTTGGATAGCCCTATTCCACTTATCGGTACCCTTATTTTCACGTCTTCGTCTGAATGATCGCCAGTACTGTGGTCCATTTAAACACGAAACATTTGTGACATTATTTTAGACAATTTACCAATAATATGACAATTTTGGCCTTTATTATTAAGTAAATTTCTTAGGGACCATTTTGCTGATGACAACCAGGGATATTGTTGTCCACCTAAATTGATCAGCGAGATCTACAGACGATCTGTATATGTTCAATTTTAATTGTAGTAGAACGTATTTCCCGCTTTCTGATATGCCCCACCCATCAAGGATTTCCAGAATACTCCTTACATCAGGTGAGTAGACAATTATTAAGAGAGAAGGTAGATTTAGAATGCATATGCTGTACATCCAGGTCGGATCTCTTCCAATCACGCAAAGGACGAAACATATGACTAACTGAGGTTTTTAGAGGGATTGAGAAGAGAATGGTGCATATACTGTGTAGCAGGTCGGATTTTGAGTCACGCAAAGGAGACAGTATATGGTTAACAGATAGAAAGAACTGCATAGAGAGAATATGCAGAGAGCTAGAATTGCATATGTTACAGTCCAGGTCGGATCTTTCGATCACATAGAGGAGGAAACATATGACTAACAAACAGAGAGAAAGAAAATAACCTTCTACAGACCTAATTTATCGGAATTCCCGAGTCACCCCATCTAACCAGAATTAAGGAAACAATCTGCACATCGAAGAAACATGAATCTACAGTTCTAGATACGGGTTCTTTAGTGTGACCAGTAGATCCCCGTATATATCTCCCTGCTCAACCTATCCGAGAGTCGTATTGTCAGGCTAAATGGATCTAACTAGATTGATGTGTGTCAAGTCCTTGAATTGCTTAAGTTTTAATACTACCTAGTCAAGTACGTTAAAAATTTTGTGCCTACTAACGCATCGAACACAGAGCTCTGACAATTCAACTTAGGTACGTTACGCAAATTCAGATTGCCCGTTATCACTTGCTGATTTCATTTCCCATCACAACATCTGCAAACAAGACTATCAGCAATATTTTTAATTTTCTGAATTTTTTTTATTGTTTTTGTGTAAGTCCCTAAAAATGCCTGTGTATCAATCAGATCCGTTTGATGGTGCGGAATCCCAATCAAACGGATGATGTCAGATCAAATAGAAGAAGACAGGAGAAGAATAATATGAATCTATGTATGATAAGATTAGAATGATGATCCGGATACAAGATTCACACACACAAAGCTTCTCTCTAGTTTCTCTCTCTAGAACACCTTCAAAAGCACACACTTAAGCTCTTTGGTGTTCATCATCATTTCCTCAAACCCCTCACCCCTATATATACTGGACTAGGCGACAAACTGAGTTTACGGCCGTAAACACCCATTGGATCGTAAACACATATACAATACATAAAAATACAATTTCTCAGAAAAGCAAAGTATAAACCAAAATATTGACCCAACAATCTCCCCCTTGGTTTATAGCTTTCTTTTCTTTGATTTTTGAATTTTTCTTATTTTATTATTATTATTATTATAATCAGTTTTAATTTTTAATTCTCCCCTAATACTTAAATTAGAAGAAACTATGACAAATTTAACAAAAATAAAAATGATATCTAACTTTAAGAGTGATTTGGGATAAAAGTTTTTAGACAACATTTATCCACTTGTTCGTACCTTCTATCTTCACGTCTTTGTCTGGTCGATCGTCGATATTGTTGTCTACTTAAACACGAAAAATTGTGACAAATTTAGGACATACTATTTGTTACAAGACAAGGTGAACTTAAGTTGCTAGATATTATATCTGATCCTAATTCCTTAAATACTATGTCTTAAGGATTATTCATCTGACGACGACCAGGAATATTGTTGTCCACCTAAATTGAGCAGTGAGATCTATAGACAATCTGTATGAGTTCAATTTTAAGTGTACTGGAACATGTTTCCCGCTTCCAGATATGCCTCGGTAATCAAGGACTTCCAGAGTACTCCTTACATCGGGTGAGCAGACAACCATTCAGAGAGAAGATAGATTCAGAATTCTATTACTTATTACTTCAGAGGGATTGTGAATAAGAAGGTTGCATAACCAGGTCGGATTAGAAGTCACGCAAAGGAGACAGCATCTAGCTAACAGATAAGAGGAATTTCATATATATAACTTGTAGAGAAATATAGTTTCATATGTTGTGTACCAGGTCGGATGGTTAGTCACGCAAAGGAGACAACATATGACTAACAGATAGAAAGAAAGAAAACAATTTTCTACAGACCTAATTTATCGGAATTTAGCAGTCGCCCTATCCAACCAGAATTAAGGACAAAATCCGCACATCGAGGAAAAGTTAAGCCACGGTTCCAAGTATGGGTTCAATTAATGTGACGAGTGGATTCCCATATATATCTCCCTGCTCAACCTATCCGAGCGTCGTATTTTCAGGCTGAACGGATCTAACTAGGTCAAAATTTGTCAAGTCTATAAATTACCTATGTTCAACTTTTCTTCGTCATGTCCATTTTAAATTTTTTCGTGCCTACCGACGCATCAAACCAGAGCATAGACCCTTCAACTTTGGGTACGTTATGCAGACTCAGGTTGCCTGTTATCACTTGATAATATCACTTCCCAAAACATCTCCGTCAGGCACATTTGTAACGCCCGTAGATCCGGGCTAGTCAATTTAGAGGTAAAAGGGGTCGAAAATAACTTTTTGACAAAAGATTATTTAGAATAAATAAACTTAACCAAGTTGTAGAATATGTCACAAGGTTTCCATACATATAAAGAGCATCAAAATCGGAGTTATAACGAAGAAGTTATGACCCGTCGAAGTTTCGCAACGGAACCGGGACGACACCGGGAAGCGTAAATAGTGATTTTACGATGGAGGACTTTTTAGCCTTAGTGATCTAAACGAAAGTCGTAAAATATTTTAAACCAAGAAAATCCATAAAAAGAACGCCAAAATCTGACTTCGTATGAAGAAGTTATGATTTTTCTAAGATTCGGCTTAGCAGTGCACGACCCCAAACTCGAATTTTAGTTCGAGCGGTTTTTGCTTACATGAATTAAATGAGATTTGAATATTTCATTAATAGGAACTTAACAGTAAAAAGACAGACGAAAACAGAGTCCGTATGAAGGAGTTACGAATTCTTCACGGTCATTTAACAGTCTAAACGCCTTGTACTGTTAAATTTAAGATCGGTCGAGAATTAGCTGACGGAGTCAAAATGAAAGTTGTAGATATTATTTTTACCTATGCATGGATATAAAGAACGTTAAAAAAAGAGGTCGTATGTGAAAGTTACGGATTTTAGAAATGGGAAGTATGCTGTGCGAAAATGGATGATGTGGCACAATCTTGGCCATTGCTTTCTCCCCAAGTGTTGCCACTAGATGGTGACATGTGGCACCAAGTTCAGACATTTTCACCCTATAAATAGAACCTCTCCCACCCTCATTTTCTTCACACCTTTCTCATTCTTTCTTCTCTTTACTCTCTCTCTAGAACCTCTCTCTTTCCCCGAAACCCCCCAAAAATCCTAGGGAACCTCCCTAGCACAAGGCGGAAGCCCCTGAGTGCTCGGCGGCTCCATGAAGAAGAGATTTTCTACATGGGAATGCTTCTCCAAGCAAAGCTTGGTTTTCTATAAAAACCCGCTGTAAGTGAGCTACGCCTACGCTATTTTTAATATAGTTATTATTTAATTATATTAACGTTATTTACAACATATAATAAGTAATTGAGCTATTATTATGGGTTCTATAAGTATTATTTAACGGTTATATAATAGTAATAATAGCTATACTATTAATTAGTCTCGGTGAATAATAGACTAAACTCTAGTGGTAATAATAGTAGGTTTCGTCGAAGGAAATTATTTTTTTTCAAGAAGTGAAGCGCTGTCTAAGTTCGGAATCACCACCATTTCAAGTGAGTGCATAGTTACTTTCATCTTACACATAGATATGAAGTATTTAATATATATTACGTGTTGTGAGTGCATAGTTACTTTCATCTTACACATAGATATGAAGTATTTTATATAAACTACGTGCTATGTGTGCATATTATCTGTATACTTGCTGTCTATGTTGGATGAATGTTTTTATACATGTTTTAGATGATTTAAATTGTATACGTATTTTATATACATGAATATGTTGGGTATGATACGGGTAGATGAATGATGAGAGATAAAAGATGATGTGAGTAAACATTGGCAGCTATAGACTTAGTGTCTAACTAATAAACAATCGCAACTATGGACTTAGTGCCTATTGGACAAACACCGGTAGCTATGGATTTAATACCTGTTAAGGAATTGGTAGCTATGGACTTAGTACCTATTAGATAAACACTGGTAGCTATGGATTTAGTACCCGATGAATAGACTATAGCAGCTATGGAATTAGTGCTTTATGAATGAACATTGATAGCTATGGATTTAGTGTCAGTCCTATAATCATGGAAGTAAGGGACTTCGGAATAAAATGCAGAATAGATGACTCTTAGGATAAATCCTTAAGAGTAAAGAAGATAATGGGGATGGGTAATTAGGTTTCTTGTTTGATTGTTTAAACATAATAATTATACTATTGTGGGTTGAAAACCATATGTACTCACCAGGTTTCCCAACCTAACCCACTCAATTTATTTATATCACAGGTGTTGATATGAAGTCACATTACACTGAGAGATTAAAGAGATGTAGATCACTAGTGTAAATAAATGTAAGTTCTGTTTATGCTTATGTTCCTGTATTGACGATGACATCCCAAATGTTTTAAAATGAATAAAATACGTTTCTTTGAAAATGTTTTAATAACGTATTTATCGTGTTTTTCTGGGAACGAATTCCGCAACATTTTTAATAAAAGAAGAACTCTGATTTTTATAAAGCATAAACAAAATCGGTCTTTTCTGGCCGTGAAAATGGGGATGTCACAGTTGGTATCAGAGCATTAGTTTAAGAGAACTAGGAATATGAATTTATTTCTAGACTTAAACTTAGAATGCTAAGCAATGATTATGAGGTGTGAGCACTAGCTTAATTTTGGAATGATGCCTAAATTGCTTTTATGTGCTAAATGATTAGTTATGATATAGTTTGATCAGATCTATGGTCTGTTGCCGACCGGATCTGGAAAACTTATGTGTTTAGGATTCTAAACGTACGGATATGATATTAGAACTAGCATATAAACGTTTTGGAGTGATAAGGATGATTTAAACGACAATCCTAAATAAAGATCTAGATTCACCTTATTCGGTGTATAGATCAAGATGGTAAGGACCCGTAGTGGAAACGTAAACGCAAATGGAAATAGGAACCAACCCCCTCAACCCCTTGTGGTTTAGCAAATACTTGTTGTAGAAGAAGTTGCACCTGAGCCAGTCACCATGGATGCAGTTCAAGCCTTGATTCGGGCTATGCTAGCTGAACAAAGGGAAGAAATGAGACAGATGTTCCATGAAAATAGGGATGAACCTACCATACATGTTGAGCCGACCGAGCCAAGACATACCTTCTCGAATTCAATGCGATCATCCGATCGAAAATGTTATTGGTCGGCTGTGTGATGGAGTTAAAACCAGAAGTCAGAGTGGGGATGTTAATGAATGTCTTTACTCTTGCTTTATATCTCAAATTGAGCCCAAAAATATTGAAATGGCTCTAAATGATCCCAGTTGGGTAGACACGATGCATAAAGAGCTAAATCAATTTGGCAAACTGGGGGTCTAGAAACTGGTTGAGTTACCAAAAGGGAAATGGTCTCTTGACACACGTTGGGTCTATCGTAATAAACAAGATGATTCTGGTGTAATCGTTCGAAATAAAGCGTGATTGGTGGTCCGAGGGTTTCGACAAATCGAGGGTCTTGATTATACTGAGGTGTATGCTCCCGTGGCTTGTCTGGAGGCTATTCGAATTTTTCTCGCGTATGTTTCCTATCAAAATTTCACGGTCTACCAGATGGATGTCAAGACTGCCTTCCTGTACGGCGACGTGAAGGAAGAAATTTATGTTGATCAACCCCCTAGGTTTCTTGACTCAAAGATCCCTAATCATGTCTACAAGTTGGACAAAGCATTGTATGGGTTACATCAAGCTCCTCGAGCATGGTATGCAACCCTAACAAAGCACTTGCTCGAACATGTCTACTCTCGCGGTACCATTGATCAAACTTTATTCATCAAGCATGTGGGTGATGATCAGATACTGGTTCAGATCTATGTTGATGACATCATCTTCGGGTCCACATGTTCAAAGCTTTGCAAAGAGTTTGAAAGCGTCATGAAGAAGAGATTTGAGATGAGTTCTCTAGGTGAAATGACTATGTTTTTGGGGCATCAAGTCAATCAAAATTCAACCGGAATCCTACTACATCAAGCAAAGTATGTTGAAGATATTCTTGAGAAATTTGGATTTTCAGATGCGAAACCTGCTTCCACTCCCATGGCTGAAAGACCCCTGCTGACTCCAGATATTGATGGTAAATCTGTAGATCAAACTCACTACAGATCGATGACCGGTTCCTTGATGTATCTGACTGCAAGTCGTCCTGACATCATGTTTATAGTGTGTCAATGTGCTGGCTATCAGGCTAATCCTAAACTTTCACATCTTATTGCTGTCTAAAGAATTTTTTGTTATATCAAAGGAAGTCTAAAACTGGGTCTTTGGTATCCGAAAAATTCTGAATTTAACTTATATGCTTTTGCTGACAGTAATTATGGAGGCTGTGAGCTTGACAGGAAATCAACATCAGGTGGGTGTCAGTTTCTTGGTGATAGACTGGTATCGTGGCAATGCAAGAAACAACATACGGTATCTACTTCTACAGCAGAAGCGGAATACGTTGCTGCCTCGGCAGGCTGTTCTCAAGTTATCTGGATCCAACATCAGGTATTGGATTACGGTCTGAACTATCTAGAAACCGCAATTCACTGTGATAATGAGGCCGCTATACAAACAACAAAAAATCATGTCCAACATTCCAAAACCAAGCACATTGACATCAAAATTCATTTCATCAGAGATTGTTTTGAGCGCTCGCTCATCCGGCTAGAACAGGTTCCTACCGCTAGCAATGTGGTGGATTTGTTCACTAAGCCATTTAACAAAGCTCGATTCGATGTGCTTGTGGGATTTTTAAAAATGATTCGTTTTGAGGATTAAATTTTGTTTTTAGGACAGTTTAAATTTGCGCATTTACTTTCGTTTCTCTCCTATGCACAAATTTAGGGGGAGAAATAAAATCAAAAATAAAATTTGAAAATTTTCAAAAATCCAAAAACATTAGAAAATCAGAAAATCAAAAAAAAATTACGTTGGTTATGAAATGTACTTGAAGGAGATGTTTTGGGAAGTGATATTATCAAGTAATAACAGGCAACCCGAGTCTGCGTAACGTACCCAAAGTTGAAGGGTCTATGCTCTGGTTTGATGCGTCGGTAGGCAAGGAAGATTCTAAATGGACTTGACTAGGAGAGTTGAACTTAGGAAATTTATAGAGTTGACAATATTTGGCCTAGTTAGATCCGTTCAGCCTGACAATACGACACTTAGATAGGTTGAGCAGGGAGATATATATATATATATATATATATATATATATATATATATATATATATATATATATATATATATATATGGTAATTTACTCGTCATATTAATTGAACCCGTACTTGGAACCGTGGTTTAACTTTTCCTCGATGTGCGGATTTTATCCTTAATTCCAGTTGGATGGGGAGACTGGTAAATTCCGATAAATTAGGTTTGTAGAAAATCGTTTTCTTTCTTTCTGTCTGTTAGTCATATGTTGTCTCCTTTGCGTGACTAACCATCCGACCTGGTACACAACATATGTAACTCTCTTTCTCTGCAAGTTATATATATATATATATATATATATATATATATATATATATATATATATGAAATCCTCTTATCTGTTAGCCATATGCTGTCTCCTTTGAGTGACTTCTAATCTGACCTGGTACACAGCATATGCAACCTTCTTCACAATCCCTCTGAAGTAACAAGTAATATAATTCTGAATCTATCTTCTCTGTGAATGGTTGTCTGCTCACCCGATGTAAGGAGTACTCTGGAAGTCCTTGATTACCGGGGCATATCTGAAAGCGGGAAACATGTTCCAGTACACTTAAAATTGAACTCATAGAGATTGTCTATAGATCTCGCTGCTCAATTTAGGTGGACAACAATATCCCTGGTCGTCGTCAGATGAATGGTCCTTAAGACATAGTATTTAAGGAATTAGGATCAGATATAATATATACGAACTTAAGTTCACCTTGTCTTGTAACAAATAGTATGTCCTAAATTTGTCACAATTTTTCGTGTTTAAATGAACAACAATACCGACGATCGACCAGACAAAGACGTGAAGATAGAAGGTACGTTCAAGTGGATAAAAGCTGTCTAAAAACTTTGATCCCAAATCACTCTTAAAGTTAGATATCATTTTTATTTTTGTTAAATTTGTCATAGTTTCTTTTAATTTAAATATTAGGGGAGAATTAAAATTTAAAAGTAATTATAATAAAAAAAATCAAAAAAATTCAAAAATCAAAGAAAAAAAATAATTAAAAATCCAAAAAAATAGTGTTATTTTTGTTTTATTTCTTGTTTAGAAAATCAAAAATCCAAAAATATTTTTGTGTGCTAAGTTTTCTTTTAGTTTTGTTTTGTCTTGAAAAGTGATTTCAGGTATAGATAACACTCATGTAGTTTGTGTTGAAGACTTCTGAGCTAAAGCCTCGTCCGTGAGCATCGAAGAATTCGCATTCGAAGGAGCAAGAAATGAAGATTATTCTTTCAACATTCAATCCTTCAACCCCAGAATCAGGGTGAAGCTGAAATTGAAGAATATGTGACGGATTGCATTGAAGCCTCCTCAATTTGTCTGCTACTATCTTTGTACCTGCTGAAGTGATCTAGAAGTTCAGTTCCCTCTGATGTTCTCTCTGAAGATTCTCAAGATGAAAGCGCTATCTTTCAAGAATCAATACATCAATCCTCCTCACCCAATGTACGTTTAGTGCCAAATACTAAAGAAAAGGCCAACTGCTCAAGATGAAGTCATTCATTGAAGATTCATCAAGTTTATCTGGAAGCTGTGAAGAAATTGAAGATTAATGCTGAAGCCAAGCTCTCGATGAAGATTAACAAGAAAAGCCAGCTACTTTTTAAGGGGAGCTGGTTGGGTCGTTTAAGAAAAGAAAGGAAAGCTATAAACCAAGGGGGAGATTTTTGGGTCAATATTTTGGTTTATACTTTGCTTTTCTGAGAAATTGTATTTTTATGTATTGTATATGTGTTTATGGTCCAATGGGTGTTTACGGCCGTAAACTTAGTTTGCGGCCTAGTTCAGTATATATAGGGGTAAGGGGTTTGAGGAAATGATGATGAACACTAAGGAGCTTAAGTGTGTGCTTTTGAAGGTGTTCTAGAGAGAGAAAACTAGAAAGAAGCTTTGTGTGTGTGGATCTTGTATCCGGATCATTATTCTAATCATATCATACATAGATTTATATTATTCTTCTCCTCTCTTATTCTATTTGATCTGACATCATCCGTTTGATTGGGATTCCGCACCATCAAACGGATTTGATTGATACACAGGCATTTTTGGGGACTTACAGAACTCATGGTATAGGATGCTAAGTGTCAAGTGAGGACTTGACCATACACGCGAATCCAATTTATCATGTAATGATACATTCAAGTATCTAGTTAGTCATTTAATAACTAATTATGCAATTAAGGACATCATAATTTATGAAAACAGTTTGCTACAAGTGCTATGAGTACCAAGGGTTGCATATAAAGATATTATGGCCTCACGTTGGAGTTTACTCCTCAAATGGTGGCCCTTAGGGGTGTTTATGGTTTCTGGACCACTTCCCAAATGAGTTTACTGCCGTAAACTCTTGGAAGTGGTTTCATTAGGTGTTCAATGGTCCTAAACCACTCAAGGAATTATGCTAGATTTGAATCAAGGGCTTAGGAAGTGACTAGGGCTCAAAATGACCCTTCTTTGGAGTTTATGGTCCTTGGACCACTCCGTGGCAGTTTACCATAGTAAACACATGGATTTACAACCGTAAACTCATGTTTGACCATTTCTTTAATGTTTTGGTGGTTCTATCTTATGCATGCAAGGTTCTAGTCACTTATACAAGCCATAGAAGGTGTTAAGGGCACTTAAACACCATTGGAAGGTGTTTACGGTTTTGGGAGACCTTCCCAAACTGTAAACTCATATGAACATCGGGATTTTCATGATTTTCGAGTGTAAACACGTTCATATTAAGCACACAAGAAGTTAAGGAAAGTGTACTTACGATCTAGGAGCTTGAATGATCGATTTTGGCCAAGAACACTAGTGTGTGTTCTTGGTGTTCTTGAAGAACACTTTAAGATCTAAGAAAAGAGAAGATTTCCATGGATGAAATCGAGTATAAACAGTAGATAAGGTGTTATATGAACGAATATAGGAAGAAAATGCTTACATTTTGGTGGATTTTACGGAAAAGTGATATGATACTTGAGAGAGAATCTTGAGTGTTCTTGAGGTGGGAAGTGAAATGTGAAGAATGCAGGGTAAACTCATGCTATATGCATGATTGCATGCCAATGGGAGTTTATGGCACAAACACCCTTGTTTCGCCGTAAACACTTAGCCAAGGTGTTTATTGATTAATTGTTATACAATACACTTAACAAACACTTCCATTTATTTGTTCGTTTGACGAAGATTTAAAATAAAATACTCAAACGGACTTAAAACTGGCCAAAATGTTTTGAGATGAATTTGGCAATTTTTTTTGATGTGCTTGATTGCGGAGTTTATTCAAATGAAAAATTCGGGTTGTCACATCATCCCCCCGTTAGAGGGAATTTCGTCCCGAAATTAGAGTTCAAGCATACACAGATGCAATTGAGCGACTCAAAAGATAAGGATGCTTTAGACTCAACATGTCTTCTCGCTCCTAGATGAGTTTGGGTCTTCTCTTGGCGTTCCATCGAATCTTTACTAACGGAATGTGGATTTGTTTTAGTCACTTGACCTCTCGGTCCATGATCCCTATAGCTTCCTCTACGAAGTTAGGCTCTCATTGATTTTGATATTGACGAGTGGGATTTCGAGAGTCACGTCGGACAAGCACTTTTACAAGTCTAAGACGTGGATAGGCTCCGGTGGAATTTATGGAATTCCAACAAAAGTTGTGGTCCGATGGGCGTTAGACCAATTCTTTTCAAGAATCTCGGATGGTCCTACACTATTGGGAAGATAGAGTTTTTCAGTACTTAGAACATAATGTACTTCTATGGTGAGATCATCACTGGCATGATCGCCATTTTGAAGTTCCAAAAGTTCTCTCTTACTAGGGTGTAGTCCCTGGGTTGGTTCTTAGTGTTGGGTTATGAGCATTCTAACACTCCTAAGTGTACATGCAACCCTAA
Organism: Lactuca saligna; assembly: GCF_052625555.1. Taxonomy (NCBI): domain Eukaryota; kingdom Viridiplantae; phylum Streptophyta; class Magnoliopsida; order Asterales; family Asteraceae; genus Lactuca; species Lactuca saligna. Next base: position 169,702,440 of record NC_136417.1, on the reverse strand, counting down.
ATACCTTGGATCTATGTTTTCTCTATTATACATGCAAATATGAACATCCAAGGTATTATCCTAATCTAGCATACAAAACTATCAATATAACAAGATAGAATACATACCTCTTTGATGTAGAATGTCTTCATGAAGCTTGAGTACCTAGTGCCCCAAGTGTGACACCTCAAATGGTTCACACATCACCAAATACACTTGGAATAACTTGAGAGAATTCTACACTTCATGAAAATCGGCTAGCCCTTTCTTACTCTCACTAGTGGCCGATTTTGGTCAAGAATAAGATCTTTATATAGTGTTACAATTAGGGTAAACTCTAATTGTCATGACTTTCCATTTCCTTGGATCCATGGGTTCAAAAACCCCATGGAGCATCCATGGACCATCCTATGGGTTTTAGCTCAACTTGATTATCCATAGAGCATTTGCCCACTATACAAGTATGGATGATTTACCCAATCAACCCATATATTTAATTAGTCTTCTTTTGATCACTTAATTAATCCTAGATTAATTCTTGATCAATACTAATTAAATAATATCATTATTCTTATTATTAATATACTAGAACTTATAATATATTAATAACCATAAGTGTCTTATTTCTCTCATTATAGTCTATCCAAGTGCATGATGCCATGCAACCCAAATGGACCATGCCGGGTCGGGTCAAGTGTTACCAATTATAGTTATGGACTTAGACATTAATCCAACAGTCTCCCACTTGGATAAGTCTAAAACTATTATTGCATATGACTTCAGGAACCAACTGGCAATCGTAGCTCTCAAAAGCTTCTGTCGAACTCTTGACCTTGTAGATGAACTCTGACCTTTGTCAATGACTTGTCCATTAGATAAGGGATCATATATTCCTCCATTCTAGATATCGTATGGACTGATACATGGATTATAATCATTCTCTCTGTCCATTTGTTGTTTCCCGATTTCCGATTTATGACGACTGACTAATTGAACAAATCAAATCAGTCCTGGCCCGGCCGAGCACTTCCATTTGTCATCATCAAATCATCAAGGGGCCCATAGATATCACTTTTATGCCGAAGGTAAAACGGATGGATAAACTTCGACTCATATGGATTGTTCTACTACTTGTTGAAGGTAAAAGGAATGGATAAACTTCATGCAATCAATGTACAACCAACTCATAGTAACAACTCATATCTCTAGGTTTGAAGAATATAAGATATTATCGTCTCATGATCACTCATGATAAAATCCATGAAGTGATTCCAATGAGCGTGGGTTGAATCCAATACTCAGAACTTATGAGCACTCATGAGTGTTGTAGCCATTTGTCCAACACCTTAGACCTCTACAAGCCAACCCATGACAGTCTTAATTCATACCTACATCCAACATATGACCGACTGTGGATGGTTTGAATAACTTAGTCAATCCGGAAGAATAACCTAGTTTATTCGGGAAGTCAAAACATGCAAAATGAAACACAATAATAATTGAATCCAATATGGTATCAAAACCTATGAACATAAATAGAACACCTTTTATTTATCACCATATGATTACACATTATTCATTGTATACTGTTTCAGCTATCAACTTTATTCTTGAATTTAAAACAATAGTTGTCCCATGCTCCAAGCATGTACACTATGTTTTCTAAACACTAGTCATGCCATACACCAAGTATGCATACTATGTTTGTCTATGATCTTTACTTTGTGAACTAGATCAATTGAACATAACTTCAATGATTCTCTTTTCACACTCCCAAATCCTTACTGCAAATGCAAGAATTCCAAATTCATGCCATTTACTGAAATCTGTTAGATTCTAAACTTGTATGCATTGATCCTCTTGTAATGGTTATGCACAAAGTCATAAAGTCTTGACAACAACCATTATAGAGCATTCCAAAGGAGATCAGCTCCTTGGAAACATCCTTCTTGCATTAAGTTTCCTTAATCTTACACAGATTGAAAATTCTAACTTTGAAACATTTCCAGATTCCATTTTGACTATCACTTCTGAACAAGAGTTGCCTCCTTACAGATTATGTCAATATGGTCCTTCCAGAATTATCACTATACTTCCAACTGTCATTGAGCAACCAATCTTTGGTAAACCTTAGATTGTCCTCGACAATTGTTTAATCCTTTTAGTCATATCCAGTTCTAAACCTTTTCCCTTCTTAATGCCCCAGGCATTTGGAAAATTATAGAAAGGATGAATATAGCACATGTAATCGATCCAATATCCGAAGCATATGGGACACGATTCATGATGTCTCACATAAAGACTAAACCCGTCTTTTTCTATAACATTTCCATTTCTATTTGCCAAGTTCTCATAATTCAGATTATGAAAAGGGATGCCGTAATCATAATCCAATTTAAGAACGCAAATAATGGACCCATGTACAGAATTTCCTTATGTTGAGCCATTCCAACATGAAATTCATATATATCCTTGACTAAATGATTAAAACCTCACGATCTAAGCTTATAGATTTGAGATGAAGTATAATTTCCTCTCCCTTAATTATAGCAAAACAACTTTTTCCCAATTGAAACCTTTTGTTTTCTATAATTAACATTGCTAACATGATGATTATTAGCATAACACTTATGCTCCCACTAGCTTTGACATGTACTCAGAAATCAGCTGGACTTCTAGAAATCAATACTTTATTGACTTTCTTACCAAAGTTCAGATTTCTGATACTGGATTGTTTTGATAGAGCTTTATCAAAATCATACACCTTCCCTTAGATAGCACACTTGTGTGTCTAAACAATTATGAAGAGGGATGCCGTAATCATAATGCTTAGACCTTTTTGCCACTTCTCACAAGTCCAGGTTAGTGTGCCGGTAAACCACACACGCTCCACTAACGACTTTGAGAATGCAAATATCACAATTTCTATCTAACTAAAATCTACTTAGTGAAAGTGTTTCCTCACCATCATTTTCATGAATCGGAGAGAAACCTTATGACACTTAGATTTAATGGTGTATGTGTTCTTATCCATGTGAATTGTCAAAAACATAGTCACACGACAAGGATAATGACAAATCCAAACTCATATGGACTGAACTCAATCTTAACTTCTTGACACCTGGCAGCTCAAGGGCCTGCCATTGCTTCCAAGTTGTTGTGCAACACATTAAGAACTCTAAGAACTCATATGCAAAACCAACTTTAACTGGAATGGGCACAGAATATGTCAACACGATAGGTCATAAACCTCAAGTTATGTGCTAGTGAGGAACTTTAGGTTCTATTCTTGATTAGTTCTTGAGACTTTCAAGACCTTTAAGACTCCCACTATCCTCTTGACCTATAAGACTCCCTTGTCAAACATCCAAGAGATAGTACGGATTCTAATCAAGATAAACACTTCACACAATTGGCCTTAGTTGGTCTTTGTTTTATCCAAAACATCACAACTTACCAATTTCAAATGTACAAGAGTAGAAAACTTTTACTCTTACATTTGACACGTGTTTTAAACCTTCTTAAAGACATGTCACTCAAATTACAATCTTGGAGTATGACTCTAAGACTTGTATTGGAACATAGTATGACTCATCTTCATGATTTAACCATTTAAAAAATTCAAGATCCCTTCTTCTTAGTCATAAGAATGCACTAAGACATCCTTAGAGAACTAATTTTTGATATGGTTTCTTAATCATTAAGATGACCACAAAACTGATACTAAAGTACTCTCCCATCTTTTCAGATTTGAGAAACTTTTATCCTTCTGCCTAATTTGATTCTTCTTATTCGCTCTGCCTTACATTGGAACCTTTTCCAATGTCTCAGAATTACACTTAAGCTTGTAAGTATAACCATATTTTACTGAACTTTAGTAAACTATGACGAATAGCCTTATCAATTTTTTGTGGTGGACTTAATCAGTGCACATGACTGTGTACTCGATCCCTTAGTCCATTACTTGACTCACACATCCATGTGAACAAGTAATTAGTCTTAATTTTTTCAATACTTGAAAGTTCTCATTCATCATGCTATACAACTTGCATGATTCCAAGTCCCGGTCCAATTAAGACTTTGGTGATGAGAATCTTTCCTTATTTGGTAAATTTACACATTACCACAAATGAAAGAATCAATTACGTATTTCCACTCTTGCTATTAATGGAATCATATAAGCAACAATTTTTTTTTCCTCAAATGCCATTGTAAGGATATTTTAAAATAAATAAAATCAAAATTTTCTTTTATTTTAAAACTATGCGGAAAAACTTATCCATACAATCCATATGAAAACTTGTTGTTATCTATTCCTTAGCAATATCTCATAACTCCTAAGAAGTAGCTCAAGAATCCGATTTTCAAACTACGCGATAGAAATCCATCTATGCGATCAGCTTCAGCATATTCTTTCTTTAAGTTCCTTTACTTTTCTTTGATTCTTAAAACATTACCATGTGACCCAGTCACATCATGTATCAGGAATCTCAGAATAGAAACTTAACAGAGTTAGATAGTGGACTTTACCTGAAGTAGAGTCAAATTTATTGACTTTAACATCCTTAGGTAAATTTGGCAGCTTCGCAACTAATGACCCTTTCTTTGGCAATATAAACATATGGACCCTTTGATAATGGTACACGGGACTATCACAAACTTAGCTTTTCTCTTTACCATTTGGTCAACCGAGTTGACTATGGCCGATCCCTTTCCATTGGGAAGAGAATGATTTTTTGGATTTCCTGTGTCACTATTGTCAATGTCCATCAAGTTTTAAGGAAGTTGATCTTAACAAATAGATAAGATCATTAAGGGTCTTGTCATAGTATGTTTCATAGGTGTTCCAAAAGAACTCATTATGTGACTTAGAAAGTAGTTAAACCTACAACTTTCTCAAGACTTTGACACCCAACTCTCCCGGCTTGTCAATATGTGACTACATCTCCAAGATGTGACCACACCAAGACCTTTACTTGCCAATAGGGCTCGAGTGACCTAAAACTTTTCAAGAGCTTGTGGGTTAGGGAGAATAATCGGAGGAGGTGAAAGAAGTATGATTTCCAAGGGACATCATCTTCATTTAGGAAAGCTTGTTTCAAGAGATTTGGGAAGATCATAAATGTCTAAACCAGACATGTTATGGGAGATATTCAAGATAGTTGATTTATAGTCCTTAATATGACACCCAATATGAAATATTAAGGCTAGGACCCAACAAACTATTTTATAACTTAGAAGAGGTATGCCGTAATCCAAGCTATAAAATATTTGAAGGTAGGTGAATGACGATTCACCAATTTCAACCAAGATAAACGAAATGTATTATTAGGTTTTAATTGGTTTTGAAACTCCTAGATCTTTTGAGAATCATTGAACTATTCAATGGCATGTTTCAATCTCGAGTGTGCCCTTCAGGTTTTGTGACTGGGATGCCGAGGATCACAAAACAAGGTGTGAAGTAACCATGCAAATTACTTGGTACCCTTAATAAATTACCCCTCAATCGATGTGCCGGTTAACCACACACGCTCCATCGATACTATGATAAATATTAAGTCACCCTTTACCTACCTTGTTAAGTCCAAGTTAGTGTGCCGGTTAACCACACACGCTCCACTAATGACTTAAACAAAGTGCAAAGTGTAATTTCATGGATTAGCACCTTATTCACATTTTCCTAAGTAACTAAGATTGGGAATTATTAAGAGTTTAGTTACATAGTATTTATCATTAATACTTTTAATGAAGGGAGAATTATAGTCCTGTCAAACCCGTTCGGCTAACGACCCTCCACCAGTCAAGCAAGCAGTGGGTGAGAGTGGACACCCATTAAGTTGCCATTTTATAGGAAACAACCATATACCCACCTTATAGACCGGCTTCGTGAATGAGGCGTACTAGCGGTAAGACCGACTTTACTCTTATAAATGTATATATTATTAACTTAAAATATTATAAAGTATAAGGGTTGAATTTTAACTTTTAAAATTCTAAGGGCTAACTTGGAATTAAAGTATTCATAAGAGAAAACTTTACAAATTCCAAAACTTGAGGGCAAGTTTTGAAACTATTCAAAACTAATTAATTCCATAACTTATGTGTTTAAAGTAGTTGTAATCCAAAAACTCTTCAAGTTCGATAACTTGAGGACAAATTATGGAAGACTTTAAACTAATAAAGAATTAACTTTTCTTTATTTTTATAACTTAAGCAATTAATTAAGGTTACACTTTTACTCTTTAATGAAGTGACTCTTGAACTTCCATAACTTGAGGACAAGTTATGGAGTCATAAAAAAAATATTCAATGACACAAGACTTTTCATTTTGTAACCATTGCCAACTTTTATGAGTTTTATGAGTCTTTAATGTGACTTTTCATGTAACTTGAGGACAAGTTACATTAACACATTTTATACTCAACTCTTAGATTAATTTGGATTGAAAACAACTTTTTCACTCAACTTTTCTATTAATCTAAGCAACTCATAAGAACAAGATAATTCAAATCAAACTTTTTCATGTAATTAGTCTAAACCTTAAACTAATACAAAACATGAATCTATTGACAATTATCTCTTTGAAAATGGATTAGCATGAACATTACCACATCAAAAAACAAGTTTATAAGTTCAAAACAACTTAGTGTAATGTTCCTAGTCCATTTCTAGCCAAAAACTCGAAAATATGATGTCTGGGGGTCCAACTCGTCGAGTGCATGAACCAACTCGGCAAGTTGGATCGAATTGATCACATTTTAGGCATGGACTCGCCGAGTCTCCTGATGGACTCGTCGAGTCTGATGATCAGACAGCAACAAATTCGTTTTTTCAGCTTCTATTGCAGGTATAACAAGAAAACAAGCCTAGGCTCTGATACCACTGTTGGGTTATGAGCATTCTAACACTCCTAGGTGTACATGCAACCCTAAATACCTTGGATCTATGTTTTCTCTATTATACATGCAAATATGAACATCCAAGGTATTATCCTAATCTAGCATACAAAACTATCAATATAACAAGATAGAATACATACCTCTTTGATGTAGAATGTCTTCATGAAGCTTGAGTGCCAAGTGCCCCAAGTGTGACACCTCAAATGGTTCACACAACACCAAATACACTTGGAATAACTTGAGAGAATTCTACACTTCATGAAAATCAGCTAGCCCTTTCTTACTCTCACTAGTGGCCGATTTTGGTCAAGAATAAGATCTTTATATAGTGTTACAATTAGGGTAAACTCTAATTGTCATGAATTTCCATTTCCTTGGATCCATGGGTTCAAATACCCCATGGAGCATCCATGGACCATCCTATGGGTTTTAGCCCAACTTGATTATCCATAGAGCATTAGCCCACTATACAAGTATGGATGATTTACACAATCAACCCATATATTTAATTAGTCTTCTTTTGATCACTTAATTAATCCTAGATTAATTCTTGATCAATACTAATTAAATAATATCATTATTCTTATTATTAATATACTAGAACTTATAATATATTAATAACCATAAGTGTCTTATTTCTCTCATTATAGTCTATCCAAGTGCATGATGCCATGCAACACAAATGGACCATGCCGGGTTGGGTCAAGTCTTACCAATTATAGTTATGGACTTAGATATTAATCCAACACTTACAAGGCTCAGACCGTCTTCTGATTCGTATTTCCAACTGATTGGCTTTCGAAGGATTTTTTTTGGATCATCGAATGTATTGGCTATGTAATGGTATCTATTGGTTGCGTGGCATCTATCCTGACCTAGTGCAAAATGGACATGCACTTCTAACTCTTGAGGTGTCTGTAATGAAAACTCTCAAGGTCGGTATGATAGGGATTTTACCAGATGATTCTTAGAAAATTTAAATTTTCATCATTGTCTAACAGATGCTTTCACAGTATGATTCCTAACTTGCAAAGAATCATTCTCTTACTCGCTTTGTTGTTTCATGGATAACAGTCCCTGGTTAGGGCTAACTTCATCCTTAGGGATTTCTGAAATGGTTGGCTATCTCAGGAGGTGATTCTACTATCTCTTTAGAGATAGTATTCTTTGGAACACCTAGTAGCCCAACAAATATCTAAGACATGCCCCAATAAGGTGTCGGCTCTCTCTCCAGCTTGTAGGAAGCGTGTGTTCTTGGAAAACTCATCGACTAGAACCTAAACCAGTGTCGAGTCTTAGGAAGTGTTAGAATGCTCAAAACGCATGCCATGCTAGTTAGGAAATAACCTTGAAAAAGAAATTTGCATGTATATAGAGAAAACATAGATTCAAGGTTCTTAGGGTTGCATGTACACTTAGGAAGTGTTAGAATACTCAAAACGCATCAGTGGTATCAGAGCCGAGGATTGTTTTCTGTATACTTGATGCAAAATTGATTGAAACGAAAAATTCTGCACTCTGACGACCGGACTCGCCGAGTTCATGGGGAGGACTCGGCTAGTCCATGAAAAAATTCATCCTACTCGTCGAGTAGGATCATGCACTCGACGAGTAGGAGCGTGTTGGGCAGTTTTTCATATTTTGTTGCTAAAAATGGATTAAAATCATTATCCCAATCTATTTTGGACTTGTAAAATCTGTTTTTCAAAATTGATAATGATTATGTTAACCCATTTTACATGATTTTTATCAATTTTCAAGTATTGTATATGTTTATATGATTTCATATGGGCTGAGACATATTTTCCTCAATTGTAGATATCATATGGGCTGAGACATGGATTATAATCATTCTCTCTATCCATTTGTTGTTTCCCGATTTCAAATTTACGACGACCGACTAATTGAACAAATCAAATCAGTCCAGGCTTGGCCAAGTAGTTAGGGTGTTATCACTAAGGGTAAAAGGAATGGATAAACTTCGACTCATATGCTTGTTCTACTACTTGTTGAATCATACACAAAGTCATGTTTTATAGAACCGAGTTACCAAATGCATTTTCGTGCAATCAATGTATAACCAAATCATAGGCAAGAAATCATATCTCTAGGTTTGAATAATATAAGATATTATCGTCTCATGATCACTCGTGATAAAATCCATGAAGTGATTCAAATGAGCATGGGTTGAATCCAATACTTAGAACTTATGAGCACTCATGAATGTTGTAGAAACTCTTGCTATGTCCATTACCTTGGACATCTACCAACCAATTTCATGACAATGTTCACTCATATCTACTTCCAACATATGACCGACCATGGATGGTTGAATAACTTAGTCATTCAGGAAGAATGACCTAGTTAATTTGGAAGTCAAAACATGTAAAGTGAAACATAAGAATAATACTAATCCTATATGACCCCAACACTTTGAGAGTAAATAAAACACGTTTTATCTAAACACCATATTGATTACTGTGATAACCATCAAAATTAAAGTGGGTTCTAAATTTGACTAGACTTAGTTACACACATTGGCACTACATGTACTAGACTTAGTAACTAGAAGCTAAGTTATACCCTACTAGAAACTTGGAAACAATTAGAATCAATGGATAGTGTACTTAAATTTCACATTGATATGTGAATTTTACTACTACTTAACTGTAGTGGCTATCCTTATTCGGGCCACTCTTTGACTCAAACATCTTTTCATGAATCATATATATACATTATGCACTTGACCTAGTAGTAGAAATTAGGTCGGAGTCTCATAGAAACTTAAGTCACCGTTGTAGATTAGGACTAGTATAATTGATTCCTCAATTTCGCTTGAATCTCGGAATCACTACATAGAATGCCAATAAACCGATAGAAATAAATTACAAACGTTATTTATAACTATAAAAGAGTTATAATACCATAAGATAATTTAAAGTCTCAAATATTCTATTTATTTTGATATTCTAAGTTTATTAAACTCCAAAACCCTAAAAGCCATAAAAACTCATATTTATAAACTTTAACCTTAAAAATTTCTATAAAAATAATTATGAAACTTATAATATGATCTTATGATAATAAAAATTATGAGAATGCAATTAATAAAAATAAAATTTAAATCATTAGTATTTAACCTTATTTCTATGCAAAACAATCAAGGTTTTGTGAATGAAAATTAAAATAAGGTGCATATTTTATAAAAAGTTGATATTTTTATAAAATCAAGTTATAATTTTATAAAATTTAAGAGAGGGAGACCCTCTCTCCACTCCAAAGTCGGACTCCCTCCTCCCAAGATGCCTCTCCTCTTCCCAACACAAAATGATTATTCTTCTCTCTCACACTCCATCTTCCCTCATTTTCTCTCATTTCTCTCTCACACTCTCACACACATTTTCTCTCTTCCTTCCACTATGAACCACGAAATTCTACAGCCAACATGTCCAAGAACACTCAAGATACTCAAAATCTTCATCATCTAATGGTGTTCATTAAGTTAGAACATGATTTCCTTTCACTTTCCTTCAAGTTTTCATGGATTTTCTTTCATTTCTTTGTTCTTCTACACCATTCTAATGAAAGATCATGAACACATAAACATACACACACACAAACTCACAGTTTTGATGATGATGGTGGTAGGATTTCACCCAAAAACAATATGCATGTTGTTAATGGTGAACTCCAAGAACCAAAACCTAAGTTAAAATCGACATAATGCCTTTTATACAAGTTTTGGGTAAAAATCACCACATGCATCCAAAGTTTTCTATCAAAAACAATTTTTGAAAATTTCAAACTAATGAATGGTCTTCAAAACAACTTGCATGTGATGATCTTCAAGCTTAGATGCTTGATGATCAAAGTTGTTGTTAAAAAGATTTCAAATATGTTAATGAAAGATTTATTTCCAAATAAATATCTAAAACTCATTTTCTGACAAAATCCAATTTTTCCAAGATTCTCATCAATAAAATAAGATGCTCTATAAATTTCCAGAAGATAATTCATTTTTTTCGAATTATTATAATTAATGCAATAAAATAGGGCAATAAATCATATAAAATACTTCTAGAGGCCTATAAATCCGAAATAAACTCGTGGATGACCCCCACGGTGAATAATGAGCTCTCATTAAATTTCATCGATTTATGTTGCTGTTTAGTATGATTTTCCATTTTCTCTTTGTTTGGGTATAATAAATCACAAAACCACTTTAGAAAGTCTGAAAATTGTATCTAAAATTTTTTGCAGCTCTTACCTGTGGTTGGAGACCCAGAAAACTAATTTCAGAATTTTTCATCATGCCTTCCTATTTTTTCCAGTTTTTGGTAATTATAATGGCCTAAAAATAGGAAAATTAGTTCTAATTATCCAAAAATAGTTCTATTTTTTCCAATTTTTTGTTACATAAAAATTTTGATGATTTTTCTCTACTGTATACTATGTTTCTGCTGTCTTCTAAGGTTAAATACACTTAAATACACATAAATAAACAAAACTGGATTATACAATATGAAAACCACTTTTGGTATTTTTCCCATATTATTTACACTATAAATGATGTTACAAAAATTTTTGGTAATTTATTTTAACTGATAATTATTTATTCTTCATCTAATGATTATTTAATGGCGATAAAACAAGAAAAAATAGTAATACCCACTGAAAAATATCTTTTATATTTTTCCCAGCCTAATTATGTATAATAACAGTTAAATAAAAAGTTTGGATAAGTTTGGAAACTGTTTTCTATTTATTTCAATTTTTATTAGAATAAATGCATAAAAATCATAAAAATTGAATAAACAGTTTAGAAACCCATTTTCATATTTTTCACAGATTAAGTATGTGTGATGACATTACTATAAAAAGTTAGGGGCATTTTCTTAACTGATTTCTATTTTTCATGATTTTTATATATTTAGAGAATTAAATTTATGAAAAATGGGTATGCATATCCATAATCCATGAAAAATTATCTAGTAGTCTTTAAACACATTGAGAACCAAAATCTGAAGTTTGGTAATTTTTATTAACTGTTTAGTATTTTTCATAATTTTATGGTTATTCAAGAAACTAAAGTGGTGAAAAATAGTTAGACAAACCAAAAACTCAAGAAAATTTATCTTGAGGTCTTTGACTTCAATTAAAACTAAAATGCAAAGCTTGGGAAATTTTAGAACTAAATTGATTTAGTTTTAAATATTTAATCATTGGAACACCTCTAAAATGTTAAATATTAACATTTCAATAATGGAAATTTTCTGCTTAAATTGTTATATAACAATTGATTCTTTGAAACTTAATTTCCATAGAAAAATATTTATAATTTATCAATATTCAATTGTGACTTAGTATTGTCATAATTCTATTGTAGTAGTAAGTATACTAGTGTTACATTTCGATTAGAGACTCACTAGTGAATACCAATATTGTAGGAATCGGTAGTAGTACACGTGGAACATAGTCAAGGCACCATTTGCATCATCTCAATGTATTGTGAGTATTCATACACTCCCCTATTTTCAGTTTTTATGTTTTGGGGTGGAAAAGCATGTCCAGAAAAACTATTATTTACATGTTGTATTTAAATTGATTTGTATCAAACATGATTGCTATTGAATTGCTATGTCTCTCTATGTATGTCTATGCAACACGGAACATGAGAACTTATCGTACTAAGGCCCTCCCCTTATCTCAAACCATTAACTCTTTGAGCCAATGGTCATTATGGATAGCGTTATTAGGAATTGACGACTCCTCACTCGCCCTATTGCTGGAGTGCATGACACCATATTCATCTATGGAACGATAAGCATAGATCTTGATAGGGCTTCATTCATAGGTTTGGTTGAGACTCATTGTTTGCTCATACACATACAAACTCGTTTCTCGTTATAGAAATAAACTTGTTATCAATAATAGCAATCAACTTTGTTTCTCATTATAGCAATGAACTCTATTTCTCATTACAATAACGAACTTTTGCTAGTGGAAACTTATATACATGTTTTAGCAATGAAATTGTATGCTCCTTGTAGCAACAAAATTGATAGCTCATTTTAGCAATGAAACTTGTTTACTCGTTTGAGTAACGAACTTTATCTTCCATGAGAATATGACTGTTGCATCTTATTCGGGTAATATACTTTATCTCTCATGATGACAAAGAACTTTTCTTTTACAAACTTATTTACTCATTTTAACAATATACTTGTATTATTGGAAACTTTTATCAAAACTTTGATTTCAACCCATGGAACCAAGATTATTTTGTTTATTTGTGAGTACTCACCAACAATTTTTATAGTTGACGCTCGTTTTACATGCTTTTTTAGGAATTATAGAGTAAGTGGCACTTAGGGACACTTCACTTTTAGGAGCATTCGCATGTGTTGTATTTCAATTTACATTGTAATTTCTTTTAAAAGTTTTTCAAACCCATTGTAAAATTGTAATGATTTTTAATACTATGGTTGGTGTTGTCTTTTAACTTTTTCTATGAAACCCTTTGTACTGCCACGCCCTGTGTTTCCGCTTTAGCGGGGTGTGACAATTACTCATTATTCATTGTTTCAAATAATCAAATTTATACTTGAATAAAAACACTAGTTGTCCCATGCTCCAAGCATGTACACTATGTTTTTTTTAAACAATAGTTATGCCATACACCAAGTATGCACACTATGTTTTTTTTACGATCCTTACTTTGTGAAATAGACTGATTGAACATAATTCCAATGATTCTCATTTCACACTCCCAAATCTTTATCGAAAAATGTAGGAATTCCAAATTCCTGCCCATTTACCGAAATCTGTTAGATTTTAAACTTATATGCACTGATCATCTATAATGATTATGCATAAAGTCACAAAGACTTGTTACCAGACATTACATAGTATTCCAATGGAGTTCAACTCCATGGAAACGAAGTCTCATATTCCAAGTACATTGCTTTGAACATCCTTCTTGCATTAAGTTTTCTAATCTTACACAAACTGAATAACATTCACCTATGAGAATATTTCCGTATTCCCATTTTGACTCTCACTTCTGAAAAAGAGTTGCTTGTTTTTAGAATATGTCAATATGGTCCTTGCAAAATTAACACTATACTTCCAACTGTCCCTGAGCAACCAATATTTGGTAAACCTTAGATTGTCCTCGACAATTGTTTAATCATTTTAGTCATATCCAATTGTAGACATTTTCCCTTCTTAATGACCCAGGAATTTGGAAAATTTAGAAAGGATAAATATTATAGCGCATGTAATCGATCCTATACCTGAAGCATATGGGACACGATTCATGCTATAGAATTTTTATTTGCCATGTTCTCAAATTTTGACTATGACGAGGGATGCCATAATCATAATCGAATTTTGATAACGCAATATATAGAATTTTCGTATGTTGAACCATTCCAACATAGAATTCTCCAAATTCTAGGTCTCGCTGACCTACTGTCGTAGTTCATTTGGAACCCCTCACGAATTACGGAACCTCTTACGACTTTGACATAAAATGGAATTGACGGGGAAGAGAAGCAAGAGGAAGAAACCTTTGGGATTCCAAGTGAGAGACCAAATCCTTTTGGAAGTCTCACCTTGGGAAGTCTTGATACGCTTCGGAAAGCAGGGAAAGCTAAATCCAAGATAAGTTAAGACCTCCGAGATTCTTGCCAGAATCAGCCCTGTAACTCACAAATTCAACCTACTCGCGAACTCAGTAGCGTACATTTTACCCTCCATGTCTCGAACTTGAAAAATTACCTTTCCGTCAGGACTATTGTAATCCCATTCGACGAGATCAAGTCCAACGAGAGCCTCACCTTCATGGAAGAACATTAGTGACCATGGACCTAGAGGTCAAGCGAACGAAGCAATACCACATCCCATTAGTGAAGGGTCGCCGGAATGCGAACTGAGGACCTGAATTCACTTGGGAGCGCAGGGATTCAATCCATTAGGAAGTATCTCCGTCACTTTGCGCGATTACTTATACCGACTTCCTTACCTAAATTCTAATTTCGGGACGAAATTCCCTCCAACAGGGAGATGATGTTGTTGGGTTTTGAGCATTCTAACACTCCTAAGTGTACATGCATCCCTAAATACCTTGGATCTATGTTTTCTCTATTATACATGCAAATAAGAACATCCAAGGTATTATCTTAATCTAGCATACAAAACAATGAGTGTAACAAGATAGAATACATACCTCTTTGATGTAGAAAGTCTTCATGAAGCTTGAGTGCCTAGTCCCAATAGTGTGGAAGCCTCAAATGGAATCACAATCATCAAAACACTTAGAATAACTTGAGAGAGTTTTACACTTCATGAAATCGGCTAGCCCTCTTCTTCACTTTCTAATGTGATTCTAGTGGCCGATTTTTGTCAAGAATAAGATCTTTATATAGTGTTACAATTAGGGTAAATCCTTAATTGTCATGGCTTTCCATTTCCTTGGATCCATGGGTTCAAATACACCATGGAGCATCCATGGACCATCCTATGGGTTTTAGCCCAACTTGATTATCCATGGAGCATTAGCCCACTATATAAGTATGGATGATTTACACAATCAACCCATATATTTAATAAGTCTTCTTTTGATCACTTAATTAATTCCTAGATTAATTCTTGATCAATACTAATTAAATAATCTTATTATTCTTATTATTAATATACTAGAACTTATAATATATTAATAACCATAAGTGTCTTATTTCTCTCATTATTGTCTATCCAAGTGCATGATGGTATGCAACCCAAATGGACCATGCCGGGTCGGGTCAAGTCTTACCAATTATAGTTATGGACTTAGACATTAAGCCAACAGTCTCCCACTTGGGTAAGTCTAAAACTATTTATTGCGTATGACTTTAGGAACCAACTGGCAATCGTAGCTCTCAAAAGCTTCTGTCGATCTCTGACCTTGTAGATGAACTCTGATCTCATGATATCAGCCGGACAAATACATGGAACAACGTCGTACTTATTGTCTAGCAGTTTGTTTCCCGATTTTCGATTTGTTTGACAAAGAACTTAATCGAACACATCAATTCAGTTCTGACCGGCCGGTACATAGGTCACAACAGAATCATCGAGGGGCCCAGATATCACTTCTATTTCTAGAACTGTGAAAAGGGATGCCGTAATCATAGTCTCAATTGCTTAGACCTTTGCCATTTCTCACAAGTCCATGTTAGTGTGCCGGTTAACTACACGCGCTCCACTAACGACTTTTGAAAATGCAAATAACACAATTGATATCTACGTAAAATCTACTTAGTGAAAGCGTTTCCTCACCATCATTTTCATGAATCGGAGAGAAACCTTATGACACTTAGATTTTATAGTGTATGAGTTCCTATCCATGTGAATTTGTCAAAACCATAATCACAAGACAAGGTTAGTGATAAATTCAGCCTTACATGGATTAAACTTGTTCAATCTTAGTTTCTTGTCACCTTGGTAGCACAAGGCCCACCAATGCTTCCAAGTTGAACTCTGATAACTCACATGCAAATCCAACTTGTTTGAAGTAGGTACAGAAATGAGAATTATGTCAACACGATAGGTTGAAAACCTTAAGTCGCGTGCTAGTGATAAACTACATGTTTTACTCTAGATTAAATCTTGAAACTCTTTTAGGATCTTTAAGGCTCCCACTGTCCTCTTGACATATAAGTTTCCCCAGTCAAGAACCATTCCTTGACAAAACAAATTTTCAAGGGATAGTGCGGATTCTTATCAAGACTAAAACTTCACACAATTGGTCTTAGTTGGTCTTTGTCTCATCCAAGACATCACAACTTACCAATCTCAAATGTACAAGAGTAGAAACATTTCACACTACATTTGATAAGTGTTTTAAGCCTTACTTTATGTCACTCAATGTTACAATCTTGGAGTATGACTCTAAGAATTGTTTTGGAACGAAGTATGACTCATCTTCTTGATTTTAACCAATCCAACAATTCATGACCTCTCTTCTTAGCCATAACAATGCACTAAGACGTCCTTAGAGTATGAATTTGTGATATGGTTTCATAATCATTAAGATGATCATGAAATATGATACTAAAGTACTCTCCCATCTTTTCAGATTTGAGAAACTTTTATCTTTCTGCCTAATTTGATTATTCTCATTTGTTTTGTCATACATTGTATCCTTTCCAATGTTACAGAATTATACTTAACCTTATAAGTATAATCATATTTACTAATCTTTAGTAAATTATGACAAATAAATCTTTGTGGTGGACCTTGACTAGTGCACACTCAGTGTACCTAATTCCTTAGTCCTTCAATTGACTCACATATACATGTGATCAAAGAATTAGTCTTAATTTTTCAAAGATGAAAATTCTCATTCATCATACAATACAACTTGTATGATTCCAAGTTTCTGTCCAATTGAAACTTGGGTGATGAAAACTTTCTTCATTTGGTAAATTCAGACACTACCACAAATGAAAGAATCAAATCCACTTTCCAATATTGCTATTACTGAAAACATATAAGCAACAATTTTCCACAGATGCCATGCTAAGGATATTTTTAAAATAAACAAAATTAAAACCCTTTTTTTTTCTTTTATTTTAAAACTTTGCGTAAAAACTTATCCTTACAATCCACATCAAAACCTTGTTGTTATCTATTCCTAAGTAATATATTATAACTCCTAAGAAGTAGCTCAAGAATCCGATCTTCAAACTACGCGATAGAAATCCATCTACGCGATCAGATTCAGCATATTCTTTCTTAAAGTTTCTTTACCTTTTCTTTGATTCTTAAAACATCACCATGTGACCCAGTCACATCATGTATCAAGAATCTCATAATAGAAACTTAGCAGAGTTAGATAGTGGACTTTACCTGAAGTAGAGTCAAACTTATCGACTTTAACATCCTTAGGTAAATTATGGCAGCTTTGCAACCAATGCCCCTTTCTTTGGCAATGTAAACATATGGACCCTTTGATAATGGTACACGGGACTATCACAGACTTAGTTTTTCTCTTTACCATTTGGTCAACCGAGTTGACTATGGCCGATCCCTTTCCATTGGGAAGAGAATGCTTTTCTGGATTTCCGATGTCACTATTGTCAATGTCCATCAAGTTTTGAGGAAGTTGATCTTAACAAATAGATAAAATCATTAAGGGTCTTGTCATAGTCTTTTTCATAGGTGTTCCAAAACAACTCACTATGTGACTTAGAAAGTGATTGAACCACCAACTTTCTCAAGACTTTGACACCCAACTCTCCCGGCTTCTCAATATGTAACTACATCTCCAAGATGTGACCACACCAAGACCTTTACTTGCCAATAGGGCTCGAGTGACTTTAAACTTTTCAAGAACGTGTGGGTGAGGGATAATAATTGGATGAGATAGAGGAAGTGAAGCATGATGTTGAGGAACATCATCTTCAAGAGATTTGGGAAGATCATAAATGTCTAAAACAGACATGTTTTGGGAGATATTCAAGATAGTTGATTTAAAGTCCATAATATGACACCGAATATGAAATATTAAGGCTAGGACCCAACAAACTATTTTATAACTTAGAAGAGGTATGCCGTAATCCAAGCTATAAAATATTTGAAGGTAGGCGAATAACGATTCACCAATTTCCACCATGAAAAACGAAATAATTTATTAGGTTTTAAATGGATTGAAAATTCCTAGATCTTTTGAGATTCATTGAACTTTTCAATGGCATGTTTCAATCTCGAGTGTGCCCTCTCAAATTTTGTGACTGGGATGCCGAGGATCACAAAACAAGGTGTGAATAACCATACCAATTCACTTGGTACCCTTAATATTATCACCTAATCAATGTGCCGGTTAACCACACACGCTCCATTGATCTATGACAAACATTAAGTCAACCTTCGTGGTCCTTACTAGTCCAAGTTAGTGTGCCGGTTAACCACACACGCTCCACCAACGACTTGGTAAGGTACAAAGTGTGAATTCCATGGGCTAGCACCAAATTCACATTTTTCCTAAAGTAACTAATATTGGGAATTATTAAGATTTTAGTTACTTAGTATTTATCATTAATACTTTTAATGAAGGGAGAATTTAAAGTCATTGTCCTACCCGTTCGGCTAACGACCCTCCACCAGTCAAGCAAGCGGTGGGTGAGAGTGGACACCCATTAAGTCGCCATTTTATAGGCAAGAATCTTATACCCACCTTATAGACCGGTTTCGTGAAGGAGGCCTACTAACGGTAAAACGACTTGTTCTTATACATATATATAATAATTAACCATTAATGTTAGAAATAGTATAAGTGTTGAATTTTAACTCTTTAGAACTCTAAGGGCTAACTTGGAATTAAAGTATTCATAAGTGAAAACTTTTCAAATTCCAAAACTTGAGGGCAAGTTTTGAAACTATTCAAAACTAATTAATTCCATAACTTATGTGTTTAAAGTAGTTTTAATCCAAAAAACTCTTCAATTTCCATAACTTATGGAAGACTTTAAACTAATAAGAGAATTAACTTTTCTTTATTTTTATAACTTATGGAATTAATTAAGGTTACACTTTATTTATTAATGAAGTGACTCTTGAACTTCCATAACTTGAGGACAAGTTATGAAGTCATAAAAAAAAATTCAATGACACAAGACTCTTCATTTTGTAACCATTACCAACTTTTATGAGTTTTATGAGTCTTTAATGTGACTCTTCATGTAACTTGAGGACAAGTTACACAAACACATTTTATACTCAACTCTTAGATTAAAATGTATTGAAAGCAACTTGATGAGATTAAACAAACCTTTAATCTATAAAGATCGATTAGATCTTGAACAAGTAACTAAACAATGACGATATGAACACAATAAAAGAACAAGACAAGATTGAATCAAACGTGTTGAATGATTAAAACAAAATCCTCAGAAGAGCTCGATTAAGAACATCAACTGTAGAGGATTGGAAGGTTACAAGTATGATCAAAGAAACCTTTAGTCGTCTGGAAAATATCGTATTCTCAGATCTCTCAAATCCTTAACCTAATATGCATGCAAGCATAAGCTTATATACAAAGCATAAAAGACACACGGTTGGACAAGCCCAAACCGTAATACAAAGAATTATAAACAAACGATCCCAAAAGACGCAATCTTCTAAGCCCAACAATCTCCCCCTTTGCGTCAATTTGGGGCGAGATCTTCACTCTGTCTTCAAAGCAGATGGCTTCTTTACCGTTTGAAAAATTTTCGGTATCAAAGCTAGAATATGGTGCCTGAAGGTAATATACCAACGAAGCATATCTGTAAAGTTCTTCTTATCTGCTGTTGTATTCTGTTTGCATCGGTGAATGATATTGATGATGTGCTCCAGACACTCTGTAGAGAACAGATGCTTGTCTACCAACGCAAACAGAAACTTGTGCTTATCCCCCCTTGTGAACATAACTGTCAGATTGGAAGAATCAATCTGCCCCAACTTCATTTTATGGACATCTCCGGTTTTGGAAGTGGGCTTGACAGTCGGTTTCTTATTCATCACCTTTGCTATTTCCTAATCCATAGTGGCCAGCTCATGGACATAGGAAGCCAACATTCTTTTAAGATGAGAAAGAATTGGTTCATATTCTCTCTGGTTGGAGAGAAGAATGTTGTATAGCAAGATCCAATCGTGGGGGTTCAGACTGGGAAGATCTGCCAGAGAAATAAGATGTTCGGTGTTGGCAGTTCCTCTGTTGATTTTGAAATTGACGTTTACAAATTTCCCAGCCTGGGTTGGTTTCAATACCTTGACTCTAATAATTTTCTGGGCACTCCAAGTCAAGTACTGAGGTTGACCGAATTTCAGATAGAAATCGATAAGCTCCCTGTCAACCTTCGGGTTCGGATGAGGGACGTTTGCAGTGACATCAAAGCAGTGAAAAGTGAAGGCTTTACGCGTAATGGGCATGTCGAACTGCGAGTCTTTGGAGTTTTCACACTTAAAAGATGCAATCGGTTCCAACCAATAAATAGAAGGAAACTCAATTGCTTGAGTGATGAGTGTGTCTCTGTCCCAATCTGGGAACAGAGTCTTTTTAGCTTGAATTGCCTCCTCATCCTCCCGGATTTTCCTTTCTCTGGCTTCTGCCTCACGAGCTATCTTCAATGTTTCATCAAGCTCTCTATCCCGTTTCTTGCGTTGAAGAGCTTCAGTAATGGTTTCATCTGATTCTGATTCGCTCTCAACTAGGACATGTTTACCAGAACCCGAAGCTACATTACCCTTCGGTTCTTGTTTGGACATACCTTCCTCTCCCCCTTGTCTCGGAAGAACATGCTTCTCCGAGACACCCTTCATTTCACTTAGGATAGTGATCGCCGGAAGGAGTTTCGCCTAGAGATGCGGACGAATAGTGAGGGTTAGGAAGGGATCATGGGAGTCAAGAACACCGGTTAACATATTTTTAACGTCACCAGCGCAACTCTGAAGAACTGCCCGTTGAGTTTGAAGTAAAGTGATTTCTTGTTGTGCCTGGGCCAGTTGAACTTTCTGTAAGTCAATAGTTGCCTGGTGCTTGATAACTTCTTCCTTCAGGGTGCTCTCGGCTGCTAAAGAGGCAAAACGTGAATCCAAAGATTTGAGAATTGAAGTGGATTCAGTTTTGAGGTCAGCACGCAGAGCCTCAAATTTCCTGGTTTCTCCCTGAAGGGTGGCTGCGAACGAGTCTACTGACGCTTGAAATTTGGAAGCATTTGAATCAGCATGAGCCTTGAGAGAATCAAGAAAGATCTGAGTTGTATGAACAACCTTAGAAACTTCCTTAGTGGCTTTGGAGCATGAGGCTGCTGAATTGTCTACAGCATCAGTAGAGCGATCCAAGGCTTCGGTGTAAGTCTGGATTGCTGACTCGATGAAAGCCTTCAGCACAGCACCCCCATATGCTTTACTGTCAGCCAGCAGACTGTCGAGTTTTGCGTGAATCTCTTGAAGTTGCTGACTTGACACAGGGGTATCTGTATCGGTGTCGGTAGGGATCCGGTAAGGGCTGTAATAGATGGAATCAAATTCATCATCATCACCCCCTAGGGTAGCACCGGAGTTGGAAGATGGAGAAGGGGAGGATTGAGGGTTGATGACCGGGGTTTCAACCACAAAAGCAGCCCCCGTATCAGATACGTTGACCGTTACTGGTGGTTGGGTTGTGGTTATGGTGATAGATTCTGTGATAATAGGTTGGGAGATAGAAGATAAAGGTTGAGAAATGGTGAAAGGAATAGTGGTTCCGGTTGTGGTTTGGGAAATTGATGTTGGAACAGAACATGAGATGTTCTGTTTGGTTGATTGGGTTGGGGTTGAAAATTTTGGGGAAGTAGGAAGAGAAGGAGATTTGGTAATTTGGGGAGATTTAGGTGGGGTAGGTGAGTTTTGTGGAGACGAAACGGGTGCAGTTTCGGTTTGAGGATTAACGTCTGGTGGGGTAGGAGAGTTTTGTGGAGACGAAACGGGTGTAGTTTCGGGTTGAGGATCAACATCTTCTGTTTCAGATGGTACATTCTGTTTTGATTCAGAAGGAGATCCTTTGGCTCTTTTAGCCATCTTCTTGACCTTTTTCGATCTCGGCTGAGAAGGTGCCTCTGCCTCGGATTTGCGTTTGGAGGACCTTCTCTTTTTCTCCTTTTGGGGTGCGGGTTCCTTCATCTCAGCCTTCTCCTTTTTGCTCGCTCTTTTGCCTCGGTTAGCAGGCTGATCCAGAGCCTCAAGAGCTGCACGTTGTTCCTCGGAAAGAACCCTAGGAGGCAGGGGGGTTCTGGAGCTGTAGTCCGCCATAATCTTGCTGTGGGGCGTGACACATCTGTACATGGACTCAGGGATTAGTCCATAGTGGAGGAACTTACTTGGATCTGAGAGAATGATTTTCTTGGTGTGGTATGTGGCAATTGAAGCCATAAGAACATCCTTCATGACAGGGATGTCAAGAGAATCAATGGTTCTCCTGGTGATGAGGGTCCAAAACCTGGCGCATGAAATTTCTGAGTGCCTTGCGGTAGAGTTGAGACTCTGAACCACTTGAGACCAGAGAATCGACCCATAGTCCAGATTGATCCCGTTGTAAAGCCCATACAGCATTGTGAGAAATCCTTTGCTAGTGGTGTCGGAACCACCACATCGCTCCGCTAAACCCTTAATTAAAAGGGTAGGCAATCCATTCCACTGAGATGGAAGACATGATTTCTTGACTTTGCCAACAGATGTTAGAACATCTGTATACCCCATCTCGTACATCATCTTAAAAATCTGGGCGGTTGTGATGAAGTCTGGTGAAATAACAGAAGCATCTACGGCAAGCCCTAGAAGAGAGCAAAACCGTGCTTTGGAAACGGAAGTCTTCTTGTCGTGAATAGAGAAATAGATACGGTCTTTGTGTTTGTCATAGCTTGCGGTGGAGTAGACTTGAGATAGCAGGGACATTGGAACTGCCTCCACCTGCGTTAATGCCAATACCAATGGGGAATATGTGAGGCATTCCACCACGTAGAGCATATATGAGTCATAGACGTATGGAGACAACTCTATGATCATGTTCTGATTTGGTTTGATTGCAAGAAAAGAAGAAGAAGCAGACTGATCGTGAGTGGAAGAAGAAGTCGCCATTGTTGAGTTTTTGGAAGAAGATGAACAGGGGCAACTTTTTCAGAGAGATAATGCTTTGAGAGGTAACTGCCAAAGAACACGATCACGTCTTATTTATACCGTTCCCAGGAGAGAGAAAATCGTGATGATTAGGAACCCAAAACGTCGCCTGAAGAAGCGCGATTAGAAGTTATGGTGTATTCAATGAAGACGTCAGCACACGTGGGGCTGAAACGAATCCTTTGCACGCGCCCAAATCTTTTTCGTACCGTTTGAAATCCCTTGTGCCCTTGTTTGGTAACAGTTGAGACTTAGAACCATGTGCCAAACAGTAATTAGAATGTGGGAAAATAATTCCGTGCATAAGAGTGTGAAAGACAAGGAAATAAGTCTAATGTGTTTGGTAGTGCGTGTTGTCTAAATAAAAGACAGAAGGCAGAAGATTCCGGGCAAGAATCGCTTCCTTCAGAGTCAAGAGAGACCTGAAGTGTTTGTGTGGTATCCCGAGAAATACGATCAGTTGTTTTTAGAGAAACAATGAAAGGCGTCTTCTGATGATGGCTGAGAGGTGGCTGAACTCAATCCAAACATTAAGTCTTGACATAAAACTTAAGTGTTGGTAGAGTTACCTGTGAGACCGATGTGATCTGTTGAACAGGTAGGTGGGAAGTATTCTGTGATGGGAATGATATAGACAGAAATCTCAAAATAAATTAAACTGGATCTCTTTGGGAAGAAATGTCTTAGGACAAGACAGTTTCATAAAAGATCACTCATAAAGAAGATTTCCAAGTAAAAGCTTGAGTTAATAACTCACCGTCAATTCTATTTAGGTGTTGGATTTTGGGTTTCACTCAGAACGTGGTAATCGAATCTAAGATCATGAACTCAGATGTTGTGCAACCATAAGCCTCAGTGGTAAAGACCGAGAGCATCAAGGGTTACTTTGGGGAGCGAATGTAAGTGAAGAAGTTGAAGAGATGGTTAAGAGACCGAAAGTACCTTCTGCTACACAAATGGGACAAAGCAGAGCAACTCATGTTTCAGATGAGTAAAAGAAGGTAGCTCTAGACCGAATATGAGAGAATAGCCTGATTGGGAAGAAACGATAGGTATTGATCGAATCATTAAGGCATGCTCAAGGTCATAGAGGCTTGAGACAACATACAGCAGCATGCTTCTAGGGACGTCTAACTAGTCTTATAAGAGAAAAACATACCTGGATGAACGTTCTATAAGAAGATACTTGTATTCACTTGAGCAAGAAGTACATATACTAGAAATATGAAATATTTTTGAAATTTTGAAATTTACTTAGAGATAAATAAATACTGAAAGACAAAATATTTTTGTTAATTTTTAATTTTCTGAAAAAGAAATAAAAACAGAAAGATAAAATATTTTTGTTAAATTTGAATTTTCTGAAAAAAATAAAAAAAACAGAAATACAAAATTTAGACAAGGAAAAGTAGTAGAGATTAGGAAGAACCGAGCGGTTTGATTGAATGAGTGCCTATCTTGTAGAGACAGAGAGAGACCGAGCGCTCTGGTTGATTTGGTTCCATTATGTTACTAGAGCAGAGAGCAACAGAGCGTTCTGCTAGGTTCGGTTCTTTGATTTTGCCAGAGCAGAGAGTAACCGAGCGGTCTGGTTGATTCGGTTCCTTGATTTTACCAGAGCAGAGAGCAATAGAGCGGTCTGTTAGGTTCGGTTCTTGAATTTTACCAGAGCAGAGAGTAACCGAGCGGTCTGTTAGGTTCGGTTCTTGAATTTGACCAGAACAGAGAGTAACCGAGCGGTCTGTTAGGTTCGGTTCTTGAATTTGACCAGAACAGAGAGTAACCGAGCGTTCTGTTAGGTTCGGTTCTTGAATTTGACCAGAACAGAGAGTAACCGAGCGGTCTGTTAGGTTCGGTTCTTGAATTTGACCAGAACAGAGAGTAACCGAGCGGTCTGTTAGGTTCGGTTCTTGAATTTGACCAGAACAGAGAGTGACCGAGCGGTCTGTTAGGTTCGGTCCTCCTTTTTTTTTTTTTTTTTTTTTTTTTTTTTTTTTTAAATAGAGACAAGAGGATTTGGGACCGATTCTGCAACCATCATGCCTAAGCCTTGCAATATCTGATTGAATGATGCTTCAGGAAGAGCTTTTGTAAAGATGTCAGCCAGCTGATCAGTGGTTCTTACGAAGTGAACTTCGACATTTCCATCTTCCACATGATCTTTGATGAAGTGATACCTTAGTGCTATGTGTTTGGTTTTGGAGTGTTGCACTGGGTTATGACAAATCCTAATTGCACTTTCGGAGTCACAATATAGTGGGATCTTCTTCATATTGAGTCCATAGTCTCGAAGTTGACTTTGGATCCAAATCACTTGTGATGTGCATGATGCGGCTGCAATGTATTCTGCTTCGGCTGTAGATAGCGACACGCATGTCTGTTTCTTGGATTGCTAGCTAACTAACTTCCCATCAAGAAATTGACATCCACCGGTCGTGCTTTTTTGGTCGAGTCCACATCCTCCAAGGTCAGCATCAGAATAGGCTTGAACGAAGAAGCCTGAGTTGGATGGATACCAAAGACCTAAGGAGGTGGTTCGCTTGAGATATCGGAGGATGTTCTTCACTGCAAGCATGTGAGGTTCACGGGGGTTTGCCTGAAATCGAGCACAATAACACACAGAAAACATGATATCAGGTCTGCTAGCAGTAAGATACATTAACGATCCAATCATTTGACGATAGAGCGTGATATCAACAGTTGGTTTGTCTAGAGATGGGGTAAGCTTAGTGCCGAATGCCATTGGGACTTTGACTTTTGAGTCTCCCATCATACCGAACTTTGCTAGGAGAGTCTTTGTGTAAGCTTCCTGATTAATAAAGATGCCTTCGGGTCCCTGTCTTATGTTTAAACCAAGGAAAAAGTTAATAGGACCCATTGAGCTCATTTCAAACTTAGTCTCCATCAGCTTTCTAAATTCAGCCGTTAAGCTTGGATTTGTGGAGCCAAAGATGATATCATCGACATAAATTTGAACTATCATAAGGTGGTTACCTTCCTTTTTGCGAAAGAAGGTTGGGTCAACCGAACCTTGTTTAAATTTAGACATCTTTAAAAATTTTGTAAGCGTTTCATACCAGGCTCTCGGAGCTTGTTTAAGGCCGTACACAGCTTTATCCAGAATATAGCAATGATTTGGATGCTTTTCGTTCACGAATCCAGGAGGTTGCTCTACGTACACCGTCTCTTCAAGTTCTCCATTGAGAAATGCACACTTGACGTCCATTTGGAAAACTTCAAAGTTCTTGTGAGCAGCATAAGCTAGGAATATTCTAACAGATTCTAGCCGAGCTACTGGAGCGAAAGTCTCTTCGTAGTCTATCCCTTCCTCTTGACAATATCCCTTGACCACCAAACGAGCCTTGTTCCGTATAACATTACCTTCCTTGTCCATTTTGTTCCTAAAGACCCATTTGAGACCAACAACCGAAGCATCTGGAGGAGTTGGAATTAGGCGCCAGACTTTGTTTCTTTCAAATTCGTTCAACTCGTCTTGCATTGCTTGAACCCAATCAGAGTGGTCGAGAGCAGTGTTAACTGTCTTTGGTTCAACTTTTGATACGAATAAATTGAACATGCAAAACTCTACCTTTGAAAATAAGGAAGTCTGTTTTGCCTTCAGTTGTGATCGGGTCAGAACCTTTTCAGATACATCCCCAACTACCTGAGAGACAGGATGATCTCTGGTCCATTTGATAAGAGGAGGGTAATTTGGATCAACGGTTGGGTCTAAGTCGGCATTGATTATTTCTTCTAGTTCAGATTGGCTATCATAACCGAGTGTCACATCGTCATGTTCTACCTCAGTTGGTGTACTTTGGAAGATATGAGGTTCGTGTGATTCTAGTGGACCTGAGCTTGCTGGTGTTGAGACCTCTTCGGTTGAAGTTGTGGAATTTGGCTCCCCCTGGACTTGAGCATTTGGCTCCCCCTCGATTTGAGTACATGGCTCCCCCTCGACTTGAGCTTCGTTGGAAGGAGAGTCGTTACTGATTGATTCTTCTCCATACATTCTCCTTGCAGCATCTTCAACAATCTGCTCCATATGATCAACTTTGTTATCTGCTGCACCAGCTTCAGAGAGTGAAGCATTCTCTGGTTCGTCAAAGAGCTCCAGAAATGTCTCAAATAGATTAGCGACCGAGACTGTAGTCATGCCATTTGGAGAAAAGATTTCCCCTGTGATATTTTCTTTAGCCTGTAGCTTCTTGACATAGTTGTCGTCAAAGGTCACATAATACGTCTCTTCAATTTTTCTTGAACGCTTGTTTAGGACCCTGTATGCCTTGGATGTGAGAGAGTAACCCAGGAAAATTCCTTCGTCGGCTTTGACATCAAACTTGTTGCGGTGTTCTTTAGAGTTGAAGATGAAACACCTTGAGCCGAACACATGAAAAAATTTCACATTTGGCTTCCTGTTGTTCAATATCTCATATGGGGTGAGTGTGAACCTTTTGTTGAGATATGACCTGTTCTGTGTAAAACAAGCAGCACAAATAGCATCAGCCCAAAAATAAAGAGGTAAAGAAGCGAAACTTAGCATAGTTCGGGCAGCTTCACACAAGGATCGGTTTCGTCTTTCGACTATTCCGTTCTGTTGTGGTGTGTAGGGAGCTGAGAAATTATGACTAATTCCCTTCTCTGCAAGAAACTCTTCAAACTCCCTGTTCTTGAATTCGAGACCATTGTCGCTTCGGATGTTGCGGACAACCTTTTTGAGCTGTACTTCAATTTGCGTAATAAACGTTTTCAGCTTTTGAGTCGCTTCAGATTTGAGCTTTAGAAAGAACACCCATGTAAATCGAGAAAAGTCATCAACGATAACAAGAATATACTTGCTACCACCGATGCTTTCGATAGATGAAGGACCACACAAATCAATATGAATTAATTCGAGTGGTTCAACAACTTTTGTATTGATAATAGATGGATGACTTTGACGACTCTGCTTTCCCATTTCGCATGCAGCACATAGATGATCCCTGTCGAACTTGAGTAATGGAAGTCCCCTTACATGACCCCCTGTAACAAGACGATTGATATCTTTGAAGTTAAGATGAGATAATCTTCGGTGCCACAACCAGCTTTCATTGGATTGCGCTTTTGACAATAAGCATACAATTGGATTTCCTTTGATGGGTTTCATGTTTAAGGGAAACATTTCACCCTTTCGCTCTGACTTGAGAATTATTTTATTTGACTTTTTCTCTATAACCTCTGAACCTTCATCATCGAATGAGACTTTGAGACTTGTACCTCCAACCAGTTGAGATACACTAATGAGGTTGTGTTGGAGTCCTTCCACATATGCCACCTTCCTTATTGAGAAATCCCCATTGGTTATCATTCCGTATCCCTTTATGGTGCCGAAAGAATTGTTTCCGAACTTGACGTTGCCACCATTTGCAAGCGATCTGTACTCCCTAAGCTCTTCTTTCCTTCCTGTCATGTGACGTGAGCAGCCACTATCAATGTACCATTCTTCGTCGAACTGCTCGTCACTTATAATCTGCAAAATTTAGAGAGATTTAGGAACCCAAAGTTTCTTGGGACCACGTGAGCTTTGCATGAAAACAGGAGCAATTATAGAGATATCAACAAGATAAGTTCTTTTTACTAGAGTTGTTTTATCTTTCCTTTTAATGGTGTACACTTTTATTTTGTTAAGATTAGTAGAGTTAGATTCGGTCTTTGATGTGGATTTATCGACTTTCTACTTCCACTTTTGCTCAGTTGATGAATGAGATTTAGAACGAGATTGATATGAAACTGAGGATGAAGAAGAATTGGAAGAATGAAAAGAATCAGACTTAGAAGGAGACTTTGGGTGACCCTTTTGTTTTTGATCATTGGAGGAACCGACCTTAGAGTTTTGTACTCTTTTGTCTTCAGAACCGAACCTTTGTGTTTGGTTCGAGCCACTTTTGGAACAGAACCTTTGGTTCTGGTTGATATCCTTTTCAGAACCGAACTTCTGCTTTCGGTTGTTGTCCTTTTGTGAACCGAACCTCGGCTTTCGGTTTTTGGGACTTTCATGCTTTTCTTCAGGAATGTCTTCATACTTTAGATTCTTGTTTTGATGAGTGAAGTATGCATTCTGAGAACGCCAACATTGTTTCCTTTCCGAAAGGTTCTTCCGGTATCTGATGTTCCTTTCTATCTTCCTGTTCCGCATCTGAGATGGTTGATGATGAACATTTGCTTTTGTTTTTGCTGACCCCTTGATTGGTTCCATTTGAACTGCGGTGGAATTACTTTGAGCTGAAGAAGCCGAAGGAATGGTTTCTGTTGGTGAGTGAACATCCTTCTGAGGAGTATCTTTTGTACCACTAGTGCTCGGCTCACTGAAGTTGTTTGGCTTATTCAAAGGTTCGGGTATATATCTTCCTTTGCTCTTCCATGAAGTTCGTTCAGATAAACCAATGGTTTCGTCTGCATTATCAATAGGAGCTTCCCAGAAGTATTCATCACAGCCATCAGCATTGTCTTTGTCTACAATGGCTGCAAGTTCGGCTGTTTGATGTTCAGTTACTCCTGTTACCTTGTATACTTGATTTGGAGTAGTCCTGACCTTTTGATACACAACAGCTTTCTCAACTAATTTCGGGGATTTTTGATGGGACAACCGAGCGAACTCTACCGAATTTTCAGAAATAATATTCTTGTGATTTTCTGGCTCGGTTTTAATAAATTCTGAGCAGTCAATCGTGTCCTCTACAGAAATTTCACTCATATTATCATCCTCATCAAGCTCAGATGCATTTTCAACATCAATTTTGTTTTCTGAGCTTACTTTGGTGTTTAAAGAGTCAAATTTTTGCATGGTTTCGGTCCTCAGTTTAAGTCTGTCATTTTCATCCAAAAGATTTTTAAGCATGAGCTTGTGGTCTTTAGATTTAATGAAGGACTCAATTTTGTCCAGTCCATACATGTAGGTGGGATTTATGTTATCAGATGATATCACACTTTCACAGTTATAAGCTTCGGCATCGATTTCATCTTCCTTAAATTCCAGGAAGGGCAAAATCATGCGGTGAATTCTTTGGCCTATTTCACAATCCAAGTGGAGCTGAGTAATATTAGAATACAGACGTTTAGCAATTAAACAAAAAACATTTCGTTGTTTTAACAATTTCAAATTGTCTCTTTGCAAATAAATGTTTTCATCTTTAACTCTGACTAATTCCGATTCCTTTAACTCTATCCACATTCTCCGCTCCTCACTCTTCGACGCTGCCCTGCTCAATTGATCAGTTAGGTTAGAATTTGTGACCCGAGTTTGAGTTAAGCTACTATCTAGATGAGATATTCTTGTATTAACACCTTTTAGTTCTTTCTCATAAGAGGATGATGGTATTTTACATGAAACAAAAACAGATTGTACCTTCTTTATCAGTTCATCCAGCTCATTGAACTGCTGGCTGAGTGGTTTGGCTGTGAAGCACATGTCCTCCTTTGCATTCTGTCCATCATGACCTCCATCGGTGTTGTATCCCCTCAATTGAGATACACCAGAAACCATAAGGCATTTACCACCACTGCCTTCTTCCTTAGACACAAACGCCTTTCCATGAGTAGGCTGTCTCACTTCCTCGTCTTCTGAGTCGGTAGACCAAACTTCCGTGCTACCGAACTCATCACCTGGAACAGAACCCTGCACAATAAGGGCATTACAAGGCGGGTTAGCAGCAGACTTCTTCTTTCTCAACTCATCTAGCCTTTTCTGCAACACAGCTTCCTCATTGTTTCCATCATCTTTCTCAGCCATTTTCTTGAGGACACAGTCCTTAGCATAATGGTTTTTCCCACCACAGTAAAAGCAGCTCACTACAGAGTCGCCGTCAACCTTTGGTTCCTTCTTGTGCTCCTCAACTTTCGGTTCATTAACCACCTTTTCTGAGCTGTAACTTCCCTGCCAGTTTCGGTTTTTGTTGCTGGGAAATTTCTTCTTTATGAACCTTTTGGGATTGGATACCATCAAGGCATAATCTTCTGATGTGAGATCATATTCTTCCAGGCTGAGGTCTTCATCCTCCATAACGGCTTTACTTTTTGACAAGAGAGCCAACGAACCGAGACCAGAAACGACATTCTTTTCTTGCACCACGTTTTTCTCTTGAGACTTGAGAATTCCCACCAGTTTCGCCAAAGAGTATGATTTAAATTGCTCATGGGCTTTAACTGTGGAAACTACTGCTCTCCACTCAGACCTTAGACCATTCAGGAATGTAACTTTCTGTTCGATGAGCTTCCTTTCGATATCATGTTTGATCATCTTGCTGAGAAGATGATTGAAGCGATCGAATGTCTGGGTTACAGATTCTTCAGCCCCTTGTCTAAATTCACCAAACTCAGATAGAAGCAGAGTTTGAATAAAATGTTCGAGATCTTCGTCTGTAGAATACAATTCACGAAGTCTGTCCCATACATCCTTCGCCGTCGTGCAAGAGCTAACCAATCTGAATGTATCGGACTGAAGGGCAAACCGGATCAATCTTAGTGCTTTGATATTGCATTGGAACTTGTCTTTTTCATCTTGTGCAATGTCTTTCACGTCCTTAAGCAGATCATTGTATTCTTTTTGAGTTTTAATGACTCTGGACGTTGCAGAATGAGAAAACGGTCCGTTGGTGATGTCTTCCCAAATCAAATACCCATTTTCCTCCGACCCAATAACGTAGTCTTTGAAATGATGTGCCCATACTTCATAATCGTTGGTGTATAAGATCGGAATCCTTGTCGTCGAACCAATGCTGTTTGAAATATTGATAACGTTTGATTGTTTCGCGTCCATTATGATCGTAAAAACCTGTTCAAAGATCAGACTTGTAATAAAGCGGATTAGGGCAAAATAATAAATATCAAGATACGTCAATAAAGATGACGGCTCAATAAATATTAATGATTGCGGAAAAACCCTAATGAAAATCTTTTTCACAGAAAAGATGTGTATCAATTACACAGCCTCCCGCTCTGATACCAATTAATGAGATTAAACAAACCTTTAATCTATAAAGATCGATTAGATCTTGAACAAGTAACTAAACAATGACGATATGAACACAATAAAAGAACAAGACAATATTGAATCAAACGTGTTGAATGATTAAAACAAAATCCTCAGAAGAGCTCGATTAAGAACATCAACTGTAGAGGATTGGAAGGTTACAAGTATGATCAAAGAAACCTTTAGTCGTCTGGAAAATATCGTATTCTCAGATCTCTCAAATCCTTAACCTAATATGCATGCAAGCATAAGCTTATATACAAAGCATAAAAGACACACGGTTGGACAAGCCCAAACCGTAATACAAAGAATTATAAACAAACGAGCCCAAAAGACGCAATCTTCTAAGCCCAACACAACTATTTCAATTAACTTTTCTATTAATCTAAGTAACTCATAAGAACAAGATAATTCATATCAAACTTCTTCATGTAATTAGTCTAAACCTTAAACTAATACAAAACATGAATCTATTGATAGTTATCTTTAAAAATAGATTAGCATGAACATTACCACATTAAAAACAAGTTTATACGTTCAAAAACAACTTAGGGTAATGTTCCTAGTCCATTTCTAGCCAAAAACCTCGAAAATATGTTGTCTGGGGTCCAACTCGTCGAGTGCATGAACCGACTCGGCGAGTTGGATCGTTTTGATCAATTTTTAGGCATAGACTCGCCGAGTCCCTTGATGGACTCGCTGAGTCTGATGATCAAACTGTAACAACCCGAAGTTTTCCATCGTCGAAAACTTGTCCAAATCCCTTAGGAACCCATGAAATTAACCCAAAAGTATTTATTTCAAAAAGTTAGAAACATTCCCGCCTGGTGACGGTAACTTAATCGGGTGCGACCAAAAGCCGCGTTTAATGCCGGTATCGGGTAGAATTCCACCGTGTCCAAAACTTAGACACTATTTAAAGTTATCTAAGCACTCATTTGAAGTTTTTTCTTCCTCTCTCTACTCTCTCTCTAACCTCTCTCCTAAATCCAAGTTTAAAGGTCCAAATCATCAATTTTAAGCTCCAAATCTTTGAGGTACTTCCCTAGCTTGTTATGTAACATTCCTAGCCTTCAAATTCAAGTTCAAAGCATGAAATATTACCATAATCATGAGTTTACGGCCATGGAACCATCCTAGGCCGTAAACTCATATATCATGGGTTTTGGAGCTCAAAATCCCTTCCTAAGCACAATTGGACCTTAGATATGGCTAGATGGCTTTATGAATTGGACTTATAACATTTTAAACTTGGATTTTGAGTCATTTGAAGGATTTTATGGCCAAGGATCATTCTTGGGCCGTAAACTCATATATCTAGGGTTTTCATGCCCTTAAACCCTTCCAAACCACTCATATGTCTTAGTTATGAATTATAGAACATAGATCTTTGCATTTGGACACTTGAAACATGATTTTTGGGAAACTTACATGAGTTTACGGCCAAGGCTTGTGCTTGGGCCGTAAACTCCATGAAACATGGTACAAATCCAATTCTAGGGTGTTTGAAAGCCATCCAACACCACCAAAAGCCTTGGAATAAATCAAAGGACCAACCAAAAATAGTTTTAAGGCTTTACAAACATCAAAAACCCACATTTGAGAGTTTACAGCCATAGAACATGTCTCATGGCCGTAAACTCATAAAAAGGTGTCAAATGGTGCCTTAAACTCATTTCTAGGCTTGTGGGAATTTTTAGAATCACATGTGATTGATTTTAACACCTTAAAAACACTAAATCTTGGAGATTTGAGAGTTTACGGCCAAAGACCCTATGCCTAGGCCGTAAACTCCCTTATGTATTGTAAATGATGTTTTTAATTCAATCCAAGCCTTAAGAAAAATTAATCCAAGCATTTCCAAGTGTCCATATCCATTTATGACCCAAATTTGCACCATAAACCACCCTACCATGAGTTTACGGCCGTAAACTCATGGGGAATGGGTGTTTTGGACCAAAAATTCTTGTATAAGTTTATTCATGGGGAGTAAACTCAAGTCCCAAGTCCCTCGCATCATTACATGTCCCTAAACGCCACCCGGATCCCTCCAAACACTTGTATCGGAGTGTTTTCGTGACTTGAAGCAATTGTCCCTATCCAAAAATCTATCTAAATCCTAATTAGATACAAATGTGTATCTTTACATCATAATTAGGAACCTCGCATGTTTACAAGTCCCGGAACAACACTTAGCATCCAAATTCGCCACATTTCTCGTCCGGTGAGTTCATACCCCTACCATTTTTCAACTGTTTTCACTGTTTTAAGGGGGGGGGGGAATACAAGCAAAAGTACAAGGAAAACTTGTACTCAAACTTATTGTTTTTAGTTAAATCGTTTTCATTCTGTGTGTTCTAATATCAATAATTGTGTTTATCAAATAGTTCGAATTACGAATTTAGCTTTCAAACGAATCATAGATATCTCGATGAAATGCTTTAATCTAAACTATGTTTCATAAACTACGAATAACTTACTAATTTCCAATGATAACTAATTACGAAAACGAAAACGAATATGAAGCTATAACTAGAAACAGAACGAATAACACATCTATAACTAGGAACAGAATGGATAACGAAACTATAATTAGGAACAAAACGAATACGAATACGAATACGACTGTGAATACGAATACGAATACGAATACGACTGCGAATAGTATTAGGAGTAGGATTAGGGATAGGATTGCGACTACGAATACGAATACGAATATGACTACGAATACGAATACGAATACTAATACGAATACGAATAGTATTAGGAGTAGGATTAAGGATAGGAATGCGACTACGAATATGAATACGAATACGACTACGAATACGAATGTGAATACGAAAATTAATAGGAGTAAGAATAGAGAAACGAATACAGTAACGAATACGAATACGAGGATGAATAAGTACACGAATATGTTTAAGAAAAAGAATATTGAATATCACCGTAACCAGTAAAGACACACACACACACAGTCAGGGAAACATGGGGTTTTCCTGGGGAAATCAAAACATTACCTAATCACTTGTATATCTTTTACATCTTTAACATCTTTCACATTAGAAACCAACATGCAGGAAAGCATGGGGCTTTCCTGGGTAACACTTATATAACTAGAAAGAGTAGCAAACCGAATAAAATTACATATTTCACAACTAGTAATGTACAATTAGGAAAGTATGGGACTTTCGTGTGTTCATAGTTAAACATAACCAGAATCGTGTAACCTAACAATCAATTAACCTTATCTCTTAAGAAAATATGAGATTTTCTTGGATAACAACTTTTCGATAAACAAAAGGAAACTCGTACATTTTCACAAAGCAAACATCTTATGAACTCACCAACTTTATGATGATTTTCAAACTGCTTGTATTGTCAGGTCCACATTAGACAGTTACCTAGCGAATCTTTTGGAGAAGACGGAGCGTACAGAAGACTCGTCTCTACTTTTGTTCATATATACTATGTAATATGAATGTACAACTTTACTTATGAACAAATGTAAACTTTGAAATGTAATGTAATGGTTGTTTACTTTGCTTACTATGTACATTGGATTTGATACTCAACTTGGTAGTCCACCCCGGAGACGTTTCCACCTTCGGTTTTCGGGGTGTGACACAAACAGCAACAATTTCGATTTTTTAAGCTGTTTTGCAGGTATAACAAGAAAACAAGCCTAGGCTCTGATACCACTGTTGGGTTTTGAGAATTCTAACACTCCTAAGTGTACATGCAACCCTAAATACCTTGGATCTATGTTTTCTCTATTGTACATGCAAATAAGAACATCCAAGGTATTATCCTAATCTAGCATACAAAACAATGAGTGTAACAAGATAGAATACATACCTCTTTGATGTAGAAAGTCTTCATGAAGCTTAAGTGCCTCGTCCCAACAGTGTGGAAGCCTCAAATGGAATCACAATCATCAAAACACTTAGAATACCTTGAGATAGTTCTACACTTCATGAAATCGGCTAGCCCTCTTCTTCACTTTCTAATGTGATTCTAGTGGCCGATTTTTGTCAAGAATAAGATCTTTATATAGTGTTACAATTAGGGTAAATCCTTAATTGTCATGGCTTTCCATTTCCTTGGATCCATGGGTTCAAATATACAATGGAGCATCAATGGACCATCCTATGGGTTTTAGCCCAACTTGATTATCCATGGAGCATTAGCCCACTATATAAGTATGGATGATTTACACAATCAACCCATATATTTAATTAGTCTTCTTTTGATCACTTAATTAATTCCTATATTAATTCTTGATCAATACTAATTAAATAATCTTATTATTCTTATTATTAATATACTAGAACTTATAATATATTAATAACCATAAGTGTCTTATTTCTCTCATTATAGTCTATCCAAGTGCATGATGGTATGCAACCCAAATGGACTATGCCGGGTCGGGTCAAGTCTTACCAATTATAGTTATGGACTTAGACATTAGTCCAACAGATGTGACAACCCGAAATTTTCTATCCTATACAATCAAATACTTCATTGAAAGTCAAACCCATTCCTGCTATCCTGTAGCACAAATTGGAGTTTATTTGCATGTTCTGAGCCTTGTACACTTAAAGGGATAAGTGTCGGGGTTTATATGCTGAAGCTGTAGCCCAAAGATCGAGCTTGAAACACCTTAACCTGGAGTTCACGGCCACCACATGGGAGTTTATGGTTGTAAACTCCATGTGGGCTATAAACTCCATCTTCTATGATGAATGTTAGACCATTTGATTCATTCTTCAACTTCCTTGGCTGATTTTCTCCCAAGCCCTCTCAAGTATCATCCCGATCTTCGTCCCCGATCTTCAAAACTCATAAGCTTCTTGTTCTAACTAGTTGATATCTTACATGAACTAGTGATCTTACATGATTTCATCCATGAAATCTTTCCATTTGTGTAGATCTTGAAGTTTCACAAAGAACACCAAGAACACACACTAGTGTTCTTGGCCAAAACCGACCATTCAAGCTCCTATATCATAAGTACTCTTGTTCTAACTCATTGTACACTAGGTTTAACATGTTTAGAGCATAGAATCATGAAGAATAGATGGATAAATGAGAGTTTACGGCCAAGGATCTCCCAGGGCCGTAAACTCACTATAAAGGTGCAATGATGCCCTTTCCTCCTTCCTTATGTCCATAACTTAGTCTAGAACCTTACACTATTGAACTAGGGACTTCAAGAAACGAAATGCTACTTCATACCATGATTTTACGACTGTAAACTCATGGGGAAGTGGTCCCCCGGCCGTAAAATCAAGACAAGGTCATTATTGGACCTTAAACTCACTTAGCCTCTTGTTTAAGCCTTGGAACACTTAAACACTTAAGACACCTTGCCTTTAAGCCTCAAATGGAGACTCATTAGAGATTTTACGGTCAGGAGTAAACTTCCTTGGGCCGTAAACTCCATTAGGTATGGTCCATTGACTATAAACTCTCATACAATGTCCCGCACTCCTTTATTGCAACCCAATAGCCTCCTAACACTTTGATCAAAGTGTTTTCCTCACATTATGATGTTTATACTTATCTAATTAGTTTTTAAATCACCAATTATATATATATATATATACACATATGTCTTTATATGATATTAGGATCATTTCCTGTGTTTAAGTCTTCACTTGACACCAAGCACTTGTCCGACACTTCCATATGATCCACTCACTGCAGGTGAGTTCATACCCCTTAGTTAACCTTTCAAATGTTTTTAAATGCTTTTATGGGGGGGATACAAGTTGAATCATGCTAGTTAGTACATCAATCACGTGTGATTAATAACTAGCATACAAATGGACTTACTACACTTTTAGTTGATTTACCAAACAGATTACTTCAAATGACTTTCTAAAATGTTTTTACATGTTAAAGCTCTTTATCAAACTGTCTTGTATACTATATGTTTCCTTTCAAAC
The DNA here is from genome assembly GCF_052625555.1 of Lactuca saligna. Classification (NCBI taxonomy): domain Eukaryota; kingdom Viridiplantae; phylum Streptophyta; class Magnoliopsida; order Asterales; family Asteraceae; genus Lactuca; species Lactuca saligna. The sequence continues at coordinate 169,663,926 of NC_136417.1, read as the reverse complement.
TCTGTTACAATTGTATTTCAAACAAAGGTTTTTCTTATATTTAAGCTGTTCTTAACAATCAAACTGCTTTCAAATCATTTGATAAACTGACCTTAAGTCATCATTTCTTAGTTATTAAAGTTTTCAAAGGTTTTACAAAAACATTTTATACTTTTATATTGTCAAATGCATGTCTATATGTGTATAGTTATATAAGTAATGTTTAATGGTCTTAGGATGGCCAACTCACTTTATTTGCTTTTCCTTGTGGGGATGTGGCCTTAGGGCATCGGTTATTCATCTGAATGTCATTTAAATATTAGTTATATATCAAGTATACATATATAGACATAAAAGTTACCCCAGTCAGTTCATTACCTTTGGTTAGCAAAGGCGTACTTCGGTTATACTAGTACATTACCAGTACCTATAATAGGCATGGGTAGGAGATACCACATACTATTCCAAGTACAAGGAATCACACAGGACTCAGTTCATTCATGAGTCTATACTAATACAATAATTACTATATGAAGAGATACAATTACAGAAATACAATTACAAGAATACTAAGACATTACATACAAGTACAAGAGATACGATTACATAGATACTCTTTCAAAAATACAATACACGGTAACAGAACAAACATAATAAGGTGCTATAGCATGGAAAAAGTACAGAATCTAGTTATACCAATGAATCACTATCGCATTTTTCTAAACAAAAGGTGATAGTTATATTGGGTATACATGATCATAATAGTGTGGATGTTCACGGCATTCAAATTATTGCTGAGGTCGCGTGTGGTTCCCAGAATCTTCAAACAAGGAGAGCATTTAGTATGAGAACTAGCCATCACATTATACCTTAATAATCATTTTAGGACAACTAGTACAATAGTAGTCACTTATTCCAAATACTACAGTACCTACACTTTACGTACGACAAATACAAAAGAATACAATTTCAGTTATTATATTATTTTCCTTATAACCTTTACTTTGTGTCAGATTCACGTAATCGATGAGGTAGATTAGATTTGAATAACAATATATGTACAAGTGAAGAACCTTCACTTGTGTAGAGGTTCAAACTTTCAAAATAGTCGGGTCTTGGTAGAAGGCTACTTTCAAAACAGTCGGGTCTTGGTATAAGGCTAGTTTCAAAACAGTTGGGTCTTGGTAGAAGGCTACTTTCAAATCAGTCTGGTCTTGGTAGAAGACTACTTTTGATACTAGTAGGAAATATAAGATTTTCTAGGATTTTCAAATGTTTACAATTTCCTATAAACATTTTCATACTTATACAAACTTTTCTTCAAAACAATTACAAGTCTTTCAATACAAGTTTTACAAGTATTTCATTACAAGTTTTACAAGTCTTTCATTACAAGTTTTACAAGTCGTTCATTACAGGCTTTACAAATCAATGACACTAAAATACTTATGAATTCATCAGCTTTATGTTGATACTTGTTTTCAAAATAACTTGTATTCTCAGGTCAAAAATAGAAAGGTACGACGACCATGTTTTGTGAAGACGGAGCGGTCAAGACTCATCTTTTATTTTCATTATTCATTATGTTGTATTGTATTTTGAAAGAACACACTTGTAATTAAAATTATACTATTAATGAAATGGATGATGTTGTTTCTTCTTTACTACTTTGCGTTGTTGTGATACTTTACATGACATCCTCCACCCCAAAACGTTTCCGCCGTTCTCGGTTTTGTAGTGTGACAAATTCTGATCACCGAACCATCTTCACAATCAGAATCAACATACTCTTTCTTTAAGCTTCCGTTGACTCTCTAAAACATCAAAATATAATTAGATTACATTATGTATTAAGAATCTCCAAAAGATACTTAATAGAGTTAGATAATGGACTTTACCTGAAGTAGAGTCAAACTTTTCACTTTACCAGATCTTTCAGGTAAATCTGGCAGCTTCGCAACCAATGCTATTTCTTTGGGCAAAAGAAACATATGGACTCTTTGGAAATCGTACATGAGACTATCTCAGACTTATCATTTCTCTTTACCATTTGGTCAAATGACTTGACCATGGTCGAGCCCTTTCCATTGGGAAGAGAAAGCTAGTCTGGACTTCTAATGTTACCATTTTCAATGTCCATGGATGTTTGGGAAGTTGATCTTCCAATAAAATTTTTCATTACTAGTGCCCCAAATCATTGCTGATTTAGCAACATCAAGCAAATAGGTAAGGTCATTAAGGGTCATGTCTTGATCTCTCATCAGGGTGTGACTGAAGAACCAAGTCAACAGCCAATTACCTCGAGACTTCGACACCTAACTCTCCCAGCTTGCTAAGAGGCATTGTGTAACCTTGAACTTTTAAAGTATTTGAACTTGTGGGATAGGGAGAATAATTGGAGGAGGTGGAGGAAGTGAAGCATGATTTCCATTCCCATTAATGCACAACAAATGGATTAATTTTTCACATTGATTGCCAAGTGGGATATCATCTTCAATACGAAAGCTTATTCCTAAAGATTTGGGAAGATCATAGTTGTCTTAACTAGAAATCTAAAATGGGAGAAATTAAAGTTTAGTTGATTTAAAGTCCTTAATAGAACACCCAATATGAAATATTAAGGCTAGTATCGAACAACCTATTTATAACTGGAAGAAGGATGTCATAATCCAAGCTATAAAATAGTTGAAGGTAGGTAAATGACGATTTACCAGTTTCCACCATGAAAAAGAAATATATTTATGTTTTAATTGGATTTGAAACTCGTAGATATTTTGAGATACATTGAACTTTTAATGGCATGTTTGAATCTCGATTGTGCCCTCTAGAATTTGTGACTAGGATGCCGAGGATCACAAACAAGGTGTGAATAACCATGCAAATTGACTTAGTACCCTCAACTTTATCACCTAATTGATGTGCTGGTAAACCACACACGCTCCGCCAATCTATGATAAACTTAAGTTACCCTTTGCCACACATTTTCAGTCCCATGTTAGTGTGTCGGTTAACCACACACACTCCACTAACGACTTAACAAAGGTGCAAAGTGTAATTTCATGGGTTAGCACCATTTCAAATTTCCTAATTAACTAAGATTGGGAATTTATAAGTTTTTAGTTACATAGCATTTATCATTCTACTTTTAATGAAGGGAGAATTATAGTCTTTATCCTAACCATCCTGCTAACGACCCTCCACCAATCAAGGAAGCGGTGGGTGAGAGTGGACACCCATTAAAATGCTATTTTATAGACAGTAACCTAATACCCCCCTTAGAGACCGGCTTCGTGAATGATGTCTACTAGTGGTATGATTGACTTTATTTTATACATATCTATATAATTAAAATTATAATAATATTATAAGGCTTGAATTTTAAACTTTTAAAATTCTAAGGTCTAGTTTGGAATTAAAGTATACGTGGGGGGTAACTTTACAAATTCCAAAACTTGAGGAAAAGTTTTGAAACCTTTCAAAACTCTTGGATTTTTCATAACTTATGAGTTTAATTAAGGTTTAATGAAAAAAAAATCATGTTCCATAACTTGAGGACAAGTTATGGAAGACATTAAATCATTTAATGATGACATTAAAAATAGAGACTCTTCTATTTTCATTACCTATGAGACTTAATGACACTTTAAAAAGAAAAACTCTTCACTTTCCATAACTTGAGGACAAGTTATGGAGCTCATAAAAACCATTAAGATCAAATATTACAATTAACACAATAATCAAATATTTTTTCTATGATCTAGATTAAACTCATAAGTAAAGAGAATTCACATCAACAATTTTCAAGAAATTAGATGATCATATAAACTAATATAAATCTTGAAACTTTGACAATTATCCTTTTAAGACTCTTGGAATTCATAACCTAAAGATTTAATAAATGAGACATTTCACATCCATAACTTTTGGAAGTTTCAAACTCTTAAGATCATAACTTCAAAAATAAGACTTTTGAGTTCCAAAATTTTTTTACAAAATTTGTAACTCCTTAAAAAAATTTAGATCAAACTTTTAAAACAAGTAAAATAACCATATCATTCTATCTTTTAATAAATTGACCTAATTCATCTCTTATAGTAAAATGACTTAAATTTCACAAATTATTAGTTTTTCATAAAATTTAGTAATTATCATAAAATTTGACAAACTTCATGTTTTTTTTTTGTTTTCAACTTTGAAAATCAAACATTTGCATCAAATATAATAGAAAACAACTCATGGCTCTAATACCACTGTTGGGTTTTGGTATTATACAACATCCTATGGTGCACATACAACCCTAAATACCTTGGATTTATGTTTTTAATAATTATACATGCAAATGGTTTCCAAGACATTAAACCTATAAGTAGCATGCATTTGACATAAACAATATAATACACTAGTTAGGGAAACATACCTTTTTTCTGGCTTGAAGTCTTGATGTATTCGGCCTTAAGAGCTTGGCACCAATAGTATGAAATGCCTCAAATGGAATAAAAAAACACCTAGGACAAAGGTGGCTTTTGAGAGAGAATTCCATGCACCAAAACACCTTCATATTTCTCTAAAAAAAGAAGTGGTGATTTTGGCTATGGTGTAACCTATTTATATGTAGGATTCACAGGGTCATGCCCATAATCTATACCCATGGGTTTTATGATCCATGGTTCATGTGACCCAACTTTTTATGTATCCACACATAAACTTGGTCCAACATGGATCATATGCCCAACACACACACACACACACGCACACACACACACACATATATACATATATATATATATATATATATATATATATATATATATATAACTAATTATCATAATTAGTCCCTATAGATTTAATTAGTCTCCTTTGATCACTAAATTAACTTCAAATTAATTCTTGATCGATACTAATTAAAACATATGATTTCATATTAATATATTATAACTTTTAATATATTAATAAACCATAACTAACCTTTTCTCAAAAGTCCATCCTAACAAATTGTCCTGATGATATGCAACCCAAATGGACCATGCTACTCTTGGGTCAAGTACATACCAAAATAGTTATGGGCTTAAACATCTAATCCAACAAGAAGGTGCTATGCAAACTCCTCCTTTGCCTCCGAAATTTGTCATAAAAGCAGAACCGAAGGTTAATGTAGCTTCGGGTTCTGGTGTTGAAGATATGAAGAAGGGTATTTCTCAATAAAGTGATAAAGAGGGTGAAACAATTGCTGATGCTCTGAACCGATAGAAAGGGGATAAAGAGCTTGATGAAAATCAGCGCATTGCCAGAGAAAAAACAAGAGAGAGAATGAAAGAGAAAAGAAGAGCATGATGCTTTGGTATGCAAGGAGACACTCTGTCCTCCATGGACTAGGGAAGGGTTGATCAAAGAGGAGATTGAGTTCACAAGCAGTTACTGGTTGGAACCTATTCCTTTGTTTGATTGTGACAACTCGAGGGACTCTCAATTTGATATGCCTATAACCCGAAAGGTATTTGTGTTTTACTATTTTGATACAACAGTTGAAGTTTCATCTCCTCACACACAGGTTGATCGTGATCTTATCGATTTTTATCTCAAGTTTGGTCAAACCTCAATACCTTACATGGAGTCCTCAGAAGATAACTTCTATCAAGGTGTTGAAACCCTCGCCTGTAGGGAAGTTCAGTCATTAATGTTCAGTTTAGAATAACCTGAGGTTCAAAAAGCTCGGTTCATATGATTTCTTTGGCTGATCTTCCGAATCTGAACTCTCACGATTGGATTTTGTTATACAACATTCTACTTACCAATCCTATAGAGTATGAACCGATCCTCATTGACATTAAGAGATTGTTAGCTTCTTACATTCATAAAGTTGCAAAGATGGATCAGCAAGTTGCTCACGTGTTGAGGAAGAGATCGACAGTAAAGCCTACTGGGAAGCCTGAAGATGTGAAGAAGATGACGATATGCCAGATTGATTCAACTCGTCTCACTGTCATGTTCACAAGAGGTGAAGGTGATAGATTCATTTTTGCTCTTGTTGATAAATATTTGTTTTCCATGGATTGCTTGGAACACATTCTGGGTCTTCTCCATCGATGCAAGCATACCAATGAATCAGACAAGAAGAACTTCACGAACATGCTTCGGTGGTATATTGCTTGACGTCAAACTCTACTGGCCATTATAATCAAGGTGTTCAAGACAGTCAAGAAGTATTCTCTCGCTCGACCAAACTGAGCTCTCGCCTCAGTTGATGCAAAGGGGGATATTGTTGAATATTATAGTTGTGTCATTGAGCTTTATGTTTTGTTTATCCAGATTGGGCCTATCCATCCGTGATTTATGATTAGGGTTAGAATATTTATAGTGCATGCATGTATAGCCTTAAAGATCATCATTTTCATTTATTGCTGCATTGTAACCCTAAACACCTCTAAACTTGTAGTTCTTAATCGAGCTCTTATGAGGTATTAAAGATTAATCATTCGACATTGTTTGAGCCATTCTTGTGCTCTTTATTTCATTATTCTTATTTATCTGTTTAGAATCTATCGATTATATTAGAGTATTTGTCACACCCCGAAAACGGAAGGCGGAAACATTTCTGGGGTTGACTCCACGTTGAGTATCAAATCCAATGTACATAGTAAGTAAAGTAAATCAACCATTACATTACATATATGCAAGTTTTACATTTGTTTCAAAAGCATAAGTTATACAAGTGATACATAGTATATATGAACAACACGAAACGAGTCTTCTGAGAACTCCGTCTTCGCACAAAAGGATCTTCGGGTACCTGTCTAACACGGACCTGAGAATACAAGCGGTTTGAAAATCAGCATAAAGATGGTGAGTTCATAAGCAGTTAGTTTTTCAGAAAGTGTACGAGTTCCTATGGTTTCCTGAAAAAAAGTAGTTATCCAAGAAAATCCCATATTTTCTTATGTAAAGTTAGTTTCCAAATCCGAAAGAAAAGTAAACGATGTACAATGAAAACATGATTGTTCTTGTGAAATGTAGTTGAGTTGTTTAAGTTGTTACACTTTTGTAGTTACTTACTACTGTTACTCAGGAAGAACCCCATGTTCTCCTAACTGTGTGTGTGTGTGTGTGAATTATTACCAATTCTGATTTCTGTTCGGTGTCATTCCCACTAAAACCCCATGTTTCCCTGACTGTGTGTATGTTTGTGTGCCTGACATCTTAGATTTACTACGCACATAAAGCTAGCAATTGTGTCTAAAACATTGATAATCTAGATTGCGAGTCCTTAACCATACTCAGACTGGATATGACTCGGACCGTGGCCATTATTCTTCTTATGACTTTTGTTACCCTTGAACCATTCGGTTCGGCTGTAGCTAGCAGCCAGCTGTGGGATCGTCAGTCCCAAATAGATCTATACACTCAAGCCACGCTCTCCTACGAACGGAGATTCTGGTTATAGGGTTAGTCCTCCACTATCTCGTGCCATTGAAGTGTAACAAGGACGTGTCTCCAATCATTAAGATTTCTGTTTACTTTTCGACTAGGAAGCTAGTATTTACGACTGGCTATGTTCTACATACCTGTCCTTTACACTCGAGCCTAGGTATTATATTAAGGACATTACACTCGATCCTAGGTGTTATTTAATGATGACTGTCCTTTTACTACACTCGATCCTAGGTGTATTATTAAGGACATTACACTCGAACCTAGGTGTTATTTAATGATTACGGTCCTTTACACTCGATCCTAGGTGTATTATTAAGGACATTACAGTAATTTGTGTATTATGATGGTATTTATCTATCACAATCGAGCCTAGGTGTATTGTTAAGGACGTACAGATGTTTTATGTTTTCTAATGGAGTCTGTCTTTTACACTCGAACCTTAGTGTTTTATTACAGACATTACAATGGTTTATGTATTCTATCAGTTTAAGTGCGAACAATCAAATGCAAAGTACACAATATAACAATGTATAATAAGAATTGAAAATCGGGTTAAAAACAAACAATTCTGCAAGTTAAAACAGTTTGTTAAAAAGGTTTTCAATTCTTAAAATGTACAATTATGAAACCATTTAACTGAAATCATGTGATTGAGTACAAGATATTCTTGTACTTTTGCTTGTATCCCCCCTGAAAACATTGAAAAACCATTGAAAAAGGGTAGGGGTATGAACTCACCGGACGCGAAAGTGTGTCGATTTCGGATGCTAAACGTCGAATCGAGGCCTGATAACACGTGAGGTTCCTATGTAATATGGAATGGCATACAAATATATCTAATTAGATTTACGAATTCTAATTAGATATGAAGTTACACTCCAACGAACGAAAACACCTCAAAACGGGTGTTTGGAGTGACCCGGGTGACATCTACGGACGGTAATTGAAGCGTGGGACTTGAGATTTGAGTTTACTCCCCAAGAGTAAACTTCCTAATTGAGTTTATGGCCTAAACACCCATTCCCCATGAGTTTACGGCCGTAAACTCATGGTAGGGGGTGGTTTATGGTGTTTAATGGGTCACATAGGGTCAATACCACTTGGAAATGCATGGATTAATTTTACCTAAGGCTTGGGATGGATTAAATTCACCAAATGCAACACTTAAAGGAGTTTACGGCCTAAGCATGGGGGCTATGGCCATAAACTCTCATATCTGTTAGAATAAGTGTTGTTAAGGTCCCAAAATTAATCACATGTGATTCTAACAAGCCTAGAAATCAATTTTGGGCACCATTTGACATCCTTTTAGGAGTTTACAGCCATGGGGTATGTTTATGGCCATAAACTCTCAAATGTAGGGTTTTGATGTGTTTAAGGTCCTTAAACTATTTTTGGTAGACCCTATGATTTATTCCAAGGCTTTTGGTGGTGTTGGATGGCTTTCTAACACTTTGAAATTGAGTTTACACCCAATATTGAGGGGTTTACGGCCCAAGCTCATGCCTTGGCCATAAACTGACATAAGTCCCTCATAATTTATGTTTAAGGTGTTCTAGGTCCATTTCCAATATTCTAAAAATCATATCTAAGTCTTGTTTGTGTCTTGGAAGGGTTAAATGGCTTAAAACCCCTTTAAATATGTGTTTAGGGCCTAGGCACCTTCCAGGGCCGTTAACTCTTATACAAGGCTTTAAATCTTGGTTTGAGGCATTCTAATTCCATTTCATAAAGTCCTCTAGCCATAACCAAAGTCCAATTGAGGTTTGGAAGGGTTTTGTTGCTCCAAAAAACCCCTTTTAAATGAGTTTATAGCCTAGGATTGTTCTAGGGCCATAAACTCAAGATAATGGTCCTATCCCATGGTTTGAACTCGAATTTGAGGGCTAAAGATGTTGCATAACAAATTAGGGACGGTACCTTGGTGATTTGAAGCCTTAAACTTGAGATTTTGACCCTTAAATCTAGTTTGAGGAGAGAGGTTGGAGTGAAAGTTGTAAAATGGAGCAAAAGCTTCAAAATGGAGACTTGTAACACTTTAAATAGTGTCCAAGTTTGGGACACGGTAGAATTCTACCCGATACCGGCATTAGACAGGGCTTTTGGTCGCACCCGGCCAATTTGTCGTAACCCGATATGGTTGGTTCTAAAAATATTCCAATCATTAATATGAGACGTTAGAATGAATTCTAAGGGTATTAAGATGCTTATTAAGCCATAAAACAAAATTCACATTAACGACTTAATAAAAGGTCGAAAACGGAAACGAAATCGGAAACGGCGATTGGATGATCGGAACGAGTCGTGAAAAGGGTTAGAATTAAGGATATGGATTTCGGGTTGTTACAGTATTATTCCAACAATTTGCATGGCGTAACCCTAATTGAGCTACACTATATAAACACCCCTATAGTTAGCAAAACCGGCCACTAAGTGTGTACCAAGAGGGCTAGCCGAATTTGTGTGCAAGATAATCTTCTCTTAAGCTCCTCCATTGTTGGTGGTGTTGTGTGAAGCATTTGAGGCATCACATTTTTGGTGCTAGGCTCTTAAAGCTTCAAGGAATCAAGCTAGAAGAAAAGGTATGTGTCATAATTAGTTTTTGTTATTGAAGCACCCATGATTGTATCCTAGTTTTGGAAAGTCATTTTGCATGTATAATTAGAGAAAACATAGATCCTAAGCTTTTAGGGTTGTATGCGCATCGTAAGGTTGTTAGGATGTTCAAAACCATTCATTTTTATCATGTCATGTTATGATTATGGATACTTTGGTTTATTTATGACTTGATACTATGGATTCTTCAGACAAATGATTTTATAATTTCTATGTTAAAAACACAATTTTTCGTCGTAAATTTTGGGATGTTACAAGTTTGTATCGGAGCCTTGGTTTGAGGGACTCGGACTTACATTCAGGGGTATCTGAACTAAAATCGAGGGTTTGTAAGGTTTTTAAAAGAAAAATCATTTTCCAAATGTTAAAATTTGGGTTTTTGAGAAAGAACATGGTGTGTGATGCGTGCAATCAACTGAGATCAAGTAAGTTTTCCCCAAGATACCCATACATGTTATGTTTTGTTATGATATGATTATGAGAACTACATGCTAGATTAGGGCTAAGGATCTAGGAAGGATGCCTTATATGTCTGTCGTATGTGCTATTTGAGTTGTATGCTGGTACTGATTAGTCAATGATATGATGGCCTGATTAGGATATGCTTGGTTTGGTTACTCAATGCTCGAATGTTGTGTGCTTTGTGCTATTAGTAGTCCTAGTTATCTTTTATTAACTAGTAAATGAATACGTTAAAGTTACATATTACGAGGGATAAATAATTTGAGAAGGCTAGGTTTTAATACTATTGTGTAGCTCTTGTTTCAGTCATAACAGTGTATTATCATACCTCTCATTCGAAGAATTATCTAGTCTTAGTAATACGTAATTGTATACGTGAGCTAGTTAAGGAAGGGTAGCAGGGACTTCTTATGTAGCTGATAACGGAGAGTAGGTCGGATATTACCCTAGGGAAAACGTATGATGAGATTAGTATTTGAGGATATTTGACAGAGGATCGTATGTATGGACAGGAAGCAACTTTGGGAAACCAAGGGAAACTAAAGGGACAGTACGGATAGATGTGGAAGGTAGTATGGGCCCATACTACCGAAAGCAGAGGATCCGTACTTTACTCTTGGGGAGATGTGGGGAACGAAGAGTGGCAGACTGTGAGACCTCTCGATGTTATTTATGACCCTTGTGATCATGTGTTTTGTTTCAGAATGCTGGTGACATATCACGGAGCAGGAGGATCAGGTTCAGGTCTTGGTATGGGTCAGGTTCGGGAGCAGGTTCTGAGCCAGTTGATGACATATTGCATAGTTTCATCACATCTAAGATTATGAGAGGAATTCTTGAGGTGACCCTGATGATTTTCGGGTCGATCAAGGAAAGGATTATTGAGCTGATTGAGGTTCGCCTCAGGGTATTCCGAAGTGACATAGCATCCAGACAGTCAGGGACACGCACACTCTCCTTCAAGGAATTCAGGGGATGCGGGGTGCCTGATTTATGTGTGGTGAAGGACCCCATTGTGGCAAGATGGTGGATCGCAAACATTGTGTTTACGCATTTGACAAAATTTTGTCCTGAGGGTCGACGATTAGGTTTGCAGCTGCATGTTTGAGAGAGAGGGCTAGAGACTGGTGGGAGGCAGACTGCGATCCGTTGTTAGCCCCAACCATTGAGTCTATAACCTGGGCGGACTTTGCGTCCATGTTTTGGGCTAAGTTTGTGCCAGCACTGGAGGTTCAACAGCTGGGCAGGGAGTTCTTAGATATGAGGCAGACTATCGAGACTGTGGCGGACATCACCGCCAACTTCAGGGAGAGGGATTTGTTGGTACCCCAATACGTGGGTGATGAAGAGATGAGGAAGACCCGGTACCACAATATGTTGTGAGCTGACATCTAGAAGTATGTCAGCTACTTCGCATGCCCGACGCTGTACGACATGATAGCCAGGGCACGAGTGGGAGATTGACATAGAGCACATCAGGAAGAGGAAGGAAGATATTGGGCAGGTGACCGGGGTTTCAACGAACAAACCCAAGGAATTCGACTCGAGGTTGAATGGCCAGCAGGGCCGGGGCCACTATGGAAAATGCAACAAGGCGCACGAGGGGGTGTGCAAGGTAGGGGGATCGGGCTACTATAAGTGCGGAAAGTTAGGACACTATGGCAGGGATTTCAATTCCCCTACACCCACTATTCAGATATCAGACCTGATTTTCTTTCATTACAATCATAATAGCCATAAAAAGGCCAACTACCTGAGATTAGTGCCAGCAGCGTTGGTGGCGGCGTCAACTCCAGCAACCTTGTGGATCACAGATGGCCGACAGGTAAGACAGATGCTCCAGTGGTGAGGAGACGTGCCTTCCAGCTGACTGCCGAGAAGGAAAGCGTTGCACCCGGTGTGGTGACGGGTATGTTTCTTCTCTCTATATCTTGTTATATGTCAGTTTGATATTTATGTTTCATGTTTCATGTTTCATGTACTCTATTTTAGGATTGTTCCATTGGAACGGTATCCAAGTGATGGTTTTATTCAATTCAGGGGCTACCCGATCTTTCGTTTCCCTTGCTCTCAGCAAGAGGTTCGCCGAGTCTATGAGAATGTTGGATTGTGTTCGAGACTGCAGACGATCGGTCCGTTCGGGCATCAAAGGTTTATATGGACTATTTTTTGAGGATGTATGACAAGCATTACCTTGTGGATTTGGTTCCCATTCTGTTGCGTGGTGTCACACCCCCAAACCTGAACGGCGGAAACGTTAGGGGGCGGATGACTTCATGTGGTAGCGTAACAAGTGAATACATAGTAAAGAAAGCAATACAACCATCATATATATATAATTGAAAGTTTTACAAATATGATGTCAAAATATGAGATTAAACAGGCGCCGAAGCATCTCTTTATCAAAAGCAATATGATACCTGTAGTTACTGAATCCGTGGGACATACAAGTAATTTTGAAAGAGTAGATCAGCATTTAAGCTGGTGAGTTTCATAAGTATTTAATGACAATGTTTGTATGAAACCAAATATCTTGTCCTTGTTTGTTTGTGTTTAGAAAATACTGTATTTTCTACTAGTATAAAAGTAGTCTTCCTTCCAAACTAAAGTTTGTTTCCAAAATGTTTGTAAGTGTAAAAGTAACCAATACGTTTGAAAGCCTCGTAAATCAATGTATTTTTAATACCATCCGTGAGCTTTATAACCATACTATTGACTCGGATTTGCCTATACACAACGTTCTTCAGGCGTTGGAATGTTATGACGTTTGTCACCCCAAACGGTGGACTGTAGCTAACAGTCAGGACGCGGGTTGTCAAGCCCGTATAGATCTATACACAAACACCATGGTCCCCCTCCAAGGGATTCTGGTATATAATACAGGACTTGAAATTTGTACTCGAACGTACGTGAAGTAAATGTCTCACAGAACCGTAGTATAAAAACAGATTTACGTGTTGAAATGTTCGTTTGTTATTGTACATGAAAATGATTTCTCAAAAATCGTGTTTCTAGTATGTAAAAGTTAGCAATATCTTCATAAAACTATACCTTTTATTTTTAGATTTTTTTACACGGGAGTTCCCTATAAAAGAATCACTTGTTATGAAAGCATAGATTTTTGTTTTTAGAATATCTAGAAAATAATCACTTGTTATGAAAGCATAGATTTTTGTAACGTCTAAGATAGACACAACATACTTTAAATCTAAGAAAATGTTTAGTTTATACATGCATTACAACCATTTATAGTTTTTAAAGATAGAATTCTATTGTAATATATTTTTGTACACGGGAGTTCCCTATAAAGTTTGTAAATCACACATGATTCCACCTGATAAAAGTGTATAATAATCTTTATATATAACACCCGATGGTATTCGTGTGTTTTACTTGTATTTCCCCCCCTAGAAAGCATATAAAAGCGTTTAGAATATTTAAAAGGGTTAATTAAGGGGTATGAACTCACTTGTAAGTTTGAAGATAGCGAGATGGAAAACAGGGCAGAGTTTCGTCTCGAGAAATGGATTTTCCTCGGGATTCTCGGGAATCTCGGGAGTAAAATCGACCTTCGGGACTTGCACAAAATGACCAGGGCTTCGGGGTAGTGCGAGCACGGAAAAAGAGGTAAAACTCAAGAAAAGTGAGAGAGAATGAGCGAATTTTTTGGGAACCCTCGCATCCTATTTAAAGGATGTTGGAACCGCCTCCGTACGCGGGGCGTACGCTCGTACGTGGGGTGTACGCGTACGTCACGCATGACTGAGTCCTCGACTGCCTTGCACTTCGGATGGGATGGGGGTAGGCTCGCATAGGGGCGACGTGGACGATCCGAGGTCGTGGCCTCGAGTACGCTGGGCATACTCGTGTACGCGGGGCGTACGTGCGTGACTCAGACTTCGGCTAATACCGAAGTTTTTAATAAAAATTATATATAAATTATTTATTAAAATTCAAAAATTCATATCTCCTTCAAACGAACTCCGTTTTCGACGTTCTTTATATCCCCGCGAAGGTGAGACTACGATCTACAACTTTCGTTTAGATTCCGTCGGCAAACGTCGAATTCATTTTTATTATTTATTTATTAAAATGACATGATTAAGGAATTTCTTTAAAAATTCATAACTTCTTTATCTGACGTTGGTTTTTGCCAGACTTTTTACCGCTGAACAACCATTGTCGAGACCTTCGATTCTCGTTTAGGTCATTCCAGCGAAAAGTCGCTCGATCTCTGATTCGAGTTTTCAGTTGACTGTTGCTAAGCCGAATTTGGAAAATCTTAACTTCAATATACGAAGTCGGGTTTGGGCATTCTTTTTTACGTACGATCCCGGTTTAATGATATAAAACATAGTAGGTAGTTAAATAGAAACTTTTTGGACATTTTATTATCAATGTTTATTTTGATTAACTCAAAAATGGTTACAATACTTGACCTATCAGGCCATTACAAAGAGTTGAAATATCGGGTTGTCACATCATCCCCCCATTAGAGGGAATTTCGTCCCGAAATTCAAACTAGTAAAGACACTAGTGAACATGAAAGAGATGAGGGTATTTTTGTTCCATCTGATCTTCGCGTTCCCATGTGAATTTAGGTCCCCGCTTGGCGTTCCAGCGAACCTTCACGATGGGTATGCGACTTTGTTTTGTTTGTTTGACCTCTCGGTCCATGATTTCTACTGGTTCTTCCAAAAAGTTGAGGCTCTCGTTGATCTCGATTTCGTCGAGTGGAATAACAAAAGTCTCATCGGACAGACACTTTTTCAAGTTTGAGACGTCGAAGGTTGGATGTATGTTACTAAGTTCACGCGGTAGGTTAAGCTTGTAAGCCACAGAGCCGATTCTGGCAAGAATCTCGAAAGGCCCTATGTATCTTGGATTTAGTTTCCCACGCTTTCCAAAGTGTATTAAACCCTTCCACGGAGAGACCTTTAATAAAACGCGGTCTCCTACCTTGAATTCCAAAGGTTTCCTCCTTTGGTCAGCGTAGCTTTTCTATCGGTCTCTAGAGGCTTTCAATCGTTCACGAATCTGAACGATCTTCTCTGTTGTTTCTCGTATGATTTATGGACTGGTGAGAGTGCTCTCAGGAACTCTTCCTTTAGCTAACTGGGTATCACCAACTTCAGCCCAGCACAGAGGGGATTTGCACTTTCAACCATAGAGGGCTTCGAACGGAGCAGCCTTTATGATTGTATGATAACTATTGTTGTATGAAAATTCGACAAGGGGTAAATGGATATCCCATGCCTTTGCAAAGTCAATCACATAGGCTCTCAGCATATCTTCTAAAGTATGTATCATTCTCTCACTCTGCCCGTCTGTTTGTGGGTGGTAGGCTGTACTCATGTCTAGCTTAGTCCCCAGGGAACCTTGTAGTGACTGCCAGAATCTTGAAGTGAATCTACTATCTTGGTCGGAGATAATGGATATCGGAACACCATGCAGTCGCACTACTTCCCTTAAGTAAGTTCTTGTAAATTTTTCCATTTTGTCAGTCTCCTTGATGGGTAGGAAATACGCGGATTTGGTCAACTTGTCGACGATGACCCATATGGTATCGAATCCACACGTCGTCTTGCGCAACTTGGTTATGAAATGCATAGTAATCCATTCCCATTTCCATTCTGGTATTTCCGGTTGTTGTAGTAATCCTGAAGGTTTCTGATACTCGACCTTAACCTTAGCGCAAGTAAGGCATTTACTCACGAAGGTAGCAATTTTTTCTTTCATGTTAGGCCACCAGTACAAGTCCTTAAGATCCAGATACATCTTATCCGAACGCGGGTGAACGGAATACCTCGTGTTGTGTGCTTCAGTCATTACTACGTCTCTAAACCCGCCATGCTTCAGCATCCAGATTCGATTCATAAGATAATATGCTCCGCCACGCTTGACTTCTAGATTCTTTTCCATTCCCCGTAGAGATTCACCCGTCACATTTTCAGGTCGCAAAGCTTCCATTTGTGCCTCTTTAATTTGTGTGGATAAGTGGGAATGGATAGTCATAGTCAGAGATCTGACCCTCTGACCAGTGTATTCCTTTCGACTGAGGGCGTCAGCTACCACGTTGGCCTTGCCAGGATGATAACGAATTTCGCATTCGTAATCATTTAGTAACTCAACCCATCGTCGTTGCTGCATGTTGAGTTCCTTCTAATCAAAAATGTGTTGAAGGCTCTTGTGATCAGTGAAAATAGTGCTCTTTGTTCCTTATAAATAGTGTCTCCAGATCTTCAGAGCAAATACTACTACTCCTAACTCGAGATCGTGTGTCATATAGTTCACTTCGTGGGTCTTAAGCTGTCGGGAGGCATAAGCAATAACTTTCCCTCTCTGCATAAGAACACAACCAAGTCCTTGATTTGACACATCGCAATACACTACGAAGTCTTCTATCCCTTCGGGGAAGGAGAGTATCGGTGTGGTGCACAAGGCCTGTTTCAGTGTTTGGAACGCCTTTTCTTGTTTTGCTTCCCAGTCAAAGGACACGCCTTTCTGGGTTAGTGTAGTAAGAGATTTCGCAATGCTAGAGAAGTTCTTTATAAATCTGCGATAGTAGCCAGCGAGACCTAGAAATTGATGAATTTATGTAGGTGTCTTTGGTGCCGACCACTTCTCGATGGCCTTGATTTTGGAGGGATCCACATGTATCCCTTTCTCGCTAACCACGTGGCCCAAAAATTCGACTCTTCGAATCCAAAATTCGCATTTAGAGAACTTCGCATAGAGTTTCTCCGGTCGCAGTGTTTCTAGGACTTTTCGTAGGTGTTGACTGTGCCCTTCCTTACCGCGGGAGTAAATAAGTATATCATCGATCAAGACAATGAAGAACTAATCTAAGTAGGGACGATATACCCTATTCATTAGGTCCATAAATACTGCTGGTGCGTTGGTTAATCCAAATAGCATTACGACAAATTCGTAGTGCCCATAACAAGTTCGGAAAGTTGTCTTAGGAATATCCCCTTCAAGTACCCGTAATTGGTGATATCCGAATCATAGATCTATCTTCGAGAAGTAGTTTGCTCCTTGAAGTTGATCAACCAAATCGTCAATGCGGGGTAGAGGATAACGGTTCTTGACAGTAAGTTTGTTCAGCTCTCTGTAGTCTATGCACATACGGAACGATCCTTCCTTCTTCTTTACGAACAAGACCGGTGCTCCCCAAGGTGAGAAACTTGGTCTTATGAATCCTTTTTGCAGGAGTTCATTAAGTTGACTGGAAAGTTC
The DNA here is from genome assembly GCF_052625555.1 of Lactuca saligna. NCBI lineage: Eukaryota > Viridiplantae > Streptophyta > Magnoliopsida > Asterales > Asteraceae > Lactuca > Lactuca saligna. The sequence continues at coordinate 169,646,202 of NC_136417.1, read as the reverse complement.
TTGCATCTCTGCTGGTGTCGGACGATAAGGCGATTTCACTACTAGGGTAGCCCCTGGAACTAAGTCGATTCTGAATTCGACTTGGCGTTGTGGTGGTAATCCTGGTAGTTCTTCTGGAAAGATATCGGGAAAATCGCGTACTTCTGGAATGTTCTTGATGTCCTTCAGTTCCTGGCTTGTATCGACTATGTGCGCTTGGAATGCTTGACAATCCTTCCGTAAACACTTTCGAGCCTGGATGCACGAAATGATACAAAGGTTCGTACTTGATTTGATGCCGTAAATCACTAATGTTTCGTTGTTAGGAAGATTAAGGTGAACTGCTTTTTCAAAACACATAATGTCGGCGCGAAGAAGACTTAACAAATCCATACCGACTATGACGTCAAAACTTTTATTAGGAATCGGCATGAGATTGATTGGGAAAGAATGACCGTCTAAAGTTAACGTACAGTCCTTGTATATGTAGTTAGTGTTTTTGGTTTTCCCGTTGGCCATCTATACAGTGAATGCTTTTTCTAGTTTGCTAGGTTTAGGTTTAAGTAAGTGAATAAAGTTTTGACTCACGAAGCTTCTCTCCGTTTCACTATCGAATAATATGTATGCATATGAATTATAGAGGAGGAACGTACCAGCAACTATAGTTGGGTCTGCTATAGTTTCGTCGTAGCCTATAGTCAAAACCCGTCCTACACCGATGGTGCCTGTTGCCTTATGGCAGTTCCTCCTATAGTGGCCCACCTCGCCACAACCGTAGCAAGTCTGACCTATACCTGTGCTGGGAACTTGAGTGATCGGCCTTGCGGGATCCTTTCAGAAACGGGCTTTGTGTCCCTTTCTGTTGCAGTTGGCGCACTGCATTTCCCGACAAGGTCCATGGTGGTGGTAAGTGCATTTGGTGCACTTTGGACGGTTACCTTCATAAGGCTTTGTTGGGTAGGTGATTGTAGGAGTTATAGTAGGTACCGTGGCAGCATTTACCGAAACCAGTTGTTTCTTTGCGGGTTCTTGGGAAGACCCACCCTTCCCTTTATTCCATACTCTCTTCCTGTTGTTGTTGTTGATGTTTCCTCTCTATGGTTCTGGTGCAGAAACAGTTAAGTTCCAATGGCCTCCGTAGTCAATCAGAGATTGTGCCAGTTCCTTAGCACTTTCAAAGATGTCAGGTTTGGAGGCTAACACGCTTGACCGTAATTGGGTCATCAGTCCCCATATGTACCTCTCTATTTTCTTGCTCTCAGGAGCATTCATATCTGGGCAAAGGATTGCCAGCTCGCAGAATCTGTTGGTATATGTTGCGATGTCCGTACCAACCATTCTGAGAGTCCAGAATTCATGTTCGAGCCTTTGAATCTCTCCCCTTGGGCAGTATTCTGTCATCATCATGGCCTTGAGGTTCTCCCAGCTAATGGAGTTTGCCACAATTAGAGTAAGTACTTTAACGTGGCCGTTCCACCAAGTCAAAGCTCTATCAATGAGTGTGAAGGTTGCAAATTTGACCTTGCTGTGCTCGGGGCAGGAGCAGATTTCAAAGACTGCTTCTGTCCTTTCAATCCACTGTCTTAGAGCCATCACACCACCAGTTCCATAAAACATACGAGGTTTGGCATTAGTAAAGTCCTTATAAGTGCATTCTTGGGGTTGCCCATGACTCGCGCCATGGTTGGAAAGGTGTGTGCCAGTTCTCGAGTCATTGGTACTCGAGTTATTTATTTGTGACATGGAAGCTGCTACAGCTACGGTGACTGCTGCTTGGAACATGACAGCATCAAATTGAGGAGGTGAAGGTGAAGGTGGTGGTATCGGTGTTTCATTGATAGGGTTACGCCTTGTATTCCTGCGTGGCGGCATCTTTAACTATACGTTTAAAAGATGACGATATGGATAAGAATAAATGAATGATGAATGTGTCTCATGAACCAAATCGCCATGGTTCAACAACATATGATAGCATAGAAAAATGAAAGTTATTTGTAAGATTGAAAGTATGAAAAAAGTATTTGGTTTCTCAATGCTCTTTCAAGGTTTGAACGAAATACTCAACGTAGTAATAATAGTGTCACTTATATTAATATAAAATTTGATACAACGATCATGAAAATTTGACCCTTATAAGGGTCTCCGATTACAAAGTTCGAAAATTTAAAGAGTTTTAGCCGAGGTCCTAAGTTATAACAAAATTTGAGGATTTTCACAAGTACTACTTGCAACGAGTGTTGCGCTTGGAGCTCGATTCTGCATCTGATTGCTTCGACTCCATAAGACGCCTATCAAGGGCGGCTTGTTGTTCTCTCAATTATGCGAAGGCTACATTCGCTTGTGCTTGGAATGCGTCGGCGCGGATGTGGATGTTGTTCTGCAACATCTCTAGGAAGTTGATATTGGCTGTGTGGATTTGTACTTCCACGTTTACCTCTCGGATTCGGTTTGCTTGAACCCCCGATTGGTAGGACTGATTGACGAGTTTGCCCACCATAACCGGGAGTGCCTGATCGGCTGAACCTCTACCTCGGACATCGTAGAAATCTCAGCACATGCCATAGGGAGGGCGTATACTTTGTTGTTGGCTCCAGTGGACGAGGTGACTTCCCCAGATGGGAGTCGGTCCTTAAAACTTCCTCCTAATGGGTGGAGGGTTGACTATTTCCGGTTCTGAGTCTGTCCCGGAGTCATCCCCTCCATCCAACTCAATGGGTGGAGGGCACCTCATCCACCTCCGGATCCTCCTCAATCCATCCTTCGTTGCCTTGTTGTGGGTAGTAGGGGTCTCCATGCAGGTGAAATCCATCCATTTGACTATACGAGAATAGGGTTATGATATTTGAATAAAACTTGAGACATGTAATACCAATAAATCTAGCGTATGCACCAAATACTCCTATAGTATTTAAATTCTTGTGTTTGATCTTTGTGATGTTTTTGGTAAGTTTCGACTCGTTGCTCACTACGGGTGTTCCTCGACATACATTGGTCCGATTTCAGGAAAATATAGTTGATCACGCTATATTTGTCCCAAATCTGATTACATATATCGATTCTTAATCGTAGTGTCCAACTTGTCTAAATACTTGTTGTATAGTTAATAAACATGAAAGTAATGTGTTGTATGCATGTATTTGTACTTGAATGAACTAACATTTTTAAGTTACACGAAACGAGGCTTAGGCGTAAATAAAATTGTTTTGTCAGAGAGTATTAGTCCCTTAAGCATTTATAGTTTGTATATCTTATGTGGTTCGATATACTTAGTTCACTATAAACATTTCTCTGATACCAATCTGTCACACCCCAAACCTGAACGGCGGAAACGTTCGGGGGCAGATGACTTCATGTGGTAGCGTAACAAGAGAATACATAGTAAAGAAACCAATACAACCATCATATATATATATATATATATATATATATATATATATATATATATATAATTGAAATTTTTACATTTGTCAAATGTTACATGTTCAAAATCAATTAAAAATATGATGTCAAAATATGAGATTAAACTGGTGCCGCAGCATGTCTTCATCAAAAGCAATATGATACCTGTAGTTACTGAATCTCTGGGACATACAAGTAATTTTGAAAGAGTAGATCAGCATTTAAGCTGGTGAGTTTCATAAGTATTTAATGACAATGTTTGTATGAAACGAAATATCTTGTCCTTGTTTGTTTGTGTTTAGAAAATCCTGTATTTTCTACTAGTATAAAAGTAGTCTTCCTTCCAGACTAAAGTTTGTTTCCAAAATGTTTGTAAGTGTAAAAGTAACCAATACGTTTGAAAACCTCGTAAATCAATGTATTTTTATTACCATCTGTGAGTTTTATAACCATACTATTGACTCGGATTTGCCTATACACAACGTTCTTCAGGCGTTGGAATGTTCTGACGTTTGTCACCCCAAACGGTGGATTGTAGCTAACAGTCAGGGCGCGGGTTGTCAAGCCCGTATAGATCTATACACAAACACCATGATCCCCCTCCAAGGGATTCTGGTATATAATACAAGACTTGAAATGTGTACTCGAACGTACGTGAAGTAAATGTCTCACAGAACCGTAGTATAAAAACAAATTTACGTGTTGAAATGTTCGTTTGTTATTGTACATGAAAATGATTTCTCGAAAATCGTGTTTCTAGTATGTAAAAGTTAGCAATATCTTCATAAAACTATACCTTTTATAGTTTTCTAAAAGTGTGCCTCGTTTGTTTTTAGAATATCTAGAAAATAATCACTTGTTATGAAAGCATAGATATTTGTAACGTCTGAGATAGACACAACATACTTTAAATCTAAGAAAATGTTTAGTTTATACATGCATTACAACCATTTATAGTTTTTAAAGATAGAATTCTATTGTAATATATTTTTGTACTCGGGAGTTCCCTATAAAGTTTGTAAATCACACATGATTCCACTTGATAAAAGTGTATAATAATCTTTATATATAACACCCGATAGTAGTCGTGTGTTTTACTTGTATTTCCCCCCCCCCCCTAGAAAGCATATAAAAGCGTTTAGAATATTTAAAAGGGTTAGTTAAGGGGTATGAACTCACTTGAAAGTTTGAAGATAGCGAGATGGAAAACCGGGCAGAGTTTCATCTCGGGAAACGGATTTTCCTTGTTATTCTTGGGAATCTCAGGAGTAAAATCGACCTTCGGGACTTGCACAAAATGACCAGGGCTTTGGGGTAGTGCGAGCACGGAAAACGAGGTAAAACGCAAGAAAATTGAGAGAGAATGAGCAAATTTTTCGGGAACCCTCGCATCCTATTTATAGGATGTTGGAACCGCCTCCGTACGCTGGGTGTACGCGTACGTCACGCATGACCGAGTCCTCGACTGCCTCACACTTCGGACGGGACGGGGGTAGGCTCGCATAGGGGCGACGTGGACGATCCGAGGCCGTGGCCTCGAGTACGCTGGGCGTACTCATGTACGCGGGGCGTACGTGCGTGACTCAGACTTCGGATAATACCGAAGTTTTTAATAAAAATTATATATAAATTATTTATTAAACTTCAAAAATTCATATCTCCTTCATACGTACTCTGTTTTCGATGTTCTTTATATCCCCGCGAAGGTGAGACTACGATCTACAACTTTCATTTAGATTCTGTCGGCAAGTTTCGAATTCATTTTTATTATTTATTTATTAAAATGACGTGATTAAGGAATTTCTTTAAAAATTCATAACTTCTTTATCTGACGTTGGTTTTTGCCAGACTTTTTACTGCTGAACAACCATTGTCGAGACCTTCGATTCTCGTTTAGGTCATTCCAGCCAAAAGTCGCTCAATCTCTGATTCGAGTTTTCAGTTGACTGTTGCTAAGCCGAATTTGGAAAATCTTAACTTCAATATACGAAGTCGGGTTTGGGCATTCTCTTTTACGTACGATCCCGGTTTAATGATATAACACATAGTAGGTAGTAAAATTGAAACTTTTTGGACATTTTATTATCAACGTTTATTTTGATTAACTCAAAAATGGTTACAATACTTGACCTATCAGGCCATTACAAAGAGTTGAAATATTGGGTTGTCACACGTGGGAACAAGGTCATCACCGGCATGGATTGGTTGAGCCCTAATGGGGAAATGATCGATTCTGAGCAACATTTAGTTCGTGTCAGGACCCCAAGTTGAGGAGAGATGGTGATTTAATGTGAGAGAGCTCATTGCGGACTAGTTATGTGTTTAGCAACGAGAGCGAGACGTTACCATCATCAGGGAAGTTCAGGATCCGTCGGCTACGATATGGATACCCGGGAGATTGGTTAGGAGACAGTGGGGGATGTACTGGTTGTACGAGAGTACCCGGACGTATTCCCGGAGGATTTGCCCGGGGTACCTCCAAAGAGATAGGTGGAGTTCTGGATTGATCTGGCTCTGGGTGCCACTCCGATAGCCAAGGCACCTTATTGGTTGGCTCCTCCTGAGATGCAGGAGTTGTCTACACGACTGGAGGAACTGCTAAACAAGGGGTTCATTAGGCCGATTTGTTCACCCTGGGGAGCCCCAATTCTATTTGTAAAGAAGAAGGACGAATCCCACCGGATGTGCATAGACTACCAGGAGTTGAATATGGTAACAGTGAAGAACCGTTACACCCTCCCGAGGAATGACGATCTGTTTGACCAGGTATAGGGTGCATCTGGGTTTTCCAAGATCGATTTGTGTTTAGGCTATCACCAGATAAGAGTCAGAGAGGATGATATGAAGAAGACTGATTTGCGAAATCGCTATGGTCATTACGAGTTTTTGGTGATGCCGTTTGGGCTCACCAACACTCCTGTCGCATTCATGGACCTCATGAACCACATATGCAGACCGATGTTGGATCAGGCTGTGATAGTTTTCATCGATGACATCTTGGGTTACTCCAAGACACAGGAGCAGCACAAGGAGCACATGTGTGAGGTGCTGGAGATGCTGAGGAGGGAGAGACTTTTCGCAAAGTTCTCAAAGTGCGAGTTCTGGTTGCGCGAGGTGCAGTTTCTGGGGCACCTTGTCAACTAGAATGGTATACTGGTCGATCTGGCAAAGGTAGAAGCCATGATGATATGGGACGTTCCGAGGTCTACGTCCATGATTCAGAGTGTTCTTTGTTTAGAGGGCTACTATGATAGATTCATCCAGGATTTCTCCTAGGTAGCTGTCCCATTGACCCAAATGACCAAGAAGTCAGTGACCTTTCGCTAGGGGCCTAAGCAGCAGGTAGCGCTCGAGACTTTGCGGCAGATGCTCTGCGAGGCACCGTTCTTAGCCCTGCTAAAGGGCTTTGATGATTTTGTAGTGTATACTATGATCGCCTACGCTTCGAGGCAGCTGAAGCCTCATGAGGCGAACTACCCGACGCATGATCCGGAGTTGGGGGTGGTTGTTTTCGCCCTCAATATTTGGAGACATTACCTCTATGGGGTCCCCTCTACCATTTACATGGACCACAAGAGCTTGAGGTATCTGATGAATTAGCTAAATCTAAACATGCGACAACGGGGATGGTTGGACATGGTGAAGGATTACGACTGGGAGATCCTCTACCACCCAGGGAAGGCCAACGTTGTGGTCGATGCACTTAGTCCCAAGGCTTTCACAGCCCCGATTAGAGATATCTACTTGAGGATGACAGTAGTGACTCCACTTTTGGAGCGGATCTAGGAGCCCAACATGAGGCTACGAAGGATGAAAACTGGAAGAGTGAGCGTAGTGTGAGTGTCGTGGGCTGTTGACACTCCACCGCGGAGTGTGAGTGTCGTACGCGGGTAGTGTGCAGCAGGTCCTGATGGAGGAGGCGCAAAAATACAGATTTTCCATCCATCCCTGGGCGACGAAGATGTATAGACATCTTCGTCCTAATTAGTAGTGACCCTGCATGAAGCGGGATGTAGCCTGGTATGTTGAGAGGTGCTGGACCTGCAGAAAGGTCAAGGCTAAGGACTAGAGGGCTCACGAAAAGACACAGCCATTGGATATCCCAGTGTGGAAATAGGAGGATGTTACTATGGATTTCATCATGAGCTTCCCAGGACAACACGGGGATGGATTCGATTTGCATCATCGTGGATCGATTGACCAGGAGTGCCCATATCATTCCGATTCAGGAGACCATTTCGGCCGAGAAGCTAGCCGACATCTACATCAGAAAGGTAGTAGCTCGGAACGGGGTGCCCGTTTCTATGATTTCTGACCGAGATGTACGGTTCACATCCATATTCTGGAAGAAATTTCATGATTATTTGGGTACTTATCCGCACATTAGCACGACTTTTCACCTGCAGACAGATGGTCAGAGCGAGCGGGCCATCCAGACCCTGGAGGATATACTATTGGCGTGCGTTCTAGACTTTAATGGTAGCTAGGATACTTACCTTCCCTTGATAGAGTTTACCTACAATAATAGCTACCACACCAGTGTCGACCGTCCTCCCTTAGAGATGCTTTATGGGAGGAAGGTCAAGATGACCTCAATATGTTGGGGTGAGGTTGGAAAGAGGGTCATGTGGAGTATTGAAGTGGTACTCAAGATGACAAAGACGATGCAACAGGTCTGGAGTAGTATCCAGACAGCACAGAGCCGACAGAAGACCTACACCGACAGACGTCGTTCCGACTTGGAGTTTCAAGTAGGAGATATGGTCCTCATGAAGGTGTGACCTTGGAAAGGTGTCATCCAATTCAGGAAGCAAGGAAAGTTGGGCTCCAGATACATCAGACCTTTTAGGGTTATAGCTAGGGTGGGCATGGTTTCTTACCGGCTGGACCTACCAGCCGAGCTTAGTCAGATGCATAACACCTTTTATATATCCTTGTTGCAGAAGTGTTTGGTAGACAACTCCACAGTCGTGCCTTTAGATGAGTTTCAGGTGGATGGCAACATGAATTACATTGACAGACTGGTAGCTATTTTCGATATGAAGACGAAGGATCCGAGGAACAAGAGGGTGGAGTTGGTGAAGGTGCAGTGGCAGCACTGCAAGGGCTCAGAGTGGACATTGGAGGAGGAGGATGAGATAAGGGAGCACTACCCAGAGTGTCTTTTCAGGTGCAGCAGACTTCGAGGACGAAGTCTAAAATAAGTGGGGGAGATTTGTAACCTGGTTCCTGAAGAAGACTCTTGAAGAAGGAGCAAGAATATGCAAGGGAGGAGTAGATCCAGAAGTTGAGCTTCATTTCTGGTTCATTAGAGGTAAAAAAAAAAACTCCTATCTTGTCCATTAGATGTTTAGATCTAGCTTTAGGGCATTTTCTCCATGTTTTGGAACAAAAATGTTGCCATTTTGAATTACACATCCCATGTGGGCAATCTCTTCAGATCTAGAGCCTTTGAGGGACTCCATGCCATAAAGGTGCCAACTTTATGGCTATGGGAGTCCCATGCAACTTGTGGAGCACCTTTTTGTGTCTTTTGAGTTAAATAACCTATGCATGGACATAAATTTAGCAACTTTACATGATATATCGACTCTAGGGGACCATATCTATGGTATGGAAGCATTAAACTCGATTGGAAGTGACTAAATGGATTTAGAGTAAAAGAACTCGACGAGTTGTTAGTCAAACTCGGTGAGTTGGGTCGTGGTCCCCCAACCTTTCTGTTACTGAGCAAACTTGACAAGTCTAGGAGATGATTCAGCGATTTCGCTAAGGATTTTGAGTCTTCGAAAATGAGATACTCAACAATTTCAAGGAGTAAATCGACAAGTCGGGTCGAGATGTCCCGATTCTGTAAATTGAAGAACTCGAAAGGTTCAAGAATGGACTCGATGAGTTGTATTGAAAAGTCAAGATTCTGTCATAAGGAAGAACTCGACGAGTTAGAGGGTAACTCGACGAGTTGGATCGCAAATTAAGAGTTTCTGATGTATGGGACTCGACGAGTTGATGGGCCAACTCGGCGAGTTGAGTCAACCCATAATATTGAATTTCACCAGAATATTGACTTTCACCAAAGGGTTGACTTTGACTTGGACTTTGATCAAATTTGGCCTTCAAAGAGTCATGAGTATGGAAGGATAATTAAAGGAATGTATATGTGTAGGAGCTTAAGTAAGGTCGGGTTCAGAGCCAGAGTCTATGCAGCTACTTCCACATACCAAGGTGAGTTGCCTTCTAGTAGAAGTGGGTCTAAGGCCACAATGCCAGCCCATTAGCAGGAATTATTTGTTAGATGATTGTTATTGTGATAATTGTATGGTATGCCACTACTTGATACGTTTATTTGCTAGCATGATATGGTATTATGTGATAGTGATAGTAGTGGAATAGTCTTGTGTCCGGTCGACAGGACCGAACAGGTAGGCGAACACCCAGATATGATAGGCAATATGTGATTTATGCTTTTATATGATAGTACGTTATGTTGTAGTGGTAAGGGTGAAATACTCCCCTGATCCAGTCGAAAGGACCGAAGGGGTTGGCCAGCTTCCAGATATGCTAGGCAGTTATCAGTTGAACATTACAAGAAAATCATCCTTTACCGGCGACGCTATTACCAGCAACATAGGCCTTTAGCGGCAACTCTAGAGATTGTCGCTGTTAACGGCGCATGTCGCTGGTAATAGTGTCACCGCTAAAGGGTGATCACCCGAACCCGTGTTTTCCCCTTCAGTTACATCTAAACCGTTCAATCAAATATCCAATCCAACGGTTGGTGTCCCTTATTCGAACTAACATAATACCGACGACGTAGCTATCGCCGCTAAAGGTTGAAATTGTCGCCGCTAATAGTTCACTAAAAAATGACGCAGTATCCTTCCCTCCAGATAGTCGCCACTATTAATATGTGTCGCCGGTAAAACCCTATTTGTCGCCGCTAAAGCCTATCACAGATAAAAAAAACCGCACATAGTAGACTTCGTTCTTCCTTTCTGTTTACCTTCCCTACCATTCGCCCCTTCCAGCTTCTTCCGAGTTTATCTTCAATTTGCTTGTTCCATCCCGATTTCTCCCCACATTGTGTCATATTAAGGATATTAAGGTTGAAGGTGTGATTTCGTACTGATTTCATTGTTAATTTGTATGTTAATACTAAAAAAGTGTTGATTAAATTTCTAAGATTTGGTAATTTAATTTGTATGTTACCCTTGCAAATATTGTTGAAGAGATTTGTGACATCTTGGATGACTCCCAGGTTTTGTTAGAGAACATTTAACCTTACAAGCAAGTCTTTACTGTCGATTTGTAACTTCATCGGGTGAATAGCAGTTTTTCCGGCTAAATATCTGTTGATTTCCGCCACTACAGGTTCTATTATTTTATTTTTTGTGAATTTGGTATTTGTATGTGAAAATTGCCATATGTGAAAATTGTATGTATATTTGATATTTGTATGTGAAAATTGTGTGTATATTTGATATTTGATGTATGTGGTATATTAGTATTTGATAGAACTATATATATGTATGTGAAATTAGATGTATTTGTTATAAGTAGGATGTTATTATGTGTATGTGAATGTATCTATGTTTGTTGTAAATGTGGTATATGATTGTGAAATTTTTGTATTTGGTATAAATAGGATGTTATTATCTATATATGTGAAATTATGTGTATTTGGTTGAAGTAGGATGCTATTTTGTGTGTATGTGAATGTATTTGTATTTGGTGTATATGTGGTATATGTAGGTAAATGTATGTGAATTGCATGTTCATATGTATTATGTAAATGTTTTAAAATTGTTAGGGTACTATACAGATATTCATATTTGAATTGTATATTTTTTGGGGGTTTGAACTTTGAATGATTATCCCTTTTTAAATCATGTCAATGTGATTATTGTGGCAAAGTGTTAAGAATCACATACTAATGTTTGAATAGATGTGAATATAATAAAATTAAAATGATTATTTAAAAACAAATTGTCAATACGCACCAAAACAAATATGATTTTTAGGAAAACGATAAAAATTACTTATCAAACATGTTTTAAATACTTTTAAATCATATTTCTTATTATTAACAATTTTATTACTAGAAAAAAAAAATGAGAATAAAAAATTGCAAAATAATATTAGTAAAACCTTTATAGATATATATATTTTTTAATCTCGACGTTAAATTACAAATACTAGAAACAACAACACAACAACATAATATATTACAAATATATATATATATATATATATATATATATATATATATATATATATATATATATATATATATATCGCGACGGTAAATTATAAATACTAGGAAGAACAACATATTTATAATGTTATAAATAAAAAAAATATATATATATATTTTTTAATCTCGATGGTAAATTAAAAATATATATTTTTCTAGTTTCTACCCAAGCTATCCTCAAATTAACCAATAAGTTATATAGTTAACTTATAATCTTCAAATTTACATATAATGTTATATTTCTATAGTTTCATATTTATATTTAATACTTACAACTTTTACCTAATTAAAAAATAAATTAATTATTTAATTTAAATTTTTTACTTTTCAATTTTTTATGCTTCTAATTGTAAAAAAATGTGGATTGGAAAAAAAACAACGCTAATTATGTATACTAAGATCTAAATCCAAAATTATGATTCAGCGACATCATGTCTATTGATAAAAGCTGGGCTACCAATCCATATCGAAACCATCCCGATTTCCAAGCAGGACTCAAAGATTTTATCGAGATGTCCAAGTCACACATTGATATTAACGGTAAAATCAGATGTGCGTGTGAAAAATGTGATAACTGTTATTTCAAGTACCCGACTGCAGTTGAACGCCATATATTTATAAATGGTTTCAGTAAGTCGTACAAAATTTGGATCTATCATGGTGAATCTTTTATTTCGCCAGTCGTCTTGCAAGTAACGAGATGCCCGATTTAATCGACGATGTGATGTGGGAGTCGAGAGAAAATGATACCAACCTTGATGAAGGAACCTCGGATACAAAGGGTAGCGGTGTGGATGATGATTTTGCACAGTTGTTGGAAGAAATATAAACTAGATTGTATCCTGTTTGCATCTTTTCTTCCCTTGAATTTCTAGCAAAGTTAATGCATATCAAGGTGAACAACAAATGGACTGATAGTTCATTTGATCAACTCCTTGAGTTGTTGCAATTAGCATTTCCCAAAGGCAACAAGGTTCCCCTTTCACATTATCTAGCCAAAAAGAAACTAAAGTCTATTGGCCTGGGGTATGAGTCGATACATGTGTGCAAAAACGATTGTTGTCTCTTTTGGAAAGAACACGATTCATTGCAAGTTTGTCTTGTTTGTAAAGAGACCCGATGGATCAATAAAAACACTAACGGTAAGAAAGTACCACATAAGGTGTTACGATACTTTCCTGTGACCCCTAGACTACGATATTTATATTGTTCGAGGGACACTGTCAAAAATATGATTTGGCATAGTTGCGGACGATCAGAAAAGGGTGTGATGCTTCATCTTGTTGATAGGGAACATCGGAAAAATTTTGATAAAAAATTCCTCAACTTCTCGAATGAATCCCGTAACGTATGCTTAGGTCTTTCAGCTGTCAGTTTCAATCCATTTGGAAACATGTGTAATCCACATAGCACATGGCCGATCATACTCACCACATACAATCTGCCACCCTGGCTTAATATGAAAGAGTTATCATTCATGTTGACTTTTTGATTCCCGACCCGAAAGCTCCTGGTAAGGATATGTATGTTTTCCTTAGGCCGTTGGTTGAAGAGCTTAAAGATTTGTGGCACTCAGGCGTACATATTAAAGATGCTGCAACAAACACATTCTTCATGATGAGAGTTATGTTGTTATGTACAATAAACGACTCACCAGCTCGTAGTAGTCTATCAGGATGGTGTGGGCAAGGGTATAGAGCATGTGCTACTTGCAATGAAGACACTCCTTTGTACCGTGCAACAAACAAAGTCATATATATCGGTCATCGTCGTTTCCTAGATGCTAATGATTCGTTAAGAAAGAGGTTGGACATTAATGGGATGGAAAAGACAAGACCCGCTCTGAGAAAATTTAGTAATGAACACATACAAGAGCAACTAGGTCGTCTACTAACTCGTAAACCGAGTAAACATCCTGAGCATGGAGGTGGGGAGCCAAAGCGACAAGATTACGAGTTGAACTGGTCGAAACGAAGCATTTTCTTCGAACTCGAGTATTGGTCTTCTCTACAATTGAAAGACAACATAGATTTCATCGATGTCGAGAAAAATGTGGACGAGAGTTTGTTAGGTACTCTTCTAATGAACGATAAAAGCAAAGAAACATCAAATGCAGGAGAGGACTTGAGAATTCTAAACATTCAGAAAAATGAATGGTTACAAAAAAATGGTGACAAGTTTCATAGACTCCATGCAAGATACTCTTTCACGAAATCTAGTCGACAACTCTTTTGTCAATTTATAAAAGATGTTAAACAGCCGGATGGGTTTGGTTCTAACATCAGTAAGAAAGTGAACAATACCAATACTAACATTATTGGGTTAAAATCGCATGACCACCACATTCTTGTGCAACGTCTTATACCGATTTGAATAAGATGGTTTTTACACAAAGACACTTATACACCTATTGTAGACCTTTGTATGTTTTTCAAGCAACTTTGTTCCAGAACATTGAATGTGGAGGATATTAGGAAAGCAAAAGTAGACATTATTGCAATCTTGTGCAAGTTAGAATTGATTTATCCTCCAACGTTTTTTTTGACATTATGATTCAATTACTTTTTCATTTACCTGATGAAGCGATTTCCTGAGGCCCGGTATGTATGAGATGGATGTACCCCTTCGAAAGGTATATGAAAAAACTAAAAAACTATGTCAGAAACAAGGCGAGGTCGGAAGGTTCTATAGCTGAGGGTTATGTTACTGAAGAAGCTTTATCATTTTGTTCGATGTACCTTCGTGATGTAAAGAATCGTCCGAAAAGAAATGAAGATGTTGTAATTGAAAAAAGAAAGTTTTGGATGTTTGAGTCTAAATGTTGACAGATCAGCACAACTCAAATCAAAACTCTTAATTTAACAGAAATGTGTAACATGGAATGGTTTGTATTGAATAGTTGTGAAGAAGTCACACAGTGTCTCACCCCCGAACCAGATGGTGGAAACATCTGAGGGCTCTCGTGAATTAAATTGAATATCATCACAATGAATATACATGAATCATAACATAAAACATCATCATGAATTAATATAGTACAACTGTTATTGTTTACATCCAGTACATAGTTTTAAATATTACACCATCATGACATAAATTGTTTGATAGATATCATAAGCAAAACACCATGACATACTTGGTACTTATTCTTCGGCTTACCTGTTACCTGAGAATACAAGAAATTTTGAAAAACGTCAACATATGAAATGTTGGTGACTTCATAAGAAATATTGTGATAAAATGTTTTTGTGTAGTTTGTAAAACCTAGAAAATCTGATATTTTCTAAAAAGACCATTGTTTATAAAAAGTGTGAAGATCTGTAAATATATGCATGATGATTTCAAGACATGTATAGTTGTAGAATCTTAGTATTGATCTTTCAAGTGAAAATGTTGAACTTCCTCAGAAAACCCGATGTTTTCCTAATACATAAAATTGTTTACTACTTTACATTGTTGCTTGTTTACTACTTTACATTGTTGTTGATATTATACATGACGTCCTCCGCCCCAGAACGTTTCCGTCGTTCTCGGTTTTGGGGTGTGACAGATTGGTATCAGAGCATTATTTATAGTGAATTAAGTATATCAACCCATAAAAGATATACTAACTATAAATACATAAGGGATTAAAAATACTCTGACCAAGAGTTTATACTTTAAATAGTAAAATATTTAAGTAAGTATACGTGTTGCATTCATACTAAAATCAGTGTCACTAGGACAATACAAAAGAATTACGATTGTTGGACAACACAAGTGGGCTTAGAGACATATGGTCAAGAATGGGAAGATATAGCCTGATCACCTATATTATCTGAGGGTTGACTAGCATGTGCCTAAGCTTAAATGTGTGGTTGCAAAAATGCTAAAATCTTACCAACCCTACCTCAATGAGAACAATAGAACATAACATTAAATTTTAAAATACTATAGGAGTATTTGGTGTTACTAGAAATACTTTATACTTGAGAACTAAAACGGGATCTTCATTTCTAAGTTGATAGTTGCTAAGTGGATACACTAAGGCTATGTGTAATTAGGATGTTATAGACTTAGAATATGTGATAAGTTTTCCTTACCCCTATTCTGTGTGAATTTGGAAATTAAGGTCACTTATTCGCTGTTGGATTAATGTCTAAGTCCATAACTATAATTGGTAAGACTTGACCCGACCCGGCATGGTCCATTTGGGTTGCATACCATCATGCACTTGGATAGACTATAATGAGAGAAATAAGACACTTATGGTTATTAATATATTATAAGTTCTAGTATATTAATAATAAGAATAATAAGATTATTTAATTAGTATTGATCAAGAATTAATCTAAGATTAATTAAGTGATCAAAAGAAGACTAATTAAATATATGGGTTGATTGTGTAAATCATCCATACTTATATATAGTGGGCTAATGCTCCATGGATAATCAAGTTGGGCTAAAACCCATAGGATGGTCCATGGATGCTCCATGGGGTATTTGAACCCATGGATCCAAGGAAATGGAAAGCCACGACAATTAAGGATTTACCCTAATTGTAACACTATATATAGATCTTATTCTTGACAAAAATCGGCCACTAGTATGATTCTAGAAGAGGGCTAGCTGATTTCATGAAGTGTAGAACTCTCTCAAGTTATTCTAAGTGTTTTGATGATTGTGATTCCATTTGAGGCTTCCACACTATTGGGGCTAGGCACTCAAGCTTCATGAAGACTTTCTACATCAAAGAGGTATGTATTCTATCTTGTTACACTCATTGTTTTGTATGCTAGATTAGGATAATACCTTGGATGTTCTTATTTGCATGTATAATAGAGAAAACATAGATCCAAGGTATTTAGGGTTGCATGTACACTTAGGAGTGTTAGAATGCTCAAAACCCAACAGTGGTATCAGAGCATAGGCTTGTTTTCTTGTTATACTTGCAAATGGAGCTGAAAAATCGAGTTTTGATGCAGTCAGCCCAGCAAACTCGCTGAGTCCATGAAGGGACTCGACGAGTCCAAGGCAAAATGCATCCAACTCGCTGAGTTTTGTTCATGCACTCGACGAGTTGGACCCCAGACAACATATTTTCGAGGTTTTTGGCTAGAAATGGACTAGGAACATTACCCTACGTTGTTTTTGAACTTATAAACTTGTTTTTTAATGTGGTAATGTTCATGCTAATCCATTTTTAAAGATAATTGTCAATAGAGTCATGTTTTGTATTAGTTTAAGGTTTAGACTAATTACATGAAGAAGTTTGATATGAATTATCTTGTTCTTATGAGTTGCTTAGATTAATAGAAAAGTTAATTGAAATACTTGTTTTCAATCCATTTTAATCTAAGAGTTGAGTATAAAATCTGTTTGTGTAACTTGTCCTCAAGTTACATGAAGAGTCACATTAAAGATTCATAAAACTCATAAAAGTTGGTAATGGTTACAAAATGAAGAGTCTTGTGTCATTGAATTTTTTTTTATGACTCCATAACTTGTCCTCAAGTTATGGAAATTCAAGAGTCACTTCATTAATAAATAAATAAATAAGTAAAGTGTAACCTTAATTAATTCCATAAGTTATAAAAATAAAGAAAAGTTAATTCTTTTATTTGTTTAAAGTCTTCCATAAGTTATGGAAATTGAAGAGTTTTTGGATTAAAGCTACTTTAAACACATAAGTTATGGAATTAATTAGTTTTGAATAGTTTCAAAACTTGCCCTGAAGTTTTGGAATTTGAAAAGTTTTCACTTATGAATACTTTAATTCCAAGTTAGCCCTTAGAATTTTAAAAGAGTTAAAATTCAACACTTATACTATTTATGACATTAATGGTTAATTATTATATATGTATAAGAACAAGTCGTTTTACCGTTAGTAGGCCTCTTTCACGAAACCGGTCTATAAGGTGGGTATAAGGTTGTTGTCTATAAAATGGCGACTTAATGGGTGTATACTCTCACCCACCGCTTGCTTGACTGGTGGAGGGTCGTTAGCCGAACGGGTAGGACAATGACTTTAAATTCTCCCTTCATTAAAAGTATTAATGATAAATACTAAAGTAACTAAAATCTTAATAATTCCCAATCTTAGTTACTTTAGGAAAAATGTGAATTTGGTGCTAGCCCATGGAATTCACACTTTGTACCTTACCAAGTCGTTGGTGGAGCGTGTGTGGTTAACCGGCACACTAACTTGGACTAGTAAGGACCACGAAGGGTGACTTAATGTTTGTCATAGATCAATGGAGCGTGTGTGGTTAACCTGCACATTGATTAGGTGATAATATTAAGGGTACCAAGTGAATTGGTATGGTTATTCACACCTTGTTTTGTGATCCTCGGCATCCCAGTCACAAAATTTGAGAGGGCACACTCGAGATTGAAACATGCCATTGAAAAGTTCAATGAATCTCAAAAGATCTAGGAATTTCAAATCCAATTAAAACCTAATAAATTATTTCGTTTTTCATGGTGGAAATTGGTGAATCGTCATTCGCCTACCTTCAAATATTTTATAGCTTGGATTACGACATACCTCTTCTAAGTTATAAAATAGTTTGTTGGGTCCTAGCCTTAATATTTCATATTGGGTGTCATATTAAGGACTTTAAATCAACTATCTTGAATATCTCCCACAACATGTCTGGTTTAGACATTTATGATCTTCCAAAATCTCTTGAAGATGATGTTCCTCAACATCATGCTTCACTTCCTCTATCTCCTCCAATTATTCTCCCTCACCCACAAGTTCTTGAAAAGTTTAAGGTCACTCGAGCTCTATTGGCAAGTAAAGGTCTTGGTGTTGTCACATCTTGGAGATGTAGTCACATATTGACAAGCCGTGAGAGTTGGGTGTCAAAGTCTTGAGAAAGTTGGTGGTTCAATCACTTTCTAAGTCACATAGTGAGTTCTTTTGGAACACCTATGAAAAAGACTATGACAAGACCCTTAATGATTTTATCTATTTTTTAAGATCAACTTCCTCAAAACTTGATGGACATTGACAATAGTGACACAGGAAATCCAGAAAAGCATTTTCTCTTCCCAATGGAAAGGGATCGGCCATAGTCAACTCGGTTGGCCAAATGGTAAAGAGAAAGGCTAAGTCTGAGATAATCTCATGTTCCATTACCAAAGGGTCCATGTGTTTTGTTTCCAAAGGAAGGGTCACTGATTGCGAAGCTGCTATATTTACCTGAAAGATCATAAGATTGATGAAGTCAAAAGTTTGACTCTACTTCAGGTAAAGTCCACTATCTAACTCTGCTAAGTTTCTATTTGGAGATTCTTACTACATAATGTGAATGGGTCACATGCTGATGTCTTTTAAGAATCAAAGAAAAGATAGGAAGCTTAAAGAAGTATATGCTGATTTTGATTGCGAAGATGGGTTTCGATCGCATGGTTCGGTAATCAGAATTTTGAGCTGTTGCTTAAGAGTTATAATATATTGCTTGTGAATAGATAACAACAAGGTTTTCATGTGGATTGTAAGGATAAGTTTTTCCGCAAAGTTTTAAAATAAAAGAAAGAAAAGGTTTTAATTTTATATATTTTAAAAAAATATCCTTACAATGACATCGGTGGAAAATTGTTGCTTATATGTTTCTAGTAATAGCAATATTTGAAAGTGGATTTGATTCTTTCATTTGTGGTAGTGTCTGAATTTACCAAATGAAGAAAGTTTTCATCACCCAAGTTTCAATTGGACAGAAACTTGGAATCATACAAGTTGTATTATATGATGAATGAGAATTTTCATCTTTGAAAAATTAAGACTAATTCTTTGATCACATGTATATATGAGTCAATTGAAGGACTAAGCAATTAGGTACACTGGGTGTGCACTGGTCAAGGTCCACCACAAAGATTGATTTGTCATGATTTACTAAAGATTAGTAAATATGATTATACTTATAAGGTTAAGTATAATTCTGTAACATTGAAAATGTTCCAATGTATGGCAGAGCGAATAAGAAGAATCAAATTAGGCAGAAGGATAAAAGTTTCTCATATCTGAAAAGATGGGAGAGTACTTTAGTATCAGTTTTATGATCATCTTAATGATTTAGAAACCATATCACAAATTCATACTCTAAGGACGTCTTAGTGCCTTGTTATGGCTAAGAAGAGAGGTCATGAATTGTTGGATTGGTTAAGATCAAGAAGATGAGTCATACTTCGTTCCAAAACATTTCTTAGAGTCATACTCCAAGATTGTAACATTGAGTGACATAAAGTAAGGTTTAAAACACTTATCAAATGTAGTGTAAAATGTTTTCTACTCTTGTACATTTGAGATTGGTAAGTTGTGATGTCTTGGATGAGACAAAGACCAACTAAGACCAATTGTGTGAAGTCTTAGTCTTGATAAGAATCCACACTATCCCTTGAATATTTGTTTTGTCAAGGAATGGCTCTTGACTGGGGAAACTTATATGTCAAAAGGACAGTGGGAGCCTTAAAGATTCTGAAAGAGTTTCAAGATTTAATCAAGAGTAAAACCTGTAATTTATCACTAGCACACGACATAAGGTTTGCAACCTATCGTGTTGACATAATTCTTATTTCTGTACCTACTTCAAATAAGTTGAATTTGCATGTGAGTTATCAGAGTTCAACTTGGAAGCATTGGTGGGCCTTGTGCTACCAAGGTGACAAGAAACTAAGATTGAATAAGTTTAATCCATGTAGGGCTGAATTTGTCACTAACCTTATCTTGTGATTATGGTTTTGACAAATTCGCATGGATAGGAACTCATACACTATAAAATCTAAGTGTCATAAGGTTTCTCTCCGATTCATGAAAATGATGGTGAGGAAACGCTTTCACTAAATAGATTTTAAGTAGATATTAATTGTGTCATTTGCATTTCCAAAAGTCATTAGTGGAGCGCGTGTGGTTAACCGGCACACTAACATGGACTTGTGAGAAATGGCAAATGCCTAAGCAATTGAGACTATGATTATGGCATCCCTTTTCATAGTTCTGAAAATTGTTTAGACACACATGTGAGCTATCTAAGAAAGGATGTATGAATCTAAATTTCAGAAGTCCATCAGATTTCTGAAAATATGTCAGAGCTAGTGGGAGCATAAGTGTTATGCTGATAATCATCATGTTAGTGGGAGCATGATTATTATGATTAGTATTGCAAGCTAGCAATGTTAATTATAGAAAACAAAGTTTCAATCCGTGAAGTTGCATGGGTTGAAAAGTTGTTTTGCTATAATTAAGGGAGAGGAAATTATACTTCATTTTAACTCTAAAGCTTAGATTGAGATTTTAATCATCTTTAGTCAAGAATATATATGAATTTTGTGTTGGAATGGTTCAACTTGAAGAAATTCTATATATATTGCATTTTCAAAATTCGATTATGATTACGGCATCCCTCTTCATAGTTAAATTTTGAAAACATGGCAAATAAAAAATATTGTAGCAAAAGACTGGTCTAGTATCATGTCTTTATGTCAAACATCATGAATCGTGTCCCATATGCTTCGGATATAGGATCGATTTCACGTGCTATAATATTCATCCTTTCTAAATTTTCCAAATGCTTAAGGCATTTAGAAGGGAAAAGTCTAGAATTGGATATGACTAAAGTGATTAAGCAATTGTCGAGGACAATCTGAGATTCGCCAAAGATTGGTTGCTCAGGGACATTTGGAAGTCTAGTGTTAATTTTGGTAGGACCATATTGACATTTTCTGAAAAGAGGTAACTCTTGTTCGGAAGTGATAGTCAAATGGGACTATGGAAATGTCTCCATAGGTGGAAGTTATTCATTCTATGTAAGATTAGGAAACTTAATGCAAGAAGGATGTTCCCAAGGAGCTGATCTCCTTTGGAATGCTCTGTAATGGTTGTTGTCAAGTCTTTCTGACTTCGTGCATAATCATTACAAGATGATCAATGCATATAAGTTTAGAATCTAACAGATTTCAGTAAATGACATGAATTTGGAATTCTTGCATTTACAATAAGGATTTGGGATTGTGAAATGAGTATCAATGGAATCATGTTCAATTGATCTACATCACAATGTAAGGATCATAGACAAACATAGTGTACATACTTGGGGTATGGCATAACTATTGTTTAGAAAACAAAGTGTACATGCTAGGAGCATGGGACGACTATTGTTTTTATTCAGGTCTTAAGTTGATTATTTGAAACATTGAATAATGTGTAATCAATATGGTGATAAATAAAAGGTGGTTTTATTTATATTCAAAAGGGTTCTAAGACCATATTAGATTCGATTATTATTATGTTTCACTTTGCATGTTTTGACTTCCAAAATAGCTAGGTTATTCTTTCTGAATGATTAAGTTATTTAAACACTCCACAGTCGTTCATATGTTGGAAGTAGGTATGAATCAAGACTGTCATGAATCGGGTTTGTAGATGGCTAAATGGGTTTAGTCATGGCAATGGTTGCTACAACATTCATGAGTGCTCATAAGTTATGAGTATTGGAATAAACCCACGCTCACTTGTATCACTTCATGGAATTTATCTCGAGTGATCGTGAGATGGTAATATCATATAAATCTTCAAACCTAGAGATATGAGTTGTTACCTATGAGTTGGTTGTGCATTGATTGCACGTAAACGCATTAGTAACTTGATGTTATAAAACGTGCCTTTGTGTACAATTCAACAAGTAGTAGAACAAGCATATGAGTTGAAGTTTATCTGTTCCTTCTAGAAATAGAAGCGATATCTGGGCCCCTCGATGATTTTGTTGTGACCTATGTACCGGCCGGTCAGAACTGAATTGATGTGTTCGATTAAGTTCTTTGTCAAACAAATCGAAAATCGGGAAACAAACTGTTGGACAATAAGTACAACGTTGTTCCATGTATTTGTCCGGCTGATATCATGAGGACAGAGGATTATATGATCCCTTATCTAATGGACAAGTCATTGACAAGATCAGAGTTCATCTACAAGGTCAGAGTTCGACAGAAGCTTTTGAGAGCTACGATTGCTAGTTGGTTCCTGAAGTCATACGCAATAATAGTTTTAGACTTATCCAAGTGGGAGACTGTTGGATTAATGTCTAAGTCCATAACTATAATTGGTAAGACTTGACCCGACCCGGCATGGTCCATTTGGGTTGCATACCATCATGCACTTGGATAGACTATAATGAGAGAAATAAGACACTTATGGTTATTAATATATTATAAGTTCTAGTATATTAATAATAAGAATAATAAGATTATTTAATTAGTATTGATCAAGAATTAATCTAGGATTAATTAAGTGATCAAAAGAAGACTAATTAAATATATGGGTTGATTGTGTAAATCATCCATACTTATATAGTGGGCTAATGCTCCATGGATAATCAAGTTGGGCTAAAACCCATAGGATGGTCCATGGATGCTCCATGGGGTATTTGAACCCATGGATCCAAGGAAATGGAAAGCCATGACATTTAAGGATTTACCCTAATTGTAACACTATATAAAGATCTTATTCTTGACAAAAATCGGCCACTAGTATGATTCTAGAAGAGGGCTAGCCGATTTCATGAAGTGTAGAACTCTCTCAAGTTATTCTAAGTGTTTTGATGATTGTGATTCCATTTGAGGCTTCCACACTATTGGGGCTAGGCACTCAAGCTTCATGAAGACTTTCTACATCAAAGAGGTATGTATTCTATCTTGTTACACTCATTTTTTTGTATGCTAGATTAGGATAATACCTTGGATGTTCTTATTTGCATGTATAATAGAGAAAACATAGATCCAAGGTATTTAGGGTTGCATGTACACTTAGGAGTGTTAGAATGCTCAAAACCCAACAATTCGAAGGTCTATCCTGTTTAGATTACACATAGCTGGTATGCACTTCACAAATAGCAATGTAACTAATGAAGGTTTTCTAAATAATTATCTAGATAGCTCGTCTAATAATTGTTCTCTTACCCTTAAATTCTCGCATAGAAAACATAACTGGACTCCATCCCCTCGACAACCAGTACCTTCCGAATGAAGTCATAGCTGGTTGGTTTGGAGAATAACCAGAGAATGATCATCCTTTTCCTCTTGAGTGATCACCATGATGAACACTTTTCGTATGATGCTAACTCCGAAGCAGAGGTTGAAAACCTACCCCGAGCAGCTCCCTTTCCAATTCCTAAACCTCGTCCGGCTTTTTCATGGCCCGACCCTGAGTGAGTGGAATGCTTGGAAATGTCGAGCCAAGGACAAGATCAATCTATGCTATTTGATGGTGACCGAAGCTTTTCCGACTTGAGCAATGGGGGCTCAGCAGATAGAGTCTTGCCAATCTTGGTCCGCAGAATGGCCCGAAAGGAGATTCAAGGCAGGACAACCCTAAATCAGATTACAGAAGTAGTTGCCTATGCTAGAATGCATACCCTCCGCACCGTTCGTCTAGAAGATGCTCACGAGAGGTCAGAGAGAGAAACCATGAAACCCTGCTGCAAGCACTGGCTGAATCACGAGCTGAAGTCATAGGGTTCCGAGTACGCCAGATGGTGTACGAAAGACACTTACTTGACATGAAACATCAATTAGCTGAAATAAGAGTTCACCAGAGTGATGATCGTCGCCAGTAGTAGACGCTTTACTCTATTTCCTTATAAAGAAGAATCGTAATTTTCTGTCTATACCTAATGTGGCATTTTCTAGGAAATTTTCTTGTTCCGTAAGTACTTTAGCTAGGTCTTTATGCTTTCAGGAACTATCTTCTATGGATATGATGTAAGACCTTTACAAGGTCATTTTCCATAATCTTTACATCGTGAATATCAAAGATATTGACAGCCGGCTAACTTCTGTGTCATTCTTCATTCAAGTACTCTTATCATACTTTCATTGGAGTCTATATGAAACATGCTTTAGTCAAGTCATTGGACTATAGAGATTTATCTCCGGAGACACTTCCAAGCCTCTTTCCGTGGTTGGATCTTGTTATTCACCAACCCATGATACCTCAGCTCGAACGACAAACATCTTGCAACCATTCTACGAACATACTCTTATTCCGTACTAGGACTGCATCATAGGGATGTAGGTCAAACCTTCGCGAACATACTTTCATTCTTTACTAGGACTGCATCATAGGGATGTAGGTCAAACTTTCGATATCATAATCTTACTCTTTTCAGGAACAATCTAAGTACATAAAGGGTCAACCAGAATAGCTCACAAAATCTTTATTCTTTCGTGTTAACAGAATCATGTCGTCATTCGGAAACAACCAGCCAAGCAACGAGACCTCTACTTTTCCTATGGACGCTGCTACCTTTCAAACAACAGTTACAGCTGCTGTGTTGGCTGCCGTAACAGCGGTCCTTGCACACCGTAGCGCTAACAGCACAGTCAATGCAACTGATGGGAACCAAGTTTCAAATCGTGGTATCCATCCAGGAGGTCGTCAAACAGTAACAGTCACAGGCTCGCAAAGCCGAAAAACAGAAAACAAGAAACGAAAGCGTCAAGCCCGAAAGGAATGCAAGAGATCCCAAAAGCTGGCTATACAACAGCAGCAAGTGGAAACCCCTACCATCCCAGTACCGAGCAGGCCATACGAGGGAAAACTCCCGAAGTGTGATAAGTGTAGTTTCCATCATCATAGGGCTTGCCATGAGATGCAGTGTTGCAATTGCCTGAACATAGGGCACTATGCTCGTAACTGTGGAGCACTGGCGCGACCTATCACTCAAGTCCCTTTCATCAGGACTAAACCCACACACAAGATTTGTTATAGTACCGAGCGATTTAAGATGCAGTTTTCAAAGTGGAGTAACGAGGAAGGCACTCGTGTCCACATAACATTGGCTAAACACCAAAATCCTGTCTCCAAGACTGGTACTAGCTAGTCATGCCACCAATGCGGTGAGGTAGGGCACTTCAAGAAAGATTGCCCGATAACAAAGAACTCTGGCGCAAATTGGAAGATTCTCAGGATCACAGCTGCAGGAGAGCCTACTCCGGAACCACGTTAAATGCAATTTGGGCGTTTCGTTGTAACAAACTTATAAACTATCTAGAACTAGTGCAACTAGAGTCTTACCTTTTGCGAGATCCTGTCTGTATAGGAATTCTCGTGCTGCGTATACTTGTCTTTTGTAGTATATCTTATTCGTAGCAATAGTCTTGTGGTAAATCTAAAGTACTGTAACTATGTTCATGGTTGCACAGTTGTGTTTTGTCTGTAATCGTCTATATTAAATTCTAATGTCTTTAAAGTTTCTGTATGATTCCGACATTATCATACAATCAGATTCAATTTGATCGATGCCAAAACAGCTTCATACGTACATCTCTTTCTTCTAGATCGTTTTTCCAGTGAAGCCGTCATATCAGAACACCGTAGTACTCACGCCAGGAGTACCACTTAGTTATTTTCTTTCCGAAGAAATCCCCGAGGTACCACTCGTGCAGTACGTCAAGTTCAATCCAAGGATTTATACGATTGATCTATCACTGAGAAATGTATGCATAAGAGTGATATATAATCAAGGTTCTACAGGTTTAGAATTGATGATTCCACTTTAAATTCTTTTTCCCCGATGGGATGTGAACTCAAAGAAGAACTAGTTATTCGACTACCTTTTCAACCTTAATTATATATGACTCGTATACACGAGAGGGTGATTGTGAAACTGGGTATGAATTCTAATATGAACTTCCAGACGGAGAACTGCCTAAGTACGAGAAATCACGTCGTCATGAGAACAAGCATAGAACCCAGTACGACTCCCGTAAACAGATCAACTTATAGTTTAAACACCCACGGAGATACAAGAACAGTTTGGACAACTTAGCGAACTACACATAAATAGAATTAAAAGACTAGGTTTCTCACCCTAGAGAACCTCGGTCATATTCTTCCAGAGATCGACAGATCGCATTGCATGTACCTCGGTTATCGAAGACTCCGTCGAGATTTTTCATTAGAAATCGTGATATCTACCTCGCATAGACAAAATGGTTGAGCAAATGCAAAGAAAGAAACTACTTCCAGGAATGAATCCGGCATCCGAATATCACCAGTTCGAGTGTTAGGGAAAGATGTCCAGAAGACTATCTCCTGAACTCGATGCGGACACTTCGAGTCCGTAGTGATACCCTTCAGATAGGACCAATATGCCTATAGCTTTTATGAGCTAAACGAGTAGGGTACGTCTTTCTTACCTGGATCAGTTCATCATTTCTACATGTAAAGACTTACTTATCTACCCTTGTAGTAAGAAGGAACCCATGGGAAAACATATCCTTCAGAGGAACTTTTAGCGATGTTCTCAAAGCACGAGTTTTGAAATTGAAGAGTTAAATTTCCAAAGACACACTGTTAGTAATGTGAGAAATTATGAGCACTCTTGCAATTTGTCAAAACCGTTGAGCATTTATCGACATCAGAGACGCCGACAGTCTTTCGCCAGATTCTAGGTCTTACCGACCTTCCGCCTTAGTTCATTCAGAACTCCTCGCAAGCTACAGAAACTCGTATGACTTTGACCCAGCAAGGGATGGCCTTTGACTGGGAGGTTACGCAAGAAAAGGAACCTTTGAGATTCCAAGTGAGTGACCAAGTTCTTTAGGATAACTCACTCTGGGAATGGCTTAATACGCTTCGTAAAGCGTGGAAAGCTAAATCCAAGGTAGACAGCACCTCCGAGATTCTTATTAGAATCGGTCCTGTGCCTCACATAAACTAGACCTACTCCGCGAACTCAGTTACGTCCTTTCTACTCTTCGCATCTCGATCGTGAAACCATAACTTTCCATTAGGACTCTTGGAAGTCCACTCGTCGAGATCCTCGCCTTCGTATTAGAACCGTAGTGACCCTCGACCGAGAGGTCAAGCAGACGAAGAAAAGCCATCACCAGTTAGTGAAGGTTCGTTGGAATGCCAACCGAGAACCCGTTATCACTTAGGTGCACTAGAACGAATCGATTAGGAAGTTTCCACCTCAGGACTCGATCATTCGTGCATACTTCCTTGCTTAAATTCTAATTTCGGGACGAAATTCCTGCTAACGGGGGGATAATGTGACAACCCGATATTTCGAGACAATGTAATGTAAAACCGATCAAATTTAGGTCAAAATATGACTTTCCTAAAATCTTATTTGGGTTAAATAAAGTAGTAGGAATCGTATCAAGGTTTTCGTACATATAAAGTACCCTAAAATCCGAGTTATAACGAAGAAGTTATGACCAACCGAAGATTCTTGGCAAAACCGGCAACACCGATTAAACGAAAAACACGAAGTTTCAATACAATAGTTTTTAGCCTTAAGTATCTAAATGAAATTTATAGATAACCTCAAACCATGAGCGTACATAAAAAGAACGTCCAAATCTGACTTCGAATGAGAAAGTTATGATTTTTCCAAGATTCGGGTATAGCAGTAGACAGCTAAAAACTCGATATAGAGTTCGAGATAATTTTGAGCAAAACAACCTAAATTAGAATCTAAGGTCTCAAAATTAGTAGCGCAACGGCGAAAATTCTGACGAAAATGGACACCGGATGAAGAAGTTATGGATTCTTAACGAAATTTTCGTGTCCCGGCCCGTTAAAAATAAATAATTAAAAATAAGTTCAAAATTAGCCAATGAAGTCTAAACGAGAGTTGTAGATCATGTTTTTAGCTACACGTGCATATAAAGAACGTCGAAAACGGAGCTCGTATGCGAAAGTTACGGATTTTACAAGTTCGGGGTCCAAAATCCGAGGCTGTTAGGCCCCCACGACGTGGCACAGCTTGGCCGCGACCCGGCAAGTGACTGAGGGCGTCCAATCAACGGAAGGGGATAAGGCTTGCTCCCCACGACGTGATCAACCTTAGCCACGATGTGGCACACCAGAAATGCCCCTATAAATAGAACTCTTGGGGTGCCGGGTTTAGGTGCTCCATTCTTCTCTTTCTCGCGCCGAAACTCTGTGTTTAAGCCCCCGAGACCCTCCCAAAGCCCCGGTTTTTCACCTTCAAGTCCCGAAGGAAGGTTTTTTGTTCCCGAGATTCCCGAGAATCCTGAGATTTTCCCGCGTTTTTAACTCTTCCTGTCGAAGTTCTGCTCGATTCTTCTCTCGACTACTTCAAATCAACCACTTCAATCGAGTTCATACCCCTTAACTAATGTTTTAAACTACTTTTAAATGTTTAATGGGGGGGGATACAAGTAGAATCATGCTAGTATTATATCAATCACATGCGATTAATAAGTAGAATTACGCTAGTTATTACATCAATCACATGTGATTAATATACAGCATTCAAAAGATTTGGCTACTCATTAGCCGTTTTACCAAACAGTTTCCTTCAAATGACTTTTTATAAACATTTTATATGTTTTAAACTCCTTTTACACTGTACAGCTTACTCCATACATTACCTTTCAAACTTATTTACAACTTGTTTCAATCAAATGTTTCCTTATACTCAAAACTGTTTTATCATACTTATGCCTTCAAAATGTTTTATAAATCGACATCAAGTCAATCTTTTCATAAAATCATATTTATGTTTCAAATGTCTTATAAAATTTATTTATGCTTTTATATTATAAATTTCATGCCTCTATATGTATAGTTATATAAGAAATGTTTAAAAGACTTAGGAAGGCTATCCACCCTATTTCCTTTTCGCGCCATGAGATGTGGTCTGGTGGGATATTGGGTATTCGTCCGAAAGTTGTTTAAATATTAGTTATATATCATGTGTACATATATAGTCATAAAAGGTCTTTCCGGTTCATCCCATGCCCTTAGTTAGTAAGGGTATACATCCATGACCATACGTACCAGTTAGACTGCTAGTAAACTACCATATGGCTAGTTTAGGAAGGTACTAGAACCGTTACTAGAACGCGATATCATACAATGAGTCAGTTCATTCATTAGTCAATACTTTCTAGAACATTACATATACAATTATACTAGGACGAGAACATATACAACTATACTAGAACGAGAAACGTTACCCTTACATTAATACGTTAACAATTGTGATCCACTGTATCAGAGCATGCCTTAAAAGTCATGGCCTGAGTTGTAGCCAGAATTCTCTTGGAGGGAGAGCATTGAGTTTGCGTATAGATCTATACTGGATTGACAATCCTACACCTTGCTGCTAGCTACAGCCGGACCTGCAGGTCTGCGGGTGCGAAACGTCATTCCATTATTACGACCGTTCTTTATGTCGTTGTTATCAGTCGATAGTATGGTGCAATTATCACATTATACCTTAAGATAAATCCGGTTTAAGGTATTTAGTACAGCAGTAATTCCTAT
Organism: Lactuca saligna; assembly: GCF_052625555.1. Lineage (NCBI taxonomy): Eukaryota > Viridiplantae > Streptophyta > Magnoliopsida > Asterales > Asteraceae > Lactuca > Lactuca saligna. The sequence continues at coordinate 169,616,287 of NC_136417.1, read as the reverse complement.
AATACAAAACTACAGTACTACAATGATTTACCCATTAGATTTTTAGTGATACCCTCACTTAAACTTTAATGTACAAACTATATTTTGATAATGATAGTCACACTTGGGAAAATTACACACTTTTACAAGAAACGAAAATTTAGAACAATTAGGTCTTGGTAGAAGACGCACTTTATATAATAGTAGGAATCATAGGGATTTCTAAGGTTTTTCAAACGTTTACAGTTGTTTTACAAACATTTTCATACTTACAGTTCACTTACAAATTCTTACATACAAATTAAGACACTAAATACTTATGATCTCACCAGCTTCAAAGCTGATACTCGCTTTCAAAATTACTTGTATCCTCAGGTCATCATAGACAGGTACCGATGCAAGGAGAAAGGAAGATGGAGCTTGTTCAAGACTTATCTTTCATTTTGATTTATGCTATAGTGTTTATCAAAATTTGACAGAATACAATTGTATAATAATTATTTTATTAATGCAATGGATGATGTTGTTGCTTGTTTACTACTTTACATTGTTGTTGATATTATACATGACGTCCTCCGCCCCAGAACGTTTCCGCCGTTCTCGGTTTTGGGGTGTGACATATAGTTATTACATCAATCACATGTGATTAATAACTACAAAACCAATGATTTTACTAGTATTCAAACCGTTTATCAGGGCTGTTTTACTTCCAACTGTTTTACAAACTATTTTACTTATCAAACACTTTTACTTAAACATTGTTATGCTTATTATAAATTGCATGCCTGTATATGTATAGTTATATAATCAATGTTTAAAAGGCTTAGGAAAGCCGCACGCCCTATTTCCTTTTCCTCGATTTGGATGTGGTCTGGTGGGATATCGGGTAGCCGTCCGAAGGTCGTTTCAATATTAATTATATATCTTGTGTACATGTATGGTCATAAAAGTTCTTCCATGTTAATACCTACTAGTTACATCATTTGTAAGTTACCATCGGGGTAACACAGGATCGTACACATACTATTGTTAGGTCAATGAGTCAGTTCATTCATGAGTCAATACTTATTACTATGAGAACATATAAAACTATACTAGAAAGAGGACATATACAACTATACTAGAAGGAAAACATATACAACTAAACTATGAGAGCATATACAACTATACTAGAAGGAGAACATATACAACGATACTAGAACGAGTAACAATACATTACATATACATATATACATTGACAGAATTGTGATCCACTCTATCGGAGCATGCCTTAAATGTCATGGACCAAGTTGTTGCCAAAATCTCTTGGAGGGAGAGCGTAAGTTTGTGTATAGATCTATACTGGATTGACTATCCTACACCTTGCTGCTAGCTACAGCCGGACCTGCAGGTCTGCGGGTGCCAAACGTCATATCATTTTACGACCTACATTTTTCGTTGTCTATCCAGTCGATAGTATGGTAGAACTAATCACATTATACCTTAATATAAATCCAGTTTAAGGTAGTTAGTACAGCAGTAGTTCCTATAATACAACACTACAGTTCTACATTAATTTACCCTTTACATATTTAGTGATCTTTTCACTTGAACATTTATGTACAAACTATATTTTGAGAATGATAGTTACACTTGAGTAAATTACACACTTTTATAGTAGACGAGCATACAAAACAATTACGCCTTGGTAGAAGGCTACTTTTAAATGGAAAATATAGGTTTTTCTAGGAGATTCAAACATTTACAAACACTTACAAACGTTTACAAATTCATACTTATAACTACGTTCAAAAATCTTGATACAACCACCGACACTAAAATACTTATGAACTCACCAGCTTAATGATGATAAACTCTTTCAAAATAACTTCTATTCTCAGGTCATCAGTAGACAGGTACCGACGCCAGCTTTTGAGAAGATGGAGTTCATTCAAGACTCATCTTATTATTTTGATTTACATTTTTGGTGTCTATAAGTGTACAGAACACGCTTGTATTAAAATTATATATTTAATGCGATGGATGATGTTGTTTACTTATTTATTGTTATACTATGTTGTGATACTATACATGATGTCCTCCGCCCCATTACGTTTCCGTCGTTCCTGGTTTTGGGGTGTGACAGATTGGTATCAGAGAATTGTTTATAGTGAATTGAGTATATCAACCCATAAAAGATATACTAACTATAAACCCATTTGGGATTAAAACACTCTAACCAAGAGTCTATAATTTAAATACTAAAATATTTAATTAAGTATACGAGTCTGCATTCATACTAAAATCAGTGTCACTAGGACAGTACAAAAGAATTACGATTGTTGAACAATACAGGTGGACTTAGAGACATATAGTCAAAATTGGGAAGATATAGCCTGATCAACTATATTATCCGAGGGTTGACTAGCATGTGCCTAAGTATAGTTGTGTGGTTGCAACAAGTCTAAAAAAATCTTACCAACAATACCACAAGAAGATCAATAGAACCTAAAACTTGAAATACTATACGAGTATTTTGTGTTACTACAAGTTACTTGTACACTAGATTCTTATACCTCTCTTCTCGCATAGATCTAAATGGCTGGATTCCATCATGGCGACCCGTACTTTCGAAATGAAGGCAACGCAGAATGGCTCGAAGCAGAGTCCGATGATGAGCACCAAATTCCGTTGGATGATCATCAAGCTGAAGGCTTCTCGGATGGATCTGAATCTGAGCACGAAGTCAACAACCTACCTCCAGTAGGTTAAGCCCCGAACAACAACCCTCGACCAGCTTTTCGAGGTCCCACTCCCTTGTGGGTAAATAACCTGAATCGTTGGAGTGACGAACAGGGTCAACCCTTACCTTACTTTGGAGACTGAACCTTTTACCACGTTAGCGAAGGTGGTTATGCGGATCGAGCTCTACCCGTCATCATCCGCAGAATAGCCCGTAATGATGAATAAGGTCGAGCAGCCATCGACCGAGTCATGGAGATTGATGCCATTTCTGGTGTTAACACATTCCGTATCCGCCGTCTCGAAGAAGAAATGGGAAGGACCAGGAGAACCAATGAGACCCTGCAGCAACAGCTGGCTACCTCTCAAGCCGAAGTCATAGAACTTTGAGCTCGTTAAAGGGCTCATTAACGACACCTTCAAGAAGTGGTCCGTCAAGTGGGAGACCTCAGGGTTCGCCCGAGGAATTCACATCGCCGTTAGAAGATGTGTAGCACATTTTTATCTTTTGGGTTAAGGATTAGACTTTAGAATCTGTGCTATAAGTAGCACTTGTTTGTAAAATATTCCTAACTTTTAGTACTCTAACTAGGAATCTACGAACTATTAAACTTTCCGTATGGTATGATGCAAGACCTACTGTTAGGTCGATTTACATTGAACTCATTACATCAGTAATACCAGTATTATTGACAACTACCTACTCTGTGGGAGGAATCTGTACAATTGTGTTTTCCTACTAATCTTCTATGTTGTGATCTCAAACACTCATTAAATTGTTGGGCTATGGGTAGTTAGTCCATGTGTCACTCTCATCTCTTTTGCAATTGATTCTTACCATTGCGCTTGCCTTTATAAACTTATAGATGAAAGATGCCTCCTCGCAAATCTCCCAGGAATAATCCTACACCTCCACCTCCTCCTCCGGTCATCGATACTGCAACCCTGAATGCTGCCGTAGCTGCAATAGTGGCAACTGCCATGGCACAGTATCACTCTACTGATGCCAGCAGAGGTGGAACCCCTGTTAACTCTATTCCGGTTGAAACTCCTTTGCGCTCAAGAGAGTGCTCCTACAAGGATTTCACCAACTATAAGTCGATGTCCTTCCATGGCACCGGCGGAGTCATTGCCCTCTCGCAATGGTTTGAGAAGACTGAATCAGTCTTCGAAATCTATTCATGCCCTGCAGCGAGCAAAGTAGAATATGCCACATGCACCTTTGAAGGAAAAGCTCTAACGTGGTGGAATGGCCACGTTAAAGCACTAACTCTCGTGGTGGTGAACGACATGGGATGGGAAACCATGAAAGACCTCATGATTGAGGAATACTACCCGAGGGGCGAAATCCAAAAGTGGGAGCAAGAGCTTTGGAGCCTAACCATGAAGGGCACCAACATTGTCGCATATACTGCCAGATTCAGCGAACTGGTGGCCCTCAGCCCTAATATGTTTCCCACTAAAGGGAAAAAGATCGAAAGGTACATATGGGGGCAAGTGCCTCTGTATCAGGGGAATGTCCTATCATCAAACCCCGCTACCTTCGATAGTGCCAAGCGACTGGCACAGTGACTCATTGACCATGGAGTCAAAACCCCTGCAACAACAACGACCCTAGCCATCCCGGAACCCTCCAAAGCCGCTAACACTAAGCGGAAGTTCTGGGAAGAGAAGAAGAGACAACAAGCTGCCAAAAAGCAGCAAGTTGTGGCTGTGCATGCCGCGATAACCCCTGTTGCTGCTACTTCTCCAGTGAGGCAGTATGTTGGGAGTTTTCCTAAGTGCAACAAATGCAACTTCCACCACAACGGCCACTGCCGTGAAATGCACTGCTCTAACTGCAACAGGAAAGGACACACCGTCCATTTCTGTAAATCCCCAGCAAGGCCGATTATCCAAGTCCCCGGCTCTAGCGCGAGCCCGACCTGCTATGGATATGGTGAAACAGGCCACTATAAGAGGGACTGCCCCAAAACGAAGAATGATGGCGGAGTAGGGAGGGTACTAGCAATCGACCATAGGGAAGCAGTTGCTGACCCGACAGTGGTGACTACTACGTTCCTCCTCGATAACTCCTATGCATGCATTATGTTTGATAGTGGAGTGGAGTGAAGCTTCCTGAACCATAAATTTACTCGCATGCTTAAACAACAACCACACGCACTTAAGGAACTATTCACCGTAGAAATGGCTAATGGAAAAAACAGAAAGTACAAATAGCATATACTTAGGATGTACCCTAACGCTAGATAACCATTCATTCCCAATCGACCTTATGCCGGTCTCGATTAAAAGCTTCGACGTTATCATCCGCATGGATTGGTTGAGTCTTCATCGCGCCGAAATCATGTGCTACGAGAAAGCAGTGCATCTAAACCTCCCGTCTAATGAAACTCTCATCGTCTACGGCGACAAACCCGGTGTGAGTCTCCGTATTATATCAAGTATTCAAGCACAGAAATATCTACGTAAAGAATACCATGCATTTCTTGCTCACATCGTCGACACAAACCTCGAAACGAAAGGACTAAAGAACATTCCAGTAGTGAGCGACTTCCCCAAAATTTTCCCAGAAGAGCTACATGGATTACCTCTGCAACGACAAGTCGAGTTCATAATCGACTTAGTCCCAGGAGCTACCCCAGTAGCCAAGTCACCCTACCGATTAGCACCAGCAGAGATGCAGGAACTATCTGGTCAACTTAATGAACTGCTCAGCAAGGCCTTCATAAGACCAAGCTTCTCACCTTGGGGAGCACCGATCTTGTTTGTTAAGAAGAAAAACGGCTTATTCCGTATGTGTATCGACTACAGAGAACTCAATAAACTGACGGTCAAGAATCGTTACCCTCTACCTCACATAGACGATCTATTTGACCAACTGCAAGGGGCGAACTACTTTTCCAAAATTGATCTAAGATCTGGATATCACCAGTTACGAGTTCTGGAGGAGGATGTGCCAAAGACAGCCTTCCGAACTCGTTACGGACACTACGAGTTCGTGGTGATGCCATTCGGATTGACCAATGCACCCGCAGTTTTCATGGATCTGATGAATAGAGTATGCCGACCTTACTTGGATTAGTTTGTCATTGTCTTCATAGATGACATCCTTATCTACTCCCGAAGTAAGGAAGAGCATGGCGATCACCTACGACAAGTGCTAGGAACTTTATGAACGGAGAAGCTGTATGCAAAATTCTCTAAATGCGAATTTTGGATCCGAAGAGTCGAATTCGTAGGACACGTGGTAAGCAAAGAAGGAATCCACGTGGACCCATCCAAAATTAAGGCTATTGAGAACTGGTCAGCACCAAAGACGCCTACATAAATTCGTCAATTTCTAGGTCTCGCTGGCTACTACTGCAGGTTCATACAGAGCGTCTCCCGAATTGCAAAACCTCTTACAAAACTGACCCAAAGAGGCGTGGCCTTTGATTCGAAAGAGAAACAGGAGAGAGCATTCCAAACGCTCAAACGAGCCATGTGCACCGCGCCAATACTATCCATCCCTGAAGGGATAAAAGACTTCGTAGTCTATTGCGATGCATCGAATTAAGGGCTCGGGTGTGTTCTGATGCAGCGAGGTAAGGTCATTGCATATGCCTCGAGACAGCTGAAGACACATGAGGTCAACTACACGACCCACGATATTGAACTAGGAGCATTGGTGTTTGCTCTGAACATCTGGAGACATTACCTCTACGGTACGAAAAGCACTATCTTTACTGACCACAAGAGTTTACAACACATATTCAATCAGAAGGAGCTCAACATGAGACAACGACGGTGGGTCGAGCTACTCAGTGACTACGAATGCGAAATTCATTATCATCCGGGTAAAGCCAATGTAGTAGCTGACGCCTTAAGTCGGAAGGAATATTCTGGTCGAAGAGTCAAATCTTTGACTATGACTATCCATTCACACTTGTCCATACAAATTAAGGCTGCTCAACTCGACGCTTTAAAGCATCAAAATGTGGCAGGTGAATCCTTGAGAGGAATGGATAAGAACATAGAAGTAAAGGGTGGTGGAGCTTACTATTTCATGGACCGAATCTGGACACCCGAACACGGTGGTTTCTGAGACTTGGTCATGACCGAGGCGCACAACACTCGGTATTCCGTCCCCCCAGGTTTAGATAAGATGTATCTGGATCTTAAAAAGCTATACCGGTGGCCTAATATGAAAGCAGAGATTGCTACCTTCGTATGTAAATGCCTTACTTGCGCAAAGGTTAGGGTCGAATACTAAAAGCCCTCCGGTTTACTACAACAACCAGAAATTCCAGAATGGAAGTGGGATCGGATCACCATGGATTTCATAACCAAGTTTCCCAAGACAACGGGTGGACTTGATACCATATGGGTCATCGTCGATAGATTGACCAAGTCTGCACACTTCCTGCCTATCAAAGAAACAGACAAGATGGAGAAACTTACAAGAACGTACATTAGAGACCGACAGTGGGGGATACCCAATTAGCTAGGGGGCAAACCTCTAACAGGACTCTCACCGGCCCGGAAATCATTCGGGAAATGACAGAGAAGATTGTTCAGATCCATGAACGATTGAAAGCCTTTAGAGACCGACAGAAGAGCTATGCTGATAAGCGAAGGCAACCTTTGGAATTCTAGGTGGGAGACCGAGTCCTTCTCAAATTCTCACCTTGGAAGGGCTTGATACGCTTTGGTAAGCGTGGAAAGCTTAATCCAAGATACATAGGGCCCTTCGAGATTCTCGCAAGAATCGGCCTTGTAGCATACAAACTCAATCTACCCGACGAACTTCGTAACGTACATCCTACATTCCACGTATCTAACTTGAAAAAGTGTCTGACCGACGAGACTCGTGTAATCCCACTCGACGAGATCGAGATCAACGAGAGCCTCAATTTTGTGGAATAACCGGTAGAAGTCATGGACCGAGAAGTCAAGCAGATAAAGCAAAGCCATATCCCGATTGTGAAGCTTCGTTGTAACGCCAAGCGAGGACCGAAATTCACTTGGGAGCGTGAGGATCAAATTAAACTGAAATACCCTCATCTCTTTGCTTAGGTATTTGTAACTACTTTATTTTTTTAGACTTTAATTTCGGGATGAAATTCCCTTAACAGGGAGATGATGTGACAACCCGAAATTTTCATTTGGTCAAACCCTAAAAGTCAACCCCTTAGCATTATAAATTACTATAATTGTTTCTTATTTTTAAGAAATATAAAGTTCGTTTGATTATTTTAATATTATTTTTAAACGAATGGGTGAATGAAAGTGTCGACTCGGGTATTGATTTTTGAAAACCGCAAATACTTCCCGTATTAGAAACATACGACCAAACTTTTATGTTTTGGGTTTAGGAATCACCCAAAAACCATAAACTCATGCCTATGTATGAGTTTACTCCCCAAAAAACTAGTCATTGTGTTTACTCCCCAAATAGTCAAAAGAGTAAACTCCAAAAACTCTCTCAACAATCATCCAACACTTAATTCCAAATCTTCGATCTTGTAAGTGTTCTAACCATTTCAAGTTAGTAAAACACTTAATCTAGTGTTTGTGCATCTATTCATCCATTCATTTCCGGTTTTTGTTTAGATTTTTCCAAAACACCAAGAACACACACTAACCAAGAAAATCGGTCAAGAACACCATGTTTGAGGTGTTCATGGTCCAAGATGATACTTGTGCCGTAAACACCATAAAGTCCCCCAAAATGGACTAAAGTCCCATGTTTAGTCCTAGTTTGGAGTTTAAGACTTACCTTAACATATTTAAACCTTCCATGTCCTAGTTTGGAGTTTAAGACTTACCTTAACATATAGGAGAACATATACAACGATACTAGAACGAGTAACAATACATTACATATACATATATACATTGACAGAATTGTGATCCACTGTATCGGAGCATGCCTTAAATGTCATGGCCCGAGTTGTTGCCAGAATCTCTTGGAGGGAGAGCGTGAGTCTGCGTATAGATCTATACTGGATTGACTATCCTACACCTTGTTGCTAGCTACAGCTAGACCTGCAGGTCTGCGGGTGCCAAACATCATATCATTTTACGACCTACATTTGTCGTTGTTTATCCAGTCGATAGTATGGTACAACTAATCACATGATACATTAATATAAATCCGGTTTAAGGTAGTTAGTAGAGTAGTAGTTCCTATAATACAACACTACAGTATTACATTAATTTACCCTTTACATATTTAGTGATCTTTTCACTTAAACATTTATGTACAAACTATATTTTGAGAATGATAGTTACACTTGAGTAAATTACACATTTTTACAGTAAACGAACATACAAAACAATTACGCCTATGTAGAAGGCTACTTTTAAATGGAAAATATAGGTTTTTCTAGGAGATTCAAACATTTACAAACAATTACAAATGTTTACAAATTCATACTTATAACTACGTTCAAACATTTTGATACAACCACCGATACTAAAATACTTATGAACTCACCAGCTTAATGCTGATAAACTCTTTCAAAATAACTTGTATTCTCAGGTCATCAGTACACAGGTACCGAGGCCAACTTTTGAGAAGATGGAGCGCATTCAAGACTCATCTTATTATTTTGATTTACATTTTTGGTGCTATAACTGTACAGAACACGCTTGTATTAAAATTATATATTTAATGCAATGGATGATGTTGTTTACCTAGTTACTGTTATACTGTGTTGTCATACTGTACATGACGTCCTCTGCCCCAGAATGTTTCCATCATTCATGGTTTTGGGGTGTGACAATAATTGATTAAAATATGTAGTTTGTCCCATTTCAGCCGATTTCTTTTTATAATATATCAATTTTAGTCCTTTTTATAAGAGAAAATCTTTCTAAGCCCTTAGAACATTATTCTTGACACTTTTGCATCACAGATTTGCTGAAATGATATTTTAGCCCAAAACTTATTTTGTTAACAGTTTCAACCCTTCCAGAATAGTATTTTTCCGGTTAAAACCCTACTTTTTCCATTTTTTCACTTTTAGCCCAAATTTCAAAAAGTTTACATTTTTGGTCCCTTTTGGGTATGAAAAACATTTTTGACCCTTGAACTAGTTTTGTTATAGTTTTTATCCCCCGTTTTAAAGAAAGTTTCATTTCAACCCCATTAATTATCATTTTTTGCAATTTTTGCGCTTATTGCGCCGAAAAGCCCATTTTTAGCCCATTAGGCCAAAAATTTACATTTTAGTCCTTTGAAAATTTTAACATGTAGAAAAGCAATTCTTAAAACTGTTTTGAGTCTTTTCCTCCTTAAGAAACCGTGACTTGTCAACTTTTTAACCCAAGTTTAGTATTTTTGACAATTTGAGCCCAAAAATGGGTTTTATGTTGAAAGTATGTTCATCATGATCTTATAAGTTATCATTCTTGACTAGTTTAGTGTGGAATAGACCTAGATCGTGTATGTTTACTTTCTCATGTCATAGATCTTCGAGTTTCACCCCTTGTTGGTCATATATTTATCATAAAAACACATGAAAACACACATACATGCATAGAATCACACATAGCATACATATACACATAGATCTACACATTTTCTTGTATTCTACCCCATAAAACACATAAAAACCGAAAAGAAGGGGGGGTATGAAGCTCACCTTGAGTTGTGGGTTCAGTTTTTGGAGAGATTGGAAGAAGTTTGAAGTTATTTTCGGCCCTAACAAGCCCTCCTTTGTTGATTTCGAACTTAGAGGGTTTCTAAGAGAGTGATCATGACTTTGCATGGATTAGGAAGAGATTTTGGGAAAAAAAAAAGAATCCAGATCATAGATCCAAGCATGATCTTACCTTAGATGATGAACTTGTGGGATAATCTCCTTGGAAGCTCCCTAGATCTCGAATATTTCGACAGGAATGGAGAGAGTTTCTTTGGGAGAGTTTTGAATGAACTGTGTGTGTGTGTGTCCTCTTGCTCTCAGCCGAAGATAAAAAGGAATGGGGAAGAGAGAGTAGATGATAAGATGGTTACTTGTAAGCATGAGATTTTGCATGGAAATCCATCAAACATTAGTGAGGTGGCAATTTAAAAGTCAACCCTTCCTTTCTTTTGTGGGTTGGGCCGAGAATGGAGAGGGGAGGAAAAAAAATAATTGGGCATTGTATGCTTAAGCCCATTTTATGGTTAAGTTAGATGATTTTTGTCCCAACATAATCAAAGAATGATTTTTATGATCTATTAGGGCTAATTTAACTTTGTTATGGTCCAATAAGGTCCATTAAGGTATTTTATTTCATTCTAGGCCCAATATGGCCCAAAAGATTTAAAATAAATGAAGATGTGTCCAAATTAGAGCCCATATAAGAGTTCTAAGCCCAATGATATCAAATTGAAAACTTATGGGTCCATTAGGCCCAATACGGAAAATGCTAGTCCAAAATGGACCTAAATCGGGATTTTTAGGGCTTTCCAATTCTTTGTTGACTATTGGATGCACTTGAATAAAGTGTCTGATTGAAGTTTTGTTGTTATTGAATAAGCATCCTACATGCTTTCACATTGTTGGTTCACATTTGTTTTCATTTTTTAATGTTTACAAGGCATCAAAAATTTCTAGTTGTGACACAGAGTATATCAAGTAACTAGTCTTATCTCTAACTTTCATCCTTATTTTTTTTAATCTTTTTAAATCTATACCCTTTGGTCATCAACATAGGAAATTCAAATCTGAACATCCCCAAAGTGATAAAAAGAGAGAATTTTGTAATTGGTTTCGTGAAAAGTTAATATAAATTAATAAACAAATTTGTTTCATTGATCTAACGAAGACACAATATATATATTACTTTATAATTGCTAGGTTTCATCAAATGAAAATAGAAAACTCTCCAAAATTCCACAGAAAGTTGTCGGGTCTTGCAACGGGTCCACAAATGAATGCTTATTTGACAACCCGATATTTCAACTCTATGTAATCACCTAAAAAGTCAACTATTGTAGCTACTTTTGAAATAATGTAATTTACTTCAAAAAAATGAAATGTGTAAAAGTCTCTATAGGGATGTCTATTATGTTAGATAATGTGTCAAGGTTTATAGAAATACTAAGAACACGAAAAACCGAGTTATAACGAAGAAGTTATGACCATTCTAAGATTTCCGACAAAACCGGCAACACCGATTAAACGAAAAACATGAAGTTTCAATACAATAGTTTTTAGCCTTAAGTATCTAAATGAAAGTTATAGATAACCTCAAACCGTGAGCGTACATAAAAAGAACGTCCAAATCTGACTTCGTATGAGAAAGTTATGATTTTTCCAAGATTCGGGTATAGCAGTAGACAGCTAAAAACTCGAAATAGAGCTCGAGATACTTTTGACCAAAACAACCTAAATGAGAATCTAAGGTCTCAACATTAGTAGCGCAACGGCGAAAAGTCTGACGAAAACGGACATCGGATGAAGAAGTTATGGATTTTTAACGGGATTTTCGTGTCCCGGCCCGTTAAAAATAAATAATTCAAAATAAATTCAAAATTAGCCAATGAAGTCTAAAATAGAGTTGTAGATCATGTTTTTAGCTACGCGTGCATATAAAGAACGTCAAAAACGGAGGTCGTACACGAAAGTTATGGATTTTACAAGTTTGGGGTCCAAAACCCGAGGCTGTCAGGCCCCCACGACGTGGCACAGCTTGGCCGCGACCCGGCAAGTGACTGAGAGCATCCAATCAACGGAAGAGGATAAGTCTTGCCCCCTACGACGTGGCCAACCTTAGCCATGATGTGGCACACCAGAATTTCCCATATAAATAGAACTCTTGGGGTGCCGGGTTTAGGTGCTCCATTCTTCCATCTCTCGTGCCGAAATTCTGCGGTTAAGCTCCCGAAGCCCTCCTAAAGCCCCGGTTTTCACCTTCAATTCCTGAAGGAAGGTTTTGTGTTCCCGAGATTCCCGATATTTTTCCCCGTTTTCAACTCTTCCTGTCGAAGTTCTGCTCGATTCTTCTTCCGACTACTTCAAATCAACCACTTCAACCAAGTGAGTTCATACCCCTTTCAAACACACTTTAAATACATTTTAAATGCTTTTATACTCTTTTAGGGGGGAATACAAGTAAACATACGGTTATTATCGTGTATTTTATAAAGTTTCACTTCACTTGTTTTACCGAATAAATCACTTGGAACTCATTACTATTATGGAAAACTCTTGTCATACTTTGTGTGCATTAGACTTATACAAAGTATATAATGATTTCAAAGTACTTTTCATTGCTAAGTCGTTTTATACATTCTAAAAAAAACTTATGATTTATGCTTTGTCAAACATTGTGAAAAAGGATAAACTTTGCATACAAAACTATCATTTTAATGCGGACTTAGTTGAGAATCCATGAGACGTGTATATCTTCAAATGTTACTTCTCTTTATTAGAAAGTAATGCTGCAAGTCCTATCTATAACCAGAGTCTCCCGTTCGGAGAACGTGTCAAATGTGTATAGATCTACATGGGAAGTCATGATCCCGCGCACTGACTGTTAGCAACAGTCCGTCCTTTGGGGTGACAGTTGTCATAACGCTGCGATGCCTGAAGAACATCGTTACAGGCATATTATGTTTAGTATGGTTATAAAACTCATCGGATATACAATAGGTATGCTATTGTGCCTTTATGAACGAGTAGCTAAAAAACTATTCTTCATCTAACAAATGCGATCTTCGTATAGCTTTATTATATAAAACTATGACACAACTTTTAAGAACGTCGTTTCCTTGCAACTTTCGGTCCTAGAGACTGCCAGTCATGATAGGAAAATAAGGGATTTTCTTGAAAAACACAACAATTCATATCACAACCATTAGGGAAAATATGGGATTTTCTGGATCTAATACGTTCATTTTCCACACAACGAGTCATAACTCTTTACATTTTGAATTACTAAGTTTTCTGGAAAACATACACCCAGTTTGGAATGGCATTCAATTTTTCTAAACCACTTATGAACTCAGCAACTTAATTGTTGACACTTTCTCTTTGAAAATAACTTGTATTCTTAGGGAATCGCTAAGCAGGTTTGGAAATCAACTTTTGGGATTAACGTGCTGGCGTTAATTATTGTATTTACCTTTTGAACATGTAATGAATACAATTATGAAAACATCTTGGGAACCTTAAATATATATGGTGGTGTGTACTTTCCTTTCTATGAGCTGTTATGATACTGAATATGACGTCCTCCGCCCCCGAACGTTTCCGCCGTTCTGGTTTGGGGGTGTGACAGATTGGTATCAGAGCTTTGTTTATAGGGAATTAAGTATATCAAAACCATTCCTTTTTGGTATACAACTATAAACTCAACTGGGCAAAAACACTCTGAGAAAAGTCATACGTTTGAAATTAAATTTATTTAGTTTTAATGTAAGCATGCACTCATTTTATACTAATAACAGTTTCATAGTAAATAACTTTAGAAGTATTATAAATAAGTTGTCCAGTACAGGTACGCCTTGGGACATGTAATCGGAACTGGGAAGAATATAGCCTGATCAACTATACTTGTCCAAGAGCCGACTAACGTATGCCAAGGAGTGTCGGCAGTGGACAACGATTTTAAAACTTACCAAAAGCACATCATTACATAGTATAGGTACGCCTTGGGACATGTAATTTCATGTGCTCTAGGTTATAGTAAAATTTTAACCCTATTCTCGTATAGTCTAAATGGCGGGATTCCATCACCCCAATGACCCCTACTACCCCAACCAAGGTAATGGGGGATGGATCGAAGAAGATCCTGAAGAAGACGAAGAGCCAATAGAGTTAGAGGGAAGGGATGACTCTGGCACGGATTCGGAACCAGAAATTATCAATCCACCAATCCCACAACCTCCTGTCCACATGAGGAACTTCCAAGGACCCACTCCTGTGTGGGGAAGTCACCTCCATCATTGGATCCAACAACAAAGCTTACGCCCTCCTTACGGCATGTGCCGAGACTTCTATGATGTCAGAGGCGGGGGATCAGCTGACCGAGCACTTCCGGTCATGGTTGGCAAATTCGCCAACCAGTGCTATCAATCCGGAGTGCAAGCTAACCGAATCCGAGAGGTCAATGTGGAAGTACAAATCCACACGGCCGATATCAACCGCTTAGAGATGTTGCAGAATGACATCCACATTCGCACCGAAGCATTTCAAGCACAAGCAAATGCAGCCTTCGCAGAATTAACAGAACAACAAGCTGCGTTTGATAGGCGCCTCATGGAGTCGAAGCAGTCCGACACGGAGTCGAGATCCAAACACAAACCGCACCACAAGTAGAACTTTCCGACTCTCAAATTTTGTTATAAATTAGGACTTCGGATAAAAGTATTATTTTCTTTAAATTGTTCTGTAATCGGATGCCTTTAGAAAGGTCAAGAACTTTTGTCTAGACCCCGCTGTAACACTACTATATGTTTAATATATATAAGGGTATATCCCTTTTCTTGTTGTTAATCATGCGTAGTTCGTTCAATTCATACGTACATCTATTCAAACTTTATTTTCAAGAACAAAACCTTGTGTCAGTCAAACCCAATTTCTTAGAACTATTGGAAGTTAACTCAATATCATTCAACTCTGAACTACCAAAACTTATAAATATTTTATTTTCTTTTGGCAGCGCGATGCCTCCTCTTCCAAACCTAAGGCCCAGGCCGGGCACGACACCACCACCACCTCCACCACCAACTTATGATCCAGCCATGGTCTAGGCTGCTATCACAGCAGCAGTAACTGCAGCCCTCTCGCAAATAAACTCCCACGGAAATGGAGGGGCAGGAAGCAACACAAATCATCCAAATCATGGCATTGGTCATGGCCAAGTAAGAGAATGTACTTACAAGGAGTTCTCTAACGCTAAGCCAAAAACTTTTAATGGAACTGGGGGAGTCATTGCACTAATGCAATGGTTCGAGAAGACCGAAACGGTCTTCGAGATCTGCTCATGCCTGGAAGCAAGCAAAGTCAAGTTCGCTTCTTGCACTTTCATAGATCGAGTCCTCACTTGGTGGAAAAGCCATGTGAATTCGGTGATGCTCACTATCACCAACGCCATGAGTTGGGAGATCTGAAGGTTCTACTACTGGAAGAATACTGCCCAAGGGGCGAAGTACAAAAGCTTGAGCAGGAGCTCTGGAATCTGAAAATGACTGGGTCTGACCTAGTCGTCTACACAGCTAGCTTCAACGACCTCGCTGCACTGTTCCCTACCATGGTCAACCCAGAATCAAAGAAGGTTGAAAGGTACATTTGGGGGTTGTCACCCCAGATTCAAGGGCATGTCCTAGCTTCCAGTCCTATTACCTACAACAGCGCTAAACGCCTGGCTCAGCGACTCATTGACCACAGAGTAAAACAGGGTACCATTGCAACAACCGCAAATCCATCTAAGGAGGCTCAGGGCCAGAGTAGGCCTTGGAACAAAAGGAGGGGACAAACCCTCCAGGAAAACCCCAAGAAACAACAAGTAATAGCGACCCACGCTATGACTGTACCTGCCAACCCTGCCCACACAAGCTCATATAATGGGAAACTTCCTAGATGCAACCGATGCAACTTCCACCACCACAGTCCTTGTCATGATCTTCAATGCACCAAGTGCAATAAGAAGGGACATACAACCCGCTATTGTAAAGAGCCAACCCAACCATCCGTCCCCACTGCTAATACCGGGGTAAGCCACGCCTGCTTTGAGTGCGGAGTCACGAGGCACTACCGCAGGGACTGCCCAAAGGCAAACAACCGGAATACCGGCGGAAGGGGCTGAGTTTTCGCAATGGGACAAGATGAAGCCATTGCGGACCCAACTGTGGTTACGGGTACATTTCTTCTCGATAACTCGTATGCATGCATTTTGTTTGATAGTGGAGCGGAAAGGAGTTTTGTTAGTCACGACTTTAAAGGCCTGCTAAAATCAATACCACAATCATTAAGTGAACCATTCATAGTAGAAATGGCCAACGGGAAAACCGAAGGCACTAAGGAGATATACTTAAATTGCACCCTAACATTAAACGATAATCCCTTATCAATCAACCTCATGCCAGTCTCGATTATGAGTTTCGATGTCATTATTGGCATGGATTGGCTGAGTTCTCATCATGCGGACATCTTATGTTACGATAAGGTCGTTCGCCTTAATCTGCCAACCGGCGAAACCATCATTGCCTTGGGCGACAAACCCAGTACCACTCTTCATATCATCTCAAGTATCCAAGCTCGGAAATGCCTACGCAAGGAGTGTCACGCGTTTTTGGCACATGTTGTAGATGTGAAACGCGAAGTCCAGGACATCAAGAATGTGCCCGACGTATGCGATTTTCCCGACGTTTTTCCCGCGGACATTCTGGGGATACCTCCCGCGAGACAAGTTGAGTTCAGAATCGATCTGGTTCCCGGAGCTACTCCAGTAGCCAAAGCACCCTATCGATTAGCCCCGACAGAGATGCAAGAGCTATCCAGCCAATTGAATGAGCTACTTGGAAAAGGATTCATCAGGCCGAGCTTCTCGCCATGGGGAGCACCCGTGTTATTCGTGAAAAAGAAGGATGGATCATTCAAAATGTGCATCGACTACCGAGAACTCAACAGACTTACCATCAAGAACCGATACCCTCTACCCCGAATCGATGACTTATTCGACCAACTCCAAGTAGCCAACTACTTCTCCAAGATCGATCTGAGGTCGGGATATCACCAGCTGCGAGTCCTGGAGAGTGATGTTCCCAAGACGGCCTTCCGAACGAGATACGGACATTACGAGTTCGTAGTAATGTCGTTCGGACTAACCAATGCCCCGACCGTATTCATGGATCTAATGAATCGGGTATGTCGTCCATTCCTGGATAAATTTGTGATAGTATTCATAGATGACATACTCATTTATTCAAAGAATAAAGAAGAGCATAGTCAAAATCTGAGGCAAATCTTAGAGACGTTACGGACTGAGAGACTGTATGCAAAATTCTCAAAATGTGAGTTTTGGATTAGAAAGGTGGACTTCCTCGGTCACGTGGTCAGCAAGGAAGGAATCCACGTGGATCCATCAAAAATGAAGGCTATCAAAAACTGGTCTGCACCAACTACACCAACAGAAATTCACCAATTTCTAGGCCTTGCTGGTTATTATCGAAGGTTCATTCAGAATTTCTCCAGCATCACAAAGCCTCTTACCGCCTTAACCCAGAAAGGTGTGACCTACAATTGGGGAGAAAAGCAAGATGTTGCATTTCGGACTTTGAAACAGGCCCTTTGCAGTGCGCCCATCCTTTCTCTTCCAGAAGGGACCGAAGATTTTGTGGTGTATTGCGACGCTTCGAAGCAAGGGCTGGGCTGTGTACTAATGCAGAGGGGAAAGGTTATTGCATATGCCTCTCGACAACTGAAAACGCATGAGGTCAACTACACCACTCATGATTTAGAACTTGGGGCGGTGGTCTTCGCTCTTAAAATCTGGAGACACTACCTATATGGTACCAAATGCACTATCTTTACAGACCACAAGAGTCTACAACACATCTTCGACCAGAAGGAGTTGAACATGAGACAGCGACGTTGGGTCAAATTGCTCAACGACTACGAATGTGAAATTCGCTATCATCCAGGAAACGCAAACGTCGTGGCAGATGCCCTTAGTCATAAGGAGTACTCTGGCCGAAGAGTGAAGTCATTAGCCATGTCGATCCATTCGCACCTATCAACACAAGTCAAGGAAGCTCAAATAGAGGCCTTGAAACCCGAAAACGTGACAGGTGAGACCCTTAGGGGAATGGACAAGAATTTAGAAATCAAGAGTGACGGAGCATGCTACCTCGTGAACCGAATATGGAAACCCAAGTTTGGTGGACTTAGAGAGGTAGTTATGAGTGAGGCACACAAGACTCCATACTCCGTACATCCCGGGTCAGACAAGATGTATCAAGATCTCAAGAAACTCTACTGGTGGCCAAACATGAAAGCAGAAATCACTACATATGTGAGCAAGTGTTTGACTTGCGCCAAGATAAAAACAGAACACCAGAAACCCTCAGGGTTACTCCAACAACCTGAAATTCCTGAGTGGAAATGAGAGTAGATTTCCATGGACTTCATAACGAAACTTCCCAAAACTCAGGGTGGCCAAGATACTATTTGGGTAATCTTCGATAGATTAACCAAGTCCGCTCATTTCCTACCAATCAAGGAAACTGATAAAATGGAAAAGCTGTCGAGAATCTACATCCGAGAGATCGTACGACTCCATGGAGTGCCAATGTCTATCATCTCGGACAGAGATAGCAGATTCACGTCTAGATTCTTGCAATCATTGCAAAAATCCATGGGAACAAGATTGGACATGAGTACAGCCTATCACCCCCGAACTCATGGACAGAGTGAAAGGACGATCCAAACCTTGGAGGACATGTTGCGAGCATGTGTAATCGACTTTGGTAAGGCATGGGATGTTCACTTACCTTTGGTCGAGTTCTCTTATAACAATAGTTATTATACTAGTATCAATACTGCTCCATTTGAAGCCCTTTACGGCCGTAAGTGTAGATCACCTCTATGCTGGACGGAAGTGGGTGAAACCCAATTAGCAAAAGGTCTAGTCCCTGATAGCACCCTCACTGGTCCGGAGATCATCAGAGAAACTACAGAAAAGATCGTGCAAATACGAGAACGACTGAAATCCTCAAGAAATAGGCAAAAGAGCTATGCCGACAAAAGACGTAAACCCTTGGAATTTCAGATTGGCGATCGTGCACTACTGAAGGTCTCACCCTGGAAGGGCATGATACGCTTTGGAAAACGTGGGAAGCTAAATCCTAGGTACATTGGACCCTTCGAAATCATTTCATGAGTTGGTCCAGTAGGCCTACAAACTCCGACTTCCAACCGAGCTTGACAAAGTACATCCAGTATTCCACGTATCAAACCTGAAGAAGTGTTTGTCCGACGAGATACTTGTAATTCCACTCGATGACATTGAACTAAATGAAAATCTTAACTTTGTGGAAGAACCCGTCGAGATCATGGATAGGGAAGTTAAACGAACTAAACAGAGCCGCATTCCAATAGTAAAGGTCCGATGGAATGCTAAGAGGGGACCTGAGTTCACGTGGGAACGAGAATATCAAATGCAACAGAAGTATCCACACCTCTTCCTCAGCCCCTAAGACTCTTCCTTTGTGTTAAAATTTCAGGACAAAATTCCCTCTAATGGGGGGGATGATGTGACAACCCGATATTTCAACTCTATGTAATGACCTACAAAGTCAACTATTGTAGCTACTTTTGAAATAATGTAATTAACTTCAAAAAAATGAAATGTGTAAAAGTCTCTATAGGGATGTCTATTATGTTAGATAATGTGTCAAGGTTTATAGAAATACTAAGAACACGAAAAACCGAGTTATAACGAAGAAGTTATGACCATTCTAAGATTTCCGACAAAACCGGCAACACCGATTAAACGAAAAACGCGAAGTTTCAATACAATAGTTTTTAGCCTTAAGTATCTAAATGAAAGTTATAGATAACCTCAAACCGTGAGCGTACATAAAAAGAACGTCCAAATCTGACTTCGTATGAGAAAGTTATGATTTTTCCAAGATTTGGGTATAGCAGTAGACAGCTAAAAACTCGAAATAGAGCTCGAGATACTTTTGACCAAAACAACCTAAATGAGAATCTAATGTCTCAACATTAGTAGCGTAATGGCGAAAAGTCTGACGAAAACGGACATCGGATGCAGAAGTTATGGATTTTTAACGGAATTTTCGTGTCCCGGCCCGTTAAAAATAAATAATTAAAAATAAAATGAAAATTAGCGAATGAAGTCTAAACGAGAGTTGTAGATCATGTTTTTAGCTACGCGTGCATATAAAGAACATCGAAAACGGAGGTCGTACGCGAAAGTTATGGATTTTACAAGTTCGGGGTCCAAAACCCGAGGCTGTCCGGCCCCCACGACGTGGCACAGCTTGACCGCGACCCGGCAAGTGAGTGAGAGCATCCAATCAACGGAATAGGATAAGTCTTGGCCCCCACGATGTGGCCAACCTTAGCCGCGATGTGGCACACCAGAATTGCCCCTATAAATAGAACTCTTGGGGTGTCGGGTTTAGGTGCTCCATTCTTCCATCTCTCATGCCGAAACTCTGCGGTTAAGCTCCCGAAGCCCTCCCAAAGCCCCGGTTTTCACCTTCAATTCCCGAAAGAAGGTTTTGTGTTCCCGAGATTCCCGAGAATCCCGAGATTTTTCCCCGTTTTCAACTCTTCCTGTCGAAGTTCTGCTCGATTGTTCTTCCGACTACTTCAAATCAACCACTTCAACCAAGTGAGTTCATACCCCTTTCAAACACACTTTAAATACATTTTAAATGCTTTTATACTCTTTTAGGTGGCAATACAAGTAAACATACGGTTATTATCGTGTATTTTATAAAGGTTCACTTCACTTGTTTTACCGAATAAATCACTTGGAACTCATTACTATTATGAAAAACTCTTGTCATACTTTGTGTGCATTAGACTTATACAAAGTATATAATGATTTCAAAGTACTTTTCATTGCTAAGTCGTTTTATACATTCTAAAAAAAAAACTTATGATTTATTATTTGTCAAACATTGTGAAAAAGGATAAACTTTGCATACAAAACTATCATTTTAATGCAGACTTAGTTGAGAATCCATGAGACGTGTATATCTTCAAAAGTTACTTCTCTTTATTAGAAAGTAATGCTGCAAGTCTTGTCTATAACCAGAGTCTCTCGTTCAGAGAACGTGTCAAATGTGTATAGATCTATACGGGAAGTCATGATCCCGCGCCCTGACTGTTAGCTACAGTCCGTCCTTTGGGGTGATAGTTGTCATAACGCTGCGATGCCTGAAGAACGTCGTTACAGGCATATTATGTTTAGTATGGTTATAAAACTCATCGGATATACAATAGGTATGGTATTGTGCCTTTATGAACGAGTAGCTATTAAAACTATTCTTCATCTAACAAATGCGATCTTCGTATAGCTTTATTATATAAAACTATGACACAACTTTTAAGAACGTCGTTTTCTTGCAACTTTCGGTCCTAGAGACTGCTAGTCATGATAGGAAAATAAGGGATTTTATTGAAAAACACAATAATTCATATCACAACCATTAGGGAAAATATGAGATTTTCTGGATCTAATACGTTCATTTTCAACACAACGAGTCATAACTCTTTACATTTTGAATTACTAGGTTTTCTGGAAAACATTAACCTAGTTTGGAATGGCATTCAATTTTTTTAAACCACTTATGAACTCACCAACGTAATTGTTGACACTTTCTCTTTGAAAATAACTTGTATTCTCAGGGAATCGCTAAGCAGGTTTGGAAATCAACTTTTGGGATTAACGTGCTGGCGTTAATTACTGCTTTTGAAAGATGTTATTGTATTTACCTTTTGAACATGTAATGAATACAATTATGAAAACATCTTGGGAACTTTAAATATATATGGTGGTGTGTACTTTCCTTTCTATGAGCTGTTATGATACTGAATATGACGTCCTCCGCCCCCGAACGTTTCCGCCGTTCTGGTTTGGGGGTGTGACAGCTTATTCTTACGCCGCAGGCATAGTCAACAATGTTTGGTTATGGTACTTAGTCGTGACGCACAACGTACAACACAAAACTCTGGGGTTTTAGCATTGGGTGAGAAAGGTGAAAATATTATGGCCAGCTAGAAGAGATTATAAAGTTGAGGTACACACATGATTAATCAACTGTACTATTTCGTTGCAAGTGGTTTGATACTCGAACATGAGTTATTACTAGTGATAATTTCACCAGTATTGATACACGACGCGAAGCATACAATGATGATCAACTCATATATGCTTCACAAGCCAAACAAGTGTTCTACATCAGAGAGCCAAACAATAACCATCGGTGTGTTGTCGAGTATGTTAACCATCGAAGTATTTGGTATCTACCATTGAACGATGACTGTGTCCAAAATGTTGACAATGGCTCACACAAAAATCTAGACAATGTATATGTACTTCAAAATATCTCTTCATCCGATGCTCCACTTTTTATCGATTTCATCATGTACTTTCAAAACATTCCTAGAGTAATTGTTGATGTAGAAAGTGAAACTGAAGTTCCTCTACCAACTGGTATAGTCAATGATGTTTCTGATTGCGAGACTGATTACGGTGAGACCGATTCTGATTATGATACCGAAGAAGACACTGAAGGGTATGAGGAAGATTCTGATTAGAATAGTTCTTATGTAATACGTGTTTGTAATATGAACTTTATTTGGATTTCTTGTTTAAATTGAAATGTTTATTCCTATGTAAATGTTTATTTCTATGTAATGTGTATTTGTAATAAAAATTATATTTTTATATCTTATAATTTTTCAGGAAATTATAACAATATGGCTTTTCTTTATGTATACCATGGCTGATGTTATGGGTCGTGGGCACAAGGGTGATGGAGCTGAGGACCCACCTCTCCCAGGTGGTAGAGGTGCTGGTCATCACGAACAGGATGCTAAATCTTATTTTGAATTTTTATTTACTATTTTTGTTCAGTTATTATAAAATAAATACTGTTTCTAATAATTTCTAATTACATTTGCAGTTGAGTAACCTGCACAAAGGAAAGTTCGAGGCAAAGCGAAAAACATAAAGCTTGAAAAAGAGATCTTACGGAATTAGAGCAAACCCATTAGCATGGAATATAATAGGGATATCACATTTAATCCCGTAGGAGAGCCGAAAGACATGTTTTCCCGAGAAGTTGGAAAACAATGTGGTAGATGGTCCCTTTTGATAAATGGACTTGGAAAAAAGTTTCCCCTGCAACACAGGATACCGTATTACAATATTTAGCGATAATTATTTATTTAAATATATTTTATATGGTTAGCTATAGTTTTTTTTTTACTTGGTTATTTATTTATTTATTTATTTTTTGTTAGACAAAGTTTGATTTGGATCAAATGTACCAGGATGCACAAACTAATATGTTGACAGAGAGTTTTCAAGCAGCTTTGTTAAAAGGTTATCGAGAACGTAAAGCTGACGCAAAAGAATATTTTATCTTAGTCGGAGGGTATGAAGATATCCCGGGAGCATTAGCCGACCCTCCAGAGGGTATGGATGTTCATAACTGGAAGAAAGCAGTTGAATTTCTCCAAACAGACGAACACATAGTTGCTTCAGAAAGGAATAAAAAAACCCGTCAACTGCAAACAAATGTGAATCGTGGGGGGTCGAGTTCATATAGTAGTACTTGCTATAAGAAGGTAACGTACGATACATGTAATTATTTATTTAAAATATACTCTAATTTTTAAAGTTCAACAGAAGCTTAAGAGAGTGGAAAGATTTCGCAAACCTCATACCGATAAGAATGGTCTATTTGTTACTACCAAGGCAGAACAACAATATGTAGGTATTTAATTATAGTTTTATCATATAATTAAATATTTATTTATACTTAATTGTTACTCACTTTTGGGAGTTACAGAATCGGTTAGTTGAAGAGCTGTTAAAACAAAGTCAAGGTGAAAGTACGTTAACACCCACTCAAGAAAGAGTTGCGTTTGAAAAAGTATTGGGAGAGTGATGTGGTCATATTAGAGGTATTGGCCGTAAACCTTCTGCTCTCCCACTGATTCCACAGCCTTCGCAAACACCACCACAACCATCACAACCATCATAGGTAAAACAATCTACTTTGATTTTGTGGTGATTATTTGCTAAAAATTTTGGTAATTAGGTTTTCGTCCCAAGTGTCAAAAATAACAACGTACTTTGGTTTTTTTGTCTTAGTTTAAAAATAACAATCTACTTTAGCATTGTAAAATGAATGTTGATTTGGTAATTTTGGTTTTGTGATGATTATTTGCTAAAAAGTTTCGTAATTATGTTATTGTCCCAAGTGCAAAAAATAACAACGTACTTTGTTTTTTTTTGTCTTAGTTTACAATTAGCAGTCTACTTTAGCATCCTAAAATGCATGTTGATTTGGTAATTCTTGTTTAGTGGTGATTATTTGCTAAAAAGTTTGGTAATTAGATTATTGTCGCAAGTTCAAAATATAACAACGTACTTTGGTTTTTTTTGTCTTAGTTTAAAAATAGCAATCTACTTTAGCATCGTAAAACGCATGTTGATTTGGTAATATTGGTTTTGTGGTGATTATTTGCAAAAAAGTTTGGTAATTAGGTTTTTGTCCCAAGTGCAAAAAATAACAATGCACTTTGTTTTTTTTTTTTTTTTGTCTTAGTTTAAAAATAGCAATGCATTTTGGTAGTTTTTGTTTACGTTTGATAAATCTTCGTGCGGTGCTCAACGACCCGGTATGTAGGGATGAACTTTATTTGTTTTTTCAATCTCAAAATAATCGAGAAAATGATGGAAACCAAGATGATGGTATGTAGGGATGAATTTTATTTGCATACGTTGTCACACTTTGCTACTTGGTAGATTGTAAAACTTTGGTTGGTTTTGTAATTACCGGTGACACTAATACCGGATGACATTATTACATTTTATATTTAATCGGATGTTATGTAATTACCAGACAACATTATTACTTTTATATTTAATCGGATATTATGACTTTTGATATTCAATTAATTATAATCGAATGCTTGTTATGTAATTAGCATCGATAATATTATTTTTGATATTTAATCGAATGTTGTTATGTAATTACTGACGACATTATTACCGGCAACCAAAATATTTAATTAAAAATAAAAATAAAAAAATGAAAATTATTATTACCGGCGACACTATTACCGACGACGGTGTTATTATCGGCGACAATGTTATTAGCAGCAACACACATCAATACCGGTAACTTGGTCATTAGCGGCGGCATGCATCATTAGCGGCAACAACTTCATTAATAGCGACGAAACAGTAGCGATGACTTATTACCAGTGACGCGTTGCCGCTATTGCTATTACCGGCGACAACCCTACTTATTACCGGCGACTATTGTCGCCGCTAATGATCATTTACCTTGTAGTGGAAAGAATCGAAGGGGTAGACCAGCACACAGATATGCTAGGCAGCTACCAGCTGAAAGTGTCCGAAGGGGAGGCCAACACCTAGATATGTTAGACAGTTACCGGTTGAAAGAGACCGAAAGGGAGCTACTAAGCTTCGTACTTACGGTTTACAGTTTCGGTTTCAGGTACTTACTTTTCGAAGGGAAAGGAACCGACTTGATTGCAGCGCATCACACTAGGATTTTCCGCACTTATGATCTTTAGGATTTATACTCTTACATTGTGTTATCATGACGTGTTATGATTATGGATACTTTGGTTTATTTATGAGTTGATACTATGGTTATTTTCAGACAAATGATTTTATAATTTCTATGTTAAAAAAAAAAAATTGATCGTAAATTTTGGGATGTTGCAACATGTTTATTCCAGTTTCTGGGTTTCTAGGATTCCATGAGAGATCTCTAAACATTCAATAGATGATGTATATCCTTTACATTTGGTACAGTTCAACTGATTTTGCAAATACACAACACTCTTCACTCTTCACATGTATCTATCTCTATTTTTCCCTTCTTCAAACACACAATCACTTCTAATTTTGCAATTGTTTGTTTGTTTTGAATTGAAGTTGCTTTGCAATGGCATAGACCCACATGCTCATCCTGTCAGATCGAAACTTCTAGGATTTGTTTTTTTTTTTTTCATTTGGAAACGGCTAACCAAAATAGTCTTTTGAGAACATACCCATATATAAGGATTTTCATTCTCTTTGCATAAAAAAAAAAATCATTTGAAAATGAAATCAAGCGCACCACAAGTAAATCTCTCGTTTATTTTTTTCTGTAACTATGCAATTTGTTTTCCGTTCTTTTATATAAAAATTCACATCTAATAAATTGTTTTTTAGTCCTTTATACCTACAAAATCGTCATCACGGCTACTATGTCATCAGTTAGTTGAAAATCAAGTTAGTTTGGTTGGCTAGTTCCAAGCTCTTTATTTCTCAATCATATTCTATCTCTTCATTCTTTTTGCAGTAAAATTTCACA
The DNA here is from genome assembly GCF_052625555.1 of Lactuca saligna. Taxonomy (NCBI): domain Eukaryota; kingdom Viridiplantae; phylum Streptophyta; class Magnoliopsida; order Asterales; family Asteraceae; genus Lactuca; species Lactuca saligna. Next base: position 169,589,508 of record NC_136417.1, on the reverse strand, counting down.
CACACCAAGATATTAATGTTGTTCAATTGAAACGCTGAGTTAGTTGCAACCAAATTGCCCGAACAGCTAAAAACAAGCGCGGTCCATAAGTTAAATAATTTGTAAACATTAAAACTAAAACCTGCAAATATACCAGAGATGCATATATACCGAGGAAAATATTGGCAGGGACTGCAACATGTATGCTGTGTACAGGACCCAATGAATACCTTTTTAGTACAACTACTAAAAAAATCATAGAGATCGACTAAAGAAAAAACAATCATCTTTTAATCTAAGAGATTTTGATAAACAGAAAAGTGAGTAAGGGACACTATCAAAGAAAAACATACATTCAAAAGAAATTCTTAAAAGAAACATGAATAAGTCTACAAATTCGATATAGACAATGCCACTGGTTCGTGATTCTTCCTGACAAAATATGGCGATAAAAATTGCTATAGAAATTTTGTTATTTAAATTGAAAACGATGTGGCATAAAAAATTACATCTCCATCAACCTAAAAAAACATCCAAAAACACCAAGGATTTTATAAAGAGTGGTGCCGAAGATGTAAGGGTTTTTCTGAAACCAAATATTTGCTGAAGAAGTAAAATCGTGTGTTGCTCAAAGCAAAACTCCTAGATTTTCTTAAATAGATAAATGATGTATCACAAGTTGTTTATCAGACAACAATCTTATAGGAAATTTTTTATCCATACTCCATAATTTTGCTAATACGGAATCATTTTATTTTCATTTTTTGTGTTTTTTAATTTCCATAATTTTACATGTTCAGTACATGGCTTTTGTTTATTCAATTCTAAATGGGTTTGTACTTGTGTTCAATTTATGGTCTTTCGTTTAATAAGGTTTGGCTTGCATGTTGTAGAAAGATACTACTATATATATATATATATATATATATATATATATATATATATATATATATATATATATATATATATATATATATATATATATATATATATATATATATATATATATATATATATATATATATATATATATATATATATACACCAGTTGTTGCCAGTTTGATGATACAAGTATTGGTCTATAAGAAAAAACAAAAGACTAGTTTCTTTTTTATCAACATAGCTATCTCATTCTCTTTACACCTCCAGTATGATATTGAAATATTCCCAGTATGCTACGCAAGTAATGGAACAACGATCACTCACAAAGATAGTTGAAGCAAGCATTAGATATTTAAGACTCTCAATTCTCTTTTCATTTGGTGTTTCATATTACTTGACAGTCCTATTACTATCTCGTGATCATCCTACCATTTCAGTGGCTGATTTGTATGTTTCTTCGCTTAACAAAACATCAAGTTCGTTGACTAACACCACCACAATCGATATTGACCTGAAATTCAAGAATGAGAATTTTGGGGTAGGGATTTACTACGAGGATCCTCTAAATCTCACCATCACTTGTATCCCACGAAACATAACCATTTTTATGATCATTCAAGGGTTTTATCAAGGGAACGGAAAGGTTAACCATATCCAAGCCTCTGCGGTGGTTCAAGACTTGTTTTCAAACGTTGAACAGCGTAGGACACTGGGAGTAAAACATGTTTCATTGTTTGACGCTGGGAAAGTGATTGATTTCATGGTTGATTTGGAGGCCAAAATAAAGTTTAAGTCGATTGAGAACAAAAAGTCAAAGCTGATGGTCGGATCTGCTGTTGAGGTCAACGGTAACACTGGGACGTCTATTCTAAAGACCATTCAAATGAAGTATTCTTCTGGATCGAATTACTGGGGAGCTGTGCAATGGCTACTATTCCTTCCTTTGTTTATTTCATTTGTGGTTGTTACTTATATCGCAGTTTTCATACCTTTACTATTAGTGGTTGTCGTTGTTTGTTAAAAGTTTTAGGGTCTGATTTTATGGTTTGAATTGAAGTTTGGCTTTTAACCATTGTATGAGTAAATTTATCTAAATAAATGCAAGAACAAATTACTAAATGGTTCGGTGGTGTGGTTAAATTTTACGTTTGGTTTCTAATTTTTTATTTGTACTCGGATCATCTATATATTTTCTTTTTGTTGCCTATTTGGTCACATAATCATATAAAAAGAATATTATACCCTTACTATATTTTTTTTATATTGAAAATTATTTCTGAAACTATTTTATTATAACACTTGTTCCCACATACCCTCATTCCTTCCCCTCCGCCAACACCCCCACTCATTTATGATCAGTTCAAAGTCATATTTCCCTGTTCTCCAAAATCAACCCTAAAGCCAACTACGTCGACGCATTCATCGATGCTGGAAACTACAAATCTGGGTCTCCATCACATCGATCTATTTTCATCTACTAAATACAATCTCTCAAATCTCCGTTGATTTGCCGACAAATGCGAAGTCAACAAGCCCTCCGATGCAAATCACGAAACCATGATCAACCATTATCTCGTTGACAACATCAGTGAACCAACTTCTTTGCTTTAGTGCCGTGCGTTACCAGTAAATTAGCTAATCAAAGGTTCATCTCCCTCAGGAAGAAGAACTTACATTCAATGCCTTGCATTACTAGTTCTACACGCAAGTCATTACTGCTGGGTTTTCTTTCGATAAATTACGGATTGAGATTTTAGGTTTTCTTTCGTCACATTTAAGTATGTGGTTTTGATTTAACATTTCATGAACTTCTTATGTAACGACCGAAATTTCAAAAGAAAATTTTCATTTTTGATTGTCCAAAATATTATCCATAAACCATGATGTAACGACCAAAATTTCAACAAAATTTAACTTTTCAAAAACAATCTAGTTTAATCACGTTATTACAAAAAGGTTTTCAATACATTTATTATCAGAGTATTCCCAGGTCGATATCATAAAACATAAACACGAGGAGCGGTACGATCACACATTTGCCTTGCCACGGTCTCCTGAAGAACCTGAAAAATATTAAATCACAACTGTAACCCCGAAAGCTTAGTGAGATACCCCCAAAATACCAACCACATATACCACACACATAACATACTATATCATATCGAATCACAGAACAGTCATGCATTTCGGGTCTACTGTGTGACTGGTCCGCTGTATCGGGCCTTCAGTCCTCCAGTTCCACCTTTCGAGTCTAGTCATGTCCCTCGAGTCTGCAGTGTGATTGGTCCGCCCGCACCGGGCCTTCAACCCACGTGGTCCACTCTCTGAGTCTATAGTATGACTGGTCCGCCCGCATCGGGCCTTCAGTCGGCCTGGTCCACTCTCCGAGCCTCGGCACGTTTGGTCCGCCCTCGTGGGGCCTACAGCCTATCAGGACCGCTAGCTGGGCCTTCGGAACAACCGGTCCGCCCTGGGTATCTTGGCCTACAGCACAAAGTAGGACCCGCCTCAACCCAACTTTAGTCCAAACAACCATGTGCACATAAACATACAATCATATAATAGTTCACAGTCAACAAGCCGATCAAACAGATCACATAACATATCATCATCCTAACCAGATACCGACCTAACCGGTCACTAGCATAGCATCACCCTACATATCAGGATACCGATCTTAACCAGGTCTCTAACATATACCATCCTAGCTACCAGGATGCAAACATATCAAAGCAATAACATAACAAAAATACCCGGATATCAATCCGATAAAGGGCCAGTCTTGGTGCCTTAGACCCTGTTGATATAGTGAGGATAACTTACCTCTCACTCCCGAAACTCTGAACTGAAGAAGCAGATTCCCGAATCACCGACTCACCAAAAATTTCGAACTAGCCATCATAAGAAAATAAACATTAGGCCAAGTACAATACTCTTCCAAGGGTAAATTGACCATTTTACCCTTAACTCAAACCGGCCCAAAACTAGGTAAGCTCCCAAGCCAACCAATGGCCGAAAGTCCAAATCTTATACAAAGCCCAATATTGGCCCAATTTACTAAATTGGGTCTTCCTCACCAAATGGGCCTAGATCCAAGGTCCATAACAATAATTGGGCCCAAAATACTCTATCCATAGATTTCTAGTCATGGCCTATAAACCAACAACCCAAAAACAGCCCAAACTCTAAGGCCCAACATGGAAGTCCAATCAGGGAGAGTACGTTGGGCGTACCCTCTCTCGTACGCTGGGCGTACAGCATTGATTCGCAAAGGGGATCGGGGCACTTACTCTCTACGCGGGGCGTACTCAAAGGTTATGCGGTGCGTAACCTTGTTGCTCAACAATTTCACATAACGACTTAATGGTTTAAGCTCTTAAGCCCAAACTTCAGATCCCTAGGCCAAATCTGCCTAAGATTCATAAAGTCTCAAACTTTATCACTTGGGACGTCCATAAAGCTCTTAATCCAAGGTCTTAATCCATTAAGACCTATATATCTCACACATGGAACAACCACAGCCCTTGGGACCTCATTTTTCTCACTCAAGACCTCTCCAAAGGTCTGAAAGGACAAATAATCTCGGCCAACACAAAGCATGAATCAAGATGAGGACTTTTGGGACAAGAATGATGCCAAAACTTCACAACACTTACATCTATGCAAAATAATTTACAAGCAAGAAGCTTTATACCTCAAATAAGCTCCAAAGGATGATATCTCTCCAGATCTACAAGCTCCAATTGTTCCTCTCCTTCTTTGACAACTTCTCCTTTCTTCTTCTAGCTTTTCTTTTGCCAAAAATGAGCTTTCCAAGGCCAAACACACCCAAAAATGGAGGGAATACGGATTTCTAGGGTTTCTGGGGGTAAAAGAGTGTCTATGGAGGCTAGGGTATGAACCAACATGTTCCCTATATAGTGGCTGACCCTAATTTTAGGGTTTTAGAACTTTGAGAGTACGATGGGCGTACTCATCCTTGCACCCGCATGACTTACGCCCTAGAGTATACCGCATATAAAACCCACGTAACACATCGTTGGATTAGTGTCTAAGTCCGTAACCATATTTGGTAAGTACTTGACTCGGTTGTGCATGGTCCTTTTGGGTTGCCTTCACCAAAGCAACGTAACTGGAGAAATAATAAAGAAAGAGGTTATTATAATTTATTAATATATTATAGGAATAATATATTAAAGGGGAAATCATATTTTTTTAATTAATATTGGTCAATAATTAATTCAGAACTAATTTTGTGATCATATGTAATTACTTAAACTACAGGGGCTGAATGTAATTATGTGATAGTTGCAAATTAGTGCAATGGATTCCCCAAGGAAGGGGTGGACGAATTCAAGGGGATAAGGCCCTAGAATTCGTCCAAGGATAAGGGTTATAGACTTATTTTATGGGTTGCTTGGTGGGCAACCAACTAGATTAGGATAAGGACTGAAACCCTAATCTCTACCTTATATAAAGACCCCTTGGTTAAGAGAAATCGACCACTTGATCCTAAGAAGGCTTAGAGTCGATTTCCTGCCTCTCCCCTCTCTCTCTCTCTCTCTCTCTCTTGCCTCTCCATTTGCTTGTGGTGTTTGTGAGCTGTTAGAGGTACTACACTTGTGGTACTTGCTTTCGAAGACAAGAGATTGAAGATTTGTGTTGTTATTACATTATATTATGACATCTCGAAATTTCTTTCTTGTACAAGAGACCAATTGAGTCTAATTTAGACTCATTTTGTTAGCTTTCAACACCTTTTGGGGTCTATTGGAGCGTTCTAAACGCAATACAAATGTGGTAGGAACCTAGAAACAGGATAACACAATGCATATAAGCAAAATCGGGCCAAGCACTCCAAAACATGGAGTATGCGGCCACACACTTGAGTGTACGGGCACACACAGGTGTGTATGGCCGCACACCCATTTCCAGCCACACACTCACCTGTGTATATAGGGGAGGACCCCCTTCATTCATTCTTTCTTTCCTTGGTTGCACTCTACCTCTCTCTTTACTTTCTCTCTCTAAAAATCTCGTTCAAAGAACACCCTAAGGCCCTCAAGAATGTGAATCACCCCATCAATCAGCTTGTTACTGGTAAAACATCTGAATCTAAGCTTAAAACTCATAGTGTTCTTAGTGTTCTTCATGTGTTCTTCATCCTTTGAAGGAGTGCGGCTGCACACCTTCATATGGTGGCCGCACACACCTTCAAAACTCTCCAAAGTGAAGAGTTTGGCCTTCATTTACTCATATGACTTAAGAACACCTCAAAAATCGACGTTTTGGGCACAAATTTGGAGTGTATGGGCGCACACTCCTGTGTACGGCCGCACACACCCACTGTACGGCCGCACACTCATGTATGCCACCACAAACACACATTTGTTGTGCACTATGAGCAGACACTCCCTTGGGTAGTCATATACCACTCGTGTACAATGTTATATGATTGCAACACTTCATAATAAGTGTTTACTAGTCCCTAAAGCAGTTCCAATGTAATAAATAGCTATTCCAAGCTCTAATTACATACATATATATATGTTATTATAAGCTTAATAAGACCCGTTGATGCTCATGTCCACAATTGACACTCAACCTCCTTAACTGATCCTACCGTCGCATCACTCACTACAAGTGAGTTCGTACCGCTTAATCAACCTTTTAAATGTTTTTATACGTTTTATGGGTGGGGGATACAAGATGAACTAAAAAAGCTATAGTACTAATCATATGTGGTTTACAATTTGTTATCAAAAAGATTTTCTATATTTTCAAATTACCATGCCATTAAAGTTGTTTTAAACGTTTATCAAACTTATTTTCATCCTTAATTGTTTTAAAAACTATTTTCCTATACTTTAAAATTGTTTTTGTTTTCAAATCATATCTACACCAATATATTTATATAAGTAAGGATTGAAGGACTTAGAACTGATAGCTCACCTTATTTCCTGTTCTTGTTTGATTGTAGACTTAGGGTATTTTGTTATCTGTCCGTTTGTCGTTAAATTCTTAGTTATATATCCTGCTGGGTTATGAGCATTCTAACACTCCTAAGTGTACATGCAACCCTAAATACCTTGGATCTATGTTTTCTCTATTATACATGCAAATATGAACATCCAAGGTATTATCCTAATCTAGCATACAAAATAATGGATACAACAAGATAGAATACATACCTCTTTGATAGTGCTTGTCTTCATGAAGCTTGAGTGCTTAGTGCACCAAGTGTGACACCTCAAATGGTTCACACAACACCATAAGCACTTGGAATAACTTAGAGAGAAATTAGAAGACTTCATGAAATCGTGTAGCCCTCATACATACACATAGTGTAACGATTTCTTGAGCCATGGGTTTCTTTTATATGGTGGCTATTAGGGTTACACCATGTAACTCATGACTTTACCCATTCCTTATGCTCCATGGATTTTAACCTCCATGGAGTATCCATGGGTCACCCCATGGACTTAGTCCAACATAAGGAATCTTGGATCACAAGCCCACATATATAAGAATGAATGATTTACACAATCAACCCATATATTTAATTAGTCTTCTTTTGATCACTTAATTAATTCTAGATTAATTCTTGATCAATACTAATTAAATAATCTCATTATTCTTATTATTAATATACTAGAACTTATAATATATTAATAACCGTAAGTGTCTTATTTCTCTCATTATAGTCTATCCAAGTGCATGATGCCATGCAACCCAAATGGACCATGCCGGGTCGGGTCAAGTCTTACCAATTATAGTTATGGACTTAGACATTAATCCAACAGTCTCCCACTTGGATAAGTCTAAAACTATTATTGCGTATGACTTCAGGAACCAACTAGCAATCGTAGCTCTCAAAAGCTTCTGTCGAACTCTGACCTTGTAGATGAACTCTGATCTTTGTCAACGACTTGTCCATTAGATAAGGGATCATATATTCCTTCATTCTAGATATCATATGGACTAAGACATGGATTATAATCATTCTCTCTGTCCATTAGTTGTTTCCCGATTTCTGATTTATGACGACTGACTAATTGAACAAATCAAATCAGTCCTGGCCCGGCCGAGCACTTCCATTTGTCATCATCAAATCATCGAGGGGCCCACAGATATCGCTTTTATCCCGAAGGTAAAAGGAATGGATAAACTTCGACTCATATGGCTTGTTCTACTAGTTGTTGAATCATACACAAAGACACGTTTTATAACATCGAGTTACCAATGCGTATCGTGTAATCAATGTACTATCAACTCATAGTAACAACTCATATCTCTAGGTTTGAAGAATATAAGATATTATCGTCTCATGATCACTCGTGATAAAATCCATGAAGTGATTCCAATGAGCGCGGGTTGAATCCAATACTCAGAACTTATGAGCACTCATGAGTGTTGTAGCCCTTTGTCCAACAACTTAGACCTCTACAAGCCAACCCATGACAGTCTTAATTCATATCTACTTCCAACATATGACCGACTGTGGATGGTTTGAATAACTTAGTCATTCCGGAAGAATAACCTAGTTTATTCGGGAAGTCAAAACATGCAAAGTGAAACACAATAATAATTGAATCCAATATGGTCTCAGAGCTTATGAATATAAATAAAACACTTTTTATTTATCACCATATGATTACACATTATTTATTGTATATTGTTTCAGCTATCAACATTATTCTTGAATTTAAAACAATAGTTGTCACATGCTCCAAGCATGTACACTATGTTTTCTAAACACTAGTCATGCCATACACCAAGTATGCATACTATGTTTGTCTATGATGTTTATTTTGTGAACTAGATCAAATGAACATAACTTCAATGATTCTCTTTTCACACTCCCAAATACTTACTGCAAATGCAAGAATTCCAAATTCATGTCATTTACTGAAATCTGTTAGATTCTAAACTTATGTGCATCGATCCTCTTGTAATGATTATGCACAGAGTCAGAAAGACTTAACAACAATCATTACAGAGCATTCCAAAGGAGATCAAGTCCTTGGAACCATCCTTCTTGCATTAAGTTTCCTTAATCTTAAACAGATTGAAAATTCTAACTTTGAAACATTTCCAGATTCCATTTCGACTATCACTTCTGAACAAGAGTTGCCTCCTTACAGATTATGTCAATATGGTCCTTCCAGAATTATCACTATACTTCCAACTGTCCTTGAGCAACCAATCTTTGGTAAACCATAGATTGTCCTCGATAATTGTTTAATCCTTTTAGTCATATCCAGTTCTAAACCTTTTCCCTTCTTAATGCCCTAGGCATTTGGAAAATTTTTAGAAAGGATGAATATAGCACATGTAATCGATCCTATATCCGAAGCATATGGGACACGATTCATGATGTCTCACATAAAGACTAAACTAGTCTTTTGCTATAACATTTCCATTTCTATTTGCCAAGTTCTCATAATTCAGATTATGAAAAGGGATGCCGTAATCATAATCGAATTTAAGAACGCAAATAACGGACCCATATACAGAATTTCCTTATGTTGAGCCATTCCAACATGAAATTCATATATATCCTTGACTAAATGATTAAAACCTCACGATCTAAGCTTATAGATTTGAGATGAAGTAACTGTTGGATTAATGTCTAAGTCCATAACTATAATTGGTAAGACTTGACCCGACCCGGCATGGTCCATTTGGGTTGCATGGCATCATGCACTTGGATAGACTAAAATGAGAGAAATAACACTTAAGGTTTGTTAATATATTATAAGTTCTAATATATTAATAAGGTTATTTAATTAGTATTGATCAAGAATTAATTTGGAATTAATTAAGTGATCAAAAGGAGACTAATTAAATATATGGGTTGATTGTGTAAATCATTCATTCTTATATATGTGGGCTTGTGATCCAAGATTCCTTATGTTGGACTAAGTCCATGGGGTGACCCATGGCTACTCCATGGAGGTTAAAATCCATGGAGTATAAGGAATGGGTAAAGTCATGAGTTACATGGTGTAACCCTAATGCCCACCATATAAAAGAAACCCATGGCTCAAGAAATCGTGACACTATGTGTGTGTATGAGGGCTAGACGATTTCATGAAGTGTTCTAATTTCTCTCTATGTTATTCCAAGTGCTTATGGTGTTGTGTGAACCATTTGAGGTGTCACACTTGGGGCACTAGGCACTCAAGCTTCATGAAGACAAGCACTATCAAAGAGGTATGTATTCTATCTTGTTATATCCATTATTTTGTATGCTAGATTAGGATAATACCTTGGATGTTCATATTTGCTTGTATAATAGAGAAAACATAGATCCAAGGTATTTAGGGTTGCATGTACACTTAGGAGTGTTAGAATGCTCATAACCCAACAGTGGTATCAGAGCCTAGGCTTGTTTTCTTGTTATACCTGCAATAGAAGCTGAAAAATCGAGTTTTGATGCTGTCAGCCCAGCTGACTCGCCGAGTCCATGAAGGGACTCGACGAGTCCAAGGCAAAATGCATCCAACTCGCCGAGTTGTGTTCATGCACTCGACGAGTTGGACCCCAGACATCATATCTTCGAGGTTTTTGGCTAGAAATGGACTAGGAACATTACCCTAAGTTGTTTTGAACTTATAAACTTGTTTTTTAATGTGGTAATGTTCATGCTAATCCATTTTCAAAGATAATTGTCAATAGATTCATGTTTTGTATTAGTTTAAAGGTTAGACTAATTACATGAAAAAGTTTGATTTGAATTATCTTGTTCTTATGAGTTGCTTAGATTAATAGAAACGTTGAGTGAAAAAGTTGTTTTCAATCCAAATTAATCTAAGAGTTGATTCTAAAATGTGTTTTTGTAACTTGTCCTCAAGTTATATGAAAAGTCACATTTAAGTTTCATAAAAACTCATAAAAGTTGGCAACGGTTACAAAAGATGAAGAGTCTTGTCCTTAAGTTATGGAGGTTCAAGAGTCACTTCATTAATAAATAAAAAAAAATAATGTAACCTTAATTAATTTCATAAGTTATAAAATAAAGAAAAAGTTAATTCTTTATTAGTTTAAAGTCTTCCATAATTTGTCCTCAAGTTATGGAACTTGAAGAGTTTTTGGATTAAAACTACTTTAAACACATAAGTTATGGAATTAATTAGTTTTGAATAGTTTCAAAACTTGCCCTCAAGTTTTGGAATTTGTAAAGTTTTCTCTTATGAATACTTTAATTCCAAGTTAGCCCTTAGAATTTTAAAAGTTAAAATTCAACCCTTATACTTTATAATATTATAAGTTAATAATATATATATATATATATATATATATATATATATATATATATATATATATATATATATATATGTATAAGAGTAAAGTCGGTCTTACCGCTAGTACGCCTCATTCACGAAGCCGGTCTATAAGGTGGGTATAAGGTTGTTGCCTATAAAATGGCAACTTAATGGGTGTCCACTCTCACCCACCGCTTGCTTGACTGGTGGAGGGTCGTTAGCCGAACGGGTTTGACATGACTATAATTCTCCCTTCATTAAAAGTATTAATGATAAATACTAAGTAACTAAACTCTTATAAATTCCCAATCTTAGTTACTTAGAAAAAATGTGAAGAAGGTGCTAATCCATGAAATTACACTTTGCATTTTGTTTAAGTCAGTTAGTGGAGCGTGTGTGGTTAACCGGCACACTAACTCGTATTTAACAAGGTAGGCAAAGGGTAACTTAATGTTTATCATAGTATTGATGGAGCGTGTGTTGTTAACCGGCACATCGATTGAGGGATAAACACTTAAGGGTACTCAGTAATTTGCATGGTTACTTCACACCTTGTTTTGTGATCCTCGGCATCCCAGTCACAAAACCTGAAGGGCACACTCGAGATTGAAACATGCCATTGAACAGTTCAATGAATCTCAAAAGATCTAGGAGTTTCAAATCCAATTAAAACCTAATAATACATTTCGTTTATCTTGGTGGAAATTGGTGAATCGTCATTCACCTACCTTCAAATATTTTATAGCTTGGATTACGGCATACCTCTTCTATGTTATAAAATAGTTTGTTGGGTCCTAGCCTTAATATTTCATATTGGGTGTCATATTAAGGACTTTAAGATCAACTATCTTGAATATCTCCCAAAACATGTCTGGTTTAGACATTTATGATCTTACCAAATCTCTTGAAACAAGCTTTCCTAATAAAGATGATGTCCCATGGATATCATACTTCTTTCTCCTCCTCCAATTATTCTCCCTAACCCGCAAGTTCTTGAAAAGTTTAAGGTCACTCAAACCCTATTGGCAAGACAAGGTCTAGGTGTGATCACATCTTGGAGATGTAGTCACATATTGACAAGCCGGGAGAGTTGGGTGTCAAAGTCTTGAGAAAGTTGGTGGTTCAATCACTTTCTAAGTCACATAGTGAGTTCTTTTGGAACACCTATGAAACAGACTATGACAAGACCCTTAATGATCTTATCTATTTGCTAAGATCAACTTCCTGAAACTTTATGGACATTGACAATGGTGACACTGGAAATACAGAAAAAGCATTCTCTTCCCACGGAAAGGGATTGAACATAGTCGAATAGGTTGACCAAATGGTAAAGAGAAAAGCTAAGTTTGTGATAGTCTCGTGTACCATTATCAAAGGGTCCATATGTTTATATTGCCAAAGGAAGGGTTATTAGTTGCGAAGCTGACAAATTTACCTAAGGATGTTAAAGTCAATAAGGTTGACTCTACTTCAGGTAAAGTCCACTAATCTAACTCTGTTAAGTTTCTATTCTGAGATTCCTGATACATGATGTGACTGGGTCACACGGTAATGTTTTAAGAATCAAAGAAAAGTAAAGGAACTTAAAGAAAGAATATGTTGAATCTGATCGCATAGATGGATTTCTATCGCGTAGTTTGAAGATCGGATTCTTGAGCTACTTCTTAGGAGTTATGAGGTATTGCTTAGGAATAGATAACAACAAGTTTTCATATGGATTGTAAGGATAAGTTTTTCCGCATAGTTTTAAAATAAAAGAAAATTTTTTGATTTTATTTATTTTAAAATATCCTTACAATGGCATTTGAGGAAAAATTGTTGCTTATATGATTCCATTAATAGCAAGAGCGGAAATATGTAATTGATTCTTTCATTTGTGGTAATGTCTAAATTTACCAAATAAGGAAAGATTCTCATCATCCAAAGTCTCAATTGGACCGGGACTTGGAATCATGCAAGTTGTATAGCATGATGAATGAGAACTTTCAAGTATTGGAAAATTAAGACTAATTACGTGTTCACATGGATGTGTGAGTAATGTAATGGACTAAGGGATCGAGTACATAGTCATGTGCACTGATTAAGTCCACCACAAAAGATATAAGGCTATTCGTCATAGTTTACTAAAGCTCAGTAAATATGATTATACTTACAAGCTTAAGTGTAACTCTGAGACATTGGAAAAGGTTCCAACGTAAGGCAGAGCGAATAAAAAGAATCAAATTAGGCAGAAGGATAAAAGTTTCTCAAATCTGAAAAGATGGGAGAGTACTTTAGTATCAGTTTTGTGATCATCTTAATGATTAAGAAACCATATCAAAATTAGTTCTCTAAGGAAATCTTAGTGCATTCTTATGACTAAGAAGAGGAACTTGAATTGTTGAAATGGTTAAATCAAGATGATGAGACATACTTCGTTCCAATACAAGTCTTAGAGTCATACTCCAAGATTATAATTTGAGTGACATGACTTAAAGAAGGTTTAAAAACACTTATCAAATGTAAGAGTAAAAGATTTCTACTCTTGTACATTTGAAATTGGTAAGTTGTGATGTTTTGGATAAAACAAAGACCAACTAAGGCCAATTGTGTGAAGTGTTTGTCTTGATTAGAATCCGCACTATCTCTTGGATGTTTGACAAGGGAGTCTTATAGGTCAAGAGGACAGTGGGAGTCTTAAAGGTCTTGAAATTCTCAAGAACTAATCAAGAATGAAACCTGAAGTTCTTCACTAGCACACGACTTGAGGTTTATAACCTATCGTGTTGACATATTCTGTGCCCATTCTAGTTAAAGTTGGCTTTGCACATGAGTTCTTAGAGTTCTCAAAGTGTTGCACAACAACTTGGAAGCAATGGTAGGCCCTTGAGCTGCCAGGTGGCAAGAAATTAAGATTGAGTTCAATCCATATGGTTTTGGATTTGTCATTATCCTTGTCTTGTGATTATGGTTTTGACAAATTCATATGGGTAGGAACTCATACACCAATAAATCTAAGTGTCATAAGGTTTCTCTCTGATTCATGAAAATGATGGTGAGGAAACACTTCCACTAAGTAGATTTTAGCTAGATAGCAATTGGGATATTTGCATTCTCAAAGTTGTTAGTGGAGCGTGTGTGGTTTACCGGCACACTAACTTGGACTTGTGAGAAGTGGCAAAAAGGTCTAACCATTATGATTACGGCATCCCTCTTCATAATTGTTTAGACACACAAATGTGCTATCTAAGGGAAGGTGTATGTTTTTTGATAAAGTCTTATCAAAACAATCTAGTATTAGAAATCTGAACTTTGGTCAGAAAGTCAATAAAGTATTGATTTCTAGAATTCGAGCTTTCTGAGTACATGTCAAAGCTAGTGGGAGCATAAGTGTTATGCTAATAATCATCATGTTAGTGGGAGCATGATAATTACGATAAGTATTGCAAGCTAGCAATGTTAATTATAGAAAACAAAAGGTTTCAATTGAAAAAAAAAATTGTTTTGCTATAATTAAGGGAGAGGAAATTATACTTCATCTCAAATCTATAAGCTTAGATCGTGAGGTTTTAATCATTTAGTCAAGGATATATATGAATTTCATGTTGGAATGGCTCAACATAAGGAAATTCTGTATATGGGTCCATTATTTGCGTTCTAAAATTCGATTATGATTACGGCATCCCTTTTCATAATCTGAATTATGAGAACTTGGCAAATAGAAATGGAAACGTTATAGCAAAAGACTGGTTTAGTCTTTATGTGAGACATCATGAATCGTATCCATATGCTTCGGATATAGGATCGATTACATGTGCTATATTCATCCTTTCTAAAATTTTCCAAATGCCTAGGGCATTAAGAAGGGAAAGGTTTAGAACTGGATATGACTAAAAGGATTAAACAATTGTCGAGGACAATCTAAGGTTTACCAAAGATTGGTTGCTCAAGGACAATTGGAAGTATACTGATAATTCTGGAAGGACCATATTGACATAATCTGTAAGGAGGCAACTCTTGTTCAGAAGTGATAGTCAAAATGGAATCTGGAAATGTTTCAAAGTTAGAATTTTTCCAATCTGTTTAAGATTAGGAAACTTAATGCAACAAGGATGTTTCTAAGGAGCTGATCTCCTTTGGAATACTCTGTAATGATTGTTGCCAAGTCTTTCTGACTTTGTGCATAATCATTACAAGAGGATCAATGCATATAAGTTTAGAATCTAACAGATTTCAGTAAATGACATGAATTTGGAATTCTTGCATTTGCAGTAAGGATTTGGGAGTGTGGGAAAAGAATCATTGAAGTTATGTTCAATTGATCTAGTTCACAAAGTAAAGATCATAGACAAACATAGTATGCATACTTGGTGTATGGCATGACTAGTGTTTAGAAAAACATAGTGTACATGCTTGGAGCATGGGACAACTATTGTTTTAAATCCAAGAATAAAGTTGATAGCTGAAACAATATACAATGAATAATGTGTAATCATATGGTGATAAATAAAAAGGTGTTTTAATTATATTCATAAGTTCTGAGACCATATTGGATTCAATTATTATTGTGTTTCACTTTGCATGTTTTGACTTCCCGAATAAACTAGGTTATTCTTCCGGATATGACTAAGTTATTCAAACCATCCACAGTCGGTCATATGTTGGAAGTAGATATGAATTAAGACTGTCATGGGTTGGCTTGTAGAGGTCTAAGTTGTTGGACAAAGGGCTACAACACTCATGAGTGCTCATAAGTTCTGAGTATTGGATTCAACCCGCGCTCATTGGAATCACTTCATGGATTTTATCACGAGTGATCATGAGACGATAATATCTTATATTCTTCAAACCTAGAGATATGAGTTGTTACTATGAGTTGATAGTACATTGATTACACGATACGCATTGGTAACTCGATGTTATAAAACGTGTCTTTGTGTATGATTCAACAAGTAGTAGAACAAGCCATATGAGTCGAAGTTTATCCATTCCTTTTACCTTCGGGGTAAAAGCGATATCTGTGGGCCCCTCGATGATTTGATGATGACAAATGGAAGTGCTCGGCCGGGCCAGGACTGATTTGATTTGTTCAATTAGTCAGTCGTCATAAATCAGAAATCGGGAAACAACTAATGGACAGAGAGAATGATTATAATCCATGTCTCAGTCCATATGATATCTAGAATGGAGGAATATATGATCCCTTATCTAATGGACAAGTCGTTGACAAAGATCAGAGTTCATCTACAAGGTCAGAGTTCGACAGAAGCTTTTAAGAGCTACGATTGCTAGTTGGTTCCTGAAGTCATACGCAATAATAGTTTTAGACTTATCCAAGTGGGAGACTGTTGGATTAATGTCTAAGTCCATAACTATAATTGGTAAGACTTGACCCGACCCGACATGGTCCATTTGGGTTGCATGGCATCATGCACTTGGATAGACTATAATGAGAGAAATAAGACACTTACGGTTATTAATATATTATTAGTTCTAGTATATTAATAATAAGAATAATGAGATTATTTAATTAGTATTGATCAATAATTAATCTAGAATTAATTAAGTGATCAAAAGAAGACTAATTAAATATATGGGTTGATTGTGTAAATCATTCATTCTTATATATGTGGGCTTGTGATCCAAGATTCCTTATGTTGGACTAAGTCCATGGGGTGACCCATGGATACTCCATGGAGGTTAAAATCCATGAAGCATAAGGAATGGGTAAAGTCATGAGTTACATGGTGTAACCCTAATAGCCACCATATAAAAGAAACCCATGGCTCAAGAAATCGTTACACTATGTGTATGTATGAGGGCTACACGATTTCATGAAGTGTTCTAATTTCTCTCTAAGTTATTCCAAGTGCTTATGGTGTTGTGTGAACCATTTGAGGTGTTACACTTGGGGCACTAGGCACTCAAGCTTCATGAAGACAAGCACTATCAAAGAGGTATGTATTCTATCTTTTTATTGTTGGATAAGGTGTCTAAGTCCATAACTATTTCTGGTATGTACTTGACCCGACCCGGCATGGTCCATTTGGGTTGCATGGCACCATGCAATTGGATAGACTAAATGAGAGAAATAACACTTGGAGATTATTAATATATTATAAGTTCTAATATATTAATAATATTATTTGATTAGTTTGATCAAGAATTAATTTAGAATTAATTAAGTGATCAAAAGATAACTAATTAAATATATGGGTTGATTAAGTAAATCATCCATATCTTGTATAGTGGGCTAAAAGGCTCCATGGACCATCAAGTTGGGTTCCACCCATAGGATGCTCCATGGATGCTCCATGGGAGTTACAAACCCATGGATCATGGAAATGAAGAGTTATGACACATTAGGGTTTAACCCTGGATGTGTCAACACTATATAAGTAACATATCCTCCACCCAAAATCGGTTACACTAAGAATCAAGAGGGCTTGGCCGATTTTGAGAAGTGAGTATTCTCTCATAAGTTCTTCCAAGAGCATTTGGTGTTGTGTGAAGCATTTGAGGCATCACACTTGGGGTGCTAGGATCACAAGGGTTCAAGGAACACAAACAACAACAAGGTAAGTTATTCTATCTACACTTTATGATAAAATTGTTCCCCATGTATGCTAGATAGGAATATAACCTTGGAATTCAACTTTGCATGACAAATTAGACAAACATAGATCCAAGGTTATTAGGGTTGCATGTACACTTAGGAAGTGTTAGAATGCTCAAAACCCATCAGTGGTATCAGAGCCTAGGCTTGTTTGTTCTTATTTGTGCTTAAAAGTTGAAAACAGAATCGGAAATTTTGCTGTCTGCGAATGGACTCGTCGAGTCTATAGGGGGAACTCGTCGAGTCCATGAGTATCTTCAACCAACTCGGCGAGTCAGTTTATGCACTCGGCGAGTAGGGTCGAATGAGTGCAGAATTTCGATTCAGTTGCTGAAAATGAATTAGAAACATTACCCTAAACTGTTTTGGTAATTGAAAAACTTGTTTTTTGTGGTGTAATGTCTTTGCTAATTCATTTACAACAACTAGTTATCAAAATTACAAAGTTTTATGTAATTTTTGATTGTGTTCATATTCATGTTCTTGTTCTTATGATGTTTTAGATGATCATAGGAATTATTTGTAACCTATTTGGTAGTTTAATTCTTGATCATAATGTGTTTTAATGGAGTCCATAACTTATCCTTAAGTTATGGAAAACCAAGAGTCACACTTGAGTTAAAACCATTAAGAAAAACACAAGAGTTAGAAAAATGAAGAGTCTTCATTTTATTACTCTATTTAACTCATAAGTTACAAGAAATGAAAAGTTTTGAAAGTTACAAAACTTGCCCTCAAGTTTTGGAACAAGTAAAGTTAAGTTAAAACTTTAAGTTCCAACCCCTAGAATTTTAAAAGTTAAAATTCAACCCTTATACTTATATTATGATAATTTAATAATTATATATATATGTATAAGAATAAAGTCGTCTTACCGCTAGTACGCCTCATTCACGAAGCCGGTCTATAAGGTGGGTATAAGGTTGTTGCCTATAAAATGGTGACTTAATGGGTGAATATTCTCACCCACCGCTTGCTTGACTGGTGGAGGGTCGTTAGCCGAACGGGTAAGACAAGGACTTATAAATTCTCATTCAAAGTATGATAAATATAATAAAGTAACTAAATGTTTATTAAATTCCCAATCTTAGTTACTTTAGGAAAAATGTGAATAAGGTGCTAATCCATGAAATTACACTTTACACTTTGTCTAAGTCATTGGTGGAGCGTGTGTGGTTAACCGGCACACTAACTTGGACTTAACAAGGTAGGTAAAGGGTGACTTAAAGTTTATTATAGTATCGGTGGAGCGTGTGTGGTTTACCGGCACATCGATTGAGTGATAAACTTTAAGGGTACCAAGTGATTTGCATGGTTACTTCACACCTCGTTTTGTGATCCTCGGCATCCCAGTCACAAAACCTGGAGGGCACTCCCGAGATTGAAACATGCCTTTGAAAAGTTCATTGGATCTCAAAGAATCTAGGAATTTCTAAAACCAATAAAAAAACTAAATATCTAATATTTCGGTTTCGTGGTGGAAATTGGTGAATCGTCATTCACCTACCTTTCAAATATGGTATAGCTTAGATTACGACATACCTCTTCTAAGTTATATTATATTGTGATTGGATCCTAGCCTTAATATTGCATTTGGGTGTTTTATTAAGGACTCTCTTAAATCTAAACTAAACTTGTTCTTCTTTTTCAGATGTCTTCAAATAATGCTTCTGGCTCGAATCCTAATGGCTCCTTTACTCTTATGAGTCTGTGTGGGAAAGTCACCTTTGATGGATCCAACATCAATAAGTGGATCAGAAACATCAGGATGATTACCCGCTACGAGGACAAAGAATATGTCCTTGACAAGGAGCTTAAGGAAATTGACGAGTCCACTGCAACTCCCCAGGAGATCGCTGACTTTCATACTCATGAAAGAGATGCAACCAAGGTGGCTTGCATCATGTTGGCCACCATGACAGCTGAACTCCAAAAGTCTTATGAAGAATTCTACCCTTATGAAATGCACCAAGATTTGATGGAAAGATACCATCAAAGTGCACGACAAGAGAGGTACGAAGTCATCTGCTCCATGATAACAACCATGATGAAGGACGGAGAGTCCGTCACGAGCCACATGCAGAAAATGCAAAGGTATGTGGATCATTTGCTGAAGCTCAATGTGAACTTCCCTGAGGAGCTTGCAATAGATATCATTTTGCACTCCTTACCATCGTGCTATGATCAATTTCGCATGACATATCACATGAACAAGGAAGAGGTCACCCTCAGCAAACTTCAGGGACTTCTCAAGACCACAGAAACAGGTCTTAAGGGGAAGTCGGTTGCTATCACTCCTACTCCAGACTCAACTCCGGTCTTGGCAATCGGGCAAAGTCGAGGAAGGAAGAGAAAGAGATCTTCAAAGGGTACCAAGACTCGGACCCCTGATGGCTCTTCTTCAAGTGGAACCAAGAAAGGTTTCATTACTCCTTCTTCTGACCCAAAAGAGGCTGAATGCTTCTATTGCCATGAAAAAGCTCATTGGAAGCGAAACTGCCCAAAGTACCAGCAGGATGTAAAGGATGGAAAAGTCAAACCCAACCATGCAGGTATTTACACTATCATTTCTAATAACTCACCCCATTCGAAATCTTGGGTCCTTGATACCGGTTGCGGTATTCATATTTGTTGTGACTTGCAGGGACTAGGAAGAAGTGAGAATGTGGAGCAAGGAAGAATAAACTTAATCATGGGGAATAGGAAAGTTACACCTGTCACCAAGATTGGAGTTTATACTTTATCGCTAAGTAGTGGGTTAAATTTAGATTTGAATAAATGTTGTTATTCGCCAGAAATGGCAAGAAATATTATTTCCTTTCATGCATTGTACAAACAAGGTTTCACCTTTTCGTTTGATAATGAAGTTGGTTCGATTAATGCTTTCTTTAATAATGTACTTTATTTTAAAGCATTACCTTGTGATGGTGTGTATGAAGCTGTATCTATTGTAGATAACTTAGGAAATAATGTTTTGTGTATTGATTCTACTAATAATAATAACTTGGATAAAGCATCATTATGGCATTGTCGTCTTGGACATATAAGCAAGAAACGCATAGGCCAACTCCAAAAGGATGGAGTCTTGGAGTCGTTTGACCTAAAGTCAAATGATAGTTGCGAATCATGCTTACTTGGAAAAATGACAAAGTCACCCTTCACAGGCTCGTGTGAAAGGGGTGAAGGTTTGTTGGACCTTATACACACGGATGTGTGTGGACCATTCAAACATGCCACAAGAAATGCTAATCGTTATTATTTGACTTTTACTGATGATTACAGTAGATATGGATATGTCTACTTAATCAAGCATAAGTCAGAGACTTTCGAGAAGTTTAAGGAATTTAAACAGGAAGTCGAGAATCAATTGGGCAGGAACATTAAGATGCTTCGATCCGATCGAGGTGGTGAGTATCTTAGTTCAGAGTTCCTCGACTATCTAAAGGAATGTGGGATTGTCTCACAATTGACACCTCCCAGGACACCGCAGTTGAATGGTGTGGCTGAGAGGCGTAATCGAACCTTGTTGGACATGGTTCGTTCCATGATGAGTCGAGCTTCGCTACCAATCTCATTCTGGGGGTATGCCTTAGAGACTGCCGCCCATATCCTTAATCTAGTCCCTACAAAGAAAGTTGCCAAAACTCCTCACGAGATGTGGACTGGTAAAGTACCTAAACTAGACCACATCAAGATTTGGGGTTGCGAGGCTTTCGTGAGACGCGAGACTCATGATAAGCTCGAACCCCGAAGCGAGAGGTGTATTTTCATCGGCTACCCACAACAATCCTTTGGTTACCTCTTCTACAGACCTAGTGACAATGTGGTCTTTGTAGCAAGGAGAGGAGTCTTTCGAGAAAGAGAGTTTATAAGCCAAGGAGACAGTGGGAGGCAAGTTGATCTTGAAGAAATTCAAGAGTCAAGTGGTGAAGGAACTTCAAACTCTAGCCCTCAACTTGAGGAGGAAACTCCTGTTGAGCCAATTGACGAATCTGTACCTCTGAGGCGTTCCACGAGAGTTAGGAGTGCACCTGAGCATTACTATGGATTCCATATTACTGCAGAAGGTGAGACACTTATTAGTGATGAGACACTAGTAAGTCAAGATGACCCTAACAGCTACGAGGAAGCCATGGCGGGCCCCGAGTCTGCCAAATGGAAAGAGGCTATGGATAGCGAGATACAATCCATGTATGACAATCAAGTTTGGAACTTGGTTGAGAATGTACCAGGTCGAAAGACTGTAGGGTGCAAATGGGTCTTCAAGAAGAAGACCGACATGGATGGTAAAGTACACACTTATAAGGCTAGACTGGTTGCAAAGGGATTCTCTCAAATTCCTGGAGTGGATTATGATGAGACCTTTTCTCCGGTAGCCAAGATTAAGTCTATTCGGGTTCTGTTAGCCATAGCCGCATTTCATGACAATGAAATTTGGCAAATGGATGTCAAAACCGCTTTCCTTAATGGGAAGTTGGCTGAAGATGTTTACATGAGTCTGCCAGAGGGTTTTGTCAGCAACGAGTACCCTAATAGAGTGTGTAAGCTTGAGAAATCCATTTATGGATTAAAGCAAGCACCTCGCAGATGGAATCTTTGATTTGATGAAAAGGTCAAGGAATTTGGCTTTTCTAGGAGTGAAGATGAATCTTGTGTGTATGTCAAGGCTAGTGGGAGTATAGTTAGCTTTTTGGTATTGTATGTGGATGACATACTACTCATAGGAAACGAAATTCCAACCCTGCAGGAAGTAAAGTCCTGGCTTGGAAAGTGTTTCGCTATGAAGGACCTTGGTGAAGCTGCCTATATTTTGGGGATAAGGATCTTGAGAGATCGGAGTAAAAGACTAATTGGACTTAGTCAAAGTACCTACTTGGATAAGGTTCTGAAGAGATTCAGAATGCAAGACTCCAAGAAAGGAGAGTTGCCCATCCAGAGTAGCGCCAAGTTGAGTAAGACACAAAGCCCTAGCACTGAGGCTGAGATAGCAGAAATGAGTCGAGTACCTTATGCTTCGGCTGTAGGATCGATCATGTATGCTATGACGTGTACTCGACCTGATGTAGCCTTTGCCCTGAGCATGGTTAGCAGGTTTCAGGGGAACCCTGGCAAGGCACACTGGACTGCGGTAAAGAATATTCTCAAGTACCTACGAAGGACTAAGGACTGGGTCCTTACCCTCGGTGGGAGTGATGACTTGAGAGTTGTAGGGTATAGTGATGCTAGCTTCCAGACTGATAGGGATAATGTTGGGCTTAGAAGTTTGCGTCTTTTGGGCTTGTTTGTTTATAATTTTTTGTATTACGGTTTGGGCCTGTCCAATCGTGTGTCTTTTATGCTTTGTATATAAGCTTATGCTTGCATGCATATTAGGTTAAGGTTTTAGAGATCTGAGAATACGATATTTTCCAGACGACTAAAGGTTTCTTTGATCATACTTGTAACCTTCCAATCCTCTACAGTTGATGTTCTTAATCGAGCTCTTCTGAGGATTTTGTTTTAATCATTCGACACGTTTGATTCATTCTTGTTCTATAATTTTACTGTGTTTATATCGTCATTGTTTTCATAACTTGTTCAAGATCTTATCGATCTTCATAGATTAAAAGAAACTTTAATCTCATCAATTGGTATCAAAGCGGGAGGCTGTGTAATTGATACACATCTTTTCTGTGAAAAAGATTCTCATCAGGGTTTTTCCGCAATCATCAATATTTATTGAGCCGTCATCTCTTCATTGACGTATCTTGATATTTATTATTTTTCCCTAATCTGCTTTATTACAAGTTTGATCTTTGAACAGGTTTTTACGATCATAATGGACGCGACACAATCAAACGTTATTAATATTTCAAACAGCATTGGTTCGACGACAAGGATTCCGATCTTATACACCAACGATTATGAAGTATGGGCACATCATTTCGAAGACTACGTTATTGGGTCGGAGGAAAATGGGTATTTGATTTGGGAAGCCATCACAAACGGACCGTTCTCTCATTCTGCAACGTCCAGAATCATTAAAACTCAAAAAGAATACAATGATCTGCTCAAGGACGTGAAAGACATTGCACAAGATGAAAAGGACAAGTTCCAATGCAATATCAAAGCACTAAGATTGATCCGGTTCGCCCTTCAGTCCGATACATTCAGATTGGTTAGCTCATGCACGACGGCGAAGGATGTTTGGGACAGACTTCGTGAACTGTACTCTACAGACGAAGATCTCGAACATTCTATTCAAACTCTGCTTCTATCTGAGTTTGGTGAATTCAGACAAGGGGCTGAAGAATCTGTGACCCAGACGTTCGATCGCTTCAATCATCTTCTCAGCAAGATGATCAAACATGATATCGAAAGGAAGCTCATCGAACAGAAGTTACATTCCTGAATGGTCTAAGGTCTGAGTGGAGAGCAGTAGTTTCCACGGTTAAAGCCCATGAGCAATTTAAATCATACTCTTTGGCGAAACTAGTGGGAATTCTCAAGTCTCAAGAGAAAAACGTGGTACAAGAGAAGAATGTCGTTTCCGGTCTCGGTTCGTTGGCACTCTTGTCAAAAAGTAAAGCCATTATGGAGGATGAAGACCTCAGCCTGGAAGAATATGATCTCACATCAGAAGATTATGCCTTGATGGTATCCAATCCCAAAAGGTTCATAAAGAAGAAATTTCCCAGCAACAAAAACCGAAACTGGCAGGGAAGTTACAGCTCTGAAAAGGTGGTTAATGAACCGAAAGTTGAGGAGCACAAGAAGGAACTGAAGGTTGACGGCGACTCTGGAGTGAGCTGTTTCTACTGTGGTGGGAAAAATCATTATGCTAAGGACTGTGTTCTCAAGAAAATGGCTGAGAAAGATGATGGGAACGATGAGGAAGCTGTGTTGCAGAAAAGGTTGGATGAGTTGAGAAAGAAGAAGTCTGCTACTAACCCGCCTAGTAATGCTCTTATTGTGCAGGGTTCTGTTCCAGGTGATGAGTTCGGTAGCACGGAAGTTTGGTCTACCGACTCAGAAGACGAGGAAGTGAGGCAGCCTACTCATGGAAAGGCGTTCGTGTCTAAGGAAGAAGGCAGTAGTGGTAAATGCTTTATGGTTTCTGACGTATCTCAATTGAGGGGATACAACACTAATGGAGGCAATGATGGGCAGAATGCAAAGGAGGACATGTGCTTCACAGCCAAACCACTCAGCCAGCAGTTCAATGAGCTTGATGAACTGATAAAGAAGGTACAATCTGTTTTTATTTCATGTAAAGTACCATCATCCTCTTATGAGAAAGAACTAAAAAGTGTCAATACAAGGATATCTCATCTAGATAGTAGCTTAACTCAAACTCGAGTCACAAATTCTAACCTAACTGATCAATTGAGCAGGACAGCGTCGAAGAGTGAGGAGCGGAGAATGTGGATAGAGTTGAAGGAATCAGAATTAGTCAAAGTTAAAGATGAAAACATTTATTTTCAAAGAGACAATTTGAAATTGTTAAAACAACGAAATGTTTTTTGTTTAATTGCTAAACGTCCGTATTCTAATATTACTCAGCTTCACTTGGATTGTGAAATAGGCCAAAGGATTCACCGCATGATCTTACCCTTCCTAGAATTTAAGGAAGATGAAATCGATGCCGAAGCCTATAATTGTGAAAGTGTGATATCGTCTGATGACATAAATCCCACCTACAAGTATGGACTGGACAAAATTGAGTCCTTCATTAAATCTAAAGACCACAAGCTCATGCTTAAAAATCTTTTGGATGAAAATGACAGACTTAAACTGAGAACCGAAACCATACAAAGATTTGACTCTTTAAACGCCAATGTAAGCTTAGAAAACAAAATTGATGTTGAAAATGCATCTGAGCTTAATGAGGACGACAATATGAGTGAAATTTCTGTAGAGGACACGGTTGACTGCTCAGAATTTATTAAAACCGAGCCAGAAAATCACAAGAATCTAATTTCTGAAAATTCTGTAGAATTCGCTTGGTTGTCCCATCAAAAGTCCCCGAAATTAGTTGAGAAAGCTGTTGTCTATCAAAAGGTTAGGACTACTCCAAATCAAGTATACAAGGTAACAGGAGTAACCGAACATCAAACAGCTGAACTTGCAGCTATTGTAAACGAAGACAATGCTGATGGCTGTGATGAATACTTCTGGGAAGCTCCCATTGATAATGCAGACGAAACCATTGGTTTATCTGAAAGAACTTCCTGGAAGAGCAAAGGAAGATACATACCCGAACCATTGAATAAGCCAAATAACTTCAATGAGCCGAGCACTAGTGGTACAAAAGACACTCCTCAGAAGGATGTTCACTCACCAAAAGCAGACATTCCTAAGGCTCCTTCAGCTCAAAGTAACTCTACCGCAGTTCAAATGGAACCGGTCAAGGAGTCAGCAAAAACGAAAGCAAATGTTCATCATCAACCCTCTCAGATGCGGAACAGGAAGATAGAAAGGAATAATAGATACCGGAAGAATCTTTCTGAAAGGAAACAATTCTGGCGTTCCCAGAATGCTTACTTCACTCATCAAGACAAGAATCTAAAGTATGAAAACATTCCTGCAGGAAAGCTTGAAAGTCCCAAAAACCGAAAGTCAAGGTTTGGTTCACAAGAAGATATCAACCGAAAGCCGAGATTCGGTTCACATAAAGATAACACCCGAAAGCAGAAGTTCGGTTCTGAAAAGGATATCAACCAGAACCAAAGGTTCGGTTTCAAAGGTAGCTCCAACCGAACGCAAAGGTTAGGATCTGAAGACAAAAGAGTACAAAACTCTAAGGTCGGTCCCTCCAATGATCAAAAACAAAAGGGTCACCTAGAGTCTCCTTCTAAGTCTAATTCTTCTCTTTCTTCTAATTCTTCTTCACCCTCTGTTTCATATCGATCTCGTTCTAAATCTCATTCATCAACTGAGCAAAAGTGGAAGCAGAAGATCAATAAATCCACACCAGAGACCGAAACTAACTCTACTAATCTTAACAAAATAAAAGTTTACACCATCAAAAGGAAAGATAAAACAACTCTCGTAAAAAGAACTTATCTTGTTGATATCTCTCTCAGTGCTCCTGTTTCAATGCAAAGCTCACGTGGACCCAAGAAACTTTGGGTTCCTAAATCTGTCTAAATTTTGCAGGTTATAAGTGACGAGCAGTTCGACGAAGAATGGTATATTGATAGTGGCTTCTCACGTCACATGACAGGGAGGAAAGAGGAGCTTAAGGAGTACAGATCGCTTGCAAATGGTGGCAACGTCAAGTTCGGAAACAATTCTTTCGGCACCATAAAGGGATACGGGATGATAACCAATGTGGAATTCTCTATAAGGAAGGTGGCTTATGTGGAAGGACTCCAACACAACCTCATTAGTGTATCTCAACTAGTTGGAGGTACAGTTCTCAAAGTCTCATTCGATGATGAAGGTTCAGAAATTATAGAGAAAAAGTCAAACAAAATAATTCTCAAGTCAGAGCGAAAGGGTGAAATGTTTCCCTTAAACATGAAACCCATCAAAGGAAACCCAGCTGTATGCTTATTGTCAAAAGCGCAATCCGACGAAAGCTGGTTGTGGCATCGAAGATTATCTCATCTTAACTTCAAAGATATCAATCGTCTTGTTACAGGAGGTCATGTAAGGGGCCTTCCATTACTCAAGTTCGACAGGGATCATCTATGTGCTGCATGCGAAATGGGAAAGCAGAGTCGTCAAAGTCATCCATCTATTATCAACACAAAAGTTGTTGAACCACTCGAATTAATTCATATTGATTTGTGTGGTCCTTCATCTATCGAAAGCATCGGTGGTAGCAAGTACATTCTTGTTATCGTTGATGACTTTTCTCGATTTACATGGGTGTTCTTTCTAAAGCTCAAATCTGAAGCGACTCAAAAGCTGAAAATGTTTATTAAGCAAATTGAAGTACAGCTCAAGAAGGTTGTTCGCAACATCAGAAGCGACAATGGTCTCGAATTCAAGAACAGGGAGTTTGAAGACTTTCTTGCAGAGAAGGGAATTAGTCATAATTTCTCAGCTCCCTACACACCACAACAGAACGGAATAGTCGAAAGACGAAACCGATCCTTGTGTGAAGCTGCCCAAACTATGCTAAGTTTCGCTTCTTTACCTCTTTATTTTTGGGCTGATGCTATTTCTGCTGCTTGTTTTACACAGAACAGGTCATATCTCAACAAAAGGTTCGCACTCACCCCATATGAGATATTGAACAACAGGAAGCCAAATGTGAAATTTTTCCATGTGTTCGGCTCAAGGTGTTTCATCTTCAACTCTAAAGAACACCGCAACAAGTTTGATGTCAAAGCCGACGAAGGAATATTTCTGGGTTACTCTCTCACATCCAAGGCATACAGGGTCCTAAACAAGCGTTCAAGAAAAATTGAAGAGACGTATTATGTGACCTTTGATGACAACTATGTCAAGAAGCTGCAGGCTAAAGAATATATCACTGGGGAAATCTTTCCTCCAAATGGCATGGTTACAGTCTCGGTTGCTAATCTATTCGAGACATTTCTGGGGCTCTTTGACGAACCAGAGAATGCTTCACTTTCTGAAGCTGGTGCAGCAGATAACAAAGTTGATCACATGGAGCAGATTGTTGAAGATGCTGCAAGGAGAATGTATGAAGAAGAATCAATCTGTAACGACTCTCCTTCCAACGAAGCTCAAATCTAGGGGGAGCCAAGTGCTCAAGTCGAGGGGGAGCCAAGTAGTCAAGTCGAGGGGGAGCCAAACGCTCAAGTCCAGGGGGAGCCAAATTCCACAACTTCAACCGAAGAGGTCTCAACACCAGCAAGCTCAGGCCCACTAGAATCACACGAACCTCATATCTTCCAAAGTACACCAACTGAGGTAGAACATGATGATGTGACACTCGGTTATGATAGCCAATCTGAGCTAGACGAAACAATCAATGCTGAATTAGACCCAACTGTTGATCCAAATTACCCTCCTCTTATCAAATGGACCAGAGATCATCCTGTCTCTCAAGTAGTTGGGGATGTATCTGAAAAGGTTCTGACCCGATCACAACTGAAGGCAAAACAAACTTCCTTATTTTCAAAGGTAGAATTTTGCATGTTCAATTCATTCGTATCAAAAGTTGAACCAAAGACAGTTAACACTGCTCTCGATCACTCTGATTGGGTTCAAGCAATGCAAGACGAGTTGAACGAATTTGAAAGAAACAAAGTTTGGCGCCTAATTCCAACTCCTCTAGATGCTTCGGTTGTTGGTCTCAAATGGGTTTTTTAGGAACAAAATGGACAAGGAAGGTAATGCTATACGGAACAAGGATCGTCTGGTGGTAAAGGGATATTGTCAGGAGGAAGGGATAGACTACGAAGAGACTTTCGCTCCAGTAGCTCGGCTAGAATCTGTTAGAATATTTCTGGCTTGTGCTGCTCACAAGAACTTTGAAGTTTTCCAAATGGACGTCAAGTGTGCATTTCTCAATGGAGAACTTGAAGAGACGGTGTACGTAGAGCAATCAACAAGTTTGATGTCAAAGCCGATGAAGGAATATTTCTGGGTTACTCTCTCACATCCAAGGCATACAGGGTCCTAAACAAGCGTTCAAGAAAAATTGAAGAGACGTATTATGTGACCTTTGACGACAACTATGTCAAGAAGCTGCAGGCTAAAGAATATATCACTGGGGAAATCTTTCCTCCAAATGGCATGGTTACAGTCTTGGTTGCAAATCTATTCGAGACATTTCTGGGGCTCTTTGACGAACCAGAGAATGCTTCACTTTCTGAAGCTGGTGCAGCAGATAACAAAGTTGATCACATGGAGCAGATTGTTGAAGATGCTGCAAGGAGAATGTATGAAGAAGAATCAATCTGTAACGACTCTCCTTCCAACGAAGCTCAAATCGAGGGGGAGCCAAGTGCTCAAGTCGAGGGGGAGCCAAGTACTCAAGTCGAGGGGGAGCCAAACGCTCAAGTCCAGGGGGAGCCAAATTCCACAACTTCAACCGAAGAGGTCTCAACACCAGCAAGCTCAGGCCCACTAGAATCACACGAACCTCATATCTTCCAAAGTACACCAACTGAGGTAGAACATGATGATGTGACACTCGGTTATGATAGCCAATCTGAGCTAGACGAAATAATCAATGCTGAATTAGACCCAACTGTTGATCCAAATTACCCTCCTCTTATCAAATGGACCAGAGATCATCCTGTCTCTCAAGTAGTTGGGGATGTATCTGAAAAGGTTCTGACCCGATCACAACTGAAGGCAAAACAAACTTCCTTATTTTCAAAGGTAGAATTTTGCATGTTCAATTCATTCGTATCAAAAGTTGAACCAAAGACAGTTAACACTGCTCTCGATCACTCTGATTGGGTTCAAGCAATGCAAGACGAGTTGAACGAATTTGAAAGAAACAAAGTCTGGCGCCTAATTCCAACTCCTCCAGATGCTTCGGTTGTTGGTCTCAAATGGGTTTTTAGGAACAAAATGGACAAGGAAGGTAATGCTATACGGAACAAGGCTCGTCTGGTGGTAAAGGGATATTGTCAGGAGGAAGGGATAGACTACGAAGAGACTTTCGCTCCAGTAGCTCGGCTAGAATCTTTTAGAATATTTCTGGCTTATGCTGCTCACAAGAACTTTGAAGTTTTCCAAATGGACATCAAGTGTGCATTTCTCAATGGAGAACTTGAAGAGACGGTGTACGTAGAGCAACCTCCTGGATTCGTGAACGAAAAGCATCCAAATCATTGCTATATTCTGGATAAAGCTGTGTACGGCCTTAAACAAGCTCCGAGAGCCTGGTATGAAACGCTTACAAAATTTTTAAAGATGTCTAAATTCAAACAAGGTTCGGTTGACCCAACCTTCTTTCGCAAAAAGGAAGGTAACCACCTTATGATAGTTCAAATTTATGTCGATGATATCATCTTTGGCTCCACGAATCCAAGCTTAACGGCTGAATTCAGAAAGCTAATGGAGACTAAGTTTGAAATGAGCTCAATGGGTCCAATTAACTTTTTCCTTGGTTTAAACATAAGACAGGGACCCGAAGGCATCTTTATTAATCAGGAAGCTTACACGAAGACTCTCCTAGCAAAGTTCGGTATGATGGGAGACTCAAAAGTCAAAGTCCCAATGGCATTCGGCACTAAGCTTACCCCATCTCTAGACAAACCAGCTGTTGATATCACGCTCTATCATCAAATGATTGGATCATTAATGTATCTTACTGCTAGCAGACCTGATATCATGTTTTCCGTGTGTTATTGTGCTCGATTTCAGGCAAACCCTCGTGAACCTCACATGCTTGCAGTGAAGAACATCCTACGATATCTCAAGCGAACCACCTCCTTAGGTCTATGGTATCCATCCAACTCAGGCTTCTTCGTTCAAGCCTATTCTGATGCTGACCTTGGAGGATGTGGACTCAACCGAAAAAGCACGACTGGTGGATGTCAATTTCTTGATAGGAAGTTAGTCAGCTGGCAATCTAAGAAACAGACATGCGTGTCGCTATCCACAGCCGAAGCAGAATACATTGCAGCTGCATCATGTACATCACAAGTGATTTGGATTCAAAGCCAACTTCGAGACTATGGACTCAATATGAAGAAGATCCCACTATATTGCAACTCCGAAAGTGCAATTAGGATCTGTAATAACCCAGTGCAGCACTCCAAAACCAAGCACATAGCACTAAGGTATCACTTCATCAAAGATCACGTGGAAGATGGAAACGTCGAAGTTCACTTCGTAAGAACCACTGATCAACTGGCTGACGTCTTTACAAAAGCTCTTCCTGAAGCATCATTCAATAAAATATTGCAAGGACTTGGTATGATGGAATCTGAATCAGTACCAAACTTAAAGATATCAACCGAACGTTAGGGTTCGTCTCAACTATCTAACCCACTCTTTTCTTCAAAGATAGTTTCTCAATGTTGTGTATTGGCTGTACAATTCTGTTTTTACTATAAAAAAAAAAAAAAAAAAAAAAAAAAAAAAAAAACTCTTAACTGACACCAACCAAAGGTTCAGGTTCGGTTTTTCAAAATTTTCTAGAACCGAAACTAACCGAAGGTTCGGGTTCGGTTTTTCGAACTTTTCTAGAACCGAAACCAACCGAAGGTTCGGGTTCGGTTTTTCAAAATTTTCTAGAACCAAAACCAACCGAAGGTTCGGGTTCGGTTTTTCGAACTTTTCTAGAACCGAAACCAACCGAAGGTTCGGGTTCGTTTTTTCAAAATTTTCTAGAACCGAAACCAACCGAAGGTTCGGGTTCGGTTTTTCAAACTTTTGTACAACCGAAACCTACCAAAGGTTCGGGTTCGGTTTTTCAAAATTTTGTAGAACCGAAACCAACCGAACGTTCGGGTTCGGTTTTTCAAAACTTTTCTCAACCGAAACCAATCGTAGGTTCGCGTTCGGTTTACCTCAAAAATTCCAAAATTTTTTTTTTGTTTTTATTTGTTTATGTGGTTACCCTTTATGGACTTCCTACTTGTCCCTAGAAGCATGCTGCTATATGTGTCTCAAGCCTCATAAGATTTTGAATAAAGGCCTTCATGACCTGGTATACACAAACCTTGTCTTCCCAACAAGGCCACTTCATTTATTCTAATCCTGAGCTACCTCATTCTTTTCTCACATGAGTTAAGAACTTCCTGCTTGGTCCTTCTTCTTGCAGTAGAGGTACTTTAGTTATCTTACACCATCTCCTATTACTTCTCCACTACACTCATTCCATCATGGTAACCCTTGAGACTCTCAGCACTTACCACTGAGGTTTATGGTTGCACAACATCTGTGTTTATGATCTTAGTTTTATGACACTACGAACTAAGTGAAACCCAAAATTCAACACCTAAGGAATTGACGGTGAACGATTATATTGTTCAAGCTTTTACTAACGAATTGATGAAAGTACCATTTTATGTGATTCCTATGAAAATGTTATTAACCATAACTTTTCTTCCCCTGGGATCTTGTCCTTATCTTTCTTTCTGAGATTTCATTTAGCCGAATTAAAAGAAGCCTTTCAACATTTCTCAATAAATGGTTGATCGTATTAATAACGGACATTCCTTTTGAAATCCTAAGTTTTTCTTTGTCCTATGGCATTTAATGCGCGTGGTTAAACAGTAACGGCTTGTCCCTATGAAACGACGATTATTGGGCGGCATGATCCTAGGAATCTGACACTCTCTCTCCTACGTGATCATCGTCCGTCCCAACTATCATCCATAAGAGATTTGAAACGATCTTTCTCTCTCTTCCCTCCCACTATAAATAGCCCGTTATACCTCCTTTTACCTCTTTACCACTCTCAAAATTTCCAAACCACAAACTCTCCCATACAGTTTCCTGTTCATCATCTTCTTCACACCTGCATCCATGGCTGACTCTTCTTCAGTTCATGCTACATCCCAAATCCTTCCCATTTGCCCACAACAATGCTTAGTAATTGATCTTAACCCAAAGGCATACGATCCTTACATGTCGCCGGTTATAGAATGCCTAAAATACTCTCAACTCGAACCAGCACTATCCAGAATCGCATCGGTGCCAATGACGGCTCTATCGCAGGTCTACGCGACTGCATATTATGACAAGGCTGTCGACCAAGTATTCTTCGAGATTGGAGACCACAAAACCTCCGTTTCTCGCCCTCGTTTCTGCTCTCTACTCGGATTTGCTTCTTACTCATCCAGAGTCCATCCGGAGTCCATACAAACCGGTCATATGTATAGCATGTTTTACAACATGGGATACACGGAGGTTCTTACATCCGTTGCCAGATTCAAGAAGTCCTACTTACCGCCTCAATGGAACGGTTTATTTACAGTCCTGTTCAAGGGACTGTCGGAGAGAAGCTCAGGTTCAGACGGTGCCAGTCGTCTGTTCCTTACTATTCTGTATGGAGTTTACAATGGGATCAACCTGGATTACGGGTTGGTTCTATGGCAACAACTTCTTCAGAGCCTCTCATGTTCATCCAGACACTCTGAAGTTTCATTGGCCCGATTCTGGATTCTGATCACCAAATGGGCCATGGACAGATTCGACGTTCCCATTGCCGAAGGTGCATCGATGACTTCCGTTGGTACTTTTTACACCAAGAAGATCATCATCTCCGATGCCTCCAAATTCTCCTTTATTGGCTCGATTCCGGAGTCCATGTATGGAAGCGTACCTTCAGATAGCAGGCTGATCAGAAAGCTTAAGGAGCTAAGACCTTCTGGTCCAAGGGTTCTCACCCCGGACATGCTCAGATCTATCCACGATGCAGATAAACCATTGAGCAAAGGTAAAAAGGCGGATAAAGGAAAGAAAGTAGAAAAACTTCAAAGGGGCCTTCACCTAAGAAGAGGAAACAGACAAAAGCTGCAACTTCCCCCCCACCGAAGAAGAGGAAGACTCAACCAAAGCGAAAGCTCATTATACCCTCCTCTTCGAGTGACTCTGAGGGTGAGAGTTCGGATTCTGACGACTCTCAAGGGGATGCTTCTCCTACACGAGGCAATACACCACCTCGATCCCCTACCCCAGAGATTCAAATTCCCAATTCCCCAATTCCTTCTCCTCCTCAAATCTTTACCACTACCACTGAATCACCCCATGTAGCCGAACCTCCTCAACCCAAAACCCACACAACCGAAACTACCCATACACAACCACACAACCGAAACTACCCATACCGAACAACCAACCGAAACTACACCTTCACCCACTCAACCTTCTCCTAATAAACCCTCTACACCCCCAACCTCTCCACCCTCTTCTTCTCATGGCAATGCCTCTGAGGGTGAAAACCCTTATCTCGGGGGAGAAGACATGGTCTTTGATTCGGTCTACTATAGTCCGTTTCAAATTCAGAGTGATGAGGAGGATGATGCACGTGTCACTAAAAAACATCATAAAACAGCTCAACGAGAAGATTGATCTCCTTCTCGCCTCCTCGTCCAACCAACAATCAACCATGTCTGAAGCTGCACTTCAGAAGATCGTAGATGCCTTCACCAGCGCCCAACATGATTCAGCAGCCTCAGCAACTGCTGCAATTCAGGCATCTACCCGAGCATGTGAGGCTGCGACCGAAAAAGTCGATAAACTATTTTCTGATGCCTCTGCTCTACTGCAGTCAATGCAACAAAGTGCAGCTGACACAAAGGCATCATTGGAACCGATTGTCCAACAATTGGTCTCCTTTGTCACATCGGAGTTGCCATCGTTCGCCAACCTACGTAAAACCATAAGCGACGACTACTCGGCTTTTACAGCCTCCATTGAAGCTCGTCTCGTCAAGCTTCAAGAAGATCTGACATCCGAGCGTTCTTTAATGGACGATCTGGCATTAAAAACAACGGCTCTTGAGGTCAAGACCACTCAACTCTCTCAATCTCAACAAGAGCTGGAAGATCTTCGCTCCGAACGGGAGGTGGTTAAGACGTGTGTTTCGGATGTCCACGCTGTCATCTCAAACATCCTGGAAGCACATGATCAAATATTAAACTTTTCGGTGAGGCGGTCCCTTGCTGAAAAGCTCTCTCCAGCCATTGATCTACTAAACAAGGTCGAAGGCCTCCCAAGTTTCGTGTCCATTCCGAAACAAGGGGGAGATGAGAAGACAAGTTCAAAACCACCTCCTTCCTCAAAAGCTTCAAAACCACCTCCTTCCTCAAAAGCTACTCATACAACTGAACCATCTTCAACTCATCAAATTTTAAGTTCAGGTATGAAGAACAAAGGTAAAGATATAGCTGAGGACGAAGATGAAGAAGGCGACAAGGAGACCATTGCCGACATTTTGAAACGAAAGAACAGTCGCAAGGTTGGTGATGATGCCAGTCGTGAGGCACGTGAGGCTGCTATAGCCGAACGTAAGCAAAAAGAAGCCCACGATCTCCTTGAGAGCCGAAAGACTCTCTTCCCTGCCTGGACCAGGGAACGCTTGATCAAAGAGGCCATCGAAACTCCCAGCATCCTATGGCTCGAGCCGGTCATATCGTTCGACTGCAGCAATTCTGTCGATTCGCAGTTCGATATGCCGCTGACTCGAAAGGCGTTTATCTTTCACGTCTTCTCTAATATTTTTGATGTCCCTCACCCGAACGCTGAGCTTGACAGGGAGCTCATTGACTTTTACCTGAAGGCTGCTTGTCCTCAATTCCTTACATGGAGCGCTCAGAAGGTTGTCAATGTTCGGGTGCTAAAGCCTTACACTGAGGGACGCTTCATAAACGTTCGGTTCAAACTGATTCGGGGATCTGCAAAATCTGTTCATCTCATCTCTCTAGCAGATCTACCAAATCTAAATCCTCATGATTGGATCGTCTTGTATAACATCCTTTTGACCAATGAAGCTGAATATGGTCCCATTCTAGACCATGTCAAAAGGATGTTAATCTGTTATATCATGGAGGTTGCCCTTATGGATCAGGAGGTCGCCACAGTCTTCAAGAAGAAACCCAAAATTGCTCCTGTGGGATCGGCCAGTGATCTAAATCAAATGCAGCTGGGCAAGTGCTTTTTAGCTGATAAGCATCTTTACACCACAACTTGCTTGGAGCATGTGCTTTTTATTGTTAAACGGTGTAAAGAGAATTCGGCTGATGATGTTGAATATTTTGAAGATATGATCAAATGGTACATCCGGTTTAGACAGACAATTCTTTCCATCACCAAGTGTCTGTTTAGTACCGTGAAGAAGGTACCAGTCTCGGCTGCTGGCCCAAGTAATAAATAAAGATCTCGCTCCAAATTAACGCAAAGGGGGAGATTGTTGGGCTTAGAAGATTGCGTCTTTTGGGCTTGTTTGTTTATAATTTTTTGTATTACGGTTTGGGCCTGACCAACCGTGTGTCTTTTATGCTTTGTATATAAGCTTATGCTTGCATGCATATTAGGTTAAAGTTTTAGAGATCTGAGAATACGATATTTTCCAGACGACTAAAGGTTTCTTTGATCATACTTGTAACCTTCCAATCCTCTACAGTTGATGTTCTTAGTCGAGCTCTTCTGAGGATTTTGTTTTAATCATTCGACACGTTTGATTCATTCTTGTTCTATAATTTTACTGTGTTTATATCGTCATTGTTTTCATAACTTGTTCAAGATCTTATCGATCTTCATAGATTAAAAGAAACTTTAATCTCATCAGATAACTTCCGCTCTCAGTCGGGCTGGGTCTTTACCCTAAATGGAGGAGCAATTTCTTGGAAGAGTTCCAAGCAAGAGACAGTGGCAGATTCTACTTGTGAATCAGAGTATATTGCAGCTAGCGAAGCGGCAAAAGAGGCGTTATGGCTGAGGAACTTCATTGGAGACCTTGGAGTTGTACCAGCTATTAAAGAGCCAATGGAAATTTTCTGTGATAGTGAAAGCGCTGTTGCCTTAGCCAAGGAACCAAGGGATCACGGGAGATCTAGACACATCGACAGAAAATACCATTTTATCAGACATCGGATCGAAGAAGGACTCCTCGTGGCAAAGAGGGTATCATCAGATGAGAATCCGGCAGATCCCCTCACGAAGGGACTGACTCGGGTTAAGCATCTCCAGCATGCTCGGAGCATAGGGCTGAAGGATGATATTAGATTTAGTAGTTAGATAATCTCGAAATTTGTAAAGTGTAATTGACATTTGATGATGAATAAAAGTGTTTTATTTATGAGTAAAGTGTTGCTATCTCTTGTCGATCGTTTACTATATTTCTTTTGCATGTTTTGACTTCCAGAATAATTTTGTTTGGTATAACATATTATTCAAACCTCCACAGTCGGTCATATGTCGGAAGTAGGTATGAATCAAGACTGTCATGTTTGGTTGTAGAGGTCTGGGACAAGGCTACAACAATCATGAGTGCTCATAAGTTCTGAGCATTGGACTCAACCCACGCTCACTGGAATCACTTCATGGAATTCTATCTCGAGTGATCGTGAGACGGTAATATCATATAAATCTTTAAACCTAGAGATATGATTTGTTACTTACAAGTTGGTTATGCATTGATTGTACGAAAAACGCATTGGTAACTCGATGTTATAAAATCGCGCTCTTGTGTGTAATTCAATGAGTAGTAGAACAAACATATGAGTCGAAGTTTATCTGTTCCTTCTTGGATTAGAAGCTGATATCTGGGCCCCTTGATGATTTTGTTTTGACCTATGTACCGGGCCCGGTCAGAACTAAATTGATGTGTTCAATGAAGTTCTTTGTCAAACAAATCGGAAATCGGGAAACAAGTGTTGGACAATAAGTAAGACATTGTTCCATGTATTTGTCCGACTGATATCTAGAACAGAGGATTATATGATCACTTATCTTAAATGGCGTACCATCATTTTCTCAGTTTCGAGAAACCTTGTAAAGAGCTACGATTGCCGATCGGTTCCTGAAGTCATACTTGCAGTAATAGTTATTAGACTTATCCAAGTGGGAGACTGTTGGATAAGGTGTCTAAGTCCATAACTATTTCTAGTATGTACTTGACCCGACCCGGCATGGTCCATTTGGGTTGCATGGCACCATGCAATTGGATAGACTAAATGAGAGAAATAACACTTGGAGATTATTAATATATTATAAGTTCTAATATATTAATAATATTATTTGATTAGTTTGATCAAGAATTAATTTAGAATTAATTAAGTGATCAAAAGATAACTAATTAAATATATGGGTTGATTAAGTAAATCATCCATATCTTGTATAGTGGGCTAAAAGGCTCCATGGACCATCAAGTTGGGTTCCACCCATAGGATGCTCCATGGATGCTCCATGGGAGTTACAAACCCATGGATCATGGAAATGAAGAGTCATGACACATTAGGGTTTAACCCTAGATGTGTCAACACTATATAAGTAACATATCCTCCACCCAAAATCGGTTACACTAAGAATCAAGAGGGCTTGGCTGATTTTGAGAAGTGAGTATTCTCTCATAAGTTCTTCCAAGAGCATTTGGTGTTGTGTGAAGCATTTGAGGCATCACACTTGGGGTGCTAGGCTCACAAGGGTTCAAGGAACACAAACAACAACAAGGTAAGTTATTCTATCTACACTTTATGATAAAATTGTTCCCCATGTATGCTAGATAGGAATATAACCTTGGAATTCAACTTTGCATGACAAATTAGACAAACATAGATCCAAGGTTATTAGGGTTGCATGTACACTTAGGAAGTGTTAGAATGCTCAAAACCCATCAGTTATAACCATTATTTTGTATGCTAGATTAGGATAATACCTTGGATGTTCATATTTGCATGTATAATAGAGAAAACATAGATCCAAGGTATTTAGGGTTACATGTACACTTAGGAGTGTTAGAATGCTCATAACCCAACAGTGGTATCAGAGCCTAGGCTTGTTTTCTTGTTATACCTGCAATAGAAGCTGAAAAATCGAGTTTTGATGCTGTCAGCCCAGATGACTCGCCGAGTCCATGAAGGGACTCGACGAGTCCAAGGCAAAATGCATCCAACTCGCCGAGTTGTGTTCATGCACTCGACGAGTTGGACCCCATACAGCATATCTTCGAGGTTTTTGGCTAGAAATGGACTAGGAACATTACCCTAAGTTGTTTTGAACTAATAATCGAATTTAAGAACGCAAATAATGGACCCATATACAAAATTTCCTTATGTTGAGCCATTCCAACATGAAATTCATATATATCCTTGACTAAATGATTAAAACCTCACGATCTAAGCTTATAGATTTGAGATGGAGTATAATTTCCTCTCCCTTAATTATAGCAAAACAACTTTTTCCCAATTGAAACCTTTTGTTTTCTATAATTAACATTGCTAGCTTGCAATACTTATTGTAATTATCATGCTCCCACTAACATGATGATTATTAGCATAAAACTTATGCTCCCACTAGCTTTGACATATACTCAGGAAGCTCGACTTCTAGAAATCAATACTTTATTGACTTTCTTACCAAAGTTCAGATTTCTGATACTAGATTGTTTTGATAAGACTTTATCAAAAACATACACCTTCCCTTAGATAGCTCATGGGTGTGTCAAAACAATTTTAAGAACTATGAAAGGGATGTCGTAATCATAGTCTTGATCGTTTTGACCTTTTCCATTTCTCACAAGTCCAAGTTAGTGTGCCGGTAAACCACACACGCTCCACTAACGACTTTGAGATCACAATTGCTATCTAGCTAAAATCTACTTAGTGGAAGTGTTTCCTCACCATCATTTTCATGAATCGGAGAGAAACCTTATGACACTTAGATTTAATGGTGTATGAGTTCCTACCCATATGAATTTGTCAAAACCATAATCACAAGACAAGGATAATGACAAATCCAAAACCATATGGATTGAACTCAATCTTAATTTCTTGCCACCTGGCAGCTCAAGGGCCTACCATTGCTTCCAAGTTGTTGTGCAACACATTGAGAAATCTAAGAACTCATATGCAAAGCCAACTTTAACTAGAATGGGCACATAATATGTCAACACGATAGGTTATAAACCTCAAGTCGTGTGCTAGTGAAGAACTTCAGGTTTCATTCTTGATTAGTTCTTGAGAATTTCAAGACCTTTAAGACTCCCACTGTCCTCTTGACATATAAGACTTCCTTGTCAAACATTCAAGAGATAGTGTGGATTCTAATCAAGACAAACACTTCACATAATTGGCCTAAGTTGATCTTTGTTTTTATCCAAAACATCACAACTTACCAATTTCAAATGTACAAGAGTAGAAAACTTTTACTCTTACATTTGATACGTGTTTTTAAACCTTCTTAAAGACATGTCACTGAAGTTACAATCTTGGAGTATGACTCTAAGACTTGTATTGGAACGAAGTATGACTCATCTTCTTGATTTAACCATTTCAACAATTCAAGATCCCTTCTTCTTAGTCATAAGAATGCACTAAGACTTCCTTATAGAACTAATTTTGATATGGTTTCTTAATCATTAAGATGATCACAAAACTGATACTAAAGTACTCTCCCATCTTTTCAGATTTGAGAAACTTTTATCCTTCTTCCTAATTTGATTCTTCTTATTCGCTCTGCTATGCATTGAAACCTTTTCCAATGTCTCAGAGTTACACTTAAGCTTGTAAGTATAATCATATTTACTGAGCTTTAGTAAACTATGACGAATAGCCTTACATCTTTTGTGGTGGACTTAATCAGTGCACATGACTATGTACTCGATCCCTTAGTCCATTACTTGACTCACACATCCATGTGAACAAGTAATTAGTCTTAATTTTTCCAATACTTGAAAGTTCTCATTCATCATGCTATACAACTTGCATGATTCCAAGTCTCGGTCCAATTGAGACTTTGGATGATGAGAATCTTTCCTTATTTGGTAAATTTAGACATTACCACAAATGAAAGAATCAATTTCATATTTCCACTTTTGTTATTAATGGAATCATATAAGCAACAATTTTTCCTCAAATGCCATTGTAAGGATATTTTAAAATAAATAAAATCAAAAACTTTCTTTTATTTTAAAACTATGCGGAAAAACTTATCCTTACAACCCATATGAAAAACTTGTTGTTATCTATTCCTTAGCAATATCTCATAACTCCTAAGAATTAGCTCAAGAATCCGATTTTTCAAACTACGCGATAGAAATCCATCTATGCGATCAGATTCAGCATATTCTTTCTTTAAGTTCCTTTACTTTTCTTTGATTCTTAAAACATTACCATGTGACCCAGTCACATCATGTATCAGGAGTCTTAGAATAGAAACTTAACAGAGTTAGAGTAGTGGACTTTACCTGAAGTAGAGTCAATCTTATTGACCTTAACATCCTTAGGTAAATTTGGCAGCTTCGCAAATAATGACCCTTTCTTTGGCAATATAAACATATGGACCCTTTGATAATGGTACACGAGACTATCACAGACTTAGTTTTTCTCTTTACCATTTGTTCAACCGAGTTGACTATGGCTGATCCCTTTCCATTGGGAAGAGAATGCTTTTTCTGTATTTCCTGTGTCACTTATTGTCAATGTCCATAAAGTTTCAGGAAGTTGATCTTAACAAATACATAAGATCATTAAGGGTCTTGTCATAGTCTATTTCATAGGTGTGCCAAAAGAACTCACTATGTGACTTAGAAAGTGATTGAACCACCAACTTTCTCAAGACTTTGACACCCAACTCTCCCGGCTTGTCAATATGTGACTACATCTCCAAGCTATGATCACACCTAGACCTTGCCTTGCCAATAGGGCTTGAGTGACCTTAAACTTTTCAAGAACTTGTGGGGTAGGGAGAATAATTGGAGGAGGAGAAAGAAGTATGATTTCCATGGGACATCATCTTCATTTAGGAAAGCTTGTTTCAAGAGATTTGGGAAGATCATAAATGTCTAAACCAGACATCTTTTTGGGAGATATTCAAGATAGTTGATTTTAAAGTCCTTAATATGACACCCAATATGAAATATTAAGGCTAGGACCCAACAAACTATTTTATAACATAGAAGAGGTATGCCGTAATCCAAGCTATAACACAATTTGAAGGTAGGTGAATGACGATTCACCAATTTCCACCAAGATAAACGAAATGTATTATTAGGTTTTAATTGGATTTGAAACTCCTAGATCTTTTGAGATTCATTGAACTGTTCAATGGCATGTTTCAATCTCGAGTGTTCCCTTCAGGTTTTGTGACTGGGATGCCGAGGATCACAAAACAAGGTGTGAAGTAACCATGCAAATTACTGGGTACCCTTAAGTGTTTACCCCTCAATCGATGTGCCGGTTAACCACACACGCTCCATCGATACTATGATAAACATTAAGTTACCCTTTGCCTACCTTGTTAAATACGAGTTAGTGTGCCGGTTAACCACACACGCTCCACTAACCGACTTAAACAAAATGCAAAGTGTAATTTCATGGATTAGCACCTTCTTCACATTTTTTTCTAAGTAACTAAGATTGGGAATTTATAAGAGTTTAGTTACTTAGTATTTATCATTAATACTTTTAATGAAGGGAGAATTATAGTCATGTCAAACCCGTTCGGCTAACGACCCTCCACCAGTCAAGCAAGCGGTGGGTGAGAGTGGACACCCATTAAGTTGCCATTTTATAGGCAACAACCTTATACCCACCTTATAGACCGGCTTCGTGAATGAGGCGTACTAGCGGTAAGACCGACTTTACTCTTATACATATATATATATTATTAACTTATAATATTATAAAGTATAAGGGTTGAATTTTAACTTTTAAAATTCTAAGGGCTAACTTGGAATTAAAGTATTCATAAGAGAAAACTTTACAAATTCCAAAACTTGAGGGCAAGTTTTGAAACTATTCAAAACTAATTAATTCCATAACTTATGTGTTTAAAGTAGTTTTAATCCAAAAACTCTTCAAGTTCCATAACTTGAGGACAAATTATGGAAGACTTTAAACTAATAAAGAATTAACTTTTTCTTTATTTTATAACTTATGAAATTAATTAAGGTTACATTATTTTTATTTATTTATTAATGAAGTGAGTCTTGAACCTCCATAACTTAAGGACAAGACTCTTCATCTTTTGTAACCATTGCCAACTTTTATGAGTTTTTATGAAACTTAAATGTGACTTTTCATATAACTTGAGGACAAGTTACAAAAACACATTTTAGAATCAACTCTTAGATTAATTTGGAATGAAAACAACTTTTTCACTCAACTTTTCTATTAATCTAAGCAACTCATAAGAACAAGATAATTCAAATCAAACTTTTTCATGTAATTAGTCTAACCTTTAAAATAATACAAAACATGAATCTATTGACAATTATCTTTGAAAATGGATTAGCATGAACATTACCACATTCAAAAAACAAGTTTATAAGTTCAAAAACAACTTAGGGTAATGTTCCTAGTCCATTTCTAGCTAAAAACCTCGAAAGTATGCTGTCTGGGGTCCAACTCGTCGAGTGCATGAACACAACTCGGCGAGTTGGATGCATTTTGCCTTGGACTCGTCGAGTCCCTTCATGGACTCGGCGAGTCAGCTGGGCTGACAGCATCAAAACTCGATTTTTCAGCTTCTATTGCAGGTATAACAAGAAAACAAGCCTAGGCTCTGATACCACTGTTGGGTTATGAGCATTCTAACACTCCTAAGTGTACATGCAACCCTAAATACCTTGGATCTATGTTTTCTCTATTATACATGCAAATATGAACATCCAAGGTATTATCCTAATCTAGCATACAAAATAATGGATATAACAAGATAGAATACATACCTCTTTGATAGTGCTTGTCTTCATGAAGCTTGAGTGCTTAGTGCCCCAAGTGTGACACCTCAAATGGTTCACACAACACCATAAGCACTTGGAATAACTTAGAGAGAAATTAGAACACTTCATGAAATCGTGTAGCCCTCATACATACACATAGTGTAACGATTTCTTGAGCCATGGGTTTCTTTTATATGGTGGCTATTAGGGTTACACCATGTAACTCATGACTTTACCTATTCCTTATGCTCCATGGATTTTAACCTCCATGGAGTATCCATGGGTCACCCCATGGACTTAGTCCAACATAAGGAATCTTGGATCACAAGCCCACATATATAAGAATGAATGATTTACACAATCAACCCATATATTTAATTAGTCTTCTTTTGATCACTTAATTAATTCTAGATTAATTCTTGATCAATACTAATTAAATAATCTCATTATTCTTATTGTTAATATACTAGAACTTGTAATATATTAATAACCGTAAGTGTCTTATTTCTTTCATTATAGTCTATCCAAGTGCATGATGCCATGCAAACCAAATGGACCATGCCGGGTCGGGTCAAGTCTTACCAATTATAGTTATGGACTTAGACATTAATCCAACATATATCATATATATTTGTGTTGGATATAAAAGTCTTCATTTCATTTCAACAACCTTGCATATCAAAGGCATTCAACTAACATCTCTATTTAACTATAATAGGTATAGTTAAAGGTTTACACTCATTACTATTGTTACTATGATGCTCACTATGGTCAGTACAGTTACGAGTCTATACATTCTATACAATATAAGAAGACTAAACTATACACTATAAGAAGACAACACTATACACTATAAGAAGAGAACACTATACACTATAAGAAGAGAACACTACACACTA
Source organism: Lactuca saligna (assembly GCF_052625555.1). Lineage (NCBI taxonomy): Eukaryota > Viridiplantae > Streptophyta > Magnoliopsida > Asterales > Asteraceae > Lactuca > Lactuca saligna. The sequence continues at coordinate 169,544,631 of NC_136417.1, read as the reverse complement.
TAAGAAGAGAACACTATAAACTATATGAAGAGAACACTATATACTACATGAACAGAATACTATATACTGTACGAGAGACATACTAAAATAAAATGTGAGGCACTACTTCTTGATACGACACCTCGCTATGCGATTCTCGTGTAACCAGAGCCTCCTAGAGGTAGAGCGAACACTATGTGTATAGATCTATACAGGACACCACTCCCACATCCCGGCTGCTAGCTAGAGTCCGAGATAGGCCCATGGATGACAAAACATCACTACGCTACATGTGACCTGGAGGGTCAACTGTTATACTACTGTCACTCAGCATGGTTACCTATGAGTTCACATTCAAACCTTAATTAACATATTAAGAACTAAAGGTAAAACAGACTTCCCGAGGTGTATACACATCCAATACTACCTAGAGTTTACATCTCTACTACATTTAGCCGGCAGCGACACTGCTGGGATAAAACTCCATTCATTGAAATTTCTTTACATGAACGGAATTTAAAACTATATTTATACACTGACATTTTTACTTGGAAAACTCTTGCATTTTCAAAGGACCAAACTTACAAATATCCGAGTCTTGGTAAAAGACTACCTTTGCTGAAAATTATAAGATTTTCTAGGGTTCACACTATTTTCAAACCATGATAACAATTATTGTATTACTCGGTTTCAAACATTTTTATGCAGGAAAGGACACTAAATACTTATGAACTCACCAGCTTTATGCTGATACTCATTTTCAAAATAACTTGTATTATCAGGTCATCAGTAGGTAGGTACAAATGTAGCTTTTGAGAAGATGGGGTGTATATATATATATATATATATATATATATATATATATATATATGTATGTATATAGAAGACTTATCTTTTATTTTGATTATACTTTACCTATCTCACTGTACAGAACTCGCTTGTATTACAAATATTATACTAATGCAATGGATTTGATTGCTTGTCTTTACTATTATGCTTTGTTATGATACCGTAGTTGACATCGTCCACCCCAGAACGTATTCCAATGTTCTTGATTTTGGGGTGTGATAGATTGGTATCAGAGCATTGTTTATAGTGAATCAAGTATATCAACCCATAAAATATATGTGAACTATAAACACTTCGGGATTAAAACACTCTGACCAAGAATATACACTTTTATGTAATAAAACATTTAACTAAGTATATATATATATATTATATATATATATATATATATATATATATATATATATATAAACCTCCACTCAATACACAGGGTTAGTATCATGCTAGAATAGAACAAAAGTAATAAGATTGTTTAACAACACAATTAGGCTTAAAGACATATGGTCAAATTTGGGTGGATGTAGCTTATATACTACATCTTCCTAGGAGTGACTAGCATGTGCCTAAGGATGGTTGCGGTGTTGCAGCAAGTCTAAAAACTCACCGACACTACTACAAGAACGTTAGCTCAAGAATACTATAGGGGTATTCTGAGAGAACTAAAAAGGTCGTTACTAGTAGGAAAATAGTTGCTAAGTGGGTACTTTATGATTATATGTGTCTAAGACGTTATATACATAGAATATGTGATCTTCGCTTTACTTCCTGTTCCTTGTTTGGTTGTGGATTTAGAGTTAGGGTCACTTATTCGAAGGTCTATCTTGTTTCGGTCGCATGTAATTAGTATGTACTATGCAAGTATATGTCTGACTAATAAAGATCCTCTTATAAGTATCTTATACTAGTATGTTTATTAGCTATTCTTCCCATTTTATCGCATAGATATCATGGCCGTATTTCATCATGGTGACCCGTACTTCCCAAATCATGGCAATGCGGGATGGCTTGAAGAAGAGCCCGGTGAGGAACATGAAATCCCTTTGGATGACCACCAAGCAGAAGGCTTCTCAGATGGGTCTGACTCCGAACCCGAAGTCAACAAACTACCTCCTGTGGCCTCGGTCCCAAACCCTAACCCCCGCCAGGCCTTCCAAGGCCCGACGCCTGCATGGGTGGAATGCATAGTGTGACAATCCGAAATTTCCATTCGTTCAAACCCTAAAAGTTAACCACTTCGTGTCATAAGTCAATGTCATTATTTCTTATTTTTAAGAAAAATAAAGTTCGTTTGATTATTTTAATATTTTTTTAAGTGAACAGGTGTAAGAAAGTGTCGTCTCGGGTTATGATTTTTGAAAACTGCAAACACTTCGCGTATTAGAAACACCCGACCAAACGTTTATGTTTGGGTCGAAAAATCATCCAAAAATCCGTAAACTCATGCTTATACATGAGTTTACTCCTCATTTGTGTTTACCCCGCAAAAGTGAAAAAGAGTAAACTCCAAAATATTCTCTCAAGTATCATCCAAGTTTTTATTCCAAATCTTCAAACTAGTAAGTGTTTCTAGCCTTTCAAGTTGGTATATCACTTAATCTAGTGATTTTACATCCTTTAATCCATCCATTTTTGTGTTTTGATTAGTTTTCAAAAACACCAAGAACACACATTAAGTGTTCATAGATTTAAAGTTCATTTCAAGCTTCCTCTATGTAAGTACTTCTATCCTAGAGTCATTTTAAGATAGCTATGCATGTTTATACCAAGGAAATATGTCAAGAACACAAGGATATGAGTGTTCACGGTCCAAGAATATTCTTGGGCCGTAAACACCATAAAGGGCACCAAAGTGTGCCTAAGTCCCAAATCTAAGCCCTAGTTGATGTGTAGAACATCCTTGACATCTTTAAACCTTTCCTTCTTGTATTTAAGCCTTGAAAGGTCCCAAGAACACCAAAATAAAGGTGTTCACGGTTTTGGGAGGTCCTAAAACCGTAAACACCAAGTATAGGGCCAAAATGGTGTGTTAAGGTGTCTAGATGCTTCACAATGCCTTAAGGACTTGTCTAGATCCATCCTTGATGAGTGTATCACACAAAAAGCACCAAAATCATATATTTTTATGTATTTACAGTTTCGGGGTCTCCCAAAACCATAAACACCTGAAATGTGGTGTAAATGTCCGAAAAATGGCCCATAGTTGTTCCTTATGGCTAAATCTAACCTAGACTAGTGCCATGGTTGAGCTAAGGACTTGAAAACCACAAATACCATAAACTTTGGAGTTTAAGGTAGTAAACTCATGAGTTTAAGGTAGTAAACTCATGAGAAATGGTCCTTAGACCATAAACTCCATTTAGGAGTGTTTTGATGCCACACAACACCTCCTAAGGCTAATTCGTGAAGTAGGAATGCTTGGAATAGCCTAGAAGACTTCAAATTACCAAATGGTCAAAAGATTTGGAGTTTATGGCCATAAAATCAAGAGTTTACGACCGTAAACTCAAGGGTGTTGATCCTTAGGGAGTAAACTCATTGTAAGAGTTACCCTTGAACCCCAAACACACTAGCCTTTCCCTACAGCACTTAAATGCAACCCTTGAGACTTATAACACTTGTATAAAGTGTTTAACATGTCCTAGAGTGTCTTAACTTTGTTTATTAGTTGTTTAAAGACTAATTGTGTATATACATATATCCTTAGATGTTATTAGGATCTTTGTGCCTGTCTAAGTCTTCACTTGACACCAAACACTTATCCGACACTTCTTTCCGATCCACTTACCACACGTGAGTTCATACCCACTTAACTAATGTTTTAAATGTTTTTAAATGTTTTATTGGGGGGGGGGGGGATACAAGTATAATCATGCTAATTATTGTATCATTCACATGTGATTAATAAGTAGAATTATGCTAGTTATTATATCAATCACATGTGATTAATATGCATCATTCTTCACTTCACTTTAACCATTCTTACCAAACAGGATCCTCAAATGATTTTCTTAAATGGTTCATTACATGCTGTATGATCCTATTACAAACCATTTTACTCCGATCTGTTTTACTCCAAGCTGTTATCAAAACGTTTTACTTCAAACTGCTTTTAATTCAAACTGTCTTACTTCAAAATGTTTTTACTTCAAACTGTTTTATTGATTGACATCAAGTAAATCTTTTCTTAAGATAATAATTATGTTCAAAGGTTTTACAAAACTTACTTTATGCTTTTATATTATAAATTGCATGCCTACATATATGTATATTTATATGAGTAATGTTTAAAAGACTTAGGAAGGCTATGCACCTTATTTCCTTTTCGCGCTTGAGATGTGGTCTGGTGGGATATCCGGTACCCGTTCGAAGGTCGTTTAAATATTAGTTATATATCATCTGTACATATATAGTCATAAAGGTTCTTCCATTTTATTCAGTACCCTTGAGTAGCAAGGGTATACTTCCATGTTCATACGTACAAGTTACATTACTAGTAAGCTACCATTTGAGTAGTTTAGGAAGATACTAGAACTATTATTATAACACGATATCATACAATGAGTCAGTTCATTCATGAGTCAATACTTGCTAGATAGAGAGAGAAAACATGTTACAGCTAGTACATTTACGTGATTACATTTACATGATTACATTTACATGAGTACATTTACATAAGTACATTTACATGATTATATTTACATGATTACATTTACATGAGTACATTTACATAAGTACATTTACATGATTGCATTTACATGGGTACATTTACATAAGTACATTTACATGATTACATTTACATGATTACGTTTACATAGATAATATATGACGAGTTATCAATACATTTTATATGTATAGATTATGTTATATAATCCTCTTTCTTATCTTTACCTTGTGATACAATCACATAATCGACGAGATAGATTGGATTTAATATCCTAGTACCAAAGGATACGTTGCGGGATTGACCATTCCTAGAATCTCTGTTAGCTACAGAGGTAAAAGCACATCCACGGATGTCAACAGTTGATACCATTACAGGTATACTTTAAGGGATTAACTATTTCTACACCCAATTGTTAGCAACAGAGGTAAATGTACATCTACGGATGTCTTAAGTTAACACTGTTAGTTACCCTAGTACAAAAGGGTAATACTTAGGTTAGTTGTATTATTACCTTTATTTTGTGACTCATTCACATAACCAATGAGGTGAATTATATTTGAGTATCCTAGTACCAAAGGATACAATTTCTTATAATAATAATAATAGTAACACAATCGGGTCTTGGTAGAAGGCTACATTCAGAGCAGTTAGGTCTTAGTAGAAGACTCCATTTTATAATAGTAGGAATCATAGGGATTTCTGGGGTTTTTCAAACATTTACAGTCGTTCTACAAACATTTTCATACTTATACGAGCTTTCTTTCAAAACAATGTCAAGTCTTAAATTACAAGTTTTAGAAATTTAGAGACATTAATACTTATGATCTCACCAGCTTTAAAGCTGATACTCTCTTTCAAAATTACTTGTATCCTCAGGTCATCTTAGATAGGTACCGATGCAAGGAGAAAGGAAGATGGAGCTTGTTCAAGACTCATCTTTCATTTTGATTTATGCTTTTGTGTTTATCAAAATTTAACAGGACACTTGTATAATAATTATATTATTAATGCAATGGATGATGTTGTTGCTTGTTTACTACTTTTCATTGTTGTGATACTGTACATGACGTCCTCCGCCCCAGAACGTTTCTGCCGTTCTCGGTTTTTGGGGTGTGACAGATTGGTATCAGAGCATTGTTTATAGTGAATTAAGTATATCAACCCATAAAAGATATACTAACTATAAATACATAAGGGATTAAAAATACTTTGACCTAGAGTTTATACTTTAAATATTAAAATATTTAAGTAAGTATGCGTGTTGCATTCATACTAAAATCAGTGTCACTAGGACGGTACAAAAGAATTACGATTGTTGGGCGACACAAGTGGGCTTAGAGACATATGGTCAAAACTGGGAAGATATAGCCTGATCACCTATATTATCCGAGATTTGACTAGCATGTGCCTAAGTTTAATTGTGTGGTTGCAACAATGCTAAAATCTTACCAACCCTACCACAATGAGAACAATAGAACATAACATTAAAAATTTAAAATACTATAGGAGTATTTGGTGTTACTATAAGTACTTTATACTTGAGAACTAAAACGGGGTCTTCATTACTATGTTGATAGTTGCTAAATGGATACACTAAAACTATATGTAATTAGGATGTCATAGACTGAGAATTTGTGAAAATTTTACTTCACTCCTATTTTGTGTGAATATGGAGTTAAGGTCACTTATTCGAAGGCTTATCCTGTTTCGATTACATATAATTGGTATGCACTTCACAAATAGCAATGTAACTGATGAAGATTTTCTAAATAATTATTTATCTAGATAATTATTTTGTTACCCCAAATCTCGCGTAGATAACATGGCTGGACTCCATCCCCACGACAACCTGTTCCTTCCGAACGAATTTATTGCTAAATGGTTTGAAGAAGATCTAGAAAATGATCATCCTATCCCTGTGAATGATCACCATGATGAAGACCTTTCAGATGATGCTAATTCCGAACCCGAGGTTGAAGATCTACCCCAGGCAGCTCCCTTTCAAATTCCTAACCCTCGTCCGGATTTTCATGGCCCAACGCCTCCATGGGTGGAATGTTTGTAAACATGGAGCCATGGACAAGATCAGCCCATGCCATTTTATGGTGACCGAAGCTTTTATGACTTGAGCAATGGGGGCTCTGCAGACAGAGTCTTACCAATCTTGGTCCACAGAGTGGCTCGAATTGAGATTGAAGGCAGGACAGCCCTACATCAGATCACTGAAGTTGTTGCCAATGCGAGAATGCATACACTATGCACCATTCGTCTAGAAGATTGTTGCGATACATCTGAGAGAAACCACGAACCCTGCTACAAGCACTATTTGAAACCCGAGCCGAAGTCATTGAGATCCGAGTACATCAGAGGGTATACGAAAGATACCTGCTTGATATGGAACGTCAACTGGCTGAACTAAGAGTTCACTAGAGAGATTACCATCGCCAGTAATAGATGTTTTATTTTATTTTTCCTTGTTAAAAGGAATTGTTTTCTGTCTATGCCCGAAGTGGCATTTTCTATGAAATTATCGTGTACCATAAGTACTTTTGGTTAGGTCTTTATACTGTCAAGGAGTATCCTCTCTGGATATGAAGTCGGCTAACTTCTGTGTCAGTCCTTATTCAGGTGCGCTTATCATACTTTCATTGAGTCCATCTGAAACATACTTTAGTCAAGTCATTGGACTATAGTAATTTAACTTCGGAGACATTTCCAAGTCTCTTTTAGTGGTTGAATCATGTATTCATCGACCATCGATACCCCAAATTGAACGACAAACGTCTTGAGACCATTTTACGAACTTACTCTCACTCAGTACAAGGACTGCATCATAGGGATGTAGGTCAAACTCACGAGAACATACTTTTATTCTTTTCATAAACAGTCGAATTAAGTCTAGGTTCAACCATGATCACTCACAAATTCATTTTCTTTCCATGAAATAGAATCATGTCGCCAAAGAAAAACGATCAACCCATCAACCAAGCACCAACCCTTCAGATTGATGCGGCCACCTGTCAAGCTACAGTCTCGGCTGCCGTGTCAACTATTCTGACCCACCTTCACGCTAACGATGCGAATATTAGCGAAGCTATTAACAACAATGCCAATCCAGGTGAGAATCCTGTACCTCGACGAGCAATAAACTACCACGATACCCCGAGTTCTAGGACCAAGAGTAACAAACGGATGTTTTGGGCCAAAAAGAAGGATAAATCGCTTCGAGGGGCGAATAAGAAACAACCACCGGTAATGACCTTCACAGCTACTACATCTGCACCTCCTACTACCATTCCTTCTGGTGTCCTAATTGTCCCTACACCAGCCAGACAATATGCTGGAAACCTACCAAAATGCTATGAGTGTAGCTTTCATCATCTGGGTAGTTGCTGTCTGTTACACTATTTTAAGTGCAACAGGAATGGACATACTACCAGCTGCTATAGGATCCAGATTCAACACATTACATCAACCACCAATGTCCAAACCTCTCAGATATGCCAGCTATGTGGCGTCATGGGACACTTCAAGAGGGACTGTCCAACAGAGAAGGACAACAACGAACCCGAAGGAGTTTGATCGCAGAATGGAAAGAGACGGTTAAGGACCCTAATATATATATATATATATATATATATATATATATATATATATATATATATATATATACACCAGTTGTTGCCAGTTTGATGTTACAAGTCTTGGTCTATATGAAAAAACAAAAGACTAGTTTCTCTCGTTCTCTTTACACCTCCAGTATGATATTGAAATATTCCCAGTATGCTACGCAAGTAATGGAACAACGATCACTCACAAAGATAGTTGAAGCAAGCATTAGATATTTAAGAGTCTCAATTCTCTTTTCATTTGGTGTTTCATATTACTTGACAGTCCTATTTCTATCTCGTGATCATCCTACCATTTCAGTGGCTGATTTGTATGTTTCTTCGCTTAACAAAACATCAAGTTCGTTGACTAACACCACCACAATCGATATTGACCTGAAATTCAAGAATGAGAATTTTGGGGTAGGGATTTACTACGAGGATCCTCTAAATCTCAGCATCACTTGTATCCCATGAAACATAACCATTTTTATGACAATTCAAGGGTTTTATCAAGGGAACGGAAAGGTTAACCATATCCAAGCCTTTGCGGTGGTTCAAGACTTGTTTTCAAACGTTGAACAGCGTAGGACACTGGGAGTAAAACATGTTTCATTGTTTGGCGCTGGGAAAGTGATTGATTTCATGGTAGATTTTAAGTCCAAAATAAAGTTTAAGTCGATTGAGAACAAAAAGTCAAAGCCGATGGTTGGATCTGCTGTTGAGGTCAACGGTAACACTGGGACGTCTATTCTAAAGACCATTCAAATGATGTATGCTTCTGGATCGAATAACTGGGGAGCTGTGCAGTGGCTACTATTCCTTCCTTTGTTTATTTCATTTGTGGTTGTTACTTATATCGCAGTTTTCATACCTTTACTATTAGTGGTTGTCGTTGTTTGATAAAAGTTTTAGGGTCTGATTTTATGGTTTGAATTGAAGTTTGGCTTTTAACCATTGTATGAGTAAATTTATCTAAATAAATGCAAGAACAAATTACTAAATGGTTATGTGGTGTGGTTAAATTTTACGTTTGGTTCCTAATTTTTTATTTGTACTCGGATCATCTATATATTTTCTTTTTGTTGCCTATTTGGTCACATAGTCATATAAAAAGAATATTATACCCTTACTATATTTTTTTTATATTGAAAATTATTTCTGAAACTATTTTATTATAACACTTGTTCCCACATACCCTCATTCCTTCCCCTCCGCCAACACCCCCACTCATTCATGATCAGTTCAAAGTCATATTTCCCTGTTCTCCAAAATCAACCCTAAAGCCAACGACGTCGGCGCAATCATCGATGCTGGAAACTACAAATCTGGGTCTTGATCACGTCGATCTATTTTCATCTACTAAATTCAATCTCTCAAATCTCCGTTGATTTGCCGACAGATGCGAAGTCAACAAGCCCTCCGATGCAAATCACGAAACCATGATCAACCATTATCTCGTTGAAAACATCAGTGAACCAACTTCTTTGCTTTAGTGTCGTGCGTTACCAGTAAATTAGCTAATCAAAGGTTCATCTCCCTCAGGATGAAGAACTTACATTCAATGCCTTGCATTACTAGTTCTACACGCAAGTCATTACTGCTGGGTTTTCTTTCGATAAATTATGGATTGAGATTTTAGGTTTTCTTTCGTCACATTTAAGTATGTGGTATTGATTTAACATTTCATGAACTTCTTATGTAACGACCGAAATTTCAAAAGAAATTTTTCATTTTTGATTGTCCAAAATATAATCCATAAACCATGATGTAACGACCAAAATTTCAACAAAATTTAACTTTTCAAAAACAATCCAGTTTAATCACGTTATTACAAAAAGGTTTTCAATACATTTATTATCAGAGTATTCCCAGGTCGATATCATAAAACATAAACACGAGGAGCGGTACGATCACGCCTTTGCCTTGCCACGGTCTCCTGAAGAACCTGAAAAATATTAAACCACAATTGTACGCCCGAAATCTTAGTGAGATACCCCCAATATACCAACCACATATACCACACACATAACATACTATATCATATCAAATCACAGAACAGTCATGCATATCGGGTCTACTGTGTGACTGGTTCGCTGTATCGGGCCTTCAGTCCTCCAGGTCCACCTTCCGAGTCTAGTCATGTCCCTCGAGTCTGCAGTGTGATTGGTCCGCCCGCACCGGGCCTTCAACCCACGTGGTCCACTCTCTGAGTCTATAGTATGACTGGTCCGCCCGCATCGGGCCTTCAGTCGGCGTGGCCCACTCTCCGAGCCTCGGCACGTCTGGTCCGCCCTCGTGGGGCCTACAGCCTATCAGGACCACTCGCTGGGCCTTCGGAACAACCGGTCCGCCCTGGGTATCTTGGCCTACAGCACAAAGTAGGACCCGCCTCAACCCAACTTCAGTCCAAACAACCATGTGCACATAAACATACAATCATATAATAGTTCACAATCAACAAGCCGATCAAACAGATCACATAACATATCATCATCCTAACCGGATACCGACCTAACCGGTCACTAGCATAGCATCACCCTACATATCAGGATATCAATCTTAACCAGGTCTCTAACATATACCATCCTAGCTACCAGGATGCAAACATATCAAAGCAATAACATAACCAAAATACCCGGATATCAATCCCATAAAGGGCCGGTCTTGGTGCCTTAGACCCTGTTGATATAGTGAGGATAACTTACCTCTCACTCCCAAAACTCTGAACTGAAGAAGCAGATTCCCGAATCACCGACTCACCGAAAATTTCGAACTAGCCATCATAACAAAATAAACATTAGGCCAAGTACAATACTCTTCCAAGGGTAAATTCACCATTTTACCCTTAACTCAAATCTTATACAAAGACCAATATTGGCCCAATTTACTAAATTGGGTCTTCCTCACCAAATGGGCCTAGATCCAAGGTCCATAACAATAATTGGGCCCAAAATACTCTATCCATAAATTTCTAGTCATGGCCTATAAGCCAACAACCCAAAAACAGCCCAAACTCTAAGGCCCAACATGGAAGTCCAATCAGGGAGAGTACGTTGGGCGTACCCTCTCTCGTACGCTGGGCGTACAACATTGATTCGCAAAGGGGATCGGGGCACTTACTCTGTACGCGGGGCGTACTCAAAGGTTACGCGGTGCGTAACCTTGTTGCTCAACAATTTCACATAACGACTTTAATGGTTTAAGCTCTTAAGCCCAAACTTCAGATCCCTAGGCCAAATCTGCCTAAGATTCATAAACTCTCAAACTTTATCACTTGGGACGTCCATAAAGCTCTTAATCCAAGGTCGTAATCCATTAAGACCTATATATCTCACACATGGAACAACCACAGCCCTTGGGACCTCATTTTTCTCACTCAAGACCTCTCCAAAGGTCTGAAAGGACAAATAATACCGGCCAACACAAAGCATGAATCAAGATGAGGACTTTTGGGACAAGAATGATGCCAAAACTTTACAACACTTACATCTATGAAAAATAATTTACAAGCAAGAAGCTTTATACCTCAAATAAGCTCCAAAGGATGATATCTCTCCAGATCTACAAGCTCCAATTGTTCCTCTCCTTCTTTGACAACTTCTCCTTTCTTCTTCTAGCTTCTCTTTTGCCAAAAATGAGCTTTCCAAGGCCAAACACACCCAACAATGGAGGGAATACGGATTTCTAGGGTTTCTGGGGGTAAAAGAGTGTCTATGGAGGCTAGGGTATGAACCAACATGTTCCCTATATAGTGGCTGGCCCTAATTTTAGGGTTTTAGAACTCTGAGAGTACGCTGGGCGTACTCATCCTTGCACCCGCATCACTTACGCCCTAGAGTATACCGCATATAAAACCCACGTAACACATCGTTGGATTAGTGTCTAAGTCCGTAACCATATTTGGTAAGTACTTGACTCGGTTGTGCATGGTCCTTTTGGGTTGCCTTCACCAAAGCAACGTAACTGGAGAAATAATAAAGAAAGAGGTTATTATGATTTATTAATATATTATAGGAATAATATATTAAAGGGGAAATAATATTTTTTAATTAATATTGGTCAATAATTAATTCAGAAATAATTTTGTGATCATATTTAATTACTTAAACTACAGGGGCTGAATGTGATTATGTGATAGTTGCAAATTAGCGCAATGGATGCCCCAAGGAAGGGGTGGCCGAATTCAAGGGGATAAGGCCCTAGAATTCGTCCAAGGATAAGGGTTATAGACTTATTTTATGGGTTGCTTGGTGGGCAAGCAACTAGATAAGGATAAGGACTGAAACCCTAATCTCTACCTTATATAAAGATCCCTTGGTTAAGGGAAATCGACCACTTGATCCTAAGAAGGCTTAGAGTCGATTTCCTGCCTCTCCCCTCTCTCTCTCTCTCTTGCCTGTCCATTTGCTTGTGGTGTTTGTGAGCTGTTAGAGGTACTACACTTGTGGTACTTGCTTTCCAAGACAAGAGATTGAAGATTTGTGTTGTTATTACATTATATTATGACATCTGGAAATTTCTTTCTTGTACAAGAGACCAATTGAGTCTAATTTAGACTCATTTTGTTAGCTTTCAACACCGTTTGGGGTCTATTGGAGCGTTCTAAACGCAATAAAAATGTGGTAGGAACCTAGAAACAGGATAACACAATGCATATAAGCAAAATCGGGCCAAGCACTCCAAAACATGGAGTATGCGGCCACACACTTGAGTGTACGGGCACACACAGGTGTGTGTGGCCGCACACCCATTTCCAGCCACACACTCACCTGTGTATATAGGGGAGGACCCCCTTCATTCATTCTTTCTTTCCTTGGTTGCACTCTACCTCTCTCTTTACTTTCTCTCTCTAAAAATCTCGTTCAAAGAACACACTAAGGCCCTCAAGAATGTGAATCACCCCATCAATCAGCTTGTTACTGGTAAAACATCTGAATCTAAGCTTAAAACTCATAGTGTTCTTAGTGTTCTTCATGTGTTCTTCATCCTTTGAAGGAGTGAGGCCGCACACCTTCATATGGTGGCCTCACACACCTTCAAAACTCTCCAAAGTGAAGAGTTTGGCCTTCATTTACTCATATGACTTAAGAACAGCTCAAAAATCAACGTTTTGGGCACAAATTAGGAGTGTATGGGCGCACACTCCTGTGTACAGCCGCACACTCATGTATGCAACCACAAACACACATTTGTTGTGCACTTTGAGAAGACACTCCATTGGGTAGTCATATACCACTCGTGTACAATCTTATATGATTGCAACACTTCATAATAAGTGTTTACTAGTCCCTAAAGTAGTTCCAATGCAATAAATAGCTATTCCAAGCTCTAATTACACACATATATATGTTATTATATGCTTAATAAGACCCGTTGATGCTCATGTCCACAATTGACACTCAACCTCCTAAACTGATCCTACCGTCGCATCACTCACTACAAGTGAGTTCGTACCCCTTAATCAACCTTTTAAATGTTTTTATATGTTTTATGGGTGGGGGATACAAGATGAACTAAAAAAGCTATAGTGCTAATCATATGTGGTTTACAATTTGTTATCAAAAAGATTTTCTATATTTTCAAATTACCATGCCATTAAAGTTGTTTTAAACGTTTATCAAACTTATTTTCATCCTTAAGTGTTTTAAAAAGTATTTTCCTATACTTTAAAATTGTTTTTGTTTTCAAATCATATCTACACCAATATATTTATATAAGGATTGAAGGACTTAGAACTGATAGCTCACCTTATTTCATGTTCTTGTTTGATTGTGGACTAAAGGTATTTTGTTATCTGTTCGTTTGTCATTAAATTCTTAGTTATATATCATATATATTTGTGTTGGATATAAAAGTCTTCATTTCATTTCAACACCCTTGCATATCAAAGGCATTCAACTAACATCTCTATTTAACTACAATAGGTATAGTTAAAGGTTTACACTCATTACTATTGTTACTATGATGCTCACTATGGTCAGTACAGTTACGAGTCTATACGTTCTATACAATATAAGAAGACTACACTATACACTAAAAGAAGAGAACACTATACACTATAAGAAGAGAACACTATACACTATAAGAAGAGAACACTATAAACTATACGAAGAGAGACATACTAAAATAGAATGTGATGCACTACTTCTTGATACGACACCTCGCTATGCGATTCTCGTGTAACTAGAGCCTCCTAGAGGTAGAGCGAACACTATGTGTATAGATCTATACAGGACGGTCACTCCCACATCCCGGCTGCTAGCTAGAGTCCGAGATAGGCCCATGGATGACAAAACATCACTACGCTACATGTGACCTGGAGGGTCAACTGTTATACTATTGTCACTCAGCATGGTTACCTATGAGTTCACATTCAAACCTTAATTAACATATTAAGAACTAAAGGTAAAACAGACTTCCCGAGGTGTATACACATCCAATACTACCTAGAGTTTACATCTCTACTACATTTAGCCGGCAACGACACTGCTGGGATAAAACTCCATTCATTGAAATTTCTTTACATGAACGGAATTTAAAACTATATTTATACACTGACATTTTCACTTGGAAAACTCTTGCATTTTCAAAGGACCAAACTTACAAATATCCGAGTCTTGGTAAAAGACTACCTTTGCTGAAAATTATAAGATTTTCTAGGGTTCACACTATTTTCAAACCATGATAACAATTATTGTATTACACAGTTTCAAACATTTTTATGCAGGAAAGGACACTAAATACTTATGAACTCACCAGCTTTATGCTGATACTCATTTTCAAAATAACTTGTATTATCAGGTCATCAGTAGGTAGGTACAAATGTAGCTTTTGAGAAGATGGGGTATATATATATATATATATATATATATATATATATATATATATATATATATATATAGAAGGCTTATCTTTTATTTTGATTATACTTTTCCTATCTCACTGTATAGAACTAGCTTGTATTACAAATATTATACTAATGCAATGGATTTGATGGCTTGTCTTTACTATTATGCTTTGTTATGATACCCTAGCTGACATCGTCCACCCCAGAACGTATTCCACCGTTCTTGGTTTTGGGGTGTGATAGATTGGTATCAGAGCATTGTTTATAGTGAATCAAGTATATCGACCCATAAAATATATATGAACTATAAACACTTCGGGATTAAAACATTCTGACCAAGAATATATACTTTTATGTAATAAAATATTTAACTAAGTATATATATATATATATATATATATATATATATATATATATATATATATATATATATATATATATATATATATATATAAACCTCCACTCAATACACAGGGTTAGTATCATGCTAGAATAGAACAAAAGTAATAAGATTGTTGAACAACACAATTAGGCTTAAAGACATATGGTCAAATTTGGGTGGATGTAGCTTATGATCAACTGCATCTTCCTAGGAGTAACTAGCATGTGCCTAAGGATGGTTGCGGTGTTGCAGCAAGTCTAAAAACTCACCGACACTACTACAAGAACGTTAGCTCAAGAATACTATAGGGTTATTCTGAGAGAACTAAAAAGGTCGTTACTAGTAGGAAAATAGTTGCTAAGTGGGTACTTTATGATTATATGTGTCTAAGACGTTATATACATAGAATCTGTGATCTTTGCTTTACTTCCTGTTCCTTGTTTGGTTGTGGATTTAGAGTTAGGGTGACTTATTCGAAGGTTTATCTTGTTTCGGTCGCATGTAATTAGTATGTACTATGCAAGTATATGTCTGACTAATAACGATCCTCTTATAAGTATCTTATACTAGTATGTTTATTAGCTATTCTTCCCATTTTATCGCATAGATATCATGGCCGTATTTCATCATAGTGACCCGTACTTCCCAAATCATGGCAATGCGGGATGGCTTGAAGAAGAGCCCGGTGAGGAACATGAAATCCCTTTGGATGACCACCAAGCAGAAGGCTTCTCAGATGGGTCTGACTCCAAACCCGAAATCAACAACCTACCTCCTGTGGCCTCGGTCCCAAACCCTAACCCCCGCCAGGCCTTCCAAGGCCCGACGCCTGCATGGGTGGAATGCATAGTGTGACAATCCGAAATTTCCATTCGTTCAAACCCTAAAAGTCAACTACTTCGTGTTATAAGTCAATGTCATTATTTCTTATTTTTAAGAAAAATAAAGTTCGTTTGATTATTTTAATATTTTTTTAAGCGAACAGGTGTAAGAAAGTGTCGTCTCGGGTTTTGATTTTTGAAAACTGCAAACACTTCGCGTATTAGAAACACCTGACCAAACGTTTATGTTTGGGTCGAAAAATCATCCAAAAATCCGTAAACTCATGCTTATACATGAGTTTACTCCTCATTTGTGTTTAAACCGCAAAAGTGAAAAAGATTAAACTCCAAAATATTCTCTCAAGTATCATCCAAGTTTTTACATCCTTTAATCCATCCATTTTTGTGTTTTGATTAGTTTTCAAAAACACCAAGAACACACACTAAGTGTTCTTAGATTTAAAGTTCATTTCAAGCTTCCTCTATGTAAGTACTTCTATCCTAGAGTCATTTTAAGCTAGCTATGCAGGTTTATACCAAGGAAATATGTCAAGAACACAAGGATATGAGTGTTCACGGTCCAAGAATATCCTTGGGCCGTAAACACCATAAAGGGAACCAAAGTGTGCTTAAGTCCCAATTCTAAGCCCTAGTTGATGTATAGAACATCCTTGACATCTTTAAACATTTCCTTCTTGTATTTAAGCCTTGAAAAGTCCCAAGAACACCAAAATAAGGTGCTCACGGTTTTGGGAGGTCCCAAAACCGTAAACACCAAGTATAGGGCCAAAATGGTGTGTTAAGGTGTCTAGATGCTTCACAATGCCTTAGGGACTTGTCTAGATCCATCCTTGATGAGTGTATCACACAAAAAGCACCAAAATCATATATTTTTATGTATTTATGGTTTGGGGATCTCCCAAAACCATAAACACCAAAAATGTGGTGTAAATGTCCCAAAAATGGCCCATAGTTGTTCCTTATGGCTAAATCTAACCTAGACTAGTGCCATGGTTGAGCTAACGACTTGAAAACCACAAATACCATAAACTTTGGAGTTTAAGGTAGTAAACTCATGAGTTTAAGGTAGTAAACTCATGAGAAATGGTCCTTAGACCATAAACTCCATTTAGGAGTGTTTTGATGCCACACAACACCTCCTAAGGCTAATTCGTGAAGTAGGAATGCTTGGAATAGCCTAGAAGACTTCAAATCACCAAATGGTCAAAACATTTGGAGTTTATGGCCGTAAAATCAAGAGTTTACGACCGTAAACTTAAGGGTGTTGATCCTTAGGGAGTAAACTCAATGTAAGAGTTACCATTGAACCCCAAACACACTAGCCTTTCCCTACAGCACTTAGATGCAACCCTTGAGACTTATAACACTTGTATAAAGTGTTTAACATGTCCTAGAGTGTCTTAACTTTGTTTATTAGTTGTTTAAAGACTAATTGTGTATATACATATATCCTTATATGTTATTAGGATCTTTGTGCCTGTGTAAGTCTTCACTTGACACCAAACACTTGTCCGACACTTCTTTCCGATCCACTTACCACACGTGAGTTCATACCCACTGAACTAATGTTTTAAATGTTTTTAAATGTTTTATTGGGGGGGGGGGATACAAGTAGAATCATGCTAATTATTGTATCAATCACATGTGATAATAAGTAGAATTATGCTAGTTATTATATCAATCACATGTGATTAATATGCATCATTCTTCACTTCACTTTAACCATTCTTACCAAACAGGCTCCTCAAATGATTTTCTTCAATGTTTTATATGTTTAAAAGCCCTTATTAAACGGTTCATTACACACTGTATGATCCTATTACAAACCATTTTACTCCAATCTGTTTTACTCCAAGCTATTATCAAAACGTTTTACTTCAAACTGCTTTTACTTCAAACTGTCTTACTTCAAAATGTTTTTACTTCAAACTATTTTATTGATTGACATCAAGTAAATCTTTTCTTAAGACAATAATTATGTTCAAAGGTTTTAAAAAACTTACTTTATGCTTTTATATTATAAATTGCGTGCCTATATATATGTATATTTATATGAGTAATGTTTAAAAGACTTAGGAAGGCTATGCACCCTATTTCCTTTTCGCGCTTGAGATGTGGTCTGGTGGGATATCCGGTACCCATTCGAAGGTCGTTTAAATATTAGTTATATATCATGTGTACATATATATTCATAAAGGTTCTTCCAGTTTATTCAGTACCCTTGAGTAGCAAGGGTATACTTCCATGTTCATACGTACAAGTTACATTACTAGTAAGCTACCATTTGAGTAGTTTAGGAAGATACTAGAACTATTATTAGAACACGATATCATACAATGAGTCAGTTCATTCATGAGTCAATACTTGCTAGATAGAGAGAGAACACGTGTTACAGCAAGTACATTTACATGATTACATTTACATGATTACATTTACATGAGTACATTTACATAAGTACATTTGCATGATTACATTTACATGATTACATTTACATGATTACATTTACATGAGTACATTTACATAAGTACATTTACATGATTACATTTACATGATTACATTTACATGAGTACATTTATATGATTGCATTTACATGGGTACATTTACATAAGTACATTTACATGATTACATTTACATGATTACGTTTACATAGATAATATATGACGAGTTATCAAATACATTTTATATGTATAGATTATGTTATATAATCCTCATTCTTATCTTTACCTTGTGATACAATCACATAATCGACGAGATAGATTGGATTTAATATCCTAGTACCAAAGGATACGTTGCGGGATTGACCATTCCTAGAATCTATGTTAGCTACAGAGGTAAAAGCACATCCACGGATGTCAACAGTTGATACCATTATAGGTATACTTTAAGGGATTAACTATTCCTACACCCAGTTGTTAGCAACAGAGGTAAATGTACATCTACGGATGTCTTAAGTTAACACTGTTAGTTACCCTAGTATCAAAGGGTAATACTTAGGTTAGTTGTATTATTACCTTTATTTTGTGACTCATTCACATAACCAATGAGGTGAATTATATTTGAGTATCCTAGTACCAAAGGATACAATTTCTTATAATAATAATAATAGTAACACAGTCGGGTCTTGGTAGAAGGCTACATTCAGAGCAGTTAGGTCTTATTAGAAGACTCCATTTTATAATAGTAGGAATCATAGCGATTTCTAGGGCTTTTCAAACATTTATAGTTGTTCTACAAACATTTTCATACTCATACGAGCTTTCTTTCAAATCAATGTCAAGTCTTAAATTACAAGTTTTACAAATTTAGAGACATTAATACTTATGATCTCACCAGCTTTAAAGCTGATACTCTCTTTCAAAATTACTTGTATCCTCAGGTCATCTTAGACAGGTACCGATGCAAGGAGAAAGGAAGATGGAGCTTGTTCAAGACTCATCTTTCATTTTGATTTATGCTTTTGTGTTTATCAAAATTTGACAGGACACTTGTATAATAATTATATTATGAATGCAATGGATGATGTTGTTGCTTGTTTACTACTTTTCATTGTTGTGATACTGTACATGACATCCTTCGCCCCAGAACGTTTCTGCCGTTCTCGGTTTTGGGGTGTGACAGATTGTATCAGAGCATTGTTTATAGTGAATTAAGTATATCAACCCATAAAAGATATACTAACTATAAATACATAAGGGATTAAAAATACTTTGACCTAGAGTTTATACTTTAAATATTAAAATATTTAAGTAAGTATACGTGCTGCATTCATACTAAAATCAGTGTCACTAGGACGGTACAAAAGAATTACGATTGTTGGGCGACACAAGTGGGCTTAGAGACATATGGTCAAAACTGGGAAGATATAGCCTGATCACCTATATTATCCGAGATTTGATTAGCATGTGCCTAAGTTTAATTGTGTGGTTGCAACAATGCTAAAATCTTAGCAACCCTACCACAATGAGAACAATAGAACATAACATTAAAAATTTTAAATACTATAGGAGTATTTGGTGTTACTATATGTACTTTATACTTGAGAACTAAAACGGGGTCTTCATTACTATGTTGATAGTTGCTAAGTGGATACACTAAGACTATATGTAATTAGGATGTCATAGACTGAGAATCTGTGAAAATTTTACTTCACCCCTATTCTGTGTGAATATGGAGTTAAGGTCACTTATTAGAAGGCTTATCCTGTTTCGATTACATATAATTGGTATGCACTTCACAAATAGCAATGTAACTGATGAAGATTTTCTAAATAATTATTTATCTAGATAATTATTTTGTTACCCCAAATCTCACGTAGATAACATGGCTGGACTCCATCCCCACGGCAACCTGTTCCTTCCGATCGAAGTTATTGCTAAATGGTTTGAAGAAGATCTAGAAAATGATCATCCTATCCCTGTGAATGATCACCATGATGAAGACCTTTCGGATGATGCTAATTCCGAACCCGAGGTTGAAGATCTACCCCAGGCAGCTCCCGTTCAAATTCCTAACCCTCGTCCGGCTTTTCATGGCCCAATGCCTCCATGGGTGGAATGTTTGTAAACATGGAGCCACGGACAAGATCAACCCATGTCATTTGATGGTGACCGAAGATTTTATGACTTGAGCAATGGGGGCTCAACAGACAGAGTCTTGCCAATCTTGGTCCGCAGAGTGGCTTGAATTGAGATTCAAGGCAGGACAGCCCTACATCAGATCACTGAAGTTGTTGCCAATGCGAGAATGCATACACTCCGCACCATTCGTCTAGAAGATTGTTGCGATACATCTAAGAGAAACCACGAACCCTGCTACAAGCACTATTTGAAACCCGGGCCGAAGTCATTGAGCTCCGAGTACATCAGAGGGTATACGAAAGATACCTGCTTGATATGGAACGTCAACTGGCTGAACTAAGAGTTCACCAGAGGGATTACCATCGCCAGTAATAGATGTTTTATTTTATTTTTCCTTGTTAAAATGAATTGTTTTCTGTCTATGCCCGAAGTGGCATTTTCTATGAAATTATCGTGTACCATAAGTACTTTTGGTTAGGTCTTTATACTGTCAAGGAATATCGTCTCTGGATATGATGTAAGATCTTTTACAAGGTCATTTTCCCGAACTTTTACGTCATGAATATCAAAGATATGTACAGTCGGATAACTTCTGTGTCAGTCCTTATTCAAGTACTCTTATCATACTTTCATTGAGTCCATCTGAAACATACTTTAGTCAAGTCATTGGACTATAGTAATTTAACTTCGGAGACATTTCCAAGTCTCTTTTAGTGGTTGAATCATGTATTCATCGACCATCGATACCCCAAATTGAACGACAAACATCTTGAGACCATTTTACTAACTTATTCTCACTCAGTACAAGGACTGCGTCATAGGGATGTAGGTCAAACTCACGAGAACATACTTCTATTCTTTTCATAAACAGTCGAATTAAGTCTAGGTTCAACCATGCTCACTCACAAATTCATTTTCTTTCCGTGAAATAGAATCATGTCACCAAAGAAAAACGATCAACCCATCAACCAAGCACCAACCCTTCAGATTGATGCGGCCACCTTTCAAGCTGCAGTCTCGGTTGCCGTGTCAGCTATTCTGACCCACTATCACGCTAATGATGCGAATGTTAGCGGAGCTGTTAACAACAATGCCAATCCAGGTGACAATCCAGTACCTCGACGAGCAACAAACTACCACGATACCCCGAGTGCCAGGACCAAGAGTAACAAACGGAAGTTTTGGGCCAAAAAGAAGGATAAATCGCTTCGAGGGACGAATAAGAAACAACCACCGGTAATGACCTTCACAGCTACTACATCTGCACCTCCTACTACCATTCCTTCTGGTGTCCCAATTGTCCCTACACCAGCCATGTAATATGCCGAAAACCTACCAAAATGCTATGAGTGTAGCTTTCATCATCTGGGTAGTTGCTGTCTGTTACACTATTTTAAGTGCAACAGGAATGGACATACTACCAGCTGCTGTAGGATCCAGATTCAACACATTACATCGACCACCAATGTCCAAACCTCTCAGATATGCCAGCTGTGTGGCGTCATGGGACACTTCAAGAGGGACTGTCCAACAGAGAAGGACAACAACGAACCCGAAGGAGTTTGATCGCAGAATGGAAAGAGACGGTTAAGGACCCTAATATTGTATAGGTTCCCTCCAAATCGTTAGTATTTATATGATCAAAAACATGTTTAAAACTAGTGCAACTAGAGTCTTATCTTTTCCGGGATCCTGTCGGTATAAGGATGCTTGTGCTACGTATACTTGCCTTTTGTAGTATATATTATTCGCAGCAATAGTCTGGTAGTAAATCTAAAGTACTGTAACTCTGTTCATGGTTGCACGGTTGTTTTTGTGTGTAAACGTTTTATGCTCAAATCTAATGTCTTTATGTTTTTGTATGATTCCGACATTATCATATGACTCGATTCAATTTGATCCTCACAAAAACAGCTTCATACGTACATCTGCTTATCAGTAAACGTCTTTTTAGCGAAACCGTCATATCAGAACACTGAAGTACTCATGCCACGAGTACCTCAAAGTTCCTTTCCTTCCGATGAAACCCCCGAAGTACCACTCGGGCAGTACGTCATGTTTAATCCAGGGATTCATGCGGTTGATCTATCACTGAGGAATGTATGCATAAGAGTGATATATAATCAAGGTTCTACAGGTTTAGAATTGATGATTTAGCTTTAACTTCTTTTTACTTCATGGGATGTGATCTTAAAGAAGAATCAGTTATTCGACTACCTTTTCAATCTTAATTATATACGACTCGTATACACGATATTGTGATTGTGAAACCATGTATGAATTCTAGTATGAACTTCAGGATGAAGAACTGCTTAAGTCTATGAGTAATCACATCGTCATATGAACAAACATAGCACCCAGTAGGACCCTTGTAAACAGATCGCCCTATAATCTAAACACATACGGAGACACAAGAACAACCCGGACAACTTAAGGAACTACACAGAAAGAGAAATTAGAAGACTAGGCTTCTCACCCTGGAGAACCCCAGTGTTATTCTCCCAGAGATCGACGAGTTACATCATAATGTGCCTCGGATATCGACGACTCCGTCAAGATTTTCATAGAAATCGTTATCTCTGCCTCGCATAAATGAAATGGTCGAACAAACGCAAGGAAAGAATTACTTCCAGGAATGGATTTGAGATCCAAATATCACCAGTTCAAGTGTTAGAGAAAGATTTCTGGAAGACAATCTCCTGAACTCGATACAGACACTTCGAGTCCGTAGTGATACCCTTCGGATAGGACCAGTACGCCCATAGTATTCATGAGTTTAAATGAGTAGGGTACGTCTTTCTTACTTGGATCAATTTGGCATTACCCCATGTAATGACTTACTTATCTACCCTCGTAGTAAGAAAGAACCTATGGAAACATTACCTTCAGAGGAAACTTCGCGAAGTTCTCAAAGCATAAGTTTTTAAATTGAAGAGTCAGGTTCCTATGATACACTGTTACTGATGTGGGAATTTTGAGTACTCTTACAATTTGTCAAAACCGTTGAGAAATTGTCGACACCAGAGATGCCGACAGTCATACGCCAAATTCTAGGTCTGACAGACCTACTTTCTTAGTTCATTCAGAACTCCTCACAAATTACAGAAACCCTTTCGACTTTGACCTAGCAAGGGGTGGCCCTTGACTGTGAAGTTTAGCAAGAAAAAGAAACCTTGGAGATTCCAAGTGAGAGACCAAGTCCTTTAGGAAAAAATCACTTTGGGAATGGCTTAATACGTTTCGTAAAGCGTGGAAAGCTAAATCCAAGATAGATAGGACCTCCGGGATTCGTACCAGAATTGGTCCTGTACCTCGCACAACCTAGACCTACTCCGCGAACTCGGTAACATACATTCTACTCTTCGCGCCTCGATCATGAAACCGTACTCTTCCATTAGGACTCCTGTAAGTCCACTCGTCGAGATCCTCGCCTTCGTATTTGAACCGCAGTGACCCTCGACCGAGAGGTCAAGCGGACGAAGCAACACCGTCGCCAGTTAGTGAAGGTTCATTGGGATACCAACTAAGGAACCGATTTCACTTAGAAGCGCTAGTACCAATCGATTTGGAAGTTTCCTCCTCTCGACTCAATCATTCATACCTAATTCGTTACCTAAATTCTAATTTTGGGACGAAATTCCCTTAACAGGGGGATGATGTGACAACCCGAAATTTCCATTCGGTCAAACCCTAAAAGTCAACCACTTCGTGTCATAAGTCAATGTCATTATTTCTTATTTTTAAGAATAATAAAGTTCGTTTGATTATTTGAATATTTTTTTAAGCGAACGGGGGTAAGAAAGTGTCTTCTCGGATTTTGATTTTTGAAAACCACAAACACTTTGCGTATTAGAAACACCCGACCAAACTTTCATGTTTGGGTCAAAAAATCATCCAAAAATCCGTAAACTCATGCTTATACATGAGTTTACTCCTCATTTGTGTTTACACCCCAAAAGTGAAAAAGAATAAAGTCCAAAACATTCTCTCAAGTATCATCCAAGTTTTTATTCCAAATCCTCAAACTAGTAAGTGTTTCTAGCCTTTCAAGTTGGTATATCACTTAATCTAGTGATTTTACATCCTTTAATACATCCATTTTTGTGTTTTGATTAGTTTTCAAAAACACCAAGAACACTAAGAACACACACTAAGTGTTCTTGGATTTAAAGTTCATTTCAAGCTTCCTCTATGTAAGTACTTCTATCCTAGAGTCATTTTACGCTAGATATGCATGTTTATACCAAGGAAATATGTCAAGAACGCAAGGATATGAGTGTTCACAGTCCAAGAATGTTATTGGGCCGTAAACACCATAAAGGGCACCAAAGTGTGCCTAAGTCCCAAATCTAAGCCCTAGTTGATGTATAGAACATCCTTGACATCTTTAAACCTTTCCTTCTTGTATTTATGTGACAACCCAAAATTTCCATTCTGTACAAACTATATCACTTCAATAGAAGTTGTAGCAGTCACAGTTAATTTTCAGACTCTTCGCGTAAGTTTGAGAAATTTAGAGTTTACACTTCAGGACATATCAGGAGAGTGGGTGCACTTGGGTTTAGTGCAACACTGTTATTCCAATACTCTAATTTATTAGCGATCATTTCAGGAATAAAAATATTTTCTGCCAAAATATCTCAGGACTATAAATAGATTTCTAAACCAAAATCATTCATTATTCACATTTCCGACTAGAGAAAAGCCATTTTCTCTCTGACGGATCTTCGGGTTTTTATACTAAAACGTGAGTAACTCTTTATAGTAATGTTAGAAAGCTTTATACGTGTCTATAACATGTTTTAGAAGGCTAAAACATGAAATCTAGGAGTTTACACCTCGAGGTGTTCTTGAGCGGTAAACTCCCGAAACGAAGCCAAAACCGATACTTGTGTTATGATAAGGCCTTATATGTTTATGTATGCATGTTAGGGACAAGAAAACAAGCCACAATCCACCCAACATTGGGAGTTTACGGCCCACAATCCTCTTAGGCCGTAAACTCCACATTTCCAACACTAAATGTTGTTTTGAGGACACTAGGACTTAAAGGCTTGTATCTAGGCTATTTCCCCAAGTAGAACAAGGTCTTAAACACATCAAATGTCACAAATAAAAGTGACTTTATGGCCCACGAGAAGCTTAGGCCGTAAACTCCATTGAAATGGACAAAAGGGTGTCTTCAAGACACCTAAAGCCCTAGACCCCTTCATGGAATTGTTTCCCACAAAAATGAGGAACCAAAGTACATAAAAATCACTCATCAAAGAGAGTTTATGGCCAAGAGAATGCTCTTGAGCTGTAAACTCAAAAGAATGGCACCAAAGTGTGCCTAGGGTTCTCATTGGCTTTAAAAAATTGTCTAGAACATATCCTTCAAATGCAAGAGGCTTGAAAACAACAAAAATCCACCATACTTAGAGTTTACGGCCATAAACTCTAAGGGGAATGGCCTTGAGGCCGTAAACTCCTAATTGGAGTACTTCTAGACCTTAAACCCTTCCAAGGACTTAGCCACTAAGTTAGAACAATTCTAGAAAGCATTTGGGACTTCAAAACACACCAAACACACATGTTTGGGAGTTTACGGCTATAAACTCAAGAGTTTACAACCGTAAACTCCATGTGTGATGGTTTATAGAGAGTAAACTCTCATATGGGGTCCTTTGGTAACCCTAAACACAAATACCCTGTCCCACAATAGCTTAGATGCAATCCTTATGGCTTAAAATACTTATATAAAGTGTTTATTTGTCACACCCCGAAAACCGAAGGCGGCATACATTTCCGGGGTTGACTACCATGTTGAGTATCAAATCCAATGTACTTAGTAAGTAAAGTAAAACAAGCATTACATTACATAATAACAGTTTTACAGTTGTTTCAAAAGTAAAATTTGTACAATTGTGATACATAGTATATATAGACAAAATGTAACGGGTCTTCATGTACACCGTCTTCATGCAAAAGGATCTTCGGGTACCTGTTCTAATACTAACCTGAGAACACAAGCGGTTTGAAAATCAGCATAAAGCTGGTGAGTTCATAAGCGGTTTTGTTTTACAAAAATGTATCGGTTTCCTCTCTGTTTCTGAAATGTTATGTACACTAAGAAAATCCCGTATTTTCTTAAAAGTTGGTTATTGTTTCACAATTGTAAAGTATAGTAAGTTTGTACACTGAAAACATGTTTACTCATGTGAAAATGTATAGTTGGTTATCTGACTGGTTGAACTGTTCTGTTTACTTATCATGTGTTACCAGGAAAGTCCCATACTTTCCTTATTGTGTGTTACAAATTGTAAAAGATGTAATGTTATCCATTCTGTGGCTCTTTCTAGTTATATAAGTGTTACCCAGGAAAGCCCCATGCTTTCCTGCATGTATGTATCTTATGTAAACGATGTATAAAGTAATCCATTATTACTGTAAGTAAATCTACGTTATCCTAATTGCGACTTCCATAACCATACAATAGACTGAAACCTGTGGCAATAAGTAGTCCACATGTGGCAATAAGTCGACCACATACTTATGACTTTCGTCACCCTTGAACCATTTCGGTTCGGCTGTAGCTAGCAGCCAGGTGTGGGGTAGTCAGCCCCGTATAGATCTATACACTCAAGTCACGCTCTCTAAATACCAGAGATTCTGGTTATGGGTGTAGTCCTCCACTCGCGTAATCCAGGTGGAGTGTTCTCCGAGGACGTGTCTCCAATCGTACCGGAATAACAAATTTACTAGTAATAATATGAAAGTCCTCCACTCGCGTATGTGCGTGGAGAGTTACCGAGGACAAAACAATGTATAGGTATTATATTCAAATGCTTTAATGTCATGCTTTTAACTGATAAAATGTGGAAAACCATTTGTGAAATACATGTAAAACATACTAGTTTAAAGACTTATTTCACAAATATATGTTACGTGATCTGTATATTCTATCTGTTATCAGTTGTAGTTATCAGTTATAAAAGCATAAGAATATGAAGCACATATTTGAAAACATGTTATGAGTACAAGAATTCCCTTGTACTTTGCTTGTGTTCCCCCCTGAAAACAGTGAAAACAGTGAAAAAGGGTAGGGGTATGAACTCACCGGACTCGGAAACGTGTCAGTTTTGAATGCTAGACGTCGGTTCGGGGTTTGATTACTCGCGATGACCCTATGTAAAATGATATAATGTCCATATATATACAATTAGAGATACATTCACTCATCATATGGAACATTACACTCCAATGAGGTTAAACACCTCAAAACAAGCGTTCGGAGTGACCCGGGTGACATCTTCGGATTTGTAATGACACAAGGGACTTGGGACTTGAGTTTACTCCCCATAAGTAAACATTTTAAAGAGTTTACAACAATGGAACACTCACATACATGAGTTTACGGCCATAAACTCATGTGGGTGAGGTTTTGGTGTTTTAAGGGCTCAATTGGACTTAGGGATTGCTAGGAATGATTATCTAAACACCTTGGAACACTTGAAATGGATTTAAGATACTTAAAACATGAGTTTACGGCCACACTCATAGAGTTTACGGCCGTAAACCCACCAAGGCTAAGAAAAATTGATTTGAGTCATTTAGGGCAATCACATGTGATTCAAACTAATTTTCTAAGCATTGTTATGAATTTAGAGCATCAATTAAGACACTCATTGGAGTTTACGGCCTAGAGGAATGTTCTAAGGCCGTAAACTCTCCTTTACCACAAAGGAATAGTTTTTGGTGCTTAAAACAATCACATGTGATTCTAGAAATTTATACAAGCCACTTGGGTGTGTTTGATGCATCTTTAACATTGTTTTATGAGTTTACGGCCAAGGATATGTTCCTAGGCCGTAAACTCCCACAAATCATACTTTTGATGTGTTCCAATCCTTTAAACCATTTTTAGATGCATCTAGATTTTACTACAAAGCCATAGATTGAGTTTGGAAGCATTTGGACATGTATAAAGGCCTTAATTCACCCTTTTAGAGGAGTTTACGGCCTAAGAGAGTGTCTTGGCCATAAACTCTTCTTTGTTACACAAAATTCAAGTTTAAAGTGTTCCAAGTCTAGATTAGCAAGTCCAAGGTTTATGTCTAAGTCCCAACTAGGTTTTGGAAGTGTTAAATGGCTTAAATACCCCATGTATATGAGTTTACGGCCCAAGAGAGTTCCTTGGCCGTAAACTCACTTTTGTCCTTCTAACTCCATGTTCTACATGTTATAAGTTCATCCCTTTAAGCCCTTAAGCCATATCTAGTGTCCAACTATGCAAAGGAAGGGTTTTAGGGCTTAATAACCCTTGAAATGTGAGTTTACGGCCCATGAAGGTTCCATGGCCGTAAACTCATGAATGTTGGTCTAATTCATGTCTTAAACTCGAAATTTGGATGCCAAATATGTTATAGATTAAGGCTAGGAAGGTACCTTAGAGCTTAGAAGCCTAAATTTTGAGTTTTGATCTCTTAAACTTGGATTAGGAGAGAGGTGGGTAATGTTTAGTGATAATTTGACCAAAGGCTTCAAATGAAGTCCTAAACATGTTTATATAGTGCTTAGCTTTTGGACACGGTGGAATTCTACCCGATACCGGCGTTAGACGGGGTTTTTGGTCGTACCCGATTGAGTTACCGTAACCCGATACGGTAAATTTTAGAATTATTCCGATCACTAAAGTTGAGTGTTAAAATGATTTCTAAATGTATTAAAACACCCATTAAGTCATTTTAAATGTGTACTAATTAATGACTTAATTAAACGGAAGATCAGAAATCGAAATCGGAACGACGATCGGTTGCGAGAAAGAGTTACATTAAAATGAAGCGGAAATTTCGGGTTGTTACATTATCCCCCACGTTAAAGGGAATTTCGTCCCGAAATTCAAGTTTAGAACATAAGACAAGATACAAATCATGGATAAGAAACGAGTTGTGGATACTTCTGTTTCATTGAGTCTTCCCGTTCCCAAGTGAATTCCGGTCCCCGCTTGGCATTCCAGCGAACCTTCACTAACGGGATGCGACTTTGTTTTTTACGTTTGACTTCTCGATCCATGATTTCGATCGGTTCCTCCACAAAGTTGAGGTTTTCATTGATCTCGATCTCGTCTAAGGGAATTGTTAGGGTTTCATCGTATAGGCACTTTTTAAGATTTGAAACATGGAAGACAGGATGAATGTTACTGAGTTCGTGAGGTAAATGAAGTTTATAGGCAACTGGACCAATCCTGGAGAGGATCTCAAAGGGTCCAATATACCTTGGATTAAGTTTCCCATGCTTGCCAAAGCGTACAGTGCCTTTCCAGGGCGAGACTTTTAACAGGACACGGTCTCCAACTTGGAATTATAATGGTTTCCGACGATTATCAGCGTAACTCTTTTGACGATCACGTGAGGCTTTCAGTCGGTTACGGATTTGGATGATCTTTTCGGTGGTTTCGCGGATGATTTCAGGACCAGTGAGAGCACTGTCGGGGACTCGACTCCTGGCTAACTGTGTATCCCCCACCTCGGCCCAGCACAGAGGGGATCTGCACTAACGACCGTATAGGGCTTCGAACGGAGCAGCTCTAATGCTGGTGTGGTAACTGTTGTTGTATGAGAACTCGATCAAGGATAGGTGTGTATCCCACGAGTTTTCAAAGTCAATGACACATGCCCGAAGCATGTCCTCCAGGGTTTGGATTGTTCTCTCACTCTGTCCATCGGTCTGAGGATGATATGCCGTGCTCATATCTAGTTTGGTTCCCAGGGCTTTCTGAAGAGATTGCCAGAATCTGGAGGTAAACCTACTATCTCGGTCAGAGATAATGGAAACAGGTACACCGTGTAGACGCACTACCTCCTAAATGTAGATTCGCGTGAGTCTCTCCATCTTGTATGATTCTTTGATCGGGATGTAGTGAGCGGATTTTGTCAAACGATCGACAATTACCCAAATGGTATCGTACCCATTAGAACACTTGGGTAGTTTGGTGATGAAGTCCATGGTAATCATCTCCCATTTCCACTCGGGAATTTCGGGTTGTTGGAGCAGACCTGAAGGTTTCTGATGTTCAACTTTGACCTTGGCGCAAGTCAAACATTTTCCCACAAATGTAGCTATCTCTGCTTTCATGTTTGGCCACCAGTATTGTTTCTTGAGATCCATGTACATTTTGTCCGAACCCGGGTGAACAGAGTATTTGGTTCTGTGTGCTTCCTCCATGACTATTCCCCTGAATCCACCGAATTTGGGAATCCAGATTCGATTCATGAAACAGTGAACTCCATCACCTCTAATCTCGAGTTTCTTTTCCATCCCTCTTAAGGCTTCATCAAACATGTTCTCGGATTTGAGGGCTGTTAACTGGGCTTCTCGGATTTGCATAGGTAAATTGGAATGGATGGTCATCGTCTGGTTCTTCACTTTGTGGCCTGCACTATCCTTTCGGCTAAGGGCATCTGCTACCACATTGGCCTTGCCGGGGTGATAACGGATTTCACACTCATAATCACTGAGTAATTCTACCCATCGCCGTTGTCTCATGTTTAAGTCTTTCTGATTAAGGATGTGCTGCAGACTCTTGTGATCAGTGAAGATTGTGCACTTGGTTCCGTAGAGATAATGTCTCCAAATCTTCAATGCGAAGATTACCACTCCTAGCTCCAAGTCGTGTGTGGTATAATTGACCTCGTGTGCTTTCAGCTGTCGAGAGGCATAGGCAATCACCTTTCCTCTTTACATAAGCACACAGCCTAAGCCTTGATTAGACACATCGCAGTAGACAACAAAGTCCTTTGTCCCTTCAGGCAGAGACAGAACAGGCGTGCTGCATAAGGCTCTCTTCAACATTTGGAATGCAGTTTCTTGCTTATCACTCCAACAAAAGGGTACACCTTTCTGTGTTAGAGAGGTTAACGATTTGGCGATTTTGGAAAAGTTCTGAATGAATCGTCGATAGTAGCCGGCTAGACCCAAGAATTGACGAATTTCCGTGGGCGTTTTCAGTGCCGACCAACTCTCTATCGCTTTAATCTTGGAAGGATCTACATGAATACCCTCCTCGCTTACTACATGACCGAGGAAAGTTACCTTCCGTAACCAGAATTCACATTTGGAAAATTTTGCGTAAAGCTTTTCGGATCTAAGAGTTTCTAACACTAGTATCAAGTGCTGTTTATGGTCTTCTTCACTTAGGGAGTTGACGAGGATGTCATCAATGAACACGATAACGAATTTTTCTCGGAAGGGACGGCACACCCGGTTCATCAGGTCCATGAACACAGCAGGTGCATTGGTTAGACCGAAGGGCATCACTACAAACTCGTAGTGCCCATACCGAGTCTTAAAAGCTGTCTTGGGAACATCATTCTCCTGGACTCGTAACTGATGGTACCCCGACCGAAGGTCTATCTTAGAGAAGTAACTGGCTCCCTGGAGTTGATCGAAGAGGTCGTCTATTCTTGGAAGAGGATATCAGTTCTTAACGGTTAACTTGTTCAGCTCACGATAGTCGATACACATCCGAAAGGATCCATCTTTCTTTTTGACAAACAGAATCGGAGCTCCCCAGGGTGAGGAACTCGGCCTAAAGAATCCAACTCCTGCGTTTCTGCGGGAGCTAAGCGATACGGGGATTTTGCTACGGGAGTACCTCCAGGAATTAGGTCAATACGGAACTCGACCTGACGTTCGGGAGGGATTCCTGGAAGTTCTTCGGGAAACACATCGGGAAAGTTACAGACTTCGGGAATGCTCGCGAGGTCTCTAACTTCTTGTTTCTCGTTGATCACATGAGCTAAGAATGCAGCACACTCCTTTCGAAGGAGCTTTCGAGCTTTGATGCAAGAAATGATATGAAGGTTGGAACTGGGTTTATCGCCATAGATTATGAGAGTTTGATTCGAAGGAAGATTGAGACGGATAGCTTTTTCGTAACAAAGAATGTCAGCATGATTGGTACTCAACCAATCCATGCCAACGATAACATCAAAGCTCTTAATGGAAACGGGCATGAGGTCTATAGGAAATGAGTGATCATTTAGGGTAAGCGTACAACCTATGAATACGTCGTTAGCGCTTTCTTTCTCACCATTAGCCATCTCGACGGTAAACGTTTCAGTTAGTGGTTGAGGTTTTGGTTTTAGATTATGTTTGAATGAATGACTAACAAAACTCCTTTCAGCACCCGAATCGAAAAGAATACTAGCATATGAATTTTCGAGAGGGAACGTACCCGAAAAAACAGTGGGATCAGCAACTGCTTCCTCCCGTCCCATGGTTAGAACTCTTCCAGTGTTACCAGTAGTTGACTTCTTGGGACAATCCCTTTTAAAGTGCCCAACTTCACCACAGTTGTAGCAGGCTTGACTAACACCTGTTCCCGATGATTGGTTAGCTGATTGAGTAGAAGTTCTGCAGTACCGAACTGTGTGCCCTTTCTTACCACAGTTGGTACAAGACAATTCTCGACAGGGGCCGGGATGATGATGGTATTTACACTTGTCACACTGAGGAAGGTTACTAGCATATTTACTGGTAGAAGTTGAGGCTGTGGATCCCATAGCAGAAACAACAACAACAGGAGTAGTAGTAGCAGCATGAACTGCCACCGTCTGTTGTTTCTTGGAGGATCCTTGAGAAGATTGACCCTTCTTCTTCTTCCAGAATTTCCTCTTTTCACCACTTCTTTGAGTCGGCTCAGAAGTGGTAGTGATTTCCTTGACATCGTCGTTGTGATCAATCAGAATTTGAGCTAAAGTCTTGGCACTATCATAGGTATCCGGATGAGCAGCCAAAACGTGACTCTTTATGGGTTGAGATAACCCCCAAACAAACCTTTCTATCTTCTTGTTTTCTGGAGTGACTAGTCCCGGGCAGAGAAGTGCAAGATCATCAAATCGGGAAGTATATGCAGCAATGTCGGAACCTTTCATCTTCAGGTTCCAGAGTTCGTGCTTTAATTTCTGCATTTCACCACGGGGGCAATACTCAGCAATGAGAAGTTCCTTCATGGCTTCCCAGCCCATGGTATTTGCTACAGGTAAGGTCAGAGATTTGACTCGGCCATTCCACCAAGTCAAGGCTTTATCCGCGAAGGTACAGGCTGCAAATTTGACTTTATCGGATTCCGCACAAGCACAGATTTCAAAGATGGACTCAATTTTCTCGAACCATCGAGATAAAGAAATGACACCTCCAGTTCCATTAAAAGATGTTGGTTTCGCATTCATGAAATCCTTGTAGGAACCCCCTCTTTGGTGTCCCTGGCTACCCTCAGAGTTTTGAGATTGTGTACCACCACCTGAACCACTAGGGTTCATTTGTGACATAGCTGCTACCATCACAGCGGTCATCATTGTTTGGAGCGATGTTAGATCGAACTGGGGAGGAGGTGGCGGCGAATAAGGATTGTTGTTGTTCTTTGAGCTAGGTCTCTTTCGAGGAGGCATCCTGATCTAATAAGATCAAGAAAGAGAGGATGGTAAGTCCTCTACATTGAATCGATAGATACGACAGTTATATGATTCGAGTAAGCGATAAAACAGGAAAGAGTTATCGAACAGGAATTTTATCGCTAAGAGTGATCACAAGGAAACCACTTGAATAAGAGCTACTACAAAAAATCGAGGTCTAGAAATACTCCCATAGTATTTCATGAATTGTTTACGACAATGATTCGATGTTTGGGATATTAGGGTAAGTTTTAGGCATGCCGTATACCACAGTCACTCCCAAGCACATGTCGGCCGTGTCTCGAATGAATATAGTTGGCCAGGCCATATTGACCCTAGACACGATTACATAACTGCCCAGGTTTAACCGTAGTACACAACACCCATTTACTTATGTTCTGTTCTACTTGTGGTTACGGATGACGACGGTTTGGTACACTTGTATACTTTTGAAAATACTTATAGTTTGAAGATACTTTTAAATTCAGAGCACTTAGGCCCTTTAGTGTTTATAGTTTTATACCATGTAAGGTTTGGTATACTTTATTCACTATAAACAAGGGCTCTGATACCAATCTGTCACACCCCGAAAACCGAAGGTGGAATACATTTCCGGGGTTGACTACCATGTTGAGTATCAAATCCAATGTACTTAGTAAGTAATGTAAAACAAGCATTACATTACATAATAACAGTTTTACAGTTGTTTCAAAAGTAAAATTTGTACAATTGTGATACATAGTATATATAGACAAAATGTAACGGGTCTTCATGTACACCGTCTTCATGCAAAAGGATCTTCGGGTACCTGTTCTAATGCTGACCTGAGAAAACAAGCGGTTTGAAAATCAGCATAAAGCTGGTGAGTTCATAAGCGGTTTTGTTTTACAAAAATGTATCGGTTTCCTCTCTGTTTCTGAAATGTTATGTACACTAAGAAAATCCCGTATTTTCTTAAAAGTTGGTTATTGTTTCACAATTGTAAAGTATAGTAAGTTTGTACACTGAAAACATGTTTACTCATGTGAAAATGTATAGTTGGTTATCTGACTGGTTGAACTGTTCTGTTTACTTATCATGTGTTACCAGGAAAGTCCCATACTTTCCTTATTGTGTGTTACAAATTGTAAAAGATGTAATGTTATCCATTCTGTGGCTCTTTCTAGTTATATAAGTGTTACCCAGGAAAGCCCCATGCTTTCCTGCATGTATGTATCTTATGTAAACGATGTATAAAGTAATCCATTATTACTGTAAGTAAATCTATGTTATCCTAATTGCGAGTTCCATAACCATACAATAGACTGAAACCTATGGCAATAAGTAGTCCACATGTGGCAATAAGTCGTCCACATACTTATGACTTTCGTCACCCTTGAAACATTTCGGTTCGGCTGTAGCTAGCAGCCAGGTGTGGGGTAGTTAGCCCCGTATAGATCTATACACTCAAGTCACGCTCTCTAAATACCAGAGATTCTGGTTATGGGTGTAGTCCTCCACTCGCGTAATCCAGGTGGAGTGTTCTCCGAGGACGTGTCTCCAATCGTACCGGAATAACAAATTTACTAGTAATAATATGAAAGTCCTCCACTCGCGTATGTGCGTGGAGTGTTACCGAGGAGAAAACAGTGTATAGGTATTATATTCAAATGCTTTAATGTCATGCTTTTAACTGATAAAATGTGGAAAACCATTTGTGAAATACATGTAAAACATACTAGTTTAAAGACTTATTTCACAAATATATGTTACGTGATCTGTATATTCGATCTGTTATCAGTTGTAGTTATCAGTTATAAAAGCATAAGAATATGAAGCACATATTTGAAAACATGTTATGAGTACAAGAATTCCCTTGAACTTTGCTTGTGTTCCCCCCTGAAAACAGTGAAAACAGTGAAAAAGGGTAGGGGTACGAACTCACCGGACTCCGAAACGTGTCAGTTTTGAATGCTAGACGTCGGTTCGGGGTTTGATTACTCACGATGACCCTATGTAAAATGATATAATGTCCATATATATACAATTAGAGATACATTCACTCATCATATGGAACATTACACTCCAATGAGGTTAAACACCTCAAAACAAGCGTTCGGAGTGACGAGGGTGACATCTTCGGATTTGTAATGACACAAGGGACTTGGGACTTGAGTTTACTCCCCATAAGTAAACATTTTAAAGAGTTTACAACAATGGAACACTCACATACATGAGTTTACGGCCGTAAACTCATGTGGGTGAGGTTTTGGTGTTTTAAGGGCTCAATTGGACTTAGGGATTGCTAGGAATGATTATCTAAACACCTTGGAACACTTGAAATGGATTTAAGATACTTAAAACATGAGTTTACGGCCACACTCATAGAGTTTACGGCCGTAAACCCACCAAGGCTAAGAAAAATTGATTTGAGTCATTTAGGGCAATCACATGTGATTCAAACTAATTTTCTAAGCATTGTTATGAATTTAGAGCATCAATTAAGACACTCATTGGAGTTTACGGCCTAGAGGAATGTTCTAAGGCCGTAAACTCTCCTTTACCACAAAAGAATAGTTTTTGGTGCTTAAAACAATCACATGTCATTCTAGAAATTTATACAAGCCACTTGGGTGTGTTTGATGCATCTTTAACATTGTTTTATGAGTTTACGGCCAAGGATATGTTCCTAGGCCATAAACTCCCACAAATCATACTTTTGATGTGTTCCAATCCTTTAAACCATTTTTAGATGCATCTAGATTTTACCACAAAGCCATAGATTGAGTTTGGAAGCATTTGGACATGTATAAAGGCCTTAATTCACCCTTTTAGAGGAGTTTATGGCCTAAGAGAGTGTCTTGGCCGTAAACTCTTCTTTGTTACACAAAATTCAAGTTTAAAGTGTTCCAAGTCTAGATTAGCAAGTCCAAGGTTTATGTCTAAGTCCCAACTAGGTTTTGGAAGGGTTAAATGGGTTAAATACCCCATGTATATGAGTTTACGGCCCAAGAGAGTTCCTTGGCCGTAAACTCACTTTTTTCCTTCTAACTCCATGTTCTACATGTTATAAGTTCATCCCTTTAAGCCCTTAAGCCATATCTAGTGTCCAACTATGCAAAGGAAGGGTTTTAGGGCTTAATAACCCTTGAAATGTGAGTTTACGGCCCATGAAGGTTCCATGGCCGTAAACTCATGAATGTTGGTCTAATTCATGTCTTAAACTCGAAATTTGGATGCCAAATATGTTATAGATTAAGGCTAGGAAGGTACCTTAGAGCTTAGAAGCCTAAATTTTGAGTTTTGATCTCTTAAACTTGGATTAGGAGAGAGGTGGGTAATGTTTAGTGATAATTTGACCAAAGGCTTCAAATGAAGTCCTAAACATGTTTATATAGTGCTTAGCTTTTGGACACGGTGGAATTCTACCCGATACCGGCGTTAGACGGGGTTTTTGGTCGTACCCGATTGAGTTACCGTAACCCGATACGGTAAATTTTAGAATTATTCCGATCACTAAAGTTGAGTGTTAAAATGATTTCTAAATGTATTAAAACACCCATTAAGTCATTTTAAATGTGTACTAATTAATGACTTAATTAAACGGAAGATCAGAAATCGAAATCGGAACGACGATCGGTTGCGAGAAAGAGTTACATTAAAATGAAGCGGAAATTTCGGGTTGTTACATTATCCCCCACGTTAAAGGGAATTTCGTCCCGAAATTCAAGTTTAGAACATAAGACAAGATACAAATCATGGATAAGAAACGAGTTGTGGATACTTCTGTTTCATTGAGTCTTCCCGTTCCCAAGTGAATTCCGGTCCCCGCTTGGCATTCCAGCGAACCTTCACTAACGGGATGCGACTTTGTTTTTTACGTTTGACTTCTCGATCCATGATTTCGATCGGTTCCTCCACAAAGTTGAGGTTTTCATTGATCTCGATCTCGTCTAAGGGAATTGTTAGGGTTTCATCGTATAGGCACTTTTTAAGATTTGAAACATGGAAGACAGGATGAATGTTACTGAGTTCGTGAGGTAAATGAAGTTTATAGGCAACTGGACCAATCCTGGAGAGGATCTCAAAGGGTCCAATATACCTTGGATTAAGTTTCCCACGCTTGAATATACCTTCTGTTTGAATCTTCATGCATATCCCTAGTACCTCGGGATATCTAGACAGGACCCTATCCCCAGTACCTCGGGATACCTAGATGGGCCTCTATCCCACAGTACCTCGGGATATACGTACGGGACTAACCATTCTGGAACCCATCTTTTAGCAACAGTGGGTGATGAACATCTACGGATGCCTACGTTTATTACTTATATTAGGAGTACCTTTAAAGGGACTAACCGTTCCCCCCCTGCTGCTGCTACAGAGGACAATTGGACAATATTCGGATCTTCATTAGGGTATATCGTTTGTGTTAACCCTAGTACCTTGGGATAAGAGTTACATATGATGTGTTGGTCCTAGTACCTAGTGACAACACTTACAATAGTACATTTTCCTATTCACTTTATTTTGTGATTCTTTCACATAAACGATGAGTTAGACTAAGTACTTTAGTACTAAACAATTAAAGGAAAAATATCATTTTACTTACAAAACATTCGGGTCTTGGTAGAAGACTACACTTCATACGTACAGAACATTCGGGTCTTGGTAGAAGACTACATTTCATACTTATAGAAAATAAGGGTTTTTCTAGGGTTTTCATACGTACACCAACATTTTCATTTAACGATTTACATGTCCTTTATAACAGATTTTCACAAACA
The DNA here is from genome assembly GCF_052625555.1 of Lactuca saligna. Classification (NCBI taxonomy): domain Eukaryota; kingdom Viridiplantae; phylum Streptophyta; class Magnoliopsida; order Asterales; family Asteraceae; genus Lactuca; species Lactuca saligna. The sequence goes on along the minus strand of NC_136417.1, from coordinate 169,505,678 downwards.
AGGCAATGACACTTATATACTTATGAATTCACCAGCTTTAAAGCTGATACTCGCTTTCAAAATAACTTGTATTCTCAGGTCATCAGTAGATAGGTACGGAGGCTAGGTTTTTGAGAAGACGGAGCAGGCAAGTCTCGTCGTTTATTTTGATTGTATATTTTTGGTGTCTTACTACAATGAAAGAAACACACATGTATTAAAACTTTACTTATAATGCAATGGATGATGTTGTTGCTTGTTTATTATATTACACTGATGTGATACTGTACATGACGTCCTCCACCCCTGAACGTTTCCGCCGTTCGTGGTTTTGGGTTGTGACAGATTGCTATCAGAGCATTGTTTATAGTGAATTAAGTATATCAACCCATAAAAGATATACTAACTATAAATACATGGGATTAAAACACTCTGTCTAAGAGTTATACTTTTAAATAATAAAATATTTAACAAAGTATATGTGCCTGCATTCATACTAAAACCAGTGTCACAATGACAATAACAAAAGTATTACGATTGTTGAACATCACAAGTGAGCCTGTGGATATATAGTCAGTCTTGGGAATAGCATAGCCTGATCAACTATGCTGGTCCGAGGAGTGATTAGTATATGCCCAAGAATGGTTGTGAAGTGTCAACAAGTCTAAAAACTTACCAAGACAACTATAAAGAAATACCATATGGGTATTTGATCTTACTGTAATTATCTTAGTTAGTTCGTCTATTTAAGCTATTTCTTATATCCCTTTTCTCGCGTAGATTAAGATGGTTGGATTTCACCATGGCGATCCGTACTTCCCGAACCACGGCAATGCTGGTTGGCTAGAGGCATAACCAGAAGATGATCACCCAATTCCTTTGGATGTTCACCATGCTGAGGGCTTTTCCGATAGTTCGGACTCGGAGCCAGAAGTCAACAACCCACCCCCAGCTGCTCAAAACCCAAACCTAAAACATCGTCCTGTGTTTCAAGGACCCACACCCTTGTGGGCCATTAACTTGACTGAATGGAGTCAGGAATAAGGTCAACCCATTCCCTACAATGGAGACCGAAGTTTCTACAACCTCACTGAAGGAGGTTCTGCTGATAGAGTCCTACCAATCATGGTGCGTAGGATTTCTCTAAACACGATCATGGCTCAAGCGATTATAAATCAAGTTTCGGAAGTTGACGCCGACTCTAGTGTTAACACTGTCCACATTCGCCAACTAGAGTCTGCTCATGAAAGAAATCTAGTCCGCAATGCAAATCTGCAAAGGGAACTTGCTGAAACCCGAGCAGAAGTTAGAGAACTTCGTGCTCAACAAGCAAGGTCGGACATGCGTATAAGGGACATTGAACGTATACTGTCGGGATCGAGGACTCATGCAAGCAGCTCTCGTTGCCGATAGAAGCTCGTCGACTCATCTTTTGGAATATAACCTAGTTTATGTAAAACTCTGATCTAATTTCCCATCTGTATAAATCTTAGACCTGTTAGGTCTTGATCTAGTCTTATTTTGTCAAAATTTTCCATCTTGGTTGATGTAAGGCCTACTTTTAAGCCAGTTTTCCCAAACTTATTACACCTGTAATTCCAGTATTATTGACAGATATCTAATCATATGGAAATTATTATCCAAATGTTGTCACTTTCAGCTAGTTATTCTATTCATTCTGTTGTTGGACTATGGGGAGTTAGTCCATGGGACACATTCAAGAATCATTTATTCTTATCCATGTCGTCATCTTTTAAACGTATAGTTAAAGATGCCTCCAAGCAGAAGTACAAGGCGTAATCCAATCAACGAAACACCGATACCACCACCTCCTCCACCACCACAACCACAAACTCAACCTCCTCTACCACCTAACCCCATTGATGCCAACGTGTTCCAGGCAGCTTTCACAGCAGCAGTTGCAGCTGCTGTGTCAGCAATCAACACTCCTGTCCCTAGTGGATCGGGAACAGGTGCACCTCCCTCGAACCACGGCGAAAGCCATGGACACCCTCGGGAATGCACCTACAAGGACTTCACAAATGCCAAACCCCGCAGCTTCAATGGTACTGGTGGGGTTATGGTGTTAAGGCAGTGGATCGAAAAGATGGAATCTGTCTTTGAAATCTGCGCTTTCCAGGAAAGCAACAAGGTCAAGTTCGCAGCTTGTACCTTCTCCGATAGAGCACTAACATGGTGGAACGGCCATGTTAAATCCCTAACTCTAGTGGTGGCGTATTCCATCAACTGGGAACACTTGAAGGACATGCTGATGAGAGAGTACTGTCCTCGGGGAGAAATACAAAAACTCGAGCAGGAACTCTGGAACCTGCAAATGGTTGGATCTGATATAGGAACCTACACGAATAGGTTCTGTGATCTGGCAAACTTATGCCCCGACATGGTTGCTTCCCAGAGCAAAAACATAGAAAGACATATTTGGGGGCTGTCGCCCCAGATCCAGTCGAGTGTTATAGCTTCCAGGCCTATTACTTTCGATAGCGCCAAGGAACTAGCACAATCCCTCATCGATCACCGGAAACCTCAGAACATAACAATCCCTACTCCTGTACCACAAAAGTCCAACCCCGACTACCACAAGAAGGGTTGGAATAAAAGGAAACGAGGGGCCCCGCAAGGATCCTCCAATAAGCAACAACTTGTGGCAATCAACGCTACCACAGTGACTCCTGTTGCCCCTGCGAACCTTTTACTAGCAAAAACATATGCTGGGACTCTTCCGAAGTGCACCAAGTGCAACTTCCACCACCACGGACCTTGCAAGGAGATGTTCTGCTCTAACTGCAACAAGAAGGGGCACACCGCCCGTTACTACAAAGCTCCAACAGCTCAAGCTGCCCAGGTTCCTAACCCCAGTATGGGCCAAGCTTGCTACGGATGTGGTGTGGTGGACCATTACAAGAGGAACTGCCCTAAAGCGGGGATAGCTGGCGGAGTGGGAAGAGTTATGGCCCTAGGTCACGAGGAAGCAATAGCTGATCCTACGATAGTTACTGGTACGTTCCTCCTCGATAACTCATATGCTTGCATACTTTTCGATAGTGGAGCCGAGAAAAGTTTGTAAGTCACAAATTTGCACACCTGCTTAAACAAAAACCATGTGCATTAGATAATTCATTCACGGTAGAAATGGCTAACGGGAAAACGGAGAGTACAACCTTCATATACGTAGGTTGTACCTTAACTTTAGATGGCCATACTTTCAAGATAGATCTCATGCCAGTCACAATTAAATGTTTCGACGTTATCATCGGTATGGATTGGTTGAGTCTTCTTCGCGCCGACATCTTTTGCTTTGAAAAAGCAATTCGTCTTAACCTTCCTAACAACGAAACCTTAACTATCTACGACGACAAACCCAGTACGAGCCTTCGTATCATTACGTGCATTCAAGCCCAGAAGTGTTTGCGAAAGGAATATCATACATTCCTAGCACACGTCGTCGATACCAGTCAAGAACTGAAGGACATCCAGAAAATCCCAGAAGTACGCGACTTTCCCGACATATTCCCAGAAGAACTTCCCGGTTTACCACCGCAACGCCAAGTCGAGTTCAGAATCGACTTAGTGCCAGGAGCTACCCCAGTAGCCAAATCTCCTTATCGTTTGGCACCGGCCAAGATGCAGGAACTTTCCAGTCAACTTAACGAACTTCTCAAGAAGGGATTCATTCGACCAAGCTTCTCACCATGGGGAGCACCGGTCTTTTTCGTCAAGAAGAAAGATGGATCGTTTCGTATGTGCATCGACTATAGAGAACTCAACAAACTTACCATTAAAAATCGTTATCCCTTGCCCCGCATCGACAATTTGTTTGATCAACTTCAAGGAGCCAACTACTTCTCAAAGATTGATCTGCGATCCGGATATCACCAACTACGAGTGTTAGAGGAGGATGTTCCCAAAACAGCCTTCCGAAATCGTTATGGGCACTACAAGTTTGTAGTGATGCCATTCGGATTAACTAACGCACCCGCAGTATTCATGGATCTGATGAATAGGGTGTGTCGTCCTTACTTGGATCAGTTCATCATAGTCTTCATTGATGACATACTCATATACTCTCGAAGTAAGGAGGAACATAGTCAACATCTCCATAAAATCTGAGAAACATTGCGAGCGGAGAAGCTCTACGCGAAGTTCTCGAAGTGCGAATTTTGGATTCGACGAGTCGAATTTTTGGGCCATGTGGTTAGCAAAGAAGGTATACACGTGGACCCCACCAAGATCAAAGCCATTGAGAACTGGTCAGCACCAAAGACACCTACCGAAATTCGTCAATTTCTAGGTCTAGCTTGCTACTATTGCAGGTTCATTCAGAACTTCTCCAGCATAGCGAAACCTCTTACAACCCTAACCCAGAAAGGCGTGGCCTTTGACTGGGAAGAGAAACAGGAAAGAGCGTTCCAAACGCTTAAACGAGCATTGTGCACCGCCCCAATACTATCCCTCCCCGAAGGGATAGAAGACTTCATTGTCTATTGCGATGCATCCAACCAAGGACTCGAATGTGTTCTGATGCAGCGAGGTAAAGTCATCGCCTATGACTCGAGACAGCTAAAGACACATGAGGTTAACTACACAACCTACGATCTTGAACTAGGAGCAGTTGTGTTCGCTCTGAAGATCTGACGACATTACCTATATGGTACAAAAAGCACGATCTTTACGGACCATAAGAGTCTACAACACATTTTCGACCAGAAAGAGCTCAACATGAGACAACGGCGGTAGGTCGAGCTACTTAGCGATTACGAATGTGAAATTCGTTATCATCTGAGTAAAGCCAATGTAGTAGCCGACGCCCTAAGTCGGAAAGAATATACTGGTCGTAGAGTCAAATATTTGACTCTAACTATCCATTCACACTTGCCCACGCAAATTAAGGAGGCTCAGCTGGACGCTTTGAAACCTCAAAACGTGGCTGGTGAATCCCTTAGAGGGATGGATAAGAACTTGGAAGTCAAGGGTGGCGGAGCCTTATACCTCATGGATCGGATCTGGACACCGAAACACGGTGGCTTTAGAGACTTAGTCATGACAGAAGCTCACAACACTCGTTATTCCGTCCACCCGGGTTCAGATAAGATGTATCTGGATCTTAAAAAGCTATATTGGTGGCCTAACATGAAAGCAGATATTGCTACCTTCGTGAGTAAATGCCTTACTTGCGCAAAGATCAAGGTCGAATACCAGAAACCCTCCAGTCTTCTACAACAACCGGAGATACCAGAATGGAAGTAGGAGCGGATCACTATGAACTTCATAACCAAGTTGCCCAAGACGATGGGTGGACTTGATTCCATATGGGTCATCGTCGATAGATTGACCAAGTCTGCACACTTCCTACCGATCAAAGAAATAGACAAGATGGAGAAAGTTACCAGAACTTACATTAGGGAGATCGTAAGGCTGCATGGTGTTCCTTTATCTATCATCTCGGACCGAGATAGTAGATTCACATCGAGGTTCTGGCAGTCATTACAAAGTTCCCTAGGAACTAGGTTGGACATCAGTACAGCCTACCATCCACAGACCGATGGGCAAAGTAAGAGAACTATCCAAACCTTAGAAGATATGGTGTGTGCCTGTGTGATTGAATTTGGAAAAGCTTGGGATACTCATTTACCCCTAGTCGAATTTTCCTACAACAATAGTTATCACACAAGCATAAAGGCAGCTCCATTTGAGGCCCTCTATGGCCGAAAGTGCAGGTCCCCCCTGTTCTGGGCTGAAGTGGGTGATACCCAGTTAGCTAAGGGACGAGTTCCCGAAAGCACTCTCACGGGTCCGGAAATCATTCGGGAAACGACAGAGACGATCGTTCAAATTTGTGAACGATTGAAAGCCTCTAGAGACCGACAGAAAAGCTACGCTGAGAAGCGTAGGAAACATTTGAAGTTCCAGGTAGGTGACCGAGTCCTACTGAAGGTCTCACCCTGGAAGGGCTTGATACGCTTTGGAAAGCGTGGGAAGCTCAATCCAAGATACATAGGGCCTTTGGAGATTCTTGCGAGAATCAGCCCTGTAGCTTACAAACTCAATCTACCGCAAGAACTCAGTAACGTACATCCTACCTTCCACGTCTCGAACCTGAAAAAGTGTTTATCCGACGAGACTATTGTTATTCCACTCGACGAGATCGAGATCAACGAGAGCCTCAACTTCGTGGAGGAACCAGTAGAGATCATGGACCGAGAGGTCAAGCAAACAAAACAGAGCCGTATCCTGATAGTGAAGGTGCGCTGGAACGCAAAGCGTGGACCGGAATTCACTTGGGAAAGTGAGGATCAGATGAAACTGAAATACCCTCACCTTTTCGCTTAGTTATTTGTAATTTCTTATTTGCTTAAATTCTAATTTCGGGACGAAATTCCTTTTAACGGGGGGATGATGTGACAACCCGAAATTTCCATTATGTACAAACTATATCACTTCAATAGAAGTTGTAGCAGTCATAGTTAATTTTCAGACTCTTCGCGCAAGTTTGAGAAATTCAGAGTTTACACTTCAGGACATATCAAGAGAGTGGGTGCACTTGGGTTTGGTGCAACACTATTATTCCAACACTCTAATTTATTAGGGATCATTTTAGGAATAAAAATATTTTCTGCCAAAATATCTCAGGACTATAAATAGATTTCTAAACCAAAATCATTCATTATTCACATTTCCAACTAGAGAAAAGCCATTTTCTCTCTGACGGATCTTCGGGTTTTTATACCAAAACGTGAGTAACTCTTTATAGTAATGTTAGAAAGCTTGATACGTGTCTATAACATGTTTTAGAAGGCTAAAACATGGAATCTAGGAGTTTACACCTCGAGGTGTTCTTGAGCGGTAAACTCCCGAAACGAAGCAAAAACCGATACTTGTGTTATGATAAGGACTTATATGTTTATGTATGCATGTTAGGGACAAGAAAACAAGCCACAATCCACCCAAGATTGGGAGTTTACGGCCCATAACCCTCTTAGGCCGTAAACTCCATATTTCCAACACTAAATAGTGTTTTGAGGACACTAGGACTTAAAGGCTTGTATCTAGGCTATTTCCCCAAGTAGAACAAGGTATTAAACACATCAAATGACACAAATAAAAGTGACTTTACGGCCCAAGAGAAGCTTAGGGCGTAAACTCCATTGAAATGGACAAAAGGGTGTCTTCAAGACACCTAAAGCCCTAGACCCCTTCATGGAATTGTTTCCCACAAAAATGAGGAGCCAAAGTACATAGAAATCACTCATCAAAGTGAGTTTACAGACAAGAGAATACTCTTGGGCCATAAACTCAAAAGAATGGCACCAAAGTGTGCCTAGGGTTCTCATTGGCTTTAAACAATTGTCTAGAACATATCCTTCAAATGCAAGAGACTTGAAAACAACAAAAACCCACCATACTTAGAGTTTATGGCCATAAACTCTAAGGGGAATGGCCTTGAGGCCGTAAACTCCTAATTGGAGTACTGCTAGATCTTAAACCCTTCCAAGGACTTAGCCACTAAGTTAGAACAATTCTAGAAAGCATTTGAGACTTCAAAACACACCAAAGACACATGTTTGGGAGTTTACGGCCGTAAACTCAAGAGTTTACAACCGTAAACTCCATGTGTGATGGTTTATAAAGAGTAAACTCTCATATGGGGTCCTTTGGTAACCCTAAACACAAATACCCTGTCCCACAATAGCTTAGATGCAATCCTTATGGCTTAAAATACTTATATAAAGTGTTTATTATGCCTAGGATGTCTTAAACATTATCAATTAGTCAATTGTGTCTAATTGAGTGCATATATGTGTGATTATATGTTCATTAGGATCGTAGTGTGTTCACAAGTCCTCGCTTGACACCTAGCAATCCGATACCGTTCATTTCATTCCAATCACCAACTACAGGTGAGTTCATACCCCTAATCTATGTTTTAAATGATTTTAAATGCTTTAAAGGGGGGGGGGGAATACAAGTAGAAACAAACATGTTATTAAATCATTGTTATGTTTTTTATAATAGTGTTTGTCATTTGACAGATTTCACATACTACAAAATGTGATGCATGAAAGGGTTTTAAATCTTAAAAACGCATTGTTATAAATTGTTTTACCTTTGAAATGTATATTATAAATGACATGAAGTCATTGTTAATGATTGTTCAAAAACCCATAGGAGGTCTTAGAAAACCATTTTACATTATTGAAGTAAACAATGCATGTATACTTATATTCTTATATATGTATGAATGCTATAGTTACAGTTTTCATTTAGTTTCTCACACCCTTGAGTAGTAAGAGTGTATAAACCTACTTGAACAACCAATTACCTTCCAGCAAACTATCATAGGGATAATTAGGAGATATCAAACATAATTCCTATTACAAGGAATCACACAAGAGTCAGTTCATTCATGAGTCTATACCAGTACATTACTTGATACATGAGTACCTTTACATTTGATTAGATGATACATGAGTACGTTTAGATATACTTACATGATACATGAATACGCGTACATGAACGCATTACATGAGTACCTTCACGTAGATACACTTAATTATGTACTTTTACATGAAAATTTGTATCTCGAATTGCGAGGATGACCTATTAGTACCTTCTGTTTGAATCTTCCTGCATATCCCTAGTACAACGGGATATTTAGATAGGACCCTATCCCCAGTACCTCGGGATACCTAGATGGGTCTCTATCCCACAGTACCTCGGGATATACGTACGGGACTAACCATTTCGGAACCCATCTGTTAGCAACAGTGGGTGATGAACATCTACGGATGCCTACGGTTATTAGTTATATTAGGAGTACCTTTAAATGGACTAACCCTTCCTCCCCCTGCTGCTGCTACAGAGGACAATTGGACAATCATCGGATGTTCACTAGGTTATATCGTTTGTGTTAACCCTAGTACCTTGGGATAACAGTTACATATGATGTGTTGGTCCTAGTACCTAGTGACAACACTTACAATAGTACATTTTCCTGTTCACTTTATTTTGTGATTCTTTCACATAAAAAATGAGTTAGACTAAGTACTTTAGTACTAAACAATTAAAGGAAATCTATCATTTTACTTACAAAACATTCGGGTCTTGGTAGAAGACTACACTTCATACGTACAGAACAATCGGGTCTTGGTAGAAGACTACATTTCATACTTATAGAAAATAAGGGTTTTTCTAGGGTTTTCATACGTACACCAACATTTTCATTTAACGATTTACATGGCCTTTATAACAGATTTTCACAAACAAGGCAATGACACTTATATACTTATGAATTCACCAGCTTTAAAGCTGATACTCGCTTTCAAAATAACTTGTATTCTCAGGTCATCAGTAGACAGGTACGGAGGCCAGGTTTTTGAGAAGACGGAGCAGACAAGTCTCGTCTTTTATTTTGATTGTATATTTTTGGTGTCTTACTACAATGAAAGAAACACACATGTATTAAAACTTTACTTATAATTCAATGGATGATGTTGGTGCTTGTTTATTATATTACACTGCTGTGAGACTGTACATGACGTACTCCACCCCTGAACGTTTCTGCCGTTCGTGGTTTTGGGGTGTGACAAATTAAGCCTTGAAAAGTCCCAAGAACACCAAAATAAAGGTGTTCACGGTTTTGGGAGGTCCCAAAACCGTAAACACCAAGTATAGGGCCAAAATGGTGTGTTAAGGTGTCTAGATGCTTCACAATGTGTCACACCCCCGAACCAGATGGCGGAAACGTCCGGGGGCTATCGTGACTCATTGAATACCATAACAATGCATATACATGAAACATAACATAAAACATCACCAACATTTGGAAATGATACAACTGGTAGCGTTTACATACATTACATTGTTCCAAAAATTTCATTCAAAGAAATAACTGTTTGGTACTACTTAAATCACAGCAAAACGTCAGAGAGTACAAATCATCTTCACTTTATCTGTTACCTGAGAATACAAGTATTTTAAAAAAAAACGTCAACATATGAAATGTTGGTGAGTTCATAAGTAAAGTTTGAAAACCGATGTATTGTTTGAAATCCATCAGAAAATCCGATATTTTCTAATAATAAAATGGTATAAAAATATGTGTTGATCCATGAGTATGCTTGTTTGAGTTCTATAAATGTAATCGTAAGAGTTGTGAAATTCGACCGGTAATTTGTAATCGTTATTGAAATCCCAGGAAAACCCGACGTTTTCCTATAGTTGTATCGTTGTATTCCGGAGGCATCGAGGGTACAGAGGGTGGTGAAGTGTTGGGACAAGCGTTCGTGAAAACGACAAGTCAACAACCTTACGAGCGATCCTTATAGGCGTCACTCGTAAATCTTCACGCGTCTCGATCCTCTCGGACTTGTTAAGTCCCACGACCGGAGGGAAGGAAAAAGGTACGAAACCTTCAGGGTTTCCCCGCGTCGTCCGAGACCAAATGCAATTGCGAAGGGCCCGAAGCCCAACTCGCAATCGTGAGTTACAGACTTTACTAGCAGCACTGAAGGACCCTTGGGGACCAGCAGCATATTGCCATTGAAAGTCCTGTTACGTCATGTAGGGTCGGTAAAACCCAACACTTCGTAAGAGAGAGAGAGACCTTCGGGCCTTAAGATCAGGTCGTTGGGCTAGCTAGGCTCAACGGACAAGATTTTACACTTTTGGGGCCCAAAGATGGTGCGTAGACGTCTGTGCACACTCGTATGTAATCGTAATCGTTATGGTTATGAATCGAAATGTCGTAACTTCGTTGTGTTAGTGATTTTGGATTTTTATTGGTTCGAGACCGAACCAATTCGTTTGACAACGACTTTTGGTATTGTAGTATATTGTATTTCGTCGACAAGCGTGTTACCATCAATTGGTCAAATTGCATGTATTAACTAGCCTTGTAGATTTTCTGTTTTCAGCCCCTCCTTGATTGAAGGATTTACTCTTTTTACCCCTTTATTCAAAAAATTTCCGGTTTGGTCCTTAAATCAATTTTCTTGACATTTTTATACCAAAAATTATTGACATAAGTATTTTTCCAGCAAACTTATCATAGAAAACAGTTTAAGCCCTTGAAACTTCAGTTTTCTCGGTTATAGCCCCTATTTTTCGCAACTTTTACATTTTTGACCCAATTTGGAAAAATTTTACAATTTTGGTCCCTTTTAAATTTGGAAAGCATTTTAAACCTTTGAAAAGCATATGGAACACTTATAGCCCACTGTTTTACAGAAAAATGCAGTTTTGGTCCTCCAATTTAGAAAATTTCGCATATTGGGCCCTATTGGGCCGAAAATGTCATGTTTAGCCCAATAAGCTTGGAATTTATGTTTTTAACCCTCTAAATGGTATATTTTCAGAAAAATACATTATGCAAACTGTTTTGACTCATCACACCCATCAGATTTCGAAATGTTTCATGTTAGGCCCTTCAACTTTGCATTTTCAACATTTTATGTCAAAAAAATGAGTTTTTAGCCCAAGTTAAGTGTTGTTAAGCTATTTAGCAATTTTCTTAGTATACTTTGCATGTGATAGTCTATTTTGTGCTATGATAAAATATATGTCTCGGTTTTTAGCATATCACCCTAGATCTATCCATAAAATCATACAAAACATACATGTAAGCATAGAAATCAACCACAACATACACATAATGATGGATCTACACCTTTTCTTGTATTCTCCCCCACAAAAACTTATAAAAACCGAAAATAAGGGGGTATGAAACTCACCTTGGGTGTTGGTTCGGTTTTTGAAGAAAGAATGGAAGAAAGTTTGGTGATTTTTGGCCTTAGCACCGTTGATGAAGTTTTGGAGTGTATGAAGCTTTCTAAGGTGAAAAATCACGGTTTTTGCATGGATTAGGAAGAGGTTTTTGATAAACAAAGAATATAAGTCATAGATCCAAACAAATCCTTACCTTAGATGATGATTTTTGTGGAAGAACTCCTTTGAAGGCTCCTAAATCTCGAGATTTTTAAGTGAAAAGGGAGGATATGTTCTTGAGTGTTCTTGAGGGAGTTTGAGAGATTTTTGGTGTGTGTGAGTGTGTGTTCGGCCGAGAGTGAGAGAGGGAAGAGAAGAAGAGGTGATATTTGAGGTGATGTGCATGGAAGAATGAGAAAAATGCTTGGATGTCCAATGGACAATAATGAGGTGGCACAACAAGTCAACTTTCATATCATCTTCTTGGAATTGGGCCTTGGGCCGAGAATGAGGAAGGGAAGAAGGAAAAATTGGGCTTTTTGCCCCTAAGCCCAACATTAGAGGTAGATTAGGGTATTTATTGGCCTTATAAAATAAAATTGTGATTTTTATGCTTCATTAAGCTAGGTTAGATTAAATTATGGATCAAAGCTTGTGATTTATTTCATTCTAGGTTCTACCTAGCCCAAAATATTGAAATAAACGAATGTGGGTCCAATTAGAGCCCAATTAGGGTTCTAAGCCCATGATAGTCCAATTGGAAGCTTATTGGTCCATTTGGATCCAATAAGGAAGTCCTAGTCCAAAATGGACTTAACAAGAACTTCTAGGGTCTCCAATTGTTTGATGACTACTTGTAGTACTTGTATATTGTATTTGATTGAAGTTTTTGATTCACATTAGGTTGAATGTATGGATTACATGACACAAAATTTCCAGTTGTGACATCATCCCCCCGTTAGAGGGAATTTCGTCCCGAAATTCTGTTTGGAAGCTAGATTTGAGAAAACTAGAATAGGTGAGGGTACTTTAGCTTCATTTGGTCTTCGCGCTCCCAAGTGAATTCTGGCCCACGCTTTGCGTTCCACCGTACTTTCACAATCGGGATGCGACTCTGCTTAGTACGCTTCACCTCCCTGTCCATGATTTCGATGGGTTCTTCGACGAACAGGAGATTCTCATTGATTTCGATTTCGTCAAGAGGAATGACAAGGGTTTCATCTGATAGGCACTTCTTCAGATTAGAGACATGAAACACGGGGTGTACACCATTTAGCTCTGCGGGTAGTTGTAGTCTATATGCTACCGGACCAATTCGAGCGATGATTTCGAAAGGTCCAATGTATCGCGGATTCAGTTTTCCCCTTTTCCCAAAACGTATAACCCCCTTCCAGGGCGAGACTTTTAACAGTACTCGATCACCGACCTGAAATTCTAAGGGTTTTCGTCGTTTGTCAGCGTAGCTCTTTTGTCGGTCACGCGATGCTTGCAGTCGAGCCCTGATTTGAACGATCTTTTCCGTGGTTTCGCGAATGATCTCAGGTCCCGTTAATGTTTCGTCCGACACATGTATTCTTGCTAGCTAGGTGTCACCTACTTCAGCCCAACATAACGGTGATCTACATTTACGTCCGTAGAGTGCTTCGAAAGGAGCCACCTTGATGCTCGAATGGTAACTATTGTTGTATGAGAACTCGATTAATGGTAGGTGAGTATCCCAAGACTTTCCGAAGTCTATCACGCATGCATGGAGCATATCTTCGAGTGTTTGGATAGTTCGCTCACTTTGACCATCCGTTTGAGGATGATAAGCGGTGCTCATATCAAGGGTTGTTCCCATCGCCTTATGGAGTGATTGCCAAAATCGGGACGTAAACCTACTGTCCCTATCCGAGATAATGGATTTTGGCACTCCATGGAGTCTCACAATTTCTCGTAGGTACAACCGTGTCAGTCTCTCCATCTTGTAAGATTCTTTGATTGGCAGGAAATGGGCAGATTTCGTCAGTCGATCGATGATTACCCATATGGTATCCAGTCCGTCCGACGTCTTGGGTAGCTTGGTGATGAAATCCATTGAAATCCCCTCCCATTTCCACTCGGGAATTTCCGGTTGCTGCAACAATCCTGATGGTTTCTGGTATTCCACCTTTACTTTGGCGCATGTAAGGCACTTGCTAACGTAGGTCGCGATTTCCGCCTTCATGTTAGGCCACCAATAGTGTTGTTTAATATCCAAATACATCTTATCAGAACCGGGGTGAATGGAGTATCGCGTCTTGTGGGCTTCCTTCATGACAACATCTCTAAACCCTCCCAGTTTAGGGACCCAAATACGGTTCATGAAGTAGTATACCCCATTCTCCCTTGTTTCTAGGTTCTTTTCCATCCCGCGTAATGCTTCGCTAGCTCTATTTTCCATTCTCATGGCCTCCGACTGGACCGACGCGATTTGAGTGGCTAGGTGAGATTGAATGGTGATTGAGAGCGTTTTCGTACGACGGCTAGAGTACTCCTTCCGGCTTAACGCATCAGCTACTACGTTGGCCTTGCCTGGGTGGTAGTTAATCTCGCACTCATAGTCGTTTAGCAACTCAACCCATCTTCGTTGCCTCATGTTTAACTCCTTTTGGTTTAGGATGTGTTGGAGACTCTTGTGGTCTGTGAAGATGGTGCACTTTGTACCGTAAAGGTAATGCCTCCAAATTTTTAGGGCAAAGACTACAGCTCCCAACTCTAGATCATGGGTTGTGTAGTTCACTTCATGCGTCTTTAACTGGCGGGATGCATAGGCTATGACTCTCCCACGTTGCATGAGAACGCAACCTAAACCCTGATTTGACGCGTCGCAGTAGACTACAAAATCTTCCGTTCCTTCAGGTAGGGATAGTACAGGTGCGCTACAGAGAGCTTGCTTCAAGGTTCGAAATGCGATTTCTTGTTTGTCTGTCCATTTAAATGGCTTGGCGATCTTAGAGAAGTTTTGAATGAATCTCCTATAGTAGCCTGCTAATCCCAAGAATTGACGAATTTCCGTGGGCGTTGTCGGGATTGCCCAACCTTCTACCGCTTTGACCTTAGAGGGATCCACATGGATTCCATCTCGGCTGACTACATGGCCTAGGAAGTTCACGCTCCGCAACCAGAACTCACACTTGGAGAGTTTGGCGTATAGCTTTTCTGATCGTAGGGTTTCTAAGACTTGTCGGAGATGTTGGCCATGCTCTTCCTTGTTTCTAGAATAGACGAGGATGTCATCGATAAAAACAATGACAAAGTTGTCGAGAAACGGTCGGCAGACTCGATTCATTAGGTCCATAAATGCGGCGGGGGCATTCGTTAGACCGAAGGGCATTACGACAAATTCATAATGTCCGTAACGAGTTCGGAAAGCGGTTTTTGGAATATCCTCTTCCCGGACTTTGAGTTGGTGATACCCGGACCGTAAATCTATTTTAGAAAAATAACTAGCCCCTTGGAGCTGGTCAAATAGGTCATCGATTCGTGGGAGTGGGTAGCGGTTTTTGATTGTGAGTTTGTTTAACTCTCTGTAATCGATACACATTCTAAAAGATCCGTCTTTCTTTTTGACAAAGAGCACCGGAGCTCCCCATGGCGAATAACTAGGTCGAATAAATCCCTTATCCAGAAGCTCGCTGAGTTGGCTGGATAATTCCTGCATTTCGGCAGGAGCCAACCGATAGGGTGACTTAGCAAGAGGGATTGCTCCTGGGATAAGGTCAATTCGAAATTCGACCTGTCTTTCTGGGGGCACTCCTGGAAGATCTTCAGGAAATACATCTGGAAATTTACATGCTACTGGAATGTCTCGAACGCTAATTTCCTCCTTGGTCTTGTCCACCACATGAGCCAGGAACGCCAGATTGTTCCTTCGTAGGTATTTTTGTGCCTTGACACACGAAACGAGGCGAAGGTTCATGCTAGATTTGTCTCCGTAGACCACTAGGGTTTCGTGATTTGGAAGACGAAGACGGACGGCCTTCTCGTGGCACATAATGTCGGCATGGTGGGGGCTTAACCAGTCCATACCGATGATCACGTCGAAACTCCTAATTGATACTGGCATTAGGTCTATTCGGAAGATGTGTTGATTAAGAGTTAGGGTACATCTGACATAGATTTCCCCAGTGGATTCGGTTTCTCCATTGGCCATTTCCACCGTATAGGCTTCATTTAGCTTTTAGGGAGGTTGTTTTAGTAAGTGTTTAAACTTATTGCTTACGAAGCTTCGCTCCGCTCCGGAGTCAAATAAGATGCATGCATAAGCGTGGTTTAAGAGAAACGTACCGGTAACAACAGAGGGATCCTGAATAGCTTCCCCCTGACCCACGATCATCATCCTTCCTGTTCCTCCATTTCTTGAATTGTTGTTGTTGGGACAGTCTCGGCGGACGTGTCCAGTCTTCCCGCATCCGTAGCAGGTGTAGCTAGGCCCTGCTCTGATGCCGCTGACAGGGGCGTTGTTGTTGTTACGAGGGTTGTTGTTGTTGATTCCCTAATTTTGGTTGTGGGGAGGGTAAGCTTTGCAGTACTTTGCAGTGTGACCCCTTCGGTTGCAGTTGGTGCACTGAAAATCCTTGCATTCTCCATAATGATGGAAACCACGCTTGTTGCATTTAGGAAGATTACCGGAATAAGGTTTGGAAGTATTTGAAGTGGCTGAGGTTGGAGCATGTGGTGCGTCTGGAGCTGATGTAGTAACGGCATTTACCGCCACTGTCTGTTGTTTCTTGAAGGTGTCGGGGCCCTGACGCCCCTTCCTCTTGTTGTTCCTGATGGGTTTTGAGCATTCTAACACTTCCTAAGTGTACATGCAACCCTAATAACCTTGGATCTATGTTTGTCTAATTTGTCATGCAAAGTTGATTTACAAGGTTATATTCCTATCTAGCATACATGGGGAACAATTTAAACATAAAGTATATATAGAATAACTTACCTTGTTGTTGCTTGTGTTCCTTGAAACCTTGTGAGCCTAGCACCTCAAGTGGTGATGCCTCAAATGCTTCACACAACACCAAATGCTCTTGGAAGAACTTATGAGAGAATACACACTCTTCAAAATCGGCCAAGCCCTCTATTTCATTGTTGCAACCGATTTTGGTGGAGATTATGCTTCTTATATAGTGTTGACACATCTAGGGTTAAACCTTAATGTGTCATGACTCTTCATTTCCATGACCCATGGGTTTGTAACTCCCATGGAGCATCCATGGAGCATCCTATGGGTGGAACCCAACTTGATGATCCATGGAGCCTTTTAGCCCACTATACAAGATATGGATGATTTACTTAATCAACCCATATATTTAATTAGTTATCTTTTGATCACTTAATTAATTCCAAATTAATTCTTGATCAAACTAATCAAATAATATTATTAATATATTAGAACTTATAATATATTAATAATCTCCAAGCGTTATTTCTCTCATTTAGTCTATCCAATTGCATGGTGCCATGCAACCCAAATGGACCATGCCGGGTCGGGTCAAGTACATACCAGAAATAGTTATGGACTTAGACACCTTATCCAACAGTCTCCAACTTGGATATGTCTAGTAACTATTACTGCAAGTATAACTTCAGGAACCGATCGGCAATCGTAGCTCTTTACAAGGTTTCTCGAAACTTGAGAAGATGATGGTACGCCATTTAAGATAAGTGATCATATAATCCTCTGTTCTAGATATCAGTCGGACAAATACATGGAACAATGTCTTACTTATTGTCCAACATTTGTTTCCCGATTTCCGATTTGTTTGACAAAGAACTTTATTGAACACATCAATCTAGTTCTGACCGGGCCCGGTACATAGGTCAAAACAAAATCATCGAAGGGCCCAGATATCAGCTTCTAATCCAAGAAGGAACAGATAAACTTCGACTCATATGTTTGTTCTACTACTTATTGAATTACACATAAGAGCACGATTTTATAACATATCTCTAGGTTTAAAGATTTATATGATATTACCATCTCACGATCACTCGAGATTGAATTCCATGAAGTGATTCCAGTGAGCGTGGGTTGAGTCCAATGCTCAGAACTTATGAGCACTCATGATTGTTGTAGCCTTGTCCCAGACCTCTACAACCAAACATGACAGTCTTGATTCATACCTACTTCCGACATATGACCGACTGTGGAGGTTTGAATAATATGTTATACCAAACAAAATTATTCTGGAAGTCAAAACATGCAAAAGAAATATAGTAAACGATCGACAAGAGATAGCAACACTTTACTCATAAATAAAGCACTTTTATTCATCATCAAATGTCAATTACACTTTACAAATTTCGAGATTATCTAACTACTAAATCTAATATCATCCTTCAGCCCTATGCTCCGAGCATGCTGGAGATGCTTAACCCGAGTCAGTCCCTTCGTAAGGGGATCTGCCGGATTCTCATCTGATGATACCCTCTTTGCCACGAGGAGTCCTTCTTCGATCCGATGTCTGATGAAATGATATTTTCTGTCAATGTGTCTGGATCTCCCGTGATCCCTTGGTTCCTTGGCTAAGGCAACAGCACTTTCACTATCACAGAAAATTTCCATCGGCTCTTTAATAGCTGGTACAACTCCAAGGTCTCCAATGAAGTTCCTCAGCCATAACGCCTCCTTTGTTGCTTCGCTAGCTGCAATATACTCTGATTCACAAGTAGAATCTGCCACTGTCTCTTGCTTGGAACTCTTCCAAGAAATTGCTCCTCCATTTAGGGTAAAGACCCAGCCCGACTGAGAGCGAAAGTTATCCCTATCAGTTTGGAAGCTAGCATCACTATACCCTACAACTCTCAAGTCATCACTCCCACCGAGGGTAAGGACCCAGTCCTTAGTCCTTCGTAGGTACTTGAGAATATTCTTTACCGCAATCCAGTGTGCCTTGCCAGGGTTCCCCTGAAACCTGCTAACCATGCTTAAGGCAAAGGCTACATCAGGTCGAGTACACGTCATAGCATACATGATCGAACCTACAGCCGAAGCATAAGGTATTCGACTCATTTCTGCTATCTCAGCCTCAGTGCTAGGGCTTTGTGTCTTACTCAGCTTGGCGCTACTCTGGATGGGCAGCTCTCCTTTCTTGGAGTCTTGCATTCTGAATCTCTTCAGAATCTTCTCCAAGTAGGTACTTTGACTAAGTCCAATTAGTCTTTTACTCCGATCTCTCAAGATTCTTATCCCCAAAATATAGGCAGCTTCACCAAGGTCCTTCATAGCGAAACACTTTCCAAGCCAGGACTTTACTTCCTGCAGGGTTGGAATGTCGTTTCCTATGAGTAGTATGTCATCCACATACAATACCAAAAAGCTAACTATACTCCCACTAGCCTTGACATATACACAAGATTCATCTTCACTCCTAGAAAAGCCAAATTCCTTGTCCTTTTCATCAAAGCAAAGATTCCATCTGCGAGGTGCTTGCTTTAATCCATAAATGGATTTCGCAAGCTTACACACTCTATTAGGGTACTCGTTACTGACAAAACCCTCTGGCTGACTCATGTAAACATCTTCAGCCAACTTTCCATTAAGGAAAGCGGTTTTGACATCCATTTGCCAAATTTCATAGTCATGAAATGCGGCTATGGCTAACAGAACCCGAATAGACTTAATCTTGGCTACCGGAGAAAAGGTCTCATCATAGTCCACTCCAGGAATTTGAGAAAAGCCCTTTGCAACCAGTCTAGCCTTATAAGTGTGTACTTTACCATCCATGTCGGTCTTCTTCTTGAAGACCCATTTGCACCCTATAGTCTTTCGACCTGGTACATTCTCAACCAAGTTCCAAACTTGATTGTCATACATGGATTGTATCTCGCTATCCATAGCCTCTTTCCATTTGGCAGACTCGGGGCCCGCCATGGCTTCCTCGTAGCTGTTAGGGTCATCTTGACTTACTAGTGTCTCATCACTAATAAGTGTCTCACCTTCTGCAGTAATATGGAATCCACAGTAATGCTCAGGTGCACTCCTAACTCTCGTGGAACGCCTCAGAGGTACAGATTCGTCAATTGGATCAACAGGAGTTTCCTCCTCAAGTTGAGGGCTAGAGTTTGAAGTTCCTTCACCACTTGACTCTTGAATTTCTTCAAGATCAACTTGCCTCCCACTGTCTCCTTGGCTTATAAACTCTCTCTCTCGAAAGACTCCTCTTCTTGCTACAAAGACCACATTGTCACTAGGTCTGTAGAAGAGGTAACCAAAGGATTGCTGTGGGTAGCCGATGAAAATACACCTCTCGCTTCGGGGTTCGAGCTTATCATGAGTCTCGCGTCTCACGAAAGCCTCGCAGCCCCAAATCTTGATGTGGTCTAGTTTAGGTACTTTACCAGTCCACATCTCGTGAGGAGTTTTGGAAACTTTCTTTGTAGGGACTAGATTAAGGATATGGGCGGCAGTCTCTAAGGCATACCCCCAGAATGAGATTGGTAGCGAAGCTGGACTCATCATGGAACGAACCATGTCCAACAAGGTTCGATTACGCCTCTCAGCCACACCATTCAACTGCGGTGTCCTGGGAGGTGTCAATTGTGAGACAATCCCACATTCCTTTAGATAGTCGAGGAACTCTGAACTAAGATACTCACCACCCCGATCGGATCGAAGCATCTTAATGTTCCTGCCCAATTGATTCTCGACTTCCTGTTTAAATTCCTTAAACTTCTCGAAAGTCTCTGACTTATGCTTGATTAAGTAGACATATCCATATCTACTGTAATCATCGGTAAAAGTCAAATAATAACGATTAGCATCTCTTGTGGCATGTTTGAATGGTCCACACACATCCGTGTGTATAAGGTCCAACAAACCTTCACCCCTTTCACACGAGCCTGTGAAGGGTGACTTTGTCATTTTTCCAAGTAAGCATGATTCGCAACTATCATTTGACTTTAGGTCAAACGACTCCAAGACTCCATCCTTTTGGAGTTGGCCTATGCGTTTCTTGCTTATATGTCCAAGATGACAATGCCATAATGATGCTTTATCCAAGTTATTATTATTAGTAGAATCAATACACAAAACATTATTTCCTAAGTTATCTACAATAGATACAGCTTCATACACACCATCACAAGGTAATGCTTTAAAATAAAGAACATTATTAAAGAAAGCATTAATCGAACCAACTTCATTATCAAACGAAAAGGTGAAACCTTGTTTGTACAATGCATGAAAGGAAATAATATTTCTTGCCATTTCTGGCGAATAACAACATTTATTCAAATCTAAATTTAACCCACTACTTAGCGATAAAGTATAAACTCCAATCTTGGTGACAGGTGTAACTTTCCTATTCCCCATGATTAAGTTTATTCTTCCTTGCTCCACATTCTCACTTCTTCCTAGTCCCTGCAAGTCACAACAAATATGAATACCGCAACCTGTATCAAGGACCCAAGATTTCGAATGGGGTGAGTTATTAGAAATGATAGTGTAAATACCTGCATGGTTGGGTTTGACTTTCCCATCCTTTACATCTTGCTGGTACTTTGGGCAGTTCCGCTTCCAATGAGCTTTTTCGTGGCAATAGAAGCATTCCGCCTCTTTTGGGTCAGAAGAAGGAGTAATGAAACCTTTCTTGGTTCCACTTGAAGAAGAGCCATCAAGGGTCCGAGCCTTGGTACCCTTTGAAGATCTCTTTCTCTTCCTCCCTCGACTTTGCCCGATTGCCAAGACCGGAGTTGTTTCTGGAGTAGGAGTGATAGCAACCGACTTCCCCTTAAGACCTGTTTCTGCGGTCTTGAGAAGTCCCTGAAGTTTGCTAAGGGTGACCTCTTCCTTGTTCATGTGATATGTCATGCGGAATTGATCATAGCACGATGGTAAGGAGTGCAAAATGATATCTATTGCAAGCTCCTCAGGGAAGTTCACATTGAGCTTCAGCAACCGATCTACATACCTTTGCATTTTCTGCATGTGGCTCGTGACGGACTCTCCGTCCTTCGTCATGGTCGTTATCATGGAGCAGATGACTTCGTACCTCTCTTGTCGTGCACTTTGATGGTATCTTTCCATCAAATCTTGGTGCATTTCATAAGGGTAGAAGTCTTCATAAGACTTTTGGAGTTCAGCTGTCATGGTGGCTAACATGATGCAAGCCACCTTGGTTGCATCTCTTTCATGAGTATGAAAGTCAGCGATCTCCTGGGGAGTTGCAGTGGACTCGTCAATTTCCTTAAGCTCCTTGTCAAGGACATATTCTTTGTCCTCGTAGCGGGTAATCATCCTGATGTTTCTGATCCATTTGTTGAAGTTGGATCCATCAAAGGTGACTTTCCCACATAGACTCATAAGAGTAAAGGAGCCATTAGGATTCGAGCCAGAAGCATTATTTGAAGACATCTGAAAAGAAGAACAAGTTTAGTTTAGATTTAAGAGAGTCCTTAATAAAACACCCAAATGTAAAATTAAGGCTAGGATCCAATCACAATATAATATAACTTAGAAGAGGTATGCCGTAATCTAAGCTATACCATATTTGAAAGGTAGGTGAATGACGATTCACCAATTTCCACCACGAAAACCGAAATAATAAATATTTAGTTTTTATTGGTTTTAGAAATTCCTAGATTCTTTGAGATCCAATGAACTTTTCAAAGGCATGTTTCAATCTCGGGAGTGCCCTCCAGGTTTTGTGACTGCGATGCCGAGGATCACAAAACGAGGTGTGAAGTAACCATGCAAATCACTTGGTACCCTTAAAGTTTATCACTCAATCGATGTGCCGGTAAACCACACACGCTCCACCGATACTATAATAAACCTTAAGTCACCCTTTACCTACCTTGTTGAGTCCAAGTTAGTGTGCCGGTTAACCACACACGCTCCACCAACGACTCAGACAAAGTGTAAAGTGTAATTTCATGGATTAGCACCTTATTCACATTTTTCCTAAAGTAACTAAGATTGGGAATTTAATAAACATTTAGTTACTTTATATATTCATCATACTTTGAATGAGAATTTATAAGTCCTTATCTTACCCGTTCGGCTAACGACCCTCCACCGTTCAAGCAAGCGGTGGGTGAGAATATACACCCATTAAGTCACCATTTTATAGGCAACAACCTTATACCCACCTTATAGACCGGCTTCGTGAATGAGGCGTACTAGCGGTAAGACGACTTGTTCTTATACATATATATATAATTATTAAATTATCATAATATAAGTATAAGGGTTGAATTTTAACTTTTAAAATTCTAGGGGTTGGAACTAAAGTTTTAACTTAACTTTACTTGTTCCAAAACTTGAGGGCAAGTTTTGTAACTTTCAAAACTTTTCATTTCTTGTAACTTATGAGTTTAATAGAGTCATAAAATGAAGACTCTTCATTTTTATAACTCTTGTGTTTTCTTAATGGTTTTTAACTCAAGTGACTCTTGGTTTTCCATAACTTAAGGATAAGTTATGGACTCCATTAAAACACATTATGATCAAGAATTAAACTACCAAATAGGTTACAAATAATTCCTATGATCATCTAAAACTTCATAAGAACAAGAACATGAATATGAACATAATCAAAAATTACATAAAACTTTGTAATTTTGATAACTAGTTGTTGTAAATGAATTAGCAAAACATTACACCACCAAAAACAACTTTATATTTACTAAAACAGTTTAGGGTAATGTTTCTAATTCATTTTCCAGCAACTGAATCGAAATTCTGCACTCATTCGACCCTACTCGCCGAGTGCATGAACATGACTCGCCGAGTTGGTTGAAGATACACATGGACTCGGCGAGTCCCCCCTATGGACTCGACGAGTCCGATCGCAGACAGCAAATTTTCGATTCTGTTTTCAACTTTTAAGCACAAATAAGAACAAACAAGCCTAGGCTCTGATACCACTGATGGGTTTTGAGCATTCTAACACTTCCTAAGTGTACATGCAACCCTAATAACCTTGGATCTATGTTTGTCTAATTTGTCATGCAAAGTTGATTTCCAAGGTTATATTCCTATCTAGCATACATGGGGAACAATTTAAACATAAAGTATAGATAGAATAACTTACCTTGTTGTTGCTTGTGTTCCTTGAAACCTTGTGAGCCTAGCACCTCAAGTGGTGATGCCTCAAATGCTTCACACAACACCAAATGCTCTTGGAAGAACTTATGAGAGAATACACACTCTTCAAAATCGGCCAAGCCCTCTATTTCATTGTTGCAACCGATTTTGGTGGAGATTATGCTTCTTATATAGTGTTGACACATCTAGGGTTAAACCCTAATGTGTCATGACTCTTCATTTCCATGACCCATGGGTTTGTAACTCCCATGGAGCATCCATGGAGCATCCTATGGGTGGAACCCAACTTGATGATCCATGGAGCCTTTTAGCCCACTATACAAGATATGGATGATTTACTTAATCAACCCATATATTTAATTAGTTATCTTTTGATCACTTAATTAATTCCAAATTAATTCTTGATCAAACTAATCAAATAATATTATTAATATATTAGAACTTATAATATATTAATAATCTCCAAGCGTTATTTCTCTCATTTAGTCTATCCAATTGCATGGTGCCATGCAACCCAAATGGACCATGCCGGGTCGGGTCAAGTACATACCAGAAATAGTTATGGACTTAGACACCTTATCCAATAGTTCCTTCCCCTCTTGTCATCTCCTTCCTTCTTCTTCTCAGCCTCCACTGGTTTCTCTCCCTTTTTGTTATTATGGTCGTACAACCTCTTCGCCAATCTCTTTGCGCTGTCAAATGTTTCTGGGTTTGCAGCTATCACATTCCCTTGAATTGGTGATGTGAGTCCCCAGATGAATCGCTCCATCTTCTTTCCTTCCGAGGTGATCATACCGCTGTCAAATCTCGATATGTAGGCATCGATATTCGCGTTTTGTACAGTGAGGTTCCATAGCTCTTGTTCCATCTTCTGTATTTCGCCTCGTGGGCAGTACTCTGCCATCAACATTTCTTTCATTTCTGTCCAGGGGATAGAGTTGGCTACAGGGAGCGTCATGGATTCTACATGTCCATTCCACCAGGTGAGCGCCTGATCCGCAAAAGTGCAAGCTGCGAACTTCACCTTCATGTGCTCAGGGCAGTCGCATATCTCGAATATCGATTCCACCTTCTCGATCCAGCGCTTCGGAGTGATCACTCCTCCAGTGCCATTAAAAGTTCGTGGTTTGGCGTTGGTGAAGTCCTTGTAGGTACATGCCTTGGTGGATCCTTGATTCATTCCATTGTTTGAGCTCCCGGCTCCTTGCCCATTGACTCCTCCATTGTTCCCTTGTTGAATTTGCGCAATCGCTGCGGTGACTGCCGCAGATACAGCTGCCTGGAAGGCGGCTGAGTCAACTTCAGGTGGGGTTGGTCCTGGGTTTCCGCGAGTAGTTGGGCGAGGCATCTTTCTGTCAGGAAACGGAAAGATGTTGAGTGCTCGTGGTTTCTGTGAGGTTGCGGCCCTACTATCTAGGTGTATGATGCGAACCTAAACATTTCTACTATCAGGCATACAATCATAACGTTCCAACACATGACAAGTTGCAACATTGAGATAAAACACATAGAAATTTACTAATATTATCCGCATTTGATACATGAAAATTTGTTCGTAAGAGCATACATAAGTAATGCTAATCCGACAGCATAACGGCTCCATGAGTAGTGTAGTCACTTAAACATAGAGCCGGAGTACATAACATAGTTCCTAATGATATACTATGATGAGTCTACCCCTAACCGCGGTGAACTGCGTCCGGAGGTGGTGCTGAGGATGTGGATGCTCCCTGAAGACGAGCCACCAAGCGTTCCGCATCCCGGAGTCGAGACTCCCACCGAACCTGCCTCATGTGAAACTCTCGAAGAACGTCACGCGTCTCCTGCTCCGCACGCTCGACCCTAGTCCTCAACTGGCGCACCTGATCCGCAGTGTCCTGGGCAAGGTCGCCCGTATTTCGTAACCGTTTCACCATGACTGGAAGGGCTCGATCAGCCGGTCCTCCGTCTCTCAGGTCAAAGAACTCGTGTGACATGCCGTACGGGGGTCGCTGTCCCTGCTGTCTGCTCCATCTCCAAAGATCAATACCCCAGGGAGGTGTAGGGCCAGTGGGGCCCACTCGATATGCAGGCACCCGGATCGGGTAAGGGGGGTTGATGACTTCGGACTCCGCATCCGAATCACCCCTGTCACTATCATCGGCATCCTCCTCGAGGTTTCCTTCATCTTCCTCTGATTCTGCAGGTTCGCCCTCAACTTCGGCCTCCGGTTCCCCGTCAGGTTCCTCTTCGGGGTCTTCCTCAGGCTCTTCCTCAGGTTCCTCCTCAGGCTCCTCCTCAGGTTCCTCCTCGGACTCCTCCTCTAACCATCCGTTGTTCCCTTGGTTAGGGAAGTAAGGGTCTCCAGGGTGATGAAAGCCAGCCATGCGGTCTGCGAGAGTGTGTAACTATGCTAGCGTCATTCCTAGGGTGCTACAATTATGACACAGATCAAGTAGGCGTTCTCGTTTTTGTGGTAGGTGGGTATAATTTTGGGTTCCCTAGCTATCCCGATCTCATCGAGAGTGTATTAGTTTTACCTTGGAGAGAATGTAGTTGATCAGGCTACATTCACTCCTTGGTATCACTAAGAACAGTCCCAATTTAATCGAGATACCAGCATTATTGTGTTCGATTCGGCGTTATGTTCTTATTCCTAATACAAGCAAGCGTATTTTATTTACTTGTTTTGTTCAGAGTTATGTTAGTCCCTCTTTTTGGTTTATAGTTGCATATCCGTGTGCGGCGAGATATGGTAGTTCACTATAAACAATGCTCTGATACCAACCTGTCACACCCCCGAACCAGACGGCGGAAACGTCCGGGGGCTATCGTGACTCATTGAATACCATAACAATGCATATACATGAAACATAACATAAAACATCACCAACATTTGGAAATGATACAACTGGTAGCGTTTACATACATTACATTGTTCCAAAAATTTCATTCAAAGAAATAACTGTTTGGTACTACTTAAATCACAGCAAAACGTCAGAGAGTACAAATCATCTTCACTTTATCTGTTACCTGAGAATACAAGTATTTTAAAAAAAAACGTCAACATATGAAATGTTGGTGAGTTCATAAGTAAAGTTTGAAAACCGATGTATTGTTTGAAATCCATCAGAAAATCCGATATTTTCTAATAATAAAATGGTATAAAAATATGTGTTGATCCATGAGTATGCTTGTTTGAGTTCTATAAATGTAATCGTAAGAGTTGTGAAATTCGACCGGTAATTTGTAATTGTTATTGAAATCCCAGGAAAACCCGACGTTTTCCTATAGTTGTATCGTTGTATTCCGGAGGCATCGAGGGTACAGAGGGTGGTGAAGTGTTGGGACAAGCGTTCGTGAAAACGACAAGTCAACAACCTTACGAGCGATCCTTATAGGCGTCACTCGTAAATCTTCACGCGTCTCGATCCTCCCGGACTTGTTAAGTCCCACGACCGGAGGGAAGGAAAAAGGTACGAAACCTTCAGGGTTTCCCCGCGTCGTCCGAGACCAAATGCAATTGCGAAGGGCCCGAAGCCCAACTCGCAATCGTGAGTTACAGACTTTACTAGCAGCACTAAAGGACCCTTGGGGACCAGCAGCATATTGCCATTGAAAGTCCTGTTACGTCATGTAGGGTCGGTAAAACCCAACACTTCGTAAGAGAGAGAGAGACCTTCGGGCCTTAAGATCAGGTCGTTGGGCTAGCTAGGCTCAACGGACAAGATTTTACACTTTTGGGGCCCAAAGATGGTGCGTAGACGTCTGTGCACACTCGTATGTAATCGTAATCGTTATGGTTATGAATCGAAATGTCGTAACTTCGTTGTGTTAGTGATTTTGGATTTTTTTTGGTTCGAGACCGAACCAATTCGTTTGACAACGACTTTTGGTATTGTAGTATATTGTATTTCGTCGACAAGCGTGTTACCATCAATTGGTCAAATTGCATGTATTAACTAGCCTTGAAGATTTTCTGTTTTCAGCCCCTCCTTGATTGAAGGATTTACTCTTTTTACCCCTTTATTTAAAAAATTTCTGGTTTGGTCCTTAAATCAATTTTCTTGACATTTTTATACCAAAAATTATTGACATAAGTATTTTTCCAGCAAACTTATCATAGAAAACAATTTAAGCCCTTGAAACTTCAGTTTTCTCGGTTATAGCCCCTATTTTTCGCAACTTTTACATTTTTGACCCAATTTGGAAAAATTTTACAATTTTGGTCCCTTTTAAATTTGGAAAGCATTTTAAACCTTTGAAAAGCATATGGAACACTTATAGCCCACTGTTTTACAGAAAAATGCAGTTTTGGTCCTCCAATTTAGAAAATTTCGCATATTGGGCCCTATTGGGCCGAAAATGTCATGTTTAGCCCAATAAGCTTGGAATTTATGTTTTTAACCCTCTAAATGGTATATTTTCAGAAAAATACATTATGCAAACTGTTTTGACTCATCACACCCATCAGATTTCGAAATGTTTCATGTTAGGCCCTTCAACTTTGCATTTTCAACATTTTATGTCAAAAAAATGAGTTTTTAGCCCAAGTTAAGTGTTGTTAAGCTATTTAGCAATTTTCTTAGTATACTTTGCATGTGATAGTCTATTTTGTGCTATGATAAAATATATGTCTCAGTTTTTAGCATATCACCCTAGATCTATCCATAAAATCATACAAAACATACATGTAAGCATAGAAATCAACCACAACATACACATAATGATGGATCTACACCTTTTCTTGTATTCTCCCCCACAAAAACTCATAAAAACCGAAAATAAGGGGGTATGAAACTCACCTTGGGTGTTGGTTCGGTTTTTGAAGAAAGAATGGAAGAAAGTATGGTGATTTTTGGCCTTAGCACCCTTGATGAAGTTTTGGAGTGTATGAAGCTTTCTAAGGTGAAAAATCCCGGTTTTTGCATGGATTAGGAAGAGGTTTTTGATAAACAAAGAATATAAGTCATAGATCCAAACAAATCCTTACCTTAGATGATGATTTTTGTGGAAGAACTCCTTTGAAGGCTCCTAAATCTCGAGATTTTTAAGTGAAAAGGGAGGATATGTTCTTGAGTGTTCTTGAGGGAGTTTGAGAGATTTTTGGTGTGTGTGAGTGTGTGTTCGGC
Source organism: Lactuca saligna (assembly GCF_052625555.1). Classification (NCBI taxonomy): domain Eukaryota; kingdom Viridiplantae; phylum Streptophyta; class Magnoliopsida; order Asterales; family Asteraceae; genus Lactuca; species Lactuca saligna. The sequence continues at coordinate 169,476,797 of NC_136417.1, read as the reverse complement.
CGAGAGTGAGAGAGGGAAGAGAAGAAGAGGTGATATTTGAGGTGATGTGCATGGAAGAATGAGAAAAATGCTTGGATGTCCAATGGACAATAATGAGGTGGCACAACAAGTCAACTTTCATCTCATCTTCTTGGAATTGGGCCTTGGGCCGAGAATGAGGAAGGGAAGAAGGAAAAATTGGGCTTTTTGCCCCTAAGCCCAACATTAGAGGTAGATTACGGTATTTATTGGCCTTATAAAATAAAATTGTGATTTTTATGCTTCATTAAGCTAGGTTAGATTAAATTATGGATCAAAGCTTGTGATTTATTTCATTCTAGGTTCTACCTAGCCCAAAATATTGAAATAAACGAATGTGGGTCCAATTAGAGCCCAATTAGGGTTCTAAGCCCATGATAGTCCAATTGGAAGCTTATTGGTCCATTTGGATCCAATAAGGAAGTCCTAGTCCAAAATGGACTTAACAAGAACTTCTAGGGTCTCTAATTGTTTGATGACTACTTGTAGTACTTGTATATTGTATTTGATTGAAGTTTTTGATTCACATTAGGTTGAATGTATGGATTACATGACACAAAATTTCCAGTTGTGACACAATGCCATAGGGACTTGTCTAGATCCATCCTTGATGAGTGTATCACACAAAAAGCACCAAAATCATATATTTTTATGTGTTTACGGTTTGGGGATCTCCCAAAACCGTAAACACCTCAAATGTGGTGTAAATGTCCCAAAAATGGCCCATAGTTGTTCCTTATGGCTAAATCTAACTATACGTTTAAAAGATGATGACATGGATAAGAATAAATGATTTATGAATGTGTCCCATGGACTAACTCCCCATAGTCCAACAACAGAATGAATAGAATAACTAGAAGACTTCAAATCACCAAATGGTCAAAATATTTGGAGTTTACGGCCGTAAAATCAAGAGTTTACGACCGTAAACTCAAGGGGTGTTGATCCTTTGGGAGTAAACTCATTTTAAGAGTTACCCTTGAACCCCAAACACACTAGCCTTTCCCTACAGCACTTAGATGCAACCCTTGAGACTTATAACACTTGTATAAAGTATTTAACATGTCCTAGAGTGTCTTAACTTTGTTTATTAGTTGCTTAAAGACTAATTGTGTATATACACATATACTTATATGTTATTAGGATCTTTGTGCGTATCTAAGTCTTCACTTGACACCAAACACTTATCTAACACTTCTTTCCGATCCACTTACCACAGGTGAGTTCATACCCCCTTAACTAATGTTTTAAAGGTTTTTAAATGTTTCATGGGGGGGGGGATACAAGTAGAATCATGCAAATTATTGTATCAATCACATGTGATTAATAAGTAGAATTATGCTAGTTATTATATCAATCACATGTGATTAATATGCAGCATTCAAATGATTCACTTCACTTTAACCATTCTTACCAAACAGGCTCCTCAAATGATTTTCTTAAATGTTTTATATGTTTAAAAATCCTTATTAAACGGTTCATTACACACTGTGTGATCCTATTACAAACCATTTTACTCCGATCTGTTTTACTCCAAGCTGTTATCAAAACGTTTACTTCAAACTGCTTTTACTTCAAACTGTCTTACTTCAAAATGTTTTTACTTCAAACTGTTTTATTGATTGACATCAAGTAAATCTTTTCTTAAGACAATAATTATGTTCAAAGGTTTTAAAAAACTTACTTTATGCTTTTATATTATAAATTGCGTGCCTATATATATGTATATTTATATGAGTAATGTTTAAAAGACTTAGGAAGGCTATGCACCCTATTTCCTTTTCGCGCTTGAGATGTGGTCTGGTGGGATATCCGGTACCCGTTCGAAGATCGTTTAAATATTAGTTATATATCATGTGTACATATATAGTCATAAAGGTTCTTCCAGTTTATTCAGTACCCTTGAGTAGCAAGGGTATACTTCCATGTTCATATGTACAAGTTACATTACTAGTAAGCTACCATTTGACTAGTTTAGGAAAATACTAGAACTATTATTAGAACACGATATCATACAATGAGTCAGTTCAATCATGAGTCAATACTTGCTAGATAGAGAGAGAACACATGTTACAACTAGTACATTTACATGATTACATTTACATGAGTACATTTACATGACTACATTTACATAAGTACATTTACATGATTACATTTACATGATTACATTTACATGAGTACATTTACATGATTACATTTACATGATTACATTTACATGAGTACATTTACATGATTGCATTTACATGGGTACATTTACATAAGTACATTTACATGATTACATTTACATGATTACGTTTACATAGATAATATATGACGAGTTATCAATAAATTTTATATGTATAGATTATGTTATATAATCCTCATTCTTATCTTTACCTTGTGATACAATCACATAATCGATGAGATAGATTGGATTTAATATCGTAGTACCAAAGGATACGTTGCGGGATTGACCATTCCTAGAATCTCTGTTAGCTACAGAGGTAAAAGCACATCCACGGATGTCAACGGTTGATACCATTACAGGTATACTTTAAGGGATTAACTATTCCTACACCCAGCTGTTAGCAACAGAGGTAAATGTACATCTAGGGATGTCTTAAGTTAACACTGTTAGTTACCCTAGTACCAAAGGGTAATACTTAGGTTAGTTGTATTATTACCTTTATTTTGTGACACATTCACATAACCAATGAGGTGAATTATATTTGAGTATCGTAGTGCCAAATGATACAATTTATTATAATAATAATAATAGTAACACAGTCGGGTCTTGGTAGAAGGCTACTTTCAAAGCAGTTAGGCCTTAGTAGAAGACTCCATTTTATAATAGTAGGAATCATAGGGATTTCTAGAGCTTTTCAAACATTTATAGTTGTTCTACAAACATTTTCATACTCATACGAGCTTTCTTTCAAAACAATGTCAAGTCTTAAATTACAAGTTTTACAAATTAAGACACGTTAGTACTTATGATCTCACCAGCTTTAAAGCTGATACTCTCTTTCAAAATTACTTGTATCCTGAGGTCATCATAGAGAGGTACCGATGCAAGGAGAAAGGAAGATGGAGCTTGTTCAAGACTCATCTTTCATTTTGATTTATGCTTTTGTGTTTATCAAAATTTGACAGGAAACTTGTATAATAATTATATTATTAATGCAACAGATGATGTTGTTGCTTGTTTACTACTTTTCATTGTTGTGATACTGTACATGACGTCCTCCGCCCCAGAACGTTTCCGCCGTTCTCGGTTTTGGGGTGTGACACATAGAGACATTGAGTGGAGAGAAAAAATAAAACCATGCTATTCAATGGAGACTGTAGCTTTTATGACACGAGTGAAGGAGGTTCAGTAGACAGAGTCTTGCCCATCCTGGTCCGAAGTGTTGCCCCTAATGAAATCCAAGGTAGGACAGCCCTCCAGCGTATCGCAAAGGTTGATACAAATGGAGGACTGCACTCCCTACGCACTAGCCACCTGGAGCATGCTAGGAAGAGGTCTGCCTCAGACCACGAGGCCTTTCTTCAGGCATTAGATAAGACTCGGGCTGAAGTCATTGAGCTCCGGGTTTGCCAGAGGGTATACGAGCGATACCTCCTCGACATGGAACGTCAACTGGCCGACCTTAAGGTTTTCCCGAGAAACATCCGCCGCCACTATTGAAAGACAACTAGCACATCTTTTCTTCTGACTTAGGAATACTCTTTAGCATCTGCACTTGAATGAAACACTTGTCTATATAATATTCCCATATTTCAGTATACTATGTAGTCTTCTAAGCTGTCAATCATTTTCCCCTCGTATGGTTTTATGTAAGGCCTACTATTAGGCCGTTTTTCCATAACTTATTTACATCAGTAATACCAGTAGTATTGATAGTTATCTAACCTATTGGGGGAAAATCCTATAGTTTTATATCTTCCTACTTAGTATATGACTCTGTCTGACAACTTGTCTATGGTGATCAATCCATGAAACACTCTCATCATACTCACAATTGTGTCTCACTAATGTCATCATCGTTATGAACTTTTAGTAAAAGATGCCGCCTCGCAAGCGTCCAATCAGAGGCACGCTTGCGAATCAAACTCCACTTCCGCCACCTTCTCCTCCACAGTTCGATCCGATAATGTTTCAGACAGCTGTAACTGCAGCTATGGCCCAAATAAATTTTGGCGATGCAAGAGGATCTGAAATGGGCACCAACTCTAAACATGGTGAAATCCACTCTCGTACACAGGGGTATACCTATAAGGATTTCATGAGCTGCAAACCCACATTCTTCAATGGAACCGGAGGGATAATTACATTGTCCCAATGGATCGAAAGAACTGAAGCTGTCTTCGAGATTTGCTCATACCCCAAGGAAAGCAAGATTAAGTTCGCTGCTTGCACTTTCACCGAAAGGGCCTTGACATGGTGGAATGGCCATGTGAAATCACTCTCCTTGGTAATAGCCAACGCCATGGGCTGCGACTCGCTAAAGGACCTTCTGACAAAGGAGAAATCCAGAAACTCGAGGAGGAACCCTGGAACCTCAGGATGAAAGGGACTGATGTGGTGGCTTATATGGACAGGTTCTACGACCTGGTAACTATGTGTCCTAACATCATCCCCACTGAGGGAAAGAAGATTGAACGATACATTTGGGGTTTAGTACCTCCGTATCGAGGGAACATTTTAGCATCACGCCTTACGACCTTTGACAGTGCCAAGGAATTGGCCCAAAGGTTGATTGACCATGAAGCTCCTTCCACTCCATCAACGATAACAGCAATTTCTACTACACTAATCAAGACATCCGACAACAAGAGGAAGCGGTTGGGCCAGAAGAAGGGCAAGTCAACTCAATCCTCTTCCAAGAACCAGCAAACTATGGGTGTCCATGCTGCCATTACTCCTGCTACCCCTGTGCCAACCAAAACATATGTAGGGAACCTGCCCAAGTGCACCAAGTGCCCTTTTCATCATAACGGCCCCTGATGTGAATTGCACTGAACTAACTGCAACCGAAAGGGCCATACCATCTGGTTTTGCAGGTCTCAACCCAAACCCATTTGTCAGGTCCCCAACATTTGAGTAAGCCAGGCCTGCAATGGTTGTGGCGAAGTAGGGCATTTCAAAAGAAACTGTCCGAAAACTGGCATTACTGGAGGAACAGGAAGACTACTTGCTATTGGCCACAATGAAGCAGTAGCAGACCCCACAGTAGTCACGGGTACGTTCCTTCTTGATAACTCTTATGCTTGTACCCTATTCGATAGTGGGGTAGAAAGAAGCTTCACAAATCAAAACCTTCGTCGCAACCGTTAAACGAAACCTTCGTCGTAGAAATGGGTAACGGAAAGACAGAATGTTATAACGAGATCTACATGGGCTGCACTCTCACGCTAGAAAATCACTCATTCCCAATCGACCTCATACCAGTGTCGATCAAAAGTTTTGATGTCATCGTGGGCATGGACTGGTTGAGTCTCTATCATGCCGACATCCAGTGTTTCGACAAAGCCATCCATTTAAATCTACCGAATAACGAAATCTTATGGTCTACGGAGACAAGCCCAGTACGAGCCTTCGTATGATCTCAAGTATTCAATCCCAGAAATACATGTGTAAAGAATATCCTGCATTCCTTGCACACGTCGTCGATACGAGCCGGAAAACGAAAGATCTAAAAGACTTCTCCGTTTTATGCGACTTCCCCGACGTCTTTCCAGAAGAGCTACCAGGTCTACCTCCCCAACATCAGGTTAAGTTCAGGATCGACTTGATTCCAGGAGCTACCCCTAGCCAAATCGCCCTATTGTCTAGCGCCTACTGAGATGCAAGAACTGTCCAGTCAACTTAACGAGCTGCTCAGCAAGGGTTTTATAAGACCAAGCTTCTCACCCCGGGGATCACCAATCTTGTTCATAAAGAAGAAAGACAGATCGTTCTGTATGTGTATCGAGTACAGAGAACTCAACATGCTAACGGTCAAAAATCGTTACCCTCTTCCTTGTATAGAAGATTTATTAGACCAACTACAAGGGGAAAGATACTTCTCCAAGATTGATCTGAGGTCTGGGTATCATCAGTTACGAGTGCTTGAGGAGGATATCCCTAAAACAGCCTTCCGAACTCGTTATGAACACTACGAGTTCGTAGCGATGCTATTCAGACTCACCAACGCGCCGACATTATTCATAGACTTAATGAATAGGGTGTCCCATCCTTACATGGATCAGTTTGTCATTGTATTCATTGATGACATACTAATCTACTCTCGAAGTAAGGAAGAGCATAGCGATCATCTGCGACAAGTCCTGGAAACCCTACGATCGGAGAAGCTTTACGCGAAGTTCTCTAAGTGCGAATGTTCGCTCCGAAGAGTCGAATTCTTAGGACACGTGGTTAGCGAAGAAGGAATCCATGTGGACCCCTCGAAGATTAAAGCTATCAAGTACTGGTCAGCACAGAAGACGCCTACAAAAATTCACCAATTTCTAGGTCTCACTGGCTACTACCGCAGATTCATACAAAACTTCTCGCGAATCGCGAAACCCCATACAAAATTGACTCAGAAAGGTGTGGACTTCGTTTTGGGAGAGAAAAAATAAAAGGCATTCCAAACCCTGAAATGGGCCTTATGCACTGCACTGATATTGTCCCTCCCCAAAGGGACAAAAGATTTCGTAGTATACTGCGATGCATCAAATCAAGGGCTCGGTTGTGTTCTGATGCAACGATGTAAGGTCATCGCCTATGCCTCAAGCCAAATTAAGACACATGAAGTTAACTACACCACACATAACCTCGAATTAGGACCAGTTTTGTTCCCCCTAAAGATCTGGAGGCACTACCTGTACAGTACAAAAAGCACGATATACACCGACCACAAAAGCCTCCAACACATATTCAACCAGAAGGAGCTCAATATGAGGCAACGATGGTGGGTCGAGCTACTCAATAACTACAAAAGCGAAATTCATTATCATCCGGGTAAAGCCAATGCAGTAGTAGACGCCCTAAGTCGAAAAGAATATTCTAGTCTTAGAGTCAAGTCATTAAAATTAACTATCTATTTGCATCTATCCACACAGATTAAGCCAATGCAGTAGTAGACGCCCTCTATGGTCGAACGTGCAGGTCCCCTCTTTGTTGGTTTGAAGTGGGTGACACTCAATTACCTAGAGGACGAGCTCCTGAAAGCACTCTCACGGGTCTTGAGATCATTCGAGATATGACATAGAAGATTTTTCAGATTCGTGAACGATTGAAAGCTGCTAGAGACCAACAGAAAAGCTACGCAGACAAACAAAGAAAACCCTTGGAATTCCAGGTGGGAGAACGAGTCCTTTTGAAAGTGTCACACTGGAAAGGCTTGGTTCGCTTTGGAAAGCGTGGAAAGCTGAATCCAAGATACATAGGGCCTTTCGAGATTCTTGCTTGAATCAGCCCCGTAGCTTACCGACTCAATCTACCTTGCGAGCTCAGCAATATACATCATAGCTTTCATGTTTCAAACTTGAAAAAGTGTCCATCCGAAGAGACTCTCATAATTCCACTCGACGAGATTGAGATTAACGAGAGCCTCAATTTCTTGGAAGAACCCGTGGAGATTATGGACCGAGAGATTAAACGAATGAAACAAAGCCACGCCCCAATTGTTAAAGTGCGTTGGAACGCTAAACGAGGACCAGAGTTCACTTGGGAGCGTGAGGATCAAATGAAAATTAAATAAATTAGTTGTTTAAACTCTAATTCCTGGATGAAATTCCCTCTAACGGGGGGATGATGTGACAACCCGAAATTTCTTTCTTGTACAAGAGACCAGTTGAGTCCAAATTAGACTCATTTTGTTAGTTTCAACACCATTTGGGGTCTATTGGAGAATTCTAAATGCAATACAAATGTGGTAGGAACCTAGAAACAGGATAGCACAATGGATATCAACCAAAATCGGGCAAAGCACTCCAAACCATGGAGTGTGCGGCCACACACAAGTGTGTGCGGCCGCACACCCGTTTCTAGCCACACACTCACCTCTATATATAGGGAGGATCCCCTTCACTCATTCTTTCGTTCCTTGGTTGCACTCTAGTTCTCTCTCTACTTTCTCTCTCTAAAAATCTCATTCAAAGAACACTCTAAGGGCCTCAAGAACGTAAATCAGCCCATCAATTGGCCTGTTACTGGTAAAACATCTAAATCAAAGCTTAAAATTCATAGTGTTCTTAGTGTTCTTCATGTGTTGTTCATCCTTTGAAGGAGTGCATCCGCACACCTACATATGGTGTCCGCACACACCTTAAAAACTCTCCAAATTGAAGAGTTTGGCAGAATACATCAAAAATCGACGTTTTGGCCACAAATTAGGAGTGTACAGCTGCACACTCTTCTGTACGGCCTAACACACCCACTGTATGGTCGCACACTCATGTGTCCAACCGCACACACACACATTTGTTGTGCACTTTGACCATACACTCCCTTGTGTATTCTTCATAATAAGTGTTTACTAGTCCCTAAAGCAGTCCCAATGCAATAAATAGCTATTCCAAGATCTAATTACACACATATATATGTCATTATTGTTGGATTAATGTCTAAGTCCATAACTATAATTGGTAAGACTTGACCCGACCCGGCATGGTCCATTTGGGTTGCATACCATCATGCACTTAGATAGACTATAATGAGAGAAATAAGACATTTATGGTTATTAATATATTATAAGTTCTAGTATATTAATAAGAATAATAAGATTATTTAATTAGTATTGATCAAGAATTAATCTAGGATTAATTAAGTGATCAAAAGAAGACTGATTAAATATATGGGTTGATTGTGTAAATCATCCATACTTATATAGTGGGCTAATGCTCCATGGATAATCAAGTTGGGCTAAAACCCATAGGATGGTCCATGGATGCTCCATGGTGTATTTGAACCCATGGATCCAAGGAAATGGAAAGCCATGACAATTAAGTATTTACCCTAATTGTAACACTATATAAAGATCTTATTTTTGACAAAAATCGGCCACTAGTGAGAGTAACAAAGGGCTAGCCGATTTCATGAAGTGTAGAACTCTCTCAAGTTATTCTAAGTGTTTTGATGATTGTGATTCCATTTGAGGCTTCCACACTATTGGGGATAGGCACTCAAGCTTCATGAAGACTTTCTACATCAAAGAGGTATGTATTCTATCTTGTTACACTCATTGTTTTGTATGCTAGATTAGGATAATACCTTGGATATTCTTATTGCATGTATAATAGAGAAAACATAGATCCAAGGTATTTAGGGTTGCATGTACACTTAGGAGTGTTAGAATGCTCAAAACCCAACAGTGGTATCAGAGCCTAGGCTTCTTTTCTTGTTATACTTGCAAATGGAGCTGAAAGATCGAGTTTTGATGCTGTCAGCCCAGCAGACTCGCCGAGTCCATGAAGGGACTCGACGAGTCCAAGGCAAAATGCGTCCAACTCGCCGAGTTTTGTTCATGCACTCGACGAGTTGGACCCCAGACAGCATATTTTCGAGGTTTTTGGCTAGAAATGGACTAGGAACATTACCCTAAGTTGTTTTTGAACTTATAAACTTGTTTTTTTAATTTGGTAATGTTCATGCTAATCCATTTTCAAAGATAATTGTCAATAGATTCATGTTTTGTATTAGTTTAAGGTTTAGACTAATTACATGAAAAAGTTTGATATGAATTATCTTGTTCTTATGAGTTGCTTAGATTAATAGAAAAGTTAATTGAAATAGTTGTTTTCAATCCATTTTAATCTAAGAGTTGAGTATAAAATGTGTTTGTGTAACTTGTCCTCAAGTTACATGAAGAGTCACATTAAAGACTCATAAAACTCATAAAAGTTGGTAATGGTTACAAAATGAAGAGTCTTGTGTCATTCAATTTTTTTTTATGACTCCATAACTTGTCCTCAAGTTATGGAAATTGAAGAGTCACTTCATTAATAAATAAAGTGTAACCTTAATTAATTCCATAAGTTATACAAATAAAGAAAAGTTAATTCTTTTATTAGTTTAAAGTCTTCCATAAGTTATGGAACTTGAAGAGTTTTTTTGGATTAAAGCTACTTTAAACACATAAGTTATGGAATTAATTAGTTTTGAATAGTTTCAAAACTTGCCCTCAAGTTTTGGAATTTGAAAAGTTTTCACTTATGAATACTTTAATTCCAAATTAGCCCTTATAATTTTAAAAGAGTTAAAATTCAACACTTATACTATTTATAACATTAATGGTTAATTATTATATATATGTATAAGAACAAGTCGTTTTACCGTTAGTAGGCCTCATTCACGAAGCCGGTCTATAAGGTGGGTATAACGTTGTTGCCTATAAAATGGCGACTTAATAGGTGTATACTCTCACCCACCGCTTGCTTGACTGGTGGAGGGTCGTTAGCCGAACGGGTAGGATAATGACTTTAAATTCTCCCTTCATTAAAACTATTAATGATAAATACTAAGTAACTAAAATCTTAATAATTCCCAATCTTAGTTACTTTAGGAAAAATGTGAATTTGGTGCTAGCCCATGGAATTCACACTTTGTACCTTACCAAATCGTTGGTGGAGCGTGTGTGGTTAACCGGCACACTAACTTGGACTAGTAAGGACCACAAAGGGTGACTTAATGTTTGTCATAGATCAATGGAGCATGTGTGGTTAACCGGCATATTGATTAGGTGATAATATTAAGGGTACCAAGTGAATTGGTATGATTATTCACACCTTGTTTTGTGATCCTCGGCATCCCAGTCACAAAATTTGAGAGGGAACACTCGAGATTGAAACATGCCATTGAAAAGTTCAATGAATCTCAAAAAATCTAGGAATTTCAAATCCAATTAAAACCTAATAAATTATTTCGTTTTTCATGGTGGAAATTGGTGAATCGTCATTCGCCTACCTTCAAATATTTTATAGCTTGGATTACGGCATCCCTCTTCCAAATTATAAAATATTGTGTTGGGTCCTAGCCTTAATATTTCATATTGGGTGTCATATTAAGGACTTTAAATCAACTATCTTGAATATCTCCCAAAACATGTCTGGTTTAGACATTTATGATCTTCCCAAATCTCTTGAAGATGATGTTCCTCAACATCATGCTTCACTTCCTCTATCTCCTTCAATTATTCTCCCTACCCCACAAGTTCTTGAAAAAGTTTAAGGTCACTCGAGCCCTATTGGCAAGTAAAGGTCTTGGTGTGGTCACATCTTGGAGATGTAGTCACATATTGACAAGCCGGGAGAGTTGGGTGTCAAAGTCTTGAGAAAGTTGGTGGTTCAATCACTTTCTAAGTCACATAGTGAGTTCTTTTGGAACACCTATGAAAAAGGCTATGACAAGACCCTTAATGATTTTATCTATTTGTTAAGATCAACTTCCTCAAAACTTGATGGACATTGACAATAGTGACACAGGAAATCCAGAAAAGCATTCTCTTCCCAATGGAAAGGGACCGGCCATAGTCAACTCGGTTGACCAAATGGTAAAGAGAAAAACTAAGTCTGTGATAGTCCCGTGTACCATTATCAAAGGGTCCATATGTTTATATTGCCAAAGAAAGGGGCATTGGTTGCAAAGCTGCCATAATTTACCTAAGGATGTTAAAGTCGATAAGTTTGACTCTACTTCAGGTAAAGTCCACTATCTAACTCTGCTAAGTTTCTATTTGGAGATTCTTATTACATAATGTGAATGGGTCACATGATGATGTCTTTTAAGAATCAAAGAAAAGGTAAAGAAACTTAAAGAAAGAATATGCTGAATCTGATCGCGTAGATGGATTTCTATCGCGTAGTTTGAAGATCGGATTCTTGAGCTACTTCTTAGGAGTTATAATATATTGCTTGTGAATAGATAACAACAAGGTTTTCATGTGGATTGTAAGGATAAGTTTTTCCGCAAAGTTTTTAAAATAAAAAGGAAAAAAGGGGTTTTAATTTTATTTGTTTTAAAAAATATCCTTACAATGGCATCTGTGGAAAATTGTTGCTTATATGTTTCCAGTAATAACAATATTGGAAAGTGGATTTGATTCTTTCATTTGTGGTAGTGTCTTGAATTTACCAAATGAAGAAAGTTTTTCATCACCCAAGTTTCAATTGGACAGAAACTTGGAATCATACAAGTTGTATTGTATGATGAATGAGAATTTTCATCTTTGAAAAATTAAAGACTAATTCTTTGATCACATGTATATGTGAGTCAGTTCAAGGACTAAGGAATTAGGTACACTGGGTGTGCACTGGTCAAGGTCCACCACAAAGATTGATTTGTCATGATTTACTAAAGATTAGTAAATATGATTATACTTATAAGGTTCCAATGTATGGCAGAGCGAATAAGAAGAATCAAATTAGGCAGAAGGATAAAAGTTTCTCAAATCTGAAAAGATGGGAGAGTACTTTAGTATCAGTTTTTATGATCATCTTAATGATTTAGAAACCTAATCACAATTCATCCTCTAAGTGCATTCTGATAGCAAAGAAGAGGAGCTATGAATTGTTGAAGTGGTTAAAATCAAGAAGATGAGTCATACTCCGTTCCAAAACAATTTTTAGAGTCTTACTCCAAGATTGTAACCTTGAGTGACATAAAGTAAGGTTTATTAACGCTAGTCAAATGTAGTGTGAAATGTTTCTACTCTTGTACATTTGAGATTGGTAAGTTGTGATGTCTTGGATGAGACAAAGACCAACTAAGACCAATTGTGTGAAGTGTTAGTCTTGATAAGAATCCGCACTATCCCTTGAATATTTGTTTTGTCAAGGAATGGTTCTTGACTGGGGAAACTTATATGTCAAAGGGACAGTGGGAGCCTTAAAGATCCTGAAAGAGTTTCAAGATTTAATCAAGAGTAAAACCTGTAATTTATCACTAGCACACTGTAACGCCCGGGTTTTCAGGGCTAAGCATTTTTGTCAATGTAATAGTCTAGGTCAACTATTGTAACTCTTTTTGAAGTAATAAATATGAAATATTTGAGTATTATGTGAATTATGTGTGTTTATGTGTTTATTATTTAATTATAAATGTATAATTAATAAAGAATAAAAATGAGCGTCAAAATTAAAGTGTTAGATAATCCTGATATCTCTACATAAACTTGTAGAATATGTCTCAAGGTTTCCGTACATATAAACAATGCCGAAAATCCGAGCTATAACGAAGAAGTTATGGCCCGCCGAAGTTTTACGGCAAAACCAGCACGACACCGGGAGACGTAAATAGTGAATTTACGATAGAAGGCTTTTTAGCCTTAGCAATTTAAACAAAAGTCGTAGAATATGTTAAACTAAGAACATCGATAAAAAGAACGCCCAAATCTGACTTCGTATGAAGAAGTTATGATTTTTCTAAGATTCGGCTTAGCAGTGCACGGCCTGAAACTCGAATTTTAGTTCGAGCGGTTTTTGGCTTACGCAACGTAAATGAGAGTTGAAGATCTCATTAATAGGAAATCAACGGTAAAAAGACAGACAAAAACAGAGTCCGTATGTAGAAGTTATTAATTTTACACAGACGTTTAACAGTATAATCTCCTTGTACTGTTAAATTTAAGATCGGTTGAGAATTAGCTGACGGTGTCAAAATGAAAGTTGTAGATCTTATTATTACCTACGCGTGGATATAAAGAACATCAAAAACGGAGGTCGTATGTGAAAGTTACGGATTTTAGAAGTCGGAAGTGTGCTGTGCGAAAATGGGTGATGTGGCACAATCTTGGCCATTGCTTTCTCCCCAAGGCTTGCCACCAGATGGTGACATGTGGCACCAAGTTCAGCCACATTTCACTCTATAAATACCACCTCTCCCACCCTCATTTTCTTCACACCTTTCCCATTCTTTCTTCTCTTTACTCTCTCTCTCTCTTTAGAACCTCTCTCTAGCCCCGAAATCCCCCGAAAAGCCTAGGGAACCTCCCTAGCACGAGGCGGAAGCCCCGGAGTGCTCGAAGGCTCTAAGAAGAAGATCTTTTTGGCTCGGGAACGCTGCTCCAAGCAAAGCCCGGTTTTCTATAAAACCCACTGTAAGTGAGCTACGCCTATGCTATTTTTAATATAACTTTTATTTAATTATAGTAACGTTATTAGGAACTTATAATAAATACTTGGGCTATTATTATGGGTTATATAAGTATTTTTTTTACGCTTATATAATAATAATAATAATAGCTAGACTATTAATTAGTCTCGACGAAACTAAACTCTAGTGGTAATAATACTAGGTTTCGTTGAAGAAAAAATTCTTTTTAAGAAGCGAAGCGCTGTCTGAGTTCGGAATCACCACCTTTTCCGGTGAGTGCATAGTTACTTTCAGCTTACACATAGATATGAAGTATTTTATATAAATTACGTGCTATGTGTGCATATTATCTGAATACTTGCTATCTACGTTAGATGAACATTGTTATACATGTTTTCAATGATTTAAACTGTATATGTATTTTATATCTACAAAAATGTTGGGGTAAAACATGGGTAGATGTAATAGGTGATGTGTGATAAAATGATGAGAGGCCTCGATGTTGTTGGTGTTGATCCAGTCATCTAGCGGTGTATAGATGACGACCACGGACTCTTCTAGACAGTCCAGTGGAACACTAGCAGGCTCGCAACCTGTAGGTGTTGTGAACGATGTGTTCACCGGTGTACTCCATCCCCCACATGGTTGCCTATTAGGACATTTATTGCTGAGGAATCCCCTTAGCAGTAGTGTTCGTCCCGATGATGATCCTTAGGCTAGGTCCCTTATGATAGGTGTTTAGGGACGTAAAGTGAGGATAACGGGAAGGGGTAATCGGGTTATTGTTGATTGATGAAATTAATAAACTTATTTATTGTGGGTTGAAAACCCTATGTGCTCACCAGGCTCCCAAGCCTGACCCACTCAGTTTTATGCATTACAGGTAGTGGCGCATGAGCATACGTGTGATGTTTTGGACGAGGGATTACGGATATAGGCCTGTAGATTTGAAATAATGTAGTAAGGCTTATATTGTACTGTTTATACTTTTGATCTGTACGAACATGACATCCCGAGTCTTTTAATGAAATACATTTCTATGGAAATGCTTTTGATAAATCTTTATCATATTATTGTTTTGGGACAAATTCCGCAACCCTTTTATTAAAAGATAACTCTGATTTTGAAATAAAGTATAAACAAAACCGGTCTTTTCTGGCCGTGATTTTGGGGATGTCATAGTTGGTATCAGAGCATTAGTTTAAGCGAACTAGGAATTTGTAGGATTTCTAGACTTAAACTTAGAATGCTAAGCGATGATTGTGTGGTGTGAGTACTAGCTTATTTTAGGAATTGTGCCTAAAATGCTTTTATGTGCTAAATGCTTTATGCATGATATGCCGTTATTTTGTTCGGATCTATGGTCTGTTGCCGACTGGATCTGGAAACCTTATGTGTTTAGGATTCTAAATGTACGACTACGATATTAGAACTAGCATGTAAACGTTTCGGAGTGATAAGGACGATTTAAAACGTCTCTCCTAAATAAAGATCTGAATTCACCTTATTCGGTGTATAGATCATGATGGCAAGGACCCGTAGCGGAAACATGAACGCAACTGGAGGTAGGAACCAACCCCCAGTAGTTCAGCAAATACCTATTGTTGAAGAAGTTGCACCTGAGCCAGTTACCATGGCTGGAGTTCAAGCCATGATTCAGGCTATGCTAGCTGAACAAAGGGAAGAAATGAGACGGATGCTCCGCGAGAATAGAGACGAACCTACCATACATGTTGAACCGACGGAGCCAGTTCCCGAGCCATCTGAGGAAGGGAACTATAGCCGTCAAGTGAGTCAAATAGGGACTCAAGGTGAACAAAGGGATGGCCCATAAGGAAGAAACAACAAGGATGGGCGGATGTACAAAAATTTCTTGGGTGCAAAACCACCAAGTCTCTCAGGAAGCCCAAAGCCTGTTGAGATTATGGACTGGATCTCCGAGATGGAGATGGTGTTTGAGAGCTGCGACTGCAACGAAAAGCAGAAGACTGTCTTCGCTGTGAGACAATTGAAAATTGGAGTCTTGAGTTGGTGGAAGCTATTGGCAGATACGATGCCATGAGGAAAAGCCCTAAAAATGTCATGGGATGAGTTCTTGGAACAACTAAAGGCGCAGTACTGTTCAGAGATAGACCTGATTGATCTGAACAATGAGTTCCAAAATTTGAAGAAAGGGAGAATGAGCATCGATGACTATGCTGCTGCATTTACGGAAAAGATGAAGTTGTTTCCATACCTAGTGCCAACCGAACTTTCTAAAATTGAGAAATTCGCAAACGGATTGCCGACTGACTTTGGCCCAACAGTCAAGATGGCAACCACTCTGAAATCAGCTGTTCGAGCAGCTAAGAATGTGGAGACCCAACAAAAGGAAAGAGGTCTGGAAAGGGCTGAGGTCGGTGAGAAACGGAAGTTCGATGGATCCTCGAAGTCCAACAAGAAGAGTAGATTCTCGAAACCTGGTTCGAGAGGAGGAGGATCAGAAGCAAAGTGGTGTGACAAGTGCAAGAAGAAGCACTCTGGGAAGTGTGATGGAGGGGTCACTTGTTACAAATGCGGAAAGCCTGGGCACTATGCCAATGAATGCAACCTTAACCAGAAGGCCTGTTATGGGTGTAATGAAGAAGGGCACATTTTGAAGGACTGCCCGAAGAAGAAGGAGGCAGGAAGACCCAACATACCACCAAAGCCGAAGGCGAGAGCCTTCCAGATGACGCTCGAGGCTGCAAAGGAGGCAGCAGACGTCGCTTCAGATACCTTTCTTGTAAATGGTTTGCCTGCAAATATACTGTTTGATTCCGGAGCCAACTACTCCTTTGTGTCGCATAAATTTAGTGCGAAATTAGCATTACCTGTAGAAAAACTTGATAACGCCCTAATTGTAGAAGTTGCCAGTGGCAAATTCGTACCTGTTAGTAATCGTATTAGGAACATCGTCATTGACCTAAACGGAAACGAATTCCAGGAGGAACTATTACCCATAGAGTTAAACGGTTTCGACATCGTTTTGGGTATGGATTGGCTTAGCGCCAATGATGCCGAGATATTATGCCGAAAGAAGATAGTTAGGATAAACCCACCCGGAAAGGAATCATTTATGGTGTACAGGGACAAACGCAGAGTGAGTTCTGGAATCATCTCCTTGATGAAAGCCAAGAAATGTTTGTCCAAGGGATGTGCATCGTACTTGGCATTCGTAATCGATGCTAAGAAAGAAAAGAAAGAGGTGCAGAATATACCAGTTGTGTGTGATTATCCGGAAGTCTTTCCCGAAGATCTTCCCGGATTACCACCTGATAGGCAAGTAGAATTTCGTATAGACTTATTACCAAGAACAACACCGATAGCAAAGGCACCTTACCGATTAGCACCGACGGAGATGAAGGAGCTCATGACACAACTTCAGGAGCAGTTGGACAGCGGTTTCGTTCGACCTAGTTCATCACCCTGGGGAGCTCCGGTGTTATTCGTGAAGAAGAAGGACGGAAGCATGAGGATGTGCATAGACTACCGAGAGTTGAATAACGCAATGGTGAAGAACAAGTATCCATTGCCGAGGATTGATGATCTATTCAATCAGCTGCAAGGTTCGAGCTACTTCTCAAAGATCGATCTTAGGTCAGGATATCATCAGTTGAAGGTGAGAGAGCAGGATATTGAGAAGACTGCATTCAGAACAAGATATGGACACTACGAGTTCTTGGTTATGTCATTCGGACTAACCAATGCTCCCGCAGCATTCATGGATTTGATGAATAGGGTTTGTAAACCATTCCTCGATAAATCTGTGATAGTGTTCATCGACGACATTCTCATTTACTCGAAAAGCCAGGAGGAGCATGGCAAGCATCTACGAGAAGTGTTGGAGGTGTTAAAGAAGGAGAAGCTTTTTGCAAAGTTCTCCAAATGCGACTTTTGGATACGGGAAGTCCAATTCTTGGGTCATGTTGTTAACCAGGAGGGAATAATGGTTGACCCCGCCAAGATCGAGGCTGTAATGAAGTGGGAACGTCCGAAGAGTCCCACGGAGATTCGAAGCTTTCTAGGATTAGCCAGATATTACCGACGATTTATCCAAGGCTTTTCTTCGATAGCTGCTCCATTAACAGCTTTGACCCATAAAGGAGCTACGTATACATGGAGTGAGAAACATGATGAGGCGTTCGAGAGGCTAAAAAAGAAGTTATGTGAAGCACCGATACTTTCTCTACCCGATGGAGTCGAAGATTTCGCAGTTTATAGTGATGCATCTGGAGTCGGATTGGGTTGTGTTCTGACCCAAAGAGAAAAGGTGATAGCATACGCATCTCGACAATTGAAAGAGCATGAAAAGAACTACCCCACTCATGATCTGGAGTTGGCAGCGGTAGTATTTGCCTTAAAGATATGGAGGCATTACCTCTACGGCACGAAGTGCAAGCTCTTCACTGATCATAAGAGCCTCCAATATCTCTTTAAACTGAAGGAGTTGAACATGAGGCAACGACGCTGGATAGAACTTCTCAAGGACTACGACTGTGAGATACTTTACCACCCAGGTAAAGCAAATATTGTTGCTGATGCTCTCAGTCGGAAAGTCAATCTTGAAAGAAAAAGGCCAAGAGCGTTAAGAATTGAAGTTGTCTCGATGATTGTGGAAAGTATCGGGAAAGCTCAAGAAGAAGCCTTAGAAAAGAATGACCGAAAGGAAGAACGTTTGGGAAAAACGTTAGTGTTCGGTATGAACAGTCGAGGACTGAAGGTATTCCAAGATCGAATTTGGGTACCTAAGACGGGAGGAATAAGAGATCTTCTAATGGAAGAAGCACACAAGACCATGTACTCGATTCATCCCGGTAGCACTAAAATGTATAGGGACCTAAAACCCTACTACTGGTGGCCGACGATGAAGCTCGATGTTGCGAAGTATGTGGCTGAGTGCATAACATGTGCGAGGGTTAAGGCACAACATCAAAAACCGTATGGGAGTTTAGAACCCTTACCTGTACCCACGGGAAAATGGGAAGACATCACCATGGATTTTGTGACTAAACTGCCCAGAACGAAGAATGGTCACGACATGATTTGGGTAGTCGTGGATCGTTTCACCAAGAGTGCACACTTCATAGCAGCCAACGAGAAGTGGTCTATGGATAAGCTCGCAAATGCTTGCGTGAAGGAAATTGTAAGACTTCACGGTGTCCCTCTTACTATTGTGTCAGATCGTGATAGTCGTTTCACATCGAGGTTTTGGAGGAGTCTACAAGAGGAGTTTGGTACAAAGTTGTGTTTGAGTACTACTTACCATCCGTAAACTGATGGTCAGAGTGAAAGAACGATTCATACGTTGGAAGATATGCTGAGAGCATGTACCCTCGAATTCCAAGGGAATTGGCACGAGCACTTACCTCTGGTAGAATTTTCCTACAATAATAGTTTTCACTCGAGCATCAAGATGGCTCCTTATCAAGCCTTGTATGGGCAGAAGTGTCGTACACCATCTTGTTGGCTTGAAGCCAGAGAGAAGCAGTTTATGGGCCCCGAGATAGTCCATGAGACTGCTGAGAAATTGAAGGTGATTAGGGAAAGAATGTTAGCAGCTCAGGATCGTCAGAAGAGCTATGCCGACAAGAAAAGACGACCGATAACCTTCGAAGTTGGGGATTCCGTTTTACTTAAAGTCTCACCGTGGAAGGGACTTATACGATTTGGGAAACGAGGAAAGTTGAGTCCAAGGTTTATTGGACCATTCAAAGTTCTTCAGAGGATTGGGAACCAAGCTTACAATCTGGAATTGCCCGAAGAACTCAATGGTATTCATAACACCTTCCATGTGTGTTATTTGAGGAAATTCATGGGAGATGTTCCCGACATAATTCCAATCTCGGAATTAAGGATGGATGAGAATAAAAGGCTGATCGAAGAGCCTGAGGCAATTATTGACCGTAAGACTAAGAAGTTACGACGCAAGATGGTCGACTTGGTGCTAGTCCGATGGAAACATTCGAATGGGCCGAATCTCACTTGGGAAACAGAGGATGACATGATGAGTCGCTATCCACATCTGTTTGCTGATGCATGATTCCGGGACGGAATCATCCTAAGGGGGTGAGAATTGTAACGCCCGGGTTTTCAGGGCTAAGCATTTTTATCAATGTAATAGTCTAGGTCAACTATTGTAACTCTTTTTGAAGTAATAAATATAAAATATTTGAGTATTATGTGAATTATGTGTGTTTATGTGTTTATTATTTAATTATAAATGTATAATTAATAAAGAATAAAAATGAGCGTCAAAATTAAAGTGTGAGATAATCCCGATATCTCTATATAAAGTTGTAGAATATGTCTCAAGGTTTCCGCACATATAAAGAATGCCGAAATCCGAGCTATAACGAAGAAGTTATGGCCCGCGTAAGTTTTACGGCAAAATCGGCACGACACCGGTAGACGTAAATAGTAAATTTACGATAGAAGACTTTTTAGCCTTAGCAATCTAAACAAAAGTCGTAGAATATTTTAAACTAAGAACATTGATAAAAAGAACACCCAAATCTGACTTCGTATGAAGAAGTTATGATTTTTCTAAGATTCGGCTTAGCAGTGCACGACCTGAAACTCGAATTTTAGTTCGAGCGGTTTTTGGCTTACGCAACGTAAATGAGAGTTGAAGATCTCATTAATAGGAAATGAACGGTAAAAAGACAGACAAAAACAGAGTCCGTATGTAGAAGTTATTAATTTTACGCAGACGTTTAACAATATAATCTCCTTGTACTGTTAAATTTAAGATCGGTCGAGAATTAGCTGACGATGTCAAAATGAAAGTTGTAGATCTTATTATTACCTACGCGTGGATATAAAGAACATCAAAAACGGAGGTCGTATGTGAAAGTTACGGATTTTAGAAGTCGGAAGTGTGCTGTGCAAAAATGGGTGATGTGGCACAATCTTGGCCATTGCTTTCTCCCCAAGGCTTGCCACCAGATGGTGACATGTGGCACCAAGTTCAGCCACATTTCACCCTATAAATACCACCTCTCCCACCCTCATTTTCTTCACACCTTTCCCATTCTTTCTTCTCTTTATTCTCTCTCTCTCTTTAGAACCTCTCTCTAGCCCCGAAATCCCCCGAAAAGCCTAGGGAACCTCCCTAGCACGAGGCGGAAGCCCCGGAGTGCTCGAAGGCTCTGAGAAGAAGATCTTTTCGGCTCGGGAACGCTGCTCCAAGCAAAGCCCGGTTTTCTATAAAACCCGCTGTAAGTGAGCTACGCCTACGCTATTTTTAATATAACTTTTATTTAATTATAGTAACGTTATTAGGAACTTATAATAAATACTTGGGCTATTATTATGGGTTATATAAGTATTTTTTTTACGCTTATATAATAATAATAATAATAGCTAGACTATTAATTAGTCTCGACGAATAATAAACTAAACTCTAGTGGTAATAATACTAGGTTTCGTCGAAGAAAAAATTCTTTTTAAGAAGCGAAGCGCTGTCTGAGTTCGGAATCACCACCTTTTCCGGTGAGTGCATAGTTACTTTCAGCTTACACATAGATATGAAGTATTTTATATAAATTACGTGCTATGTGTGCATATTATCTGAATACTTGCTATCTACGTTAGATGAACGTTGTTATACATGTTTTCAATGATTTAAACTGTATATGTATTTTATATCTACGAAAATGTTGGGGTAAAACATGGGTAGATGTAATAGGTGATGTTTGATAAAATGATGAGAGGCCTCGATGTTGTTGTTGTTGATCCAGTCATCTAGCGGAGTATAGATGACGACCACGGACTCTTCTAGACAGTCTAGTGGAACACTAGCAGGCTCGCAACCTGTAGGTGTTGTGAACGATGTGTTCACCGGTGTACTCCATCCCCCACATGGTTGCCTATTAGGACATTTATTGCTGAGGAATCCCCTTAGCAGTAGTGTTCATCCCGATGATGATCCTTAGGCTAGGTCCCTTATGATAGGTGTTTAGGGACGTAAAGTGAGGATAACGGGAACGGGTAATCGGGTTATTGTTGATTGATGAAATTAATAAACTTATTTATTGTGGGTTGAAAACCCTATGTGCTCACCAGGCTCCCAAGCCTGACCCACTCAATTTTATGCATTACAGGTAGTGGCGCATGAGCATAGGTGTGATGTTTTGGACGAGGGATTACGGATATAGGCCTGTAGATTTGAAATAATGTAGTAATGCTTATATTGTACTGTTTATACTTTTGATCTGTAAGAACATGACATCCCGAGTCTTTTAATGAAATACATTTCTATGGAAATGCTTTTGATAAATATTTCTCATATTATTGTTTTGGGACAAATTCCGCAACCCTTTTATTAAAAGATAACTCTGATTTTGAAATAAAGTATAAACAAAACCGGTCTTTTATGGCCGTGATTTTGGGGATGTCACACACACGACTTAAGGTTTGCAACCTATCGTGTTGACATAATTCTTATTTCTGTACCTACTTCAAATAAGTTGAATTTGCATGTGAGTTATCAGAGTTCAACTTGGAAGCATTGGTGGGCCTTGTGCTACCAAGGTGACAAGAAAGTAAGATTGAATAAGTTTAATCCATGTAAGGCTGAATTTGTCACTAACCTTGTCTTGTGATTATGGTTTTGAAAAATTCGCATGGATAGGAACTCATACACTATAAAATCTAAGTGTCATAAGGTTTCTCTCCGATTCATGAAAATGATGGTGAGGAAACGCTTTCACTAAGTAGATTTTAAGTAGATAGCAATTGTGATATTTGCATTTTCAAAAGTCGTTAGTGGAGCGCGTGTGGTTAACCGACATGCTAACAGGGACTTGTGAGAAATGGCAAATGCCTAAGCAATTGAGACTATGATTACGGCATCCCTTTTCATAGTTCTGAAAATTGTTTAGACACACATGTG
Source organism: Lactuca saligna (assembly GCF_052625555.1). NCBI lineage: Eukaryota > Viridiplantae > Streptophyta > Magnoliopsida > Asterales > Asteraceae > Lactuca > Lactuca saligna. Next base: position 169,453,809 of record NC_136417.1, on the reverse strand, counting down.
AGCTATCTAAGAAAGGATGTATGAATCTAAATTTCAGAAGTCCAGCAGATTTCTGAAAATATGTCAGAGCTAGTGGGAGCATAAGTGTTATGATGATAATCATCATGTTAGTGGGATCATGATTATTGTGATTAGTATTGCAAGCTAGCAATGTTAATTATAGAAAACAAAGTTTCAATCCGTGAAGTTGTAGGGGTTGAAAAGTTGTTTTGCTATAATTAAGGGAGAGGAAATTATACTTCATTTCAATTCTAAAGCTTAGATCGAGATTTTAATCATCTTTAGTCAAGAATATATATGAATTTTGTGTTGGAGTGGTTCAACTTGAAGAAATTCTATATATATTGCATTTTCAAAATTCAATTACGACTACGGCATCCCTCTTCATAGTTAAATTTTGAAAAACATGGCAAATAAAAAATATTGTAGCAAAAGACTGGTCTAGTGTCATGTCTTTATGTCAAACATCATGAATCGTATCCCATATGCTTCGGATATAGGATCGATTTCAAGTGCTATAATATTCATCCTTTCTAAATTTTCCAAATGCTTAAGGCATTGAGAAGGGAAAAGTCTAGAACTGGATATGACTAAAGTGATTAAACAATTGTCGAGGACAATCTAAGGTTTACCAAAGATTGGTTTCTCAAGGACAATTGGAAGTATAGTGATAATTCTGGAAGGACCATATTGACATTTTCTGAAAAGAAGTAACTCTTGTACGGAAGTGATAGTCAAAATGGGACTATGTAAATGTTTCCATAAGTGGAAATTATTCAATCTATGTAAGATTATGAAACTTAATGCAAGAAGAATGTTCCCAATGAGCTGATCTCCTTTGGAATACTCTGTAATGATTGGTGACAAGGTTTTGGTGACTTTGTGAATAATCATTACAAGAGGAACATTGCATAAAAGTTTAAAATCTAACAAATTTTTGGTAAATGATAGGAATCATGGATTCTCACATTTACAATAAGGATTTGGGTTTGTGAAATGAGTATCATTGGAATCATGTTCAATTGATCTACATCACAAAGTAAAGATCATAGACAAACATAGTGTGCATACTTGAAGTATGGCATAACTATTGTTTAGAAAAACAAAGTGTACATGCTAGGAGCATGGGACGACTGTTGTTTTTATTCAAGTCTTAAGTTGATTATTTGAAACATTGAATAATGTGTAATCAATATGGTGATAAATAAAAGGTGGTTTTATTTATATTCAAAAGGGTTCTGAGACCATATTAGATTCGATTATTATTGTGTTTCACTTTGCATGTTTTGACTTCCAAAATAGCTAGGTTATTGTTTCTGAATGACTAAGTTATTTAAACACTCCACAATTATTCATATGTTGGAAGTAGGTATGAATCAAGACTGTCATGAATCGGGTTTGTAGATGGCTAAATGGGTTTAGTCATGGCAATGGTTGCTACAACATTCATGAGTGCTCATAAGTTATGAGTATTGGAATAGACCCACGCTCACTTGTATCACTTCATGGAATTTATCTCGAGTGATCGTGAGACGGTAATATCGTATAAATCTTCAAACCTAGAGATATGAGTTGTTACCTATGAGTTGGTTGTGCATTGATTGCACGTAAACGCATCAGTAACTTGATGTTATAAAACGTGCCTTTGTGTACAATTCAACAAGTAGTAGAACAAGCATATGAGTCGAAGTTTATATGTTCCTTCTAGAAATAGAAGCGATATCTGGGCCCCTCGATGATTTTGTTGTGACCTATGTACCGGCCGGTCAGAACTGAATTGATGTGTTCGATTAAGTTCTTTGTCAAACAAATCGAAAATCAAGAAACAAACTGCTAGACAATAAGTACGACGTTGTTCCATGTATTTGTCCGGCTGATATCATGAGAACAGAGGATTATATGATCCCTTATCTAATGGACAAGTCATTGACAAGGTCAGAGTTCATCTACAAGGTCAGAGTTCGACAGAAGCTTTTGAGAGCTACGATTGCCAGTTGGTTCCTGAAGTCATACACAATAATAGTTTTAGACTTATCCAAGTGGGAGACTGTTGGATTAATGTCTAAGTCCATAACTATAATTGGTAAGACTTGACCCGACCCAACATGGTCCATTTGGGTTGCATACCATCATGCACTTAGATAGACTATAATGAGAGAAATAAGACACTTATGGTTATTAATATATTATAAGTTCTAGTATATTAATAAGAATAATAAGATTATTTAATTAGTATTGATCAAGAATTAATCTAGGATTAGTTAAGTGATCAAAAGAAGACTGATTAAATATATGGGTTGATTGTGTAAATCATCCATACTTATATAGTGGGCTAATGCTCCATGGATAATCAAGTTGGGCTAAAACCCATAGGATGGTCCATGGATGCTCCATGGTGTATTTGAACCCATGGATCCAAGGAAATGGAAAGCCATGACAATTAAGGATTTACCCTAATTGTAACACTATATAAAGATCTTATTTTTGACAAAAATCGGCCACTAGTGAGAGTAACAAAGGGCTAGCCGATTTCATGAAGTGTAGAACTCTCTCAAGTTATTCTAAGTGTTTTGATGATTGTGATTCCATTTGAGGCTTCCACACTATTGGGGCTAGGCACTCAACCTTCATGAAGACTTTCTACATCAAAGAGGTATGTATTCTATCTTGTTACACTCATTGTTTTGTATGCTAGATTAGGATAATACCTTGGATATTCTTATTGCATGTATAATAGAGAAAACATAGATCCAAGGTATTTAGGGTTGCATGTACACTTAGGAGTGTTAGAATGCTCAAAACCCAACAATTATATGGTTAATAGGATTCGTTTGTGCTCAAGTCCACAAATGACACTCAACCTCTTAAACTGATCCTACCGTCGCATCACTCACTACAGGTGAGTTCATACCCCTTAATCAACCTTTTAAATGTTTTTACACATTTTATGGGGGGGGATACAAGTTGGACCAAACAAGCTATAGTACTAATCATATGTGATTTACAATTTGTTATCAAAAGGATTTTCTATATTTTCAAATTACCATGCCAGTAAAGTTGTTTTAAACGTTTATGAAACTTATGTTCATGCTTAATTGTTTTAAAAACTATTTTCCAATACTTTAAAACATTTTTTTTTTCAAATCATATCTACACCAATATATTTATATAAGTAAGGATTGAAGGACTTAGAACTGATAGCTCACCTGATTTCCTGTTCTTGTGTGATTGTGGACTTAGGGTATTCTGTTATCTGTCCGAGTGTCGTTGAATTCTTAGTTATATATCATATATATTTGTGTTCGATATAAAAGTCTTCGTTTCATTTCAACACCCTTGCGTATCAAAGGCATTCAACTAACATATCTATTTAACTATAATAGGTATAGTTAAAGGTTTACACCCATTACTATTTTTCCTATGATGCTTACTATGGTCAGTACAGTTACGAGTCTATACGTTCTACACACTATAGGAAGAATACACTATACACTATAAGAAGAGAACACTATAAACTACACGAAGAGAACACTATATACTACATGAAGAGAATACTTTATATTATATGAGAGATATACCAAAAAAGAATGTAATGCACTACTTCTTGATACGACACCTCGCTATGCGATTGTCGTGTAACTAGAGCCTCCTGGAGGGAGAGCGAACACTGTGTGTAGATTTATACAGGATGGTCACTCCCACATCCCGACTGCTAGCTACAGTCCGATACGATTGGGCCCAGGGATGGCAAAACATCACTACGCTACATGTGACTTGGAGGGTTAACTGTTATACTACTATCACTCAGCATGGTTACCTACGAGTTCACATTCAAACCTTAATTAACATATTAAGAATTAATGGTAAAACAGACTTCCCGAGGTGTATACACATCCAATACTACCTAGAGTTTACATCTCTACTATATTAAGCCGACAGTGACACTACTGGGATGAAACTCCATTCATTCAAATTTCTTTATATGAACGGAATTTAAAACTATATTTACACACTGACATTTTCACTGGGAAAACTCTTGCCATTTCAAAGGACCAAACTTACAAATATCTGAGTCTTGGTAAAAGACTACCTTTGGTGAAAATTATAGGATTTTCTAAGGTTCACACTATTTTCAAAACTTGATAACAATTATTGTATTACTTGGTTTCAAACATTTTTATGAAGGAAATCACACTAAATAGTTATGAACTCACCAGCTTTATGTTGATACTCGTTTTCAAAATAGCTTATATTCTCAGGTAATCAGTAGGTAGGTACAAATGCAGCTTTTGAGAAGATGGACTATATATATATACAAGGATCATATTTTATTTTGATTATACTTATACAGAACATGCTTGTAATACAAATATTATCCTAATGCAATGGATGTGGTTGCTTGTCTTTACTATTATGCATTGTTATGATACTGTACCTGACGTCCTCCACCCCAGAACGTATTATGCCGTTCTCCATTCTGGGGTGTGATATATATCAACAAGAGGTATGTAAACCCTTATAGTACACAAATTTTGGAAATATATAGATGGATGTTAGGGTTCTTTTTCTGTTCATAAAGTTGTGTATCAAATAAAGAAAACATAGATCTATATCTAGGGTTGCATGCACACATAGGATTGTTTGTATAAAACCCATCAGTGGTATCAAAACATATGGTGAAATTGTTTTCCATTCGAATTATACAATTGTATGAATTTGACACTATAGGGTTTATGGCCAATAAACCCTAATAGGCAAGGATTTCGAATTTAGGGTTCTTGAACCCTTGTGTTCGAATTTTTTGAGAAGGGTTTTCAAACCCTTTTCCTTGTTGCCCAAGATTTCAAAATTTAGGGTTTGCAAACCCTAGATTTTCGAGATATGCCTCCTCCCCAAGATAAGATCCTAAAATTTTGGGATTTGGATAATCTCATATCTTGTAATTATCCTTTAACGGTTAAATATGGTAATTAACGATTTTGAATTATCCCATCGCATATTTTCGAAATCTAGAGGGATTTAAGGGATTAAGATAAAATCAATTGATTAATTTAAGATAATTCTTTATGATTTAGTAATTCAAATTAATATTTTAATTTAGATACTTATTAAATCAAGAGATTTAATATTTAAAATTTTAATTTAAAGGTTATAAATTCCGAAAATTTTAAATTGAAATTAAAACCCTAGTATTTTAAAATATTTAAAATACACCCTATACTATTATATTACTACAAGATTAATAAATATATATATGTATAACTAAAATGCTATTCTTACCATTAGTACGCCCCATTCACGAAGCCGATCAATAAGGGGGGGGGGGGGTATAAGGTTATGGCCTATAAAATGGCCGTTTAATGGGTATTCACTCTTATCCACCACTTCCTTGATTGGTGGAGGGTCGTTAGCCGAATGGGCAAGATAGGGAAATCCTCTTTTCATTAATAAGTATAATGAAACTATATAAAGTAAGTAAAGGTTTTTACAAAATTCCCAATCCTAGTTATGTTAGGCAAAAGTGAATTGATGCAATCCCATGAAATTACACTTTGCACCCTTGCTAAGAAGTTAGTGGAGCGTGTGTGGTTAACCGACACACTAATTGGTTCTAAGCAAAGGTGGCAAAGGGTGACTCATTGTTTGTCATAGTTCGATGGAATGTGTGTGCTTAACCAACACATCGAATAGGTAACTGTAACAATGAGAGCACCATGTACATTTGCATGGTTATTCATACCCGCTTTGTGATCCTCGACATCCCAGTCACAAACGAGAGGGGCATATTGAGATTTTAACATGCCATTGAAAAGTTCAATGAATCTCAAAAGGAAATCTAGGAATTCTTAATACATTTAAAACCTAAGCCTTTGTGTTTTTCATCGTGAAGAATTAGTGAATCGTCATTCACTTACCTCTAAATTATTTGTATGTTGGATTCCATCATCTCTTTTATAATATGTAAATAATGTTGTTGGATCCTAGCCCTAATTTCTCATCTTTGGATGTTTAATTAGGTATTCAATTCTAATCAAACTTTGTTCCTTTATATTTGTAGATGTCTAACGCAAATGCCAACAACGTTGCTGCTGGTTCATTCTCGCTAATGAGCCTATGTCAAAAGGTGACATTCGACGAATCGAATTTCAACGAATGGATAAGATACATTCGCATGATTGCTCTGTACGAGGACAAAGAATATGTCCTCGACGAGAAGCTTGAAAAGATCAATCTGGAAATCGCTACTCCCGAAGAAATGGTCGTCTTTGAGACCCATGAGCATGATGCAATGAAAGTCCATTGCATTATGCTGGCCACTATGAACCTTGAACTCCAAAAGTCTTATGAGGACATGTATCCCTATGAAATGCACCAAGATTTGTTGGAGAGGTACCACCAAAGCGCAAGGCAAGAGCGCTACGAGATCATCACCAACGTGATCACTGCTAAGATGGGGAGTGGAGAGTCCCTAACCTCGCATTTACGAAAGATGCAAAGGTTTGTTGATTGTCTTCACAAGTTAAATGTTAACTTTGGGAAGACTTGGCTATCAAAATCATTCTCCACGCCTTTCCCTCGTGCGACAACCAATTTAGGATGAACTACCACAAGAACAAAGAAGAAGTCAGCCTAAGCAAACTCCAAGGATTCCTGAGGACTGCTGAGAGCAACCTCAAGGACAAATCTATTGCACCAACTCCACCTCCACTCGCTGCTCCTGTTTTGGCCATTCGGAAACGGAATGGAGAGAAGAGAAAGGCTCCTTCAAAGAGCCACCACAAGGGAAAGCCCCAAGATGGTACCTCTTCTAGTGGAAGCAAAGTTGCTTCAGCTAACCCAACTCAAACCCTAAGGAGGCAGAGTGTCACCACTACCACAAAATAGGACACTGGAGGAGAAGCTGCCCGGAATATCTGCATGCCATCAAGGATGGGAAGATCAAGTCGTCTTTCGCAGATATTTACACAATTAAATCTAATGATTCATCACATATTATTTCTTGGGTTCTTGATACAGGATTTGGATTTCACATATGTTCTGATTTGCAGGGACTAAGAAGAGATAGAGATGTGGAGCATGGAAGAATAAATCTAGTCATGGGGAACAGAAGATCGTCGCCTGTCACCAAGATTGAAGTGTATTCTTTAGCGCTTAATAATAGATTAGGTTCAGATTCAAATAATTGTTTCTATTCGCCAGATATGGCAAGAAACATCATTTCATTTCATGGGTTGTTTAGAAAAGGATTTAGATATTCGTTTGATAATGAGAAAGGTTCAATTTATGTTTATCTTAATGGTGTCTTGTATTTTGAAGCATTGCCTTGTATTGGAATTTATGAAACTGTTATGGTTGTAGACAACTTAGGAAATGATGTGTTGTGTGTGGATTCTTCCAATACTTTGGATAAAGCATGCTTGTGGCAATGTCATCTTGGACATGTTAACAAGAAACATGTAGCCCAACTCCAAATGGATGGAGTGTTGAAGTCATTCAACCTTAGGGACGATGACGTGTGCCAGTCTTGTTTACTTGGAAAGATGACCAACTCACCCTTCACTGACACTTGTGAAAGGGGCGAGGGTTTATTGGATCTCATACACGTCGACGTGTGTGGGCCCTTTAGATCCACCACAAGGGATGCGAACCGATTCTTTGTTACTTTCACTGATAATTATAGTAGATATGGGTACATTTACTTAATCAAGCACAAGTCAGAAACCTTTGAAAAGTTCAAAGAGTTTAAACAAGAAGTGGAGAATCAATTGGTCAGGAAAATCAAGATGCTTCGATCCAATCGAGGAGGAGAGTACCTAAGTCTTGAATTCCATGACTATCTCAAGGAATGCAGAATAGTTTCACAATTGATGCCGCCTAAGACACCGCAGTTGAATGGTGTGGCTGAGAGGCGTAATTGAACCTTGTTGGACATGGTTCATTCCATGATGAGTCGTGCTTCACAACCTATCTCATTCTGGGGGTATGCCTTAGAGACTTCTACCCATATCTTTAACTTAGTCCCTACAAAGAAGGCTACAAAAACACCTCACAAGATGTGGAAAGGGAAAGCTCCCTCATTGGTACATATCAAGGTTTGGGGTTGCGAGGCTTTCGTAAGACGAGAGACTCATGACAAGCTCGAACCTAATAGTGAGTGATGTAATTTCATCAGCTACCTGCAGAAATCCTTTGGATATCTCTTCTATAGACCGAGTGACAATGTTGTCTTCATTGCGAGGAGATGAGTTTTCCGAGAGCGAGAACTCATAAACCAAGGAGACAGTGGGAGGAAAATCAATCTTGAAGAGATTCAAGAGTCGAGCAATGAAGGAACCTCTAACGCTGGCGCTCAACCCGAGGAGGAAACTCCGGTTGAACCGATTGACGAATAAACTACTTAGCGTAAAAAGTAAGTTTTCGATAAACTACATTTTACCGGCAAACACTATTTAGCGTAAAAAGTGAGTTTTCGATAAACTACTTTTTATCCTTAATCATTGAAATGAAAGTCGTAGTACTCGATAAAAACGTCCAAATCTGACTTCATATGAGGAAGTTATGATTTTTATATGTTTCAAAATACCAGTAGATAGCTAAAATCTGGAAACAAATGATCAATTGATTTTTAGCCGATGCAAACTAAACGAGAATCGAAGGTCTTATCAATAGTAGTACAATGGTAAAAAGACAGACGAAAACGGACAACGGATGAAGAAATTAAGAATTTTTAACAGATTTTCCTATGCCGGTCTGTTAAAAATTATAATATTAAAAATAAACTCAAAATTAGCGAACGAAGTCTAAATGAAAGTTGTAGAACATAATTTTACCTACACGTGCATATAAAGAACATCAAAAAAGGAGATCGTATGCGAAAGTTATGGTTTTTTAAATTTTGGGGCACAAAATCCGTGAAAATCCCAAAATCTGAGAAATTTCGCATGGCCAGGGTTCGGCCACTTCAAACTAGCCCGCGAAGAGCCCCGTGTCCGATATGATGAGTCGTCTGAAGAGAGTTGCCTCTGGTTCCGACGCATGTCCGCCACCTGTCTTGGTCTCGCATGCTCGCCACCGACCCCTTTGCATGCTTGCCTCGTGTCTCGCCCTTGCAACCGCCATCTGCCCCCCTCCCCTTGCATGTGAGCCACACAATCCTTCCTTCTCCCCTCAGTCCGAAGCCTCCCTATATGAAGGGAGGTGTGAATCCTCCTGGCTAATGTTGGAACTTCTCACATTTTTCACTCCTAAAGTCTCTTTTAAGCTACTTAGTATCCCCTAAAGCCCCGGGATCATACCCAACACCCAAAATACGTTCCGAAGTGTCAGAAGAGACCAAGAAATTATCTTTTTGGTGTGAAGCTCAACCCTCGCAAGGCCTAGTTTTCAAGAAGGCTATCAGTTTTCATCGAATAAAGATAAGTATAGTAACGAAGTGCTACCAAAATTACTATTTTAACCTCTAGTTAATTCGCAGTGAGTTCAATATGTAGGAAAAATTGTATGTTATGTGTTATATGCGCTTTATTGTTGTTATTATATATGGTATTTATGATAGCAAAGTTGTACCTCTAACCATGTGATTAGTGAAAGGACTCAGATTCACGATTATATTGGTGTGTAGCCTTTGGCCATGTAGAGCATGCCTCGTAAGTGAATGAATTCTAACCCTATGGCATTGGCAGAATGTTAGATAGGGTTAAAAGCCTAAAATTAACCAAAATGTTTAATTAGAAAGTGTATGTCTTCTGTGCTTTTTTGGGCCAAAGCTTTATTGATGTATATCAAGTATGGAAATTGTTATGTCTCATTGATTGTACATCTTTAAATTAAATCATTGATTGAAATGGAAACATTATCACATGATTCACATATGCCTTTGTTCTTCCTTGTTCCTCTTTGCTTCTGCCATATTGAAGTATATATATGCCATAACACTACATTGCATCTATTATTGAACTCACTAAGTGTCACCACCTATGCCTCTCGGTGTTTAACTATTGCAGGTAATAAGGATCCAGTATAGTCATATACTGTTGGAAGATTTAGAATAGTTTATATTATTAGTTTTGTATTTTGTGATTGTGTATGTATAAAATTATAATATCATGGGTAGTTTTGTAATAACTAAAAACATAGTCGGCTTGTATCCAGTCTTTTGTAAACAAACTATCAATGTAAAATATTATTTATGAATATGCATGTAGCATGTTTTGGAGTAATATGAAGTAGTTTCAAGCTTTATTGAAAGCGGATCTCTGAATCATATGAAACTGTGGGTCTTTCAATCATGGTATCAGAGTTGTAGTTTAAGTGAACTAAATTATATAGACTGGTATTTTGACTTAAACCGTCAGAAGTTCAATATATGAACAGATTCATTGTAAGTATATGGATACAAACCTTAGGAAAAACATAAGTATAGTATTATGTAATGATAAACCCTAATATTAGAAAGTACAATGTTACTCGATATTGCAAAGCAATGGTAGAACAAGTGAGTAGCGATACACTAGTGGTGGGTGGAGATCATCAACCTGATAAAGTAAATACTCTAGTATCTCCTCGTGAGGAGGGACTCTTGGGTAAACTTACTGGTGTTATTCAAAAGACTCTCGAAGAACACAAAAAGACTCGTGTTAAAGGAAAAAAGATACTCACTGGAGAATCTTCAAATGGAGATACGAGACATCCTTCATTCAAAACTTTCAAGAGTAGTGGTGCTACAGAGTTTTCTGGTGCCATAGAAATTGAAGGCTGTAGATACTGCAGGAAGTCTATCATTACTTGCTGATAAAGTCTATAAGGATTGAGACATAGAAATTGAAGGTTGTAATTTCCTTGCTAATCTAATTCCTATCTCCTTGCCCAACTCTGATATTATTCTCTGCATGGATTGGTTATCAAAGAACCGCACATAACTCTTATGCTATGAAAAGATAGTTCGTATTCCCATTGATGGGGAGAATCATATTTATATCTATGGTGAACAAGGAATATTAAAAATAATGTCATTCCTCAAAGCTTGTAAGTTCATATCGAAGGGATGTTCTATTTATTTGGCTTATAGAGTTGATATCTCAAAAGAGGAGAAGAAAGCTGTAAATGATGTTCCCATTGTTAACGAATATCCTGATGTTTTCCCCGATGATTTGCCTGGACTTCCTCCGGACAGGCAAGTAGAATTCCGAATTGACCTCGTTCCTGGTGATGCTCCGATTAAAAATACTCTTTATGGTTTTGCGACAGCTAAAATGAAAGAAATGATGATCCAACTGCAACAATTACTTGACAAAGTATTTATTCGACCGAGTAGCTGTCCTTGGGGTGCTTCAGTATTGTTTGTCATGAAGAAAGAAAATTTGATGCAAATGTTGTTGGGTTTTGGTCATAAGAACATCCTATGTGCTCATACAAACCCTAATGCTTGGATCTAGGTTTCTCTATTGTACATGCAAGTTATCCAAGACTATAAACCCTAATTCTAACATAAGGAAATCGAAATTAACATATAATTAAGTGTAAAATATTACCTTGATTGTTATGTAGCAATAACAATCCCAATTCCTCCTTGTATTGACTTTAGAAAGCTTAGAGTCACAAACGTCACTCCTCTAATGGTTCACAAACACCTAGAGCAAGAGGATGAAGAGGAGAGAGGATAGAGGCTTCCCAAAACGTGTTTTAACCCTAGAAGAAAAGCTCCCCACGTTTTTGAGCCTTAAGGGTTCTATATATAGTGAGGCTATTAGGGTTATCTAACAAGGAAACCCTAATTTGGATGCTTAAGCCCTAAGCAACCCATAGACTCCTTTAATTAAGGCCTTGGACGATTTCCTTATGGGCTCCCCCATAAAATTCGTCCACTCCTTAATTTAAGACAATCCATAGCTCAAATTGCAATTATCTTATAATTAAAATTCGAGTCCCTTAAGTTTAATTAATCTCTTTTAGTCACAAAACTAATTACTAATTAATTCTTGACTAATATTAATTAAACAATATGATTTCTCCTTTAATATATTATTCTCATAATATATTAATAAATCATATTTAATCCTTTCTCTCCATAATTCATCCTATCCAGTTGCTTTGATGAAGGCAACCCAAAAGGACCATGCACCATCGGGTCAAGTACATACCAAAATAGTTATGGACTTAGACACTAATCCAACAATCTCACACTTGGATAAGTCTAATAACTATTCTACGTATGACTTCAGATCCTGATCTGCAATCGTAGCTTTCCAAAGCCGCTGTCAACTCTGATCCTATCATATACGCGTGTCCTTTAGATAAGGGATCATATATTCCTCCATTCTAGATATCGTATGAGATATGATTTCAAATCATTCTCTTTGTACTATTTCTCGATCTCCGATTTATGACGATTGACTAATTGAACAAATCAAATTAGCCCTAGCCCGGCCCAACATTTACGTTTATCATCACTAAAGCATCGAGGGGCCCATAGATATCGCTTTTATCCTTCTTTGGATAGAAGGAACGGATAAACTTTGATACAATGCTTGCATGCACTTACTCACCGAATCACACACAACAATATGTTTTATAACAACAAGTTACTAGTGCATTTACATATTATCAATGTGAAACCGATTAGCAAGATACAACTCACACATCTCGGTTTCAAGAATATAAGATGTTATCGTCTCACCAATCACTCGTGATACAATCGATGGAGTGATCCAAGTGAGCGTGGGTTTGATCCAATGCTCAAATCTTATTCATAAGCACTCATGAACGTTGCAGCAAACATTTACTTATGTCTAACACTTTTTAGACAATCCACACACCGATTCATGACAGTCTTCATTCGTACCTACTTCCAACATATGAATGACTGTGGCCCGTTTGAATAATTTGACTGTTCTTAATCAATTAAATTATTTAGGAAGTCAAAACATGCAAAGTGAAACACAAGAATAATACTAATCCCATATGGCCTCAAACCTTTGAGCATAAATAAAACACCTTTTATTTATCACCATCTCGATTACTCATTATTTGTCGTTTCGGGTAATCAACTTCTTACTTGAATTATTACACTAGTCCCATGCTCTTTCCCATGCACACAATGTTTACATATGGTTCTTATTTTGTGAAATAGATCAAATTGAATACATTTACAATCATTCTCATTTCACAACTCGAAATCCTTTTTCATAAGTGTAAGAATATCAAATTCTTGCCACTTATTGAATATGCTAGATTCTAACATTTTATGCAATCATCCTTTCGTAATATCACTGCACCAAAGTCACAAAGACTATTGCCAATGATATTACAAATTTCTCTATCGGAGATTGTTACAAGACAATTCCTTGGATATGATATCTCTCACTCAAAGTACATTCCTCTGAACATCCTTTTGCATAAAAGTTTCTAATCCAAACATAGATATTCAATATTCAATTCCCAATATGGACACGTTTCCATATTTTCCATATGACAACTTATTCTTAATAGAATCTTATCTATTCATAATAATGTGGATATGGTCCATCCAATATGGAAACATTTCCATAGTTTCCATATGACAACTTATTCTTAATAGAATCTTTTCTATTCATAATAATGTCGATATGGTCCATCTAATACCATGCTTCCAACTACTCACAAGCAACCAATCCTCATCGAACTTTGGATTGTCCTTTGATAGTTGTTTAATTATTTTAGTCAAAACCAATTCTAGTCCCTTTTCCCTCTAAATGCGCTAGACATTTGGAAAATTTTAGAATGTTCAAATATTAAAGCATTTGCAATCGATCCTATACCCGAAGCGTATGGGACATGATGCAAAATGTTTTATTTGCTATGTTCTCAAAATTCGAATTGTGAAGAGGAATGTCGTAATCATAATTGAAATTTTAAGAACACACTATGTACCTTTGACTAAATTTATCAACATTTCTCAACCTAAGCCTTTAGATTTTAAATGAAGCATAATATTCTCTACCTTAATTATAGCAAAACAACTTTACAACCCTTACGACTATGCAAGGTATAACTCTTGTTTTCTATAATTAATATTGCCAACTTGCAATACGTGCCTTAATAATCATACAATCATAGCTTTTATGCACCCACTATCCTGGTGATTACTATAAAACATAACACTTATGCTCCCACTAGCTTCGACATGTATTCATAAACATCTTAACTTTCAGAAAAAAATATCTATTGAATTTATTAAGTTCATGTTTCTAGTACTTAATGCTTTGATAATCTTTTATCAAGGCTTCATGAACCTATACACCTTTGCCTTAGTTCATATTTGTGTCTAAACAATTAAGACTAATTGCCAAACCTCACAATTCAAATTATGGAAAGGGATATCGTAACCATAATCGAATTCGAGAATGCAATTTTACAATCACTATCTTCTTAAAATCTTTCTTAGTGAAAGCATTTTCTCACAATCATTTTCATGAAGGAGGAAATCTTATGACACTTAGATTTAAATGGTGTATGTGTTGCTATCCATGTGAATTTGTTAAAACCAAAGTTTACGACAAATTCAAACTCATATGGACCGAACTTTCTTAATCTTGATTTCTTGACTTATGGTTGCACAATTGCCCACCATGTCTTCCAAGTAGTTAAGCAGCTAACCCTTTCCTATCAATGTACCTTTCATTGATTAAGGTGCCTTGCCTTTTATGCGTTCAAATGAGAACTCATAGGACTCACATGCATAATTAACTCAATTGGAACAACACAGAAACAAAATAATGTCAACACGATAGGTTGTTAACCTCAACTCATGGGCTAGTGATGATCGATATGGTTTATTTGATTTGTTCTTGAAACCTTTCAAGACCATGAAGACTCCCACTGACTCCTTGACATATAAGATTCTCTTCTATATAAACATTTCTTGACAACCAAATATTCAAGAGTTAGTGTAGTTTTTATCAAAACATAACACTTCATAAAATGGTCCTAGTTGGTCTTTGTCTTATCCAAGACATCACAACATTCCACGTTTGATGAATATTAAAAACCTTTTAATACATGTCACTCATTGTCACAATCTTAACTCTAAGACTTGTTTTGGAACGAAGTATGATTGACTTCTTGATTTAACCATTTCTTCAATTCCTGATTCCTCTTCTTAAACATACAATTGTACTAAGACTCACTTATAGGATCAATTGAGATATGGTTCTTAATCATTAAGACCTATCATAAAGCATAAAAGGTACTCTCCCTTCTTCTTAGAATGGAGAAACTTTTTATCTTTCTGCCTACTTGATTCTTCTTATTCGTTTTGCTATTGATTTAAACCATTTTAATCAATTCCGAATTACACTTAATCTTATAAGTATAATCATATTTACTAAACTTTTATTAAACCATGACGAATATCTTGTTACTCTTATGGTGGACTTTGACTAACACACAACTTTGTGTACTTGATCTCCTAGTCCTTCACTTAACACTTTGTCAATGAATTAGTCTAATTTCCAAATATGCAATTTCTCATTCATCATGCAACCAAGTTGCGTGATTCCAAATGCGACAACCCGATATTTCAACTCTTTGTAATGGCCTAATAGGTCAAGTATTGTAGCCACTTTTGAGTTAATAAAATTAACGTTGATATTAAAATGTCCAAAAAGTTTCTATTTAACTACCCACAATGTTTTATGTCATTAAACCGGGATCGTACGTAAAAAGAATGCCCAAATCCGGCATCATATATTGAACTTAAGATTTTTCTAAATTCGGCTTAGCATCAGACAACTAAAAAACTCGAATCGGAGATCGAGCGACTTTTGGCAAGAATGACCTAAACGAGAATCAAAGGTCTCGACATTGGTATTTCAGCGGTAAAAAGTCTGGCAAAAACCGACGTAAGATAAAGAAGTTATAAATTGTTTAAAGAAATTTCTTAATCACGACATTTTATAAATAAATAATAAAAATAATTTCGGAATTTGTCGACGGAATCTAAACGAAAGTTGTAGACTATGGTCTCACCTTCGCTGGGATATAAAGAACGTCGAAACGGAGTTCGTATAAAGAAGATATGAATTTTTAAGTTTATTAAATAAATTATATATTTATTTAATTCAAAATCCGGTATTATCCGAAGGAGGAGCAAGCGTACTCATCCAAGTTACGCGCCGCATAACCCCGTACGCTCCGCGTACGCGAAGGCCTTGGCCTCGGATCGTCCACGTCGCGCCTGTGCGAACTGCCGAACCGTCCCATCCGAGCTCCGAGGCAGTCGAGGACTTGGTCACGCGTGACGTACGCGTACGCCCAGCGTACGTGCGTACGCCCCGCGTAATGAGGCCTCTCAGCCTCCTATAAATAGAGGTGAGAGGGTTTCGGAAAATTTACCCCATCTCTCTCATTTCTCTCACGATATTGCCTCGGTTTCCGTGCCCGCACTACCCCGAAGCCCTGGTCATTTTGTGCAAGTCCCGAAGGTCGATTTTACTCCCGAGATTCCCGAGAATCCGGAGAAAAATCCGTTTCCCGAGACGAAAGTCTGCCCGGTTTTTCCATCTCGCTATCTTCAAACTTTCAAGTGAGTTCATACCCCTTAATTAACCCTTTTTAAATATTCTAAACGCTTTTATATGCTTTCTAAGGGGGGGAAATACAAGTAAAACAGACAACTACGATCGGGTGTTGTATATAAAGATTATTATACACTTTTATTAAGTAGAATCATATGTGATTTATAAACTTTATAGGGGACTCCCGTATACAAAATATATTACAATAGCATTCTATCTTTAAAACTATAAATTGTTGTAATACATGTATAAACTAAACATTTTTCCTAGATTTAAAGTATATGTGTCTATCTTAGGCTCTACAAAAATCTATGCTTTCGTAACAAGTGATTCCTTTTCTAGATATTCTAAAACAAACAAGGCTCACTTTTAGAAAACTATAATAGGTATAGTTTTCTGAGGATATTGCTAATTTTTACATACTAGAAACACGATTTTCAAGAAATCACTTTCATGTACAATAACAAACGAACATTTCAACACGTAAATCTGTTTTTATACTACGGTTCTGTGAGACATTAACTTCACGTACGTTCGAGTACACATTTCAAGTCCTATATGATATACCAGTATCCCTTGGAGGGGGAGCATGGTGTTTGTGTATAGATCTATACAGGCTTGACAACCCGCGCCCTGACTGTTAGCTACAGTCCACCATTTGGGGTGACAAACGTCATAACATTCCAACGCCTGAAGAACGTTGTGCATAGGCATCCCGAGTCAATAGTATGGTTATAAAACTCAAGGAGGTATTAAAAATACATTGATTTACGAGGTTTTCAAACGTATTGATTATTTTTACACTTACATACATTTTTGGAAGGAAGACCACTTTTACACAAGTAAAAAATATAGGATTTTCTAAACACAAACAAACGAGGACAAGATATTTCATTTCATACAAACATTGTCATTAAATACTTATGAAACTCACCAGCTTAAATGCTGATCTACTCTTTCAAAATTACTTGTATGTCCGAGGGATTCAGTAACTACAGGTATCATTATGCTTTTGATGATGGGATGCTGCGGCGCCAGTTTAACCTCGTATTTTGACATCATATTGTAATTGGATTTGAACATGTAACTTTTGACAAATGTAAACTTTCAATTATATATATATATATGATGGTTGTGTTGCTTTCTTTACTATGTATTCATTTGTTACGTTACCACATGAAGTCATCCGCCCCCGAATGTTTCCGCCGTTCAGGTTTGGGGGTGTGATAGATTGGTATCAGAGCAATGTTTATAGTGAACTAAGTATATTGAACCTCATAAGATATACAAACTATAAATGCTTAGGGACTCAAAAGTCTCTGACAAAAGTTTTTGTACCTAAAGTCCTTATTTCACATAAATAGATTATTTTAGGTTATAAAAATCCGAAATACATGCATACAACGACACATTTTTAGGATAAGAACTATACCAAAAGTTTTACGACAAGCTGGACACTACGACCAATTCTCGAGATATGTAATCAAATTTGGGACGAATATGGCCTAATCAACTATGTTTATCCAAAATTTGACAAACGTATATCAAGGAATGATCGTAGTGAGCAACAAGTCAAAACTTAACAAAATAGATACTAGTATCTAACGTACAAATTAAAATACTATAGGAGTATTTGGTACATACACTAGATTAATTAGTATTACATGTCTCAAGTTTCATTCCAATCTTATAACCCTATTCTCGTATAGTCAAATGGCTAGATTTCACCCGCATGGAGACCCCTACTACCCACAACAAGGCAACGGAGGATGGATTGAAGAGGATCCGGAGGAGGACGAAGAGCCCATAGAGTTGGATGGCGGGGAAGACTCCGAGACTAACTCGGAACCGTAAATAGTCAACCCTCCACCCATTAGGAGGAACTTTCTAGGACCGACTCCCGTTTGGGGAAGTCACCTCGTCCACTGGAGCCAACAACAAGGTATACGCTCTCCTTACGGAATGTGTCGAGACATCTACGACATCAGGGATGGGGGTTCAGCCGACCGAGCACTTCCAGCAATGGTAGGTAAACTGGCAAACCAGTCCTACCAATCGGGGGTTCAAGCAAACCGAATCCGGGAGGTCAACGTGGAAGTACAAATCCACACGGCCGATATCAGCCGCCTAGAGATGTTGCAGAACGACATCCACCTTCGCGCCGAAGCATTCCAAGCACAAGCGAATGCAGCCTTCACAGAATTGAGGGAACAACAAGCCGCCTTTGATAGGCGTCTTATGGAGTCGAAGCAATCAGATGCAGAATCGAGCTCCAAGCGCAACACACGTCGCAAGTAGTACTTGTGAAAACCTCAAATTTTGTTATAACTTAGGACCTCGACTAAAAGTCTTTAAATTTCTCGAACTTTGTAATCGGAGACCCTTATAAGGGTCAAATTTTCATGATTTTTGTATCAACTTTTATATTAATATAAGTGACACTATTATTACTACGTTAAGTATTTCGTTCAAACCTTGAAAGGTCATCGAGAAACCAAATACTTGTCTCATACTTTCAGTCTTACAAATAACTTTCATTTTTCTATTTTTCATGCAATCATCTGTTGTTGAACTATGGCAATTTGGTTCATGAGACACATTAATTTTTCACTTATTCTTATCCATATCATCATGTTTTAAACGTATAGTTAAAGATGCCGCCACGCAGGAATACCAGACGTAACCCTATCAATGAAACACCGATACCACCACCACCTCCACCTCCTCAATTTGATGCTGTCATGTTCGAAGCAGCAGTCACCGCAGCGGTAGCAGCTGCCATATCACAACTCAATAATTCAAGTACTAATGACTCGAGGACTGGCACACACCTATCCAACAATGGCGAGAGTCATGGGCAACCCCGAGAATGCACTTATAAGGACTTTACCAATGCCAAACCCTGTATGTTCTATGGAACTAGTGGTGTGATGGCTCTGAGACAGTGGATTGAAAGGACAAAATCAGTATTTGAAATCTGCTCCTGCCCCGAGCACAACAAAGTCAAATTTGCAACCTTCACACTCATTGATAGAGCTTTAGCTTGGTGGAATGGCCACGTTAAAGTACTTACTCTAATAGTGGCAAACTCCGTAAGCTGGGAGAGCCTCAAAGCCATGATGATGAGAGAATACTGCCCATGAGGAGAGATTTAAAAGCTTGAACATGAACTCTGGACTCTCGGAATGGTTGGTACCGACATCGTAACATATACCAATAGATTTTGCGAGCTGGCAATCCTTTGCCCAGATATGATTGCTCCTGAGAGCAGGAAAATAGAGAGGTACATAGGGGGACTGACGCCTCAAATACGGTCAACATGTTAGCTTCCAAACCTGACACCTTTGAAATTCCTAAGGAACTGGAAACAATCTCTGATTGACTACGGAGGCCATCAGAACTCAACCGTTTCTACACCAGAACCACAGAGAGGAATCAACAACAACAACAACAACAACAACAACAGGAAGAGAGTATGGAATAAAGGGAAGGGTGGGTCTTCCCAAGAATCCGCAAAGAAACAACTGTGTTCAGTAAATGCTGCCACGGTACCTACCACAACTCCTACAAATACCTACACAACAAAGCCTTATGTAGGTAACCTTCCAAAGTGCACCAAATGCACTTACCACCACCATAGAACTTGTCGGGAAATGCAGTGCGCCAACTGCAACAGAAAGGGACACACAACCCATTTCTGCAAGGATCCCGCAAAGCCGATCACTCAAGTTCCTAGTGCGGGTATAGGCCAGACTTGCTACGGTTGTGGCGAGGTGGGCCACTACAAGAGGAACTGCCCTAAGGCAGCAGGCACCGGCGGTGTGGGACGAATGTTGACTATAGGCCACGACGAAGCTATAGCTGACCCAACTGTAGTTGCTGGTACGTTCCTCCTCGATAATTCATATGCATTCATATTATTCGATAGTGGAGCGGAGAGAAGCTTCGTGAGTCAAAACTTTATTCACTTACTTAATCCTAAACCTAGCAAACTAGAAAAATCATTCACTGTAGAGATGGCCAACGGAAAAACCGAAAACACTAACTACATATACAAGGACTGTACGTTAACTTTAGACGGTCATTCTTTCCCAATCAATCTCATGCCGGTTCCTATTAAAAGTTTCGACGTCATAGTCGGCATGGATTGGTTAAGTCTTCTTCGCGCCGACATCATGTGTTTTGAAAAAGCAGTTCATCTTAATCTCCCTAACAACGAAACATTAGTGATTTACGGCAACAAATCAAGTACGGACCTTCGTATCATTTCGTGCATCCAAGCTCGAAAGTGTTTACGGAAGGATTGTCGAGCATTCCTAGAGCACATCGTCGATACAAGCCAGGAACTGCAGGACATCAAGAACATTCCAGAAGTACACGACTTTCCCGATATCTTTCCAGAAGAACTACCAAGGTTACCACCACAACGCCAAGTCGAATTCAGAATTGACTTAGTTCCAGGGGCTACCCTAGTAGCGAAATCGCCTTATCGTCTAGCACCAGCAGAGATGCAAGAACTTTCCAGTCAACTTAATGAACTCCTTCAAAAAGGATTCATAAGACCAAGTTTCTCACCTTGGGGAGCAACGGCCTTGTTCGTAAAGAAGAAAGACGGATCGTTCCGTATGTGCATCGACTACAGAGAGCTGAACAAACTTACAGTCAAGAACCGTTACCCTCTACCCCGTATTGACGACCTATTCGATCAACTCCAAGGAGCAAACTGTTGGGTTTTAAGCATTCTAACACTCCTAAGTGTACATGCAACCCTAAATACCTTGGATCTATGTTTTCTCTATTATACGTGCAATAAGAACATCCAAGGTATTATCCTAATCTAGCATACAAAACAATGAGTGTAACAAGATAGAATACATACCTCTTTGATGTAGAAAGTCTTCATGAAGCTTGAGTACCTAGCCCCAATAGTGTGGAAGCCTCAAATGGAATCACAATCATCAAAACACTTAGAATAACTTGAGAGAGTTCTACACTTCATGAAATCGGCTAGCCCTCTTCTTCACTTTCTAATGTGATTCTAGTGGCCGATTTTGTCAAGAATAATATCTTTATATAGTGTTACAATTAGGGTAAATCCTTAATTGTCATGGCTTTCCATTTCCTTGGATCCATGGGTTCAAATACACCATGGAGCATCCATGGACCATCCTATGGGTTTTAGCCCAACTTGATTATCCATGGAGCATTAGCCCACTATATAAGTATGGATGATTTACACAATTAACCCATATATTTGATTAGTCTTCTTTTGATCACTTAATTAATCCTAGATTAATTCTTGATCAATACTAATTAAATAATCTTATTATTATTATTATTATTAATATACTAAAACTTATAATATATTAATAACCATAAGTGTCTTATTTCTCTCATTATAGTCTATCCAAGTGCATGATGGTATGCAACCAAAATGGACCATGCTAGGTCGGGTCAAGTCTCACCAATTATAGTTATGGAATTAGACATTAATCCAACAGTCTCCCACTTGGATAAGTCGAAAACTATTATTGCGTATGACTTCAGGAACCAACTGGCAATCGTAGCTCTCAAAAGCTTCTGTCGAACTCTGACCTTGTAGATGAACTCTGATCTTGTAAATGACTTGTCCATTAGATAAGGGATCATATAATCCTCTGTTCTCATGATATCAGCCGGACAAATACATGGAACAATGTCGTACTTATTGTCCAGCAGTTTGTTTCCCGATTTTCGATTTGTTTGACAAATAACTTAATCGAACACATCAATTCAGTTCTGATCGGCCGGTACATAGGTCACAACAAAATCATCGAGGGGCCCAGATATCGCTTCTATTTCTAGAAGGAACAGATAAACTTTGACTCATATGCTTGTTCTACTACTTGTTGAATTGTACACAAAGGCACGTTTTATAACATCAAGTTACTGATGCGTTTACGTGCAATCAATGCACAACCAACTCATAGGTAACAACTCATATCTCTAGGTTTGAAGATTTATATGATATTACCGTGTCACGATCACTCGAGATAAATTCCATGAAGTGATACAAGTGAGCGTGGGTTTATTCCAATACTCATAACTTATGAGCACTCATGAATGTTGTAGCAACCATTGCTATGACTAAACCCATTTAGCCATCTACAAACCCGATTCATGACAGTCTTGATTCATACCTACTTCCAACATATGAACGACTGTGGAGTGTTTAAATAACTTAGTCATTCAGAAAGAATAACCAGGTATTTTGGAAGTCAAAACATGCAAAGTGAAACACAATAATAATCGAATCCAATATGGTCTCAGAACCCTTTTGAATATAAATAAAACCACCTTTTATTTATCACCATATTGATTACACAATATTCCATGTTTCAAATAATTAACTTAAGACTTGAATAAAAACAACAGTCGTCGCATCCTTACATTGTGATGTAGATCAATTGAACATGATTCCAATGATACTCATTTCACAAACCCAAATCCTTATTGTAAATGTGAGAATCCATGATTCCTATCATTTACCAAAAATTTGTTAGATTTTAAACTTTTATGCAATGTTCCTCTTGTAATGATTATTCACAAAGTCACCAAAACCTTGTCACCAATCATTACAGAGTATTCCAAAGGAGATCAGCTCCTTGGGAACATTCTTCTTGCATTAAGTTTCCTAATCTTACATAGATTGAATAATTTCTACCTTTGAAACATTTCCAGATCCCATTTTGACTATCACTTCTGAACAAGAGTTGCCTCTCTACAGATTATGTCAATATGGTCCTTCCAGAATTATCACTATACTTCCAATTGTCCTTGAGAAACCTATCTTTCGTAAACCTCAGATTTTCCTCGACAATTGCTTAATCACTTTAGTCATATCCACTTCTAGACTTTTCCCTTCTCAATGCCTTAAGCATTTGGAAAATTTAGAAAGGATGAATATTATAGCACATGAAATCGATCCTATATCCGAAGCATATGGGATACGATTCATGATGTTTGACATAAAGACATGACACTAGACCAGTCTTTTGCTACAATATTTTTTATTTTCCATGTTTTTCAAAATTTAAATATGAAGAGGGATGCCGTAATCATAATCGAATTTTGAAAATGCAATATATATAGAATTTCTTCAAGTCGAACCATTCAGACGTAAAATTCATATATATGTCCTTAACTAAAGATGATTAAAATCTCAATCTAAGCTTCTAGAATTGAAATGAAGTATAATTTCCTCTCCCTTAATTATAGCAAAACAACCTTTCAACCCCTGCAACTTCACGAATTGAAACTTTGTTTTCTATAATTAACATTGCTAACTTGCAACACTAAACGTAATAATCATGCTCCCACTAACATGATGATTATCAGCATAACACTTATGCTTCCACTAGCTCTGACATATTTTCAGAAATCTGCTGGACTTCTGAAATTTAGATTCATACATCCTTTCTTAGATAGCTCCAATGTGTGTCTAAACAATTTTTAGAACTATGAAAAGGGATACCATAATCATAGTCTCAATTGCTTAGGCATTTGCCATTTCTCACAAGTCCATGTTAGTGTGCCGGTTAACCACACACGATCCACTAACGACTTTTGAAAATGCAAATAACACAATTGATATCTACGTAAAATCTACTTAGTGAAAGTGTTTCCTCACCATCATTTTCATGAATCGGAGAGAAACCTTATGACACTTAGATTTTATAGTGTATGAGTTCCTATCCATGTGAATTTGTCAAAACCATAATCACAAGATAAGGTTAGTGACAAATTCAGCCTTACATGGATTAAACTTGTTCAATCTTACTTTCTTGTCACCTTGGCAGCACAAGGCCCACCAATGCTTCCAAGTTGAACTCTGATAACTCACATGCAGATTCAACTTATTTGAAGTAGGTACAGAAATAAGAATTGTGTCAACACGATAGGTTGCAAACCTTAAGTCGTGTGCTAGTGATAAATTACAGGTTTTACTCTTGATTAAATCTTGAAACTCTTTCAGGATCTTTAAGGCTCCCACTGTCCCCTTGACATATATGTTTCCCCAGTCAAGAATCATTCCTTGACAAAACAAATATTCAAGGGATAGAGCAGATTCTTATCAAGACTAACACTTCACATAATTGGTCTTAGTTGGTCTTTGTCTCATCCAAGACAACACAACTTACCAATCTCAAATGTACAAGAGTAGAAAACATTTTACACTACATTTGATAAGTGTTTTAAACCTTACTTTATGTCACTTAATGTTAGAATCTTGGAGTATGACTCTAAGAATTGTTTTGGAACGAAGTATGACTCATCTTCTTGATTTTAACCACTTCAACAATTCATAGCTCCTCTTCTTTGCTATCAGATTGCACTTAGAGGATGAGTTGTGATTAGGTTTCTAAATCATTAAGATGATCATATAAACTGATTCTAAAGTACTCTCCCATCTTTTCAGATTTGAGAAACTTTTATCCTTCTGCCTAATTTGATTCTTCTTATTCGCTCTGCCATACATTGGAACCTTTTCAATGTTACAGAATTATACTTAGCCTTATAAGTGTAATCATATTTACTAATCTTTAGTAAATCATGACAAATCAATCTTTGTGGTGGACCTTGACCAGCACACATCCAGTGTACCTAATTCCTTAGTCCTTCAAATGACTCACATATACATGTGATCAAAGAATTAGTCTTAATTTTTTCAAAGATGAAAATTCTCATTCATCATACAATACAACTTGTATGATTCCAAGTTTCTGTCCAATTGAAACTTGGGTGATGAAAAACTTTCTTCATTTGGTAAATTCAGACACTACCACAAATGAAGGAATCAAATCCACTTTCCAATATTGCTATTACTGGAAACATATAAGCAACAATTTTCCACAGATGCCATTGTAAGGATATTTTTAAAATAAATAAAATTAAAACCCTTTTTTTCTTTTATTTTAAAACTTTGCGGAAAAACTTATCCTTACAATCTACATGAAAAACTTGTTGTTATCTATTCACAAGCAATATATTATAACTCCTAAGAAGTAGCTCAAGAATCCGATCTTCAAACTACGCGATAGAAATCCATCTACGCGATCAGATTCAACATATTCTTTCTTTAAGTTTCTTTACCTTTTCTTTGATTCTTAAAACATCACCATGTGACCCAGTCACATCATGTATCAAGAATCTAGAATAGAAACTTAATAGAGTTAGATAGTGGACTTTACCTGAAGTAGAGTCAAACTTATCGACTTCAACATCCTTAGGTAAATTATGGCAGCTTTGCAACCAATGCCCCTTTCTTTGGCAATATAAACATATGGACCCTTTGATAATGGTACACGAGACTATCACAGACTTAGTTTTTCTCTTTACCATTTGGTCAACCGAGTTGACTATGGCCGATCCCTTTCCATTGGGAAGAGAAATGCTTTTCTAGATATCCAATGCTACCATTGCTAATGTCCATTTAAGGTTTGGGAAGTTGATCTTCTAACAAAATTTGCTTTACTAGTGTTCCAAATCATTGCTGATTCCACAGCACAAAGCAGATAGATAAGATCATTAAGGCTCGTGTCATAGTCTGTCTCATAGTAGTCCCAAAGTGACCCGCTATGTTACTAAGAAAGTGATTGAACATCCAACTTTCACGAGACTTTGACACCCAACTCCCCTGTCTTGTCAATATGTGACTACATCTCCAAGATGTGACCACACCAAGACCTTAACTTGCCAGTAGGGCTCAAGTGACTTTAAACTTTTCAAGAACTTGTGGGTGAGGGAGAATAATTGGAGGAGATAGAGGAAGTGAAGCATGATGTTGAGGAACATCATCTTCAAGAGATTTGGGAAGATCATAAATGTCTAAACCAGACATGTTTTGGGAATTATTCAAGATAGTTGATTTAAATTCCTTAATATGACACCCAATATGAAATATTAAGGCTAGGACCCAACAAACTATTTTATAACTTAGAAGAGGTATGACGTAATCCAAGCTATAAAATATTTGAAGGTAGGTGAATGATGATTCACCAATTTCCACCAACATAAACGAAATGATTTATTAGGTTTTATTTGGATTTGAAATTCCTAGATCTTTTGAGATTCATTGAACTTTTCAATGGCATGTTTCAATCTCGAGTGTGCCCTCTCAAATTTTGTGACTTGGATGCCGAGGATCACAAAACAAGGTGTGAATAACTGTCACACCCCCGAACCAGACGGCTGAAACGTCCGGGGGCTGTCGTGACTCAATTGAATACCATAACATTGAATATATATGAAACATAACAACATTCGTCACCATTCATCAACATAGTACAACCAGTAGTGTTTACATATCATACATTGTTTAAACAATACATTCCCCAAAAAAATTAAGTTGTTCAATTCATACAAAAATAAACCGCAACCGTCACTGGATATGATTTCCCTTGATTCACTGGCTCCCTGAGAATACAAGTATTTTGAAAAACGTCAACATATGAAATGTTGGTGAGTTCATAAGTAGTGTTTGAAATCGAATTTTTGTATTGTTTGAAGAACCACCAGAAAATCCGATATTTTCTAAAAAGATAAGTTTCCGAAAACGTTTGTGAAGATCCATAGGTATGCTTGTTTGTTTCTATACTTGTAAAAAAAAAATGTTCGTTTAGAATGTATGCATTTCAAATTTGTAAGTATTGAAAACCCTAGGAAAACCCGATGTTCTCCTAGTTCCTTGAATTACGTGATGTTACATTGAAACCATTGCATAGCGTATAGTGTCAGTCCCAGGCGACGTTGGAAGGTTTTCGAGCAGGATTATTTACTACAAACCCGCGTTACACAAACGCCCAGTTTATAGTTATACTAACGACTCCGAAGGCGTCGTCAGTACTAATCGCGTTATCCAATCGCCCTGACTAGGTGTAGTCCCACATCCGAAGAGAAAGAGGTCACGAAGACCCCGGTAACTCCATTAGCCGGTTGGGGATAAAATGTACGAGGGGTCCCCGACCCGCCTCGCATGAAATGTAGACTTTACTAGCAATACCAAAGGACCCTTGGGGACCGGTGGTATACAAGCCATTGAAAGTCCATTTACGTTGTGTCGGATCGGTAAAACCCAACACACCGTAAAAAAAAATGTCTTCGGGCCTTAAGATCAGGTCATTGGGCTAGCTAGGCTCAACGAACAAGATTTTACACTTGTGGGGCCCAAAGATGGTGCGTAGACGTCTGTGCACACTCGCATGTATATGTATTACCAAACGTTACTTGTATGAATCGTAGTGTCGTAGTGTTAGTAGTTGTAGATTTCTATTGGCTCGAGACCGAGCCAATTCGTTTAACAACGACTTTTGGGTATTGTAATGTATTGTATTTCGTCGATAGTCGCGGTGCAATTATTTGATCAAATTGTGTACATTGAACTAGCCTTGAAATATTCCTGTTTTCAGCCCCTCATTATTTGTAAAATTTACATTTTCAACCCTTTTATTAAATACTTCCCGGTTTGGTCCTTAAACTATTTTTCTTGACATTTTAACACCAAAAATTATTGAAATTAATATTTTGCAGCATATTTTTCATAGAAAATAGTTTAAGTCCTTGAAAATGCAGTTTTCTCGGTTTTAATCCCTTCTTTTCGCAACTTTGACAATTTTGGCCCAAATTGGAAAATTTTTGCAACTTTGGTCCTTTTTAAATTTAAAAAGCATTTTAAACCTTTGAAAAGGATTTGGAACACTTATAGTCCACCGTTTTACAGAAAGTTACAGTTTTGGCCCTCCAAAACAGAAAAATTCGCATAATGGGCCTTATTGGGCCGAAATTTTCATTTTTAGCCCATTAAGCTTGGAATTTATGTTTTTAATCCCCTAAATGAGTATATTTCCAGAAATTTATTTATGGAAACTGTTTTGGCACACTTCATCCATCAGAATCTGTGAAATGTCAATTTGGGCCCTTATTTTTGCATTTTTCACATTTTAGGCCCAAAATTTGTGTTTTTAACCCAAAGAAAATTATTACTAAACCACTTAGCCATTTTTCTTGAAATACTTTGTGTTTAGAAATATATTTGAAGCTAAAATCATTTCACACAAGATATGTCTCGGTTTTGATGGGTTTTAATGCTAGATCCAACATAAAAACACATAAAAGCATACATATAAGCATGGAAATCATACAAGGCATACAAAACACATATAGATCTACACTTTCACTTGTATTCCCCCCCCCCACAAAACTCATAAAAACAGAAAATAGGGGGTATGAAGCTCACCTTGGGGTGTTGATTCGGTTTTGCAAGGAAAAATGGAAGGAAAATGAAGTGTTTTTGGCCTTAGCTCCCTTTGAAGAAGATCTCGAGTTTTGAGATGGTTCTAGGATACAAGATCACGATTTTTGCATAGATTAGGAAAGGATTTTGATAACAAAAGAATTTAAACCATAGATCTATGCATAATCTTACCTTAGATGAAGAATTTTGTGGAGATTTCCTCTTGAATGCTTCCTAGAACTCGAGATTTTGGAGAGGGAAGAAGAAGAAGCCTTGAGTGAATTTTAGAGAGAGTTTGTGAGTGTTTTGTGTGTGTGTGGTGTTGCTCTCGGCCGAAACAAGGAGAGAGGAGAGAAAAAGAAGTGATCTTGATATGATGTTTGCTTGGAAACATGAGTTATATGCATGGAAGTCCAACATGTAAAGGTGAGGTGGCAACCCAAGGTCAACTCTCCCTTTTCCTTGGGCTTGGGCCGAGAATGGGGAGGGAAGAAGGAAAAATTGGGCTTTTTGCCCCTAAGCCCAACATTAGGGGTAGTTTAGGGTATTTATTGGCCTTATAAATTAAAATTGTGATTTTTATGCTTTATTAAGCTAGGTTAGTTTAAATTATGGATCAAAGCTTGTGATTTATTTCATTCTAGGCCTAATATGACCTAAAATGTTGAAATAAATTAGTGTGGGTCCAATTAGAGCCCAATTAGGGTCCTAAGCCCATGATAGTCCAATTGGAAGCTTATTGGTCCATTTGGATCCAAATAGGAAGTCCTAGTCCAAAATGGACTTAACAAGAACTTCTAGGGTCTCCAATTGTTTGGTGACTACTTGTAGTGCTTGTATATTGTATTTGATTGAAGTTTTTGATTCACATTAGGTTGAATGTATAGATTACATGACACAAAATTTCCAATTGTGACAATAACCATACCAATTCACTTGGTACCCTTAATATTATCAGCTAATTAATGTGCCGGTTAACCACACACGCTCCATTGATCTATGAAAAACATTAAGTCGCTCTTCGTGGTCCTTACTAGTCCAAGTTAGTGTGCCGGTTAACCACACACGCTCCACCAACGACTTGGTAAGGTACAAAGTTTGAATTCCATGGGCTAGCACCAAATTCACATTTTTCCTAAAGTAACTAAGATTGGGAATTATTAAGATTTTAGTTACTTAGTATTTATCATTAATACTTTTAATGAAGGGAGAATTTAAAGTCATTGTCCTACCCGTTCGGCTAACGACCCTCCACCAGTCAAGCAAGCGGTGGATGAGAGTATACACCCATTAAGTCGCCATTTTATAGACCGGCTTCATGAATGAGGCCTACTAACGGTAAAACGACTTGTTCTTATACATATATAATAATTAACCATTAATGTTATAAATAGTATAAGTGTTGAATTTTAAATCTTTTAAAATTCTAAGGGCTAACTTGGAATTAAAGTATTCATAAGAGAAAACTTTTCAAATTCCAAAACTTGAGGGCAAGTTTTGAAACTATTCAAAACTAATTAATTCCATAACTTATGTGTTTAAAGTAGTTTTAATCCAAAAAAAACTCTTCAAGTTCCATAACTTATGGAAGACTTTAAACTAATAAGAGAATTAACTTTTCTTTATTTTTATAACTTATGGAATTAATTAAGGTTACACTTTATTCATTTATTTATTAATGAAGTGACTCTTGAATTTCCATAACTTGAGGACAACTTATGGAGTCATAAAAAAAAATTCAATGACACAAGACTCTTCATTTTGTAACCATTACCAACTTTTATGAGTTTTATGAGTCTTTAATGTGACTCTTCATGTAACTTGAGGACAAGTTACACAAACACATTTTATACTCAACTCTTAGATTAAAATGGATTGAAAACAACTATTTCAATTAACTTTTCTATTAATCTAAGCAACTCATAAGAACAAGATAATTCATATCAAACTTCTTCATGTAATTAGTCTAAACCTTAAACTAATACAAAACATGAATCTATTGACAATTATCTTTGAAAATGGATTAGCATGAACATTACTACATTAAAAAACCAGTTTATAAGTTCAAAAACAACTTAGGGTAATGTTCCTAGTCCATTTCTAGCCAAAAACCTCGAAAATCTGCTGTCTGGGGTCCAACTCGTCGAGTGCATGAACAAAACTCGGCGAGTTGGATGCATTTTGCCTTGGACTCGTCGAGTGCCTTCATGGACTCGGTGAGTCTACTGGGCTGACAGCATCAAAACTCGATTTTTCAGCTCCATTTGCAAGTATAACAAGAAAACAAGCCTAGGCTCTGATACCACTGTTGGGTTTTAAGCATTCTAACACTCCTAAGTTTACATGCAACCCTAAATACCTTGGATCTATGTTTTCTCTATTATACATGCAATAAGAACATCCAAGGTATTATCCTAATCTAGCATACAAAACAATGAGTGTAACAAGATAGAATACATACCTCTTTGATGTAGAAAGTCTTTATGAAGCTTGAGTGCCTAGCCCCAATAGTGTGGAAGCCTCAAATGGAATCACAATCATCAAAACACTTAGAATAACTTGAGAGAGTTCTACACTTCATGAAATCGGCTAGCCCTCTTCTTCACTTTCTAATGTGATTCTAGTGGCCGATTTTGTCAAGAATAATCTCTTTATATAGTGTTACAATTAGGGTAAATCCTTAATTGTCATGGCTTTCTATTTCCTTGGATCCATGGGTTCAAATACACCATGGAGCATCCATGGACCATCCTATGGGTTTTAGCCCAACTTGATTATCCATGGAGCATTAGCCCACTATATAAGTATGGATGATTTACACAATTAACCCATATATTTAATTAGTCTTCTTTTGATCACTTAATTAATCCTAGATTAATTCTTGATCAATACTAATTAAATAATCTTATTATTATTATTATTAATATACTAAAACTTATAATATATTAATAACCATAACTGTCTTATTTCTCTCATTATAGTCTATCCAAGTGCATGATGGTATGCAACCCAAATGGACCATGTCGGGTCGGGTCAAGTCTCAGCAATTATAGTTATGGACTTAGACATTAATCCAACACAAACTATTTCTCGAAGATAGATCTACGATCCGGATATCACCAATTACGGGTACTTGAGGGGGATATTCCCAAGATAGCTTTCCGAACTCGTTATGGGCACTACGAATTTGTAGTAATGCCATTTGGATTAACCAACGCACCAGCAGTATTTTATGGACCTAATGAATAGGGTATGCCATCCATAATTAGATCGATTCGTCATCATCTTTATCGATGATATACTTATATACTCCCAAAGTAAAGAAGAGCATAGTCAACACCTACGAAAAGTCTTAGTAACATTGCGATCAGAGAAACTCTATGTGAAGTTCTCTAAATGCGAATTTTGGATTCGAAGAGTCGAATTTTTGGGCCACGTGGTTAGCGAGAAAGGGATACACGTGGACCCCTCCAAAATCAAGGCCATCGAGAACTGGTCGGCACCAAAGACACCTACAGAAATTCGTCAATTTCTAGGTCTCGCTGGCTACTATCGCAGATTGATAAAGAACATATCTAGCATTGCGAAACCTTTTACTGCATTAACCCAAAAAGGTGTGGCCTTTAACTGGGAAGCGAAACAAGAAAAGGCGTTCCGAACACAAAAACAGGCCTTGTGCACCGCACCGATACTATCCCTCCCCGAAGGGATAGAAGACTTCGTAGTGTATTGCGATGCGTCAAATCAAGGACTTGGTTGTGTTCTTATGCAAAGAGGGAAAGTTATTGCTTATGCCTCCCGACAGCTTAAGACTCACGAAGTGAACTATACGACGCACGATCTTGAGTTAGGAGCAGTGGTATTTGCTCTGAAGATCTGGAGACACTACTTATACTAAACAAAGAGTACTGTTTTCACCGATCACAAGATCCTTCAACACATTTTCGATCAGAAGGAACTCAACATGCGACATCGACGATGGGTTGAGTTACTAAATGACTACGAATGCGAAATTCCTGTTCATCCTGGCAAGGCCAACGTGGTAGCTGATGCCCTCAGTCGAAAGGAATACACTGGTCGGAGGGTCAAATCTCTGACTATGACTATCCATTCCCACTTATCCATGCAAATTAAGGAGGCGGAAGTGGAAGCTTTGCGACCTGAAAATGTGGCGGGTGAATCCCTGCGAGGAATGAAAAAAAAAATATATAAGTCAAGGGTGTCGGAATATATTATCTTATGGACCGAATCTGGATGCCGAAACATGGCGGGTTCAGAGACATAGTAATGACTAGAGCAGACAACACGAGGTAGTCCGTTCACCCGGGTTCGGATAAGATGTATCTGGTTCTTAAGAATTTGTACTGGTGGCCTAACATGAAGGCAGAGATTGCTACCTTCGTAAGTAAATGCCTTACTTGCGCTACGGTTAAGTTCGAGTATCAAAAACCGTCAGGATTAATACAACAACTAGAGATACCAGAATGGAAATGGGAACGGATTACTATGGACTTCGTAACCATGTTACCCAAGACGACGGGTGGACTCGATACCATATGGGTCATCGTCAACAGATTGACCAAATCCGCGCATTTCCTACCCATCGAGGAGACTGACAAAATGGAAAAGCTTACAGGTACTTACTTAAGGGAAGTAGTGTGACTGCATGGTGTTCCGGTATCCATTATCTCCGACCGAGATAGTAGATTCACTTCAAGATTCTGGAAGTCACTACAAGGTTCCCTGGGGACTAAGCTAGACATGAGTACAGCCTACCGCCCACAAACAGACGGGCAGAGTGAGAGAATGATACAGACTTTAAAAGATATGCTGAGAGTGTGTGTGATTGACTTTGGAAAGGCATGGGATATCCATTTACCCCTTGTCGAATTTTCATACAACAGTAGTTATCATACAAGCATAAAGGCTGCTCCGTTTGAAGCCCTCTATGGTCGAAAGTGCAGGTCCCCTTTGTGCTGGACTGAAGTTGGTGATACCCAGTTAGCTAAAGGAAGAGTTCTTAAAAGCACTCTCACCGGTCCTGAAATCATACGAGAAACGACAGAGAAGATCGTTCAGATTCGTGAACGATTGAAAGCCTCTAGAGATCGATAGAAAAGCTACGCTGACCAAAGGAGGAAACCTTTGGAATTCCAGGTAGGAGACCACGTTTTATTAAAGGTCTCACCGTGGAAGGGTTTAATACGCTTTGGAAAGCGTGGGAAACTAAATCCTAGATACATAGGGCCTTTCGAGATTCTTGCCAGAATCGGCCCTGTGGCTTAAAAGCTTAACCTACCACGTGAACTTAGTAACATACATCCAACATTCCACCTCTCAAACTTGAAAAAGTGTCTGTCCGATGAGACTCTTGTTATTCCACTCGACGAAATCGAGATCAACGAGAGCCTCAACTTTGTGGAAGAACCGGTAGAAATCATGGACCGAGAGGTCAAACAAACAAAACAAAGTCGCATACCCATCGTGAAGGTTCGCTGGAACGCCAAGCGGGGACCTGAATTCACATGGGAACGCGAAGATCAGATGAAACAAAAGTACCTTTATCTCTTTGATACTCACTAGTGTCTTTACTACTTTAACTTTCGGGACGAAATTCCCTTTAACGGGGGGATGATGTGACAACCCGATATTTCAACTCTATGTAATGGCCTAATAGGTCAAGTATTGTAGCCACTTTTGAGTTAATAAAACTAATGTTGATATTAAAATGTCCAAAAAGTTTCTATTTAACTACCCAATATGTTTTATATCATTAAACCGGGATTGTACGTAAAAAGAATGCCCAAATCCGGCTCCGTATATTGAATTTAAGATTTTTCCAAATCCGGCTTAGCATCAGACAACTAAAAACTCGAATCGGAGATCGAGCGACTTTTGGCTGGAATGACCTAAACGAGAATCGAAGGTCTCGCCATTGGTATTTTAGCGGTAAAAAGTCTGGCAAAAACCAACGTCAGATAAAAAAGTTATAAATTGTTTAAAGAAATTTCTTAATCACGACATTTTATAAATAAATAATAAAAATAATTTCGGAATTTGCCGACAGAATCTAAACGAAAGTTGTAGAGTATGGTCTCACCTTCGCGAGGATATAAAGAATTTTGAAAACGGAGTTTGTATGAAGAAGATAAGAATTTTTGAAGTTTATTAAATAAATTATATATTTATTTAATTCAAAATCCGGTATTATCCGAAGGAGGAGTCAGCGTACTCATCCGAGTTACGCGCCACGTAACCCCGTACGCCCCGCGTACGCAAAGGTCTTGGCCTCAGATCGTCCACGTCGCGCCTGTGCGAATTGCCGAACTGTCCCATCCGAGCTCCGAGACAGTCGAGGACTCGGTCACGCATGACGTACGCGTACGCCCCGCGTAACGAGCCCTCTCAGCCTCCTATAAATAGAGGTGTGAGGGTTCCGGAAAATTTACCCCATCTCTCTCATTTCTCTCACGATATTGACTCAGTTTCCGTGCCCGCACTACCCCGAAGCCCTGGTCATTTTGTGCAAGTCCCGAAGGTCGATTTTACTCCTGAGATTCCCGAGAATCCCGAGAAAAATCCATTTCCCGAGACGAAACTCTGCTCGGTTTTTCCATCTCGCTATCTTCAAACTTTCAAGTGAGTTCATACTCCCTAATTAACCCTTTTTAAATATTCTAAACGCTTTTATATGCTTTCTAAGGGGGGGGGGGGGGGAAATACAAGTAAAACACACGACTACTATCGGGTGTTATATATAAAGATTATTATACACTTTTATTAAGTAGAATCATATGTGATTTATAAACTTTATAGGGGACTCCCGTATACAAAATATATTACAATAGCATTCTATCTTTAAAACTATAAATTGTTGTAATACATGTATAAACTAAACATTTTTCCTAGATTTAAAGTATATGTGTCTATCTTAGGCTCTACAAAAATCTATGCTTTCATAACAAGTGATTCCTTTTCTAGATATTCTAAAACAAACGAGGCACACTTTTAGAAAACTATAATAGGTATAGTTTTATGAGGATATTGCTAACTTTTACATACTAGAAACACGATTTTCAAGAAATCACTTTCATGTACAATAACAAACGAACATTTCAACACGTAAATCTGTTTTTATACTACGGTTCTGTGAGACATTAACTTCACGTACGTTCGAGTAGACATTTCAAGTCCTATATTATATACCAGAATCCCTTGGAGGGGGAGCATGGTGTTTGTGTATAAATCTATACGGGCTTGACAACCCACGCCCTGACTGTTAGCTACAGTCAACCATTTGGGGTGACAAACGTCATAACATTCCAACGCCTGAAGAACGTTGTGCATAGGCATCCCGAGTCAATAGTATGGTTATAAAACTCATAGGAGGTATTAAAAATACATTGATTTACGAGGTTTTCAAACGTATTGGTTATTTTTACACTTACATACATTTTTGGAAACAAACTTTGGTCTGGAAGGAAGACTACTTTTATACTAGTAGAAAATATAGGATTTTCTAAACACAAACAAACAAAGATAATATATTTCATTTCATACAAACATTGTCATTAAATACTTATGAAACTCACCACCTTAAATGTTGATCTACACTTTCCAAATTACTTGTATGTCCCAGGGATTCAGTAACTACAAGTATCATTATCCTTTTGATGATGGGATGTTGCGGCGCCAGTTTAACCTCATATTTTGACATCATATTGTAATTGGATTTGAACATGTAACTTTTGACAAATGTAAACTTTCAATTATATATATATGATGGTTGTATTGCTTTCTTTATGTGACAACCCGATATTTCAACTTTTTGTAATGGCCTAATAGGTCAAGTATTATAACCATTTTTGAGTTAATAAAAAAAATATTAACGTTGATAATAAAATGTACAAAAAGTTTCTATTTAAATACCCACTATGTTTTATATATCATTAAACCGGGATCGTACGTAAAAAGAATGCCCAAACCCGGCTTCGTATATTGAAATTAAGATTTTTCCAATTTCGGCTTAGCAACAGACAACTAAAAACTCGAATCGGAGATCGAGCGACTTTTGGCCGGAAGGACCTAAACGAGAATCGAATGTTTCGACAATGGTAATTCAGCGGTAAAAAGTCTAGCAAAAACCGACATCAGATAAAGAAGTTATGAATTTTTAAATAAATTCCTTAATCACGTCATTTTAATAAATAAATAATAAAAATAATTTCGGAATTTGCCGACGGGATCTAAACGAAAGTTGTAGAGCGTAGTCTCACCTTCGCGGGGATATAAACAACGTCGAAAACGGAGTTCGTATTAAGAAGATATGAGTTTTTGAAGTTTATTAAATAAATTATATATTTATTTAACTATAAATTCTTGGTATTATCCGAAGGAGTCAGCAGATAGGGCCGAAGTACGCACCGCGTACCCTCGTACGCCCCGCGTACTCAAGGCCAAGGCCTCAGATCGTCTATGTCCTGGTCTATGTGAAGCTAGCCTATCCCATCCGAAGTCCGAGGCAGTCGAGGACTCTATCATGCGTGACGTACGCGTACGCCCCGCGTACGAGCGTATGCCCCGCGTACCGAGGCGGTTCCAGCCCCTATAAAAGGGATGCGAGGGTTCCCGGAAAAATTGCTCATTCTCTCTCACTTTTCTTGCGTTTTGCCTCGTTTTTCATGCTCGCACTACCCCGAAGCCTTGATCATTTTACTCATGTCCTGAAGGTCTATTTTACTCCCGAGATTCCCTAGAATCCCGAGAAAAATCCGTTTCCCGAGACGAAACTCTGCCCGATTTTCCATCTCACTATCTTCAAACTTTCAAGTGAGTTCATACCCCTAATCAATGTTTTAAATGATTTTAAAGGCTTTAAAGGGGGGGGGGGGGATACAAGTAGAAACAAACAGGTTATTAAATCATTGATATGTATTTTATAACTGTGTTTGTCATTTAACAGATTTCACATACTACAAAATGTGATGCATGAAATGGTTTTAAATTTTAAAAACACATTGTTATCAAAAGTTTTACCTTTGAAATGTATATTAAAATGACCTCAGGTTATTGTTAATCATTGTTCAAAACACATAAGATGTCTTACAAAACCATTTTACATTCTTGAACTAAACTATGCATATACACTTATATTATTATATATTTATTGATGTTATAGTTTGCATCTTTCATTTAGTTTCCCACACCCTTGAGTAGTAAGAGTGTGTAAACCTACATGATCAACTATTTAGATTACAGTAAATTATCATAGGGATAATTGGAAGATAACAAAACATTATTCCTATTACAAGGAATCATACAAGAGTCAGTTCATTCATGAGTCTTTACTAGTACCTTAGCTGATACATGAGTACCTTTACATATGTTTACCTGATACATGAACATATTACCTGAGTACCTTTACGTTGATAACTTTACCTATGTATACTTATTTGAATATTTGTATCATGAATTTCTAGGGTAATTTATTATTACCTTCTGTGTAAATTATCCTGCATATCCCCAGTACCTCGGGATATCTAGAATAGGACTCTATCTCCAATACCTCGGGATATATGGACGGGACTAACCATTCCGGAACCCATCTGTTAGCAACAGTGGGTAATGAACATCTACGGATGCCTACGGTTATTACTTATACTAGGAGTACCTTTACAGGGACTAACCCTTCCTCCCCCCTGCTGCTGCTATAGAGGACAATTGGACAATCTTCGGATGTTCATTAAGTTATATACGTCGTGTTAACCCTAGTACCTCGGGATAACAATTACATATGCTGTGTTTGTCCAAGTACCCAGTGACAACACTTACAGTAGTACATTTTCTTGTTTACCTTATTTTGTGATACTTTCACATAAACGATGAGTTAGACTAAGTACTTTAGTACTAAACAATTAAAGGAAAACTATCATTTTACAAACAAAACGTTCGGGTCATGGTAGAAGACTACATCTCAAACTGATAGGAAATAAGGCATTTTCTAGGGTTTTTCATACATATATCAACATTTTCAATTAGCGATCCACAAGGCCTTCATAACAGCTTTTCACAAACAAGGAAATGACACTTATATACTTATGAATTCACCAGCTTTAAAGCTGATACTCGCTTTCAAAATAACTTGTATTCTCAGGTCATCAGTAGAGAGGTACGGAGGCCAGGTTTTAAGAAGACAAAATAGACAAATCTCGTCTTTTATTTTGATTGTACATCTTTGGTGTCTTACTACAATGAAAGAACACACATGTATTAAAGCTTTACTTATAATGTAATGGATGATGTTTTTGCTTGTTTGTTATCTTACACTGTTGAGATATTGTACATGACGTCCTCCGCCCCAAAACGTTTCCGCCGTTCTTGGTTTTGGAGTGTGACAGATTGGTATCACAGCATTGTTTATAGTGAATATAGTATATCAACCCATAAAAGATATACTAACTATAAATATATGGGATTAAAACACTCTGACTAAGAGATATACTTTTAAATAATAAAATATTTAACAAAGTATACGTGCCTGCATACATACTAAAACCAGTGTGACAATGACAAGACCAAAAGTATTACGATTGTTGAATATCACAAGTAGACCTGGGGATATATGGTCAGTCTTGGGAACGGCATAGCCTGATCAACTATGCTGGTCCAAGGAGTGATTAGCATATGCCCAAGAATGGTTGTGATGTGGCAAGAAGTCTAAAAACTTACCAACACAACTATAAAGAAATACCATAGGGGTATTTGGTCTTACTGTATAGATCTTAGGCCTGTTAGGTCTTGATCTAGTCATAATTCTGTCAAAATTTTCCATCTTAGTTGATGCAAGGCCTACTTCTAGTCCATTTTTCCCAAACTTGTTACACCTGTAATTCCAGTACTATTGACAGATATCTAATCTTATGGAAATTATTATCCAAATGCTATCATTGTCAGTTAGAATTCTATTCATTCTGTGGTTGGAGTATGGGCAGTTAGTCCATGAGACACATTCATAAATCGTTTATTCTTATCCATGTCATCATCTTTTAAACGTGCAGTTAAAGATGCCGCCACGCAGAAGTACAAGGCGTAATCCAATCAACGAAACACCGATACCACCACCTCCACCACTGCGTGTACCTGTTCAACCACCTAATCCTTTCGATGCCAGCATGTTCCAGGCAACTTTCACAGCAGCAGTTGCAGCTGCTATGTCAGCAATCAACGCTCCTGTCCCTAGTGGATCGGGAACAGGTGCACCCCCTCGAACCACGACGAAAGCCATGGACACCCTCGGGAATGCACTTACAAGGATTTCACGAACTCCAAACCCTGCAGCTTTAACGAAACTGGGGGTGTTATGGTGTTAAGACAGTGGATCGAGAAGATGGAATTTGTCTTCGAGATCTGCGGATGCCAAGAAGGTAACAAAATCAAATTCACAGCTTGTACCTTCTCTGACAGAGCATTAACATGCTGGAACAACCATGTTAAGTATATGACTCTGGTGGTGGCGTATTCCATCAACTGGGAAAAGTTGAAAGACATGCTGATGAAGGAGTACTGCCCTCGAGGTGAAGTACAGAAACTCGAGCAGGAGTTTTGGGGTCTGAAAATGGTAGAATCTGACATCACGACCTACACTAATAGGTTCTGTGATCTGGTGAACTTATGCCCTAATATGGTTTCTCTCGAGAGCAAGAAGATCGAAAGGTATATTTGGGGACTATCGCCCCAGATCCAATCAAGTGTACTAGCTTCCAGGCTTATCACTTTTGATAGTGCCAAGGAACTGGCACAATCTTGATGGGTTTTGAGCATTCTAACACTTCCTAAGTGTACATGCAACCCTAATAACCTTGGATCTATGTTTGTCTAATTTGTCATGCAAAGTTGAATTCCAAGGTTATATCCTATCTAGCATACATGGGGAACAATTTTAACATAAAGTATAGATAGAATAACTTACCTTGTTGTTGCTTGTGTTCCTTGAAACCTTGTGAGCCTAGCACCTCAAGTGGTGATGCCTCAAATGCTTCACACAACACCAAATGCTCTTGGAAGAACTTATGAGAGTATACTCACTTCTTCAAATCGGCTAAGCCCTCTATTTCTTTGTTGCTATGTGTGTAACCGATTTGGGAGGAGATCATATTACTTATATAGTGTTGACACATCTAGGGTTAAACCCTAATGTGTCATGACTCTTCATTTCCATGACCCATGGGTTTGTAACTCCCATGGAGCATCCATGGAGCATCCTATGGGTGGAACCCAACTTGATGATCCATGGAGCCTTTTAGCCCACTATACAAGATATGGATGATTTACTTAATCAACCCATATATTTAATTAGTTATCTTTTTGATCACTTAATTAATTCTAAATTAATTCTTGATCAAACTAATCAAATAATATTATTATTAATATATTAGAACTTATAATATATTAATAATCTCCAAGCGTTATTTCTCTCATTTAGTCTATCCAATTGCATGGTGCCATGCAACCCAAATGGACCATGCCGGGTCGGGTCAAGTACATACCAGAAATAGTTATGGACTTAGACACCTTATCCAACAGTCTCCCACTTGGATAAGTCTAGTAACTATTACTACAAGTATGACTTCAGGAACCGATCGGCAATCGTAGCTCTTTACAAGGTTTCTCGAAACTTGAGAAGACGATGGTACGCCATTTAAGATAAGTGATCATATAATCCTCTGTTCTAGATATCAGTCGGACAAATACATGGAACAATGTCTTACTTATTGTCCAACATTTGTTTCCCGATTTCCGATTTGTTTGACAAAGAACTTTATTGAACACATCAATCTAGTTCTGACCGGGCCCGGTACATAGGTCAAAACAAAATCATCGAGGGGCCCAGATATCAGCTTCTAATCCAAGAAGGAACAGATAAACTTCGACTCATATGTTTGTTCTACTACTCATTGAATTACACATAAGAGCACGATTTTATAACATCGAGTTACCAATGCGTTTTTCGTACAATCAATGCATAACCAACTCGTAAGTAACAAATCATATCTCTAGGTTTAAAGACTTATATGATATTACCGTCTCACGATCACTCGAGATAGAATTCCATGAAGTGATTCCAGTGAGCGTGGGTTGAGTCCAATGCTCAGAACTTATGAGCACTCATGATTGTTGTAGCCTTGTCCCAGACCTCTACAATCAAACATGACAGTCTTGATTCATACCTACTTCCGACATATGACCGACTGTGGAGGTTTGAATAATATGTTATACCAAACAAAATTATTCTGGAAGTCAAAACATGCAAAAGAAATATAGTAAACGATCGATAAGAGATAGCAACACTTTACTCATAAATAAAACACTTTTATTCATCATCAAATGTCAATTACACTTTACAAATTTCGAGATTATCTAACTACTAAATCTAATATCATCCTTCAGCCCTATGCTCCGAGCATGCTGGAGATGCTTAACCCGAGTCAGTCCCTTCGTGAGGGGATCTTCCGGATTCTCATCTGATGATACCCTCTTTGCCACAAGGAGTCCTTCTTCGATCCGATGTCTGATGAAATGGTATTTTCTGTCGATGTGTCTGGATCTCCCGTGATCCCTTGGTTCCTTGGCTAAGGCAACAGCACTTTCACTATCACAGAAAATTTCCATCGGCTCTTTAATAGCTGGTACAACTCCAAGGTCTCCAATGAAGTTCCTCAGCCATAACGCCTCCTTTGCTGCTTCGCTAGCTGCAATATACTCTGATTCACAAGTAGAATCTGCCACTGTCTCTTGCTTGGAACTCTTCCAAGAAATTGCTCCTCCATTTAGGGTAAAGACCCAGCCCGACTGAGAGCGGAAGTTATCCCTATCAGTCTGGAAGCTACCATCACTATACCCTACAACTCTCAAGTCATCACTTCCACCGAGGGTAAGGACCCAGTCCTTAGTCCTTCGTAGGTACTTGAGAATATTCTTTACCGCAATCCAGTGTGCCTTGCCAGGGTTCCCCTGAAACCTGCTAACCATGCTCAAGGCAAAGGCTACATCAGGTCGAGTACACGTCATAGCATACATGATCGAACCTACAGCCGAAGCATAAGGTAATCGACTCATTTCTTCTATCTCAACCTCAGTGCTAGGGCTTTGTGTCTTACTCAGCTTGGCGCTACTCTGGATGGGCAACTCTCCTTTCTTGGAGTTTTGCATTCTGAATCTCTTCAGAATCTTCTCCAAGTAGGTACTTTGACTAAGTCCAATTAGTCTTTTACTCCGATCTCTCGAGATTCTTATCCCCAAAATATAGGCAGCTTCACCAAGGTCCTTCATAGCGAAACACTTTCCAAGCCAGGACTTTACTTCCTGCAAGGTTGGAATGTCGTTTCCTATGAGTAGTATGTCATCCACATACAATACCAAAAAGCTAACTATACTCCCACTAGCCTTGACATATACACAAGATTCATCTTCACTCCTAGAAAAGCCAAATTCCTTGACCTTTTCATCAAAGCAAAGATTCCATCTGCGAGGTGCTTGCTTTAATCCATAAATGGATTTCTCAAGCTTACACACTCTATTAGGGTACTCGTTACTGACAAAACCCTCTGGCTGACTCATGTAAACATCTTCAGCCAACTTCCCATTAAGGAAAGCGGTTTTGACATCCATTTGCCAAATTTCATAGTCATGAAATGCGGCTATGGCTAACAGAACCCGAATAGACTTAATCTTGGCTACCGGAGAAAAGGTCTCATCATAATCCACTCCAGGAATTTGAGAGAAACCCTTTGCAACCAGTCTAGCCTTATAAGTGTGTACTTTACCATCCATGTCGGTCTTCTTCTTGAAGACCCATTTACACCCTACAGTCTTTCGACCTGGTACATTCTCAACCAAGTTCCAAACTTGATTGTCATACATGGATTGTATCTCGCTATCCATAGCCTCTTTCCATTTGGCAGACTCGGGGCCTGCCATGGCTTCCTTGTAGCTGTTAGGGTCATCTTGACTTACTAGTGTCTCATCACTAATAAGTGTCTCACCTTCTGCAGTAATATGGAATCCATAGTAATGCTCAGGTGCACTCCTAACTCTCGTGGAACGCCTCAGAGGTACAGATTCGTCAAT
The DNA here is from genome assembly GCF_052625555.1 of Lactuca saligna. Taxonomy (NCBI): domain Eukaryota; kingdom Viridiplantae; phylum Streptophyta; class Magnoliopsida; order Asterales; family Asteraceae; genus Lactuca; species Lactuca saligna. The sequence continues at coordinate 169,409,859 of NC_136417.1, read as the reverse complement.
TGGCTCAACAGGAGTTTCCTCCTCAAGTTGAGGGCTAGAGTTTGAAGTTCCTTCACCACTTGACTCTTGAATTTCTTCAAGATCAACTTGCCTCCCACTGTCTCCTTGGCTTATAAACTCTCTTTCTCGAAAGACTCCTCTTCTTGCTACAAAGACCACATTGTCACTAGGTCTGTAGAAGAGGTAACCAAAGGATTGTTGTGGGTAGCCGATGAAAATACACCTCTCGCTTCGGGGTTCGAGCTTATCATGAGTCTCACGTCTCACGAAAGCCTCGCATCCCCAAATCTTGATGTGGTCTAGTTTAGGTACTTTACCAGTCCACATCTCGTGAGGAGTTTTGGCAACTTTCTTTGTAGGGACTAGATTAAGGATATGGGCGGCAGTCTCTAAGGCATACCCCCAGAATGAGATTGGTAGCGAAGCTCGACTCATCATGGAACGAACCATGTCCAACAAGGTTCGATTACGCCTCTCAGCCACACCATTCAACTGCGGTGTCCTGGGAGGTGTCAATTGTGAGACAATCCCACATTCCTTTAGATAGTCGAGGAACTCTGAACTAAGATACTCACCACCCCGATCGGATCGAAGCATCTTAATGTTCCTGCCCAATTGATTCTCGACTTCCTGTTTAAATTCCTTAAACTTCTCGAAAGTCTCTGACTTATGCTTGATTAAGTAGACATATCCATATCTACTGTAATCATCGGTAAAAGTCAAATAATAACGATTAGCATCCCTTGTGGCATGTTTGAATGGTCCACACACATCCGTGTGTATAAGGTCCAACAAACCTTCACCCCTTTCACATGAGCCTGTGAAGGGTGACTTTGTCATTTTTCCAAGTAAGCATGATTCGCAACTATCATTTGACTTTAGGTCAAACGACTCCAAGACTCCATCCTTTTGGAGTTGGCCTATGCGTTTCTTGCTTATATGTCCAAGATGACAATGCCATAATGATGCTTTATCCAAGTTATTATTATTAGTAGAATCAATACACAAAACGTTATTTCCTAAGTTATCTACAATAGATACAGCTTCATACACACCATCACAAGGTAATGCTTTAAAATAAAGTACATTATTAAAGAAAGCATTAATCGAACCAACTTCATTATCAAACGAAAAGGTGAAACCTTGTTTGTACAATGCATGAAAGGAAATAATATTTCTTGCCATTTCTGGCGAATAACAACATTTATTCAAATCTAAATTTAACCCACTACTTAGCGATAAAGTATAAACTCCAATCTTGGTGACAGGTGTAACTTTCCTATTCCCCATGATTAAGTTTATTCTTCCTTGCTCCACATTCTCACTTCTTCCTAGTCCCTGCAAGTCACAACAAATATGAATACCGCAACCTGTATCAAGGACCCAAGATTTCGAATGGGGTGAGTTATTAGAAATGATAGTGTAAATACCTGCATGGTTGGGTTTGACTTTCCCATCCTTCACATCTTGCTGGTACTTTGGGCAGTTCCGCTTCCAATGAGCTTTTTCGTGGCAATAGAAGCATTCAGCCTCTTTTGGGTCAGAAGAAGGAGTAATGAAACCTTTCTTGGTTCCACTTGAAGAAGAGCCATCAAGGGTCCGAGCCTTGGTACCCTTTGAAGATCTCTTTCTCTTCCTCCCTCGACTCTGCCCGATTGCCAAGACCGGAGTTGTTTCTGGAGTAGGAGTGATAGCAACCGACTTCCCCTTAAGACCTGTTTCTGCGGTCGTGAGAAGTCCCTGAAGTTTGCTGAGGGTGACCTCTTCCTTGTTCATGTGATATGTCATGCGGAATTGATCATAGCACGATGGTAAGGAGTGCAAAATGATATCTATTGCAAGCTCCTCAGGGATGTTCACATTTAGCTTCAGCAACCGATCCACATACCTTTGCATTTTCTGCATGTGGCTCGTGACGGACTCTCCGTCCTTCATCATGGTCGTTATCAAGGAGCAGATGACTTCGTACCTCTCTTGTCGTGCACTTTGATGGTATCTTTCCATCAAATCTTGGTGCATTTCATAAGGGTAGAAGTCTTCGTAAGACTTTTGGAGTTCAGCTGTCATGGTGGCTAACATGATGCAAGCAACCTTGGTTGCATCTCTTTCATGAGTATGAAAATCCGCGATCTCCTGGGGAGTTGCAGTGGACTCGTCAATTTCCTTAAGCTCCTTGTCAAGGACATATTCTTTGTCCTCGTAGCGAGTAATCATCCTGATGTTTCTGATCCACTTATTGAAGTTGGATCCATCAAAGGTGACTTTCCCACACAGACTCATAAGAGTAAAGGAGCCATTAGGATTCGAGCCAGAAGCATTGTTTGAAGACATCTGAAAAGAAGAACAAGTTTAGTTTAGATTTAAGAGAGTCCTTAATAAAACACCCAAATGTAATATTAAGGCTAGGATCCAATCACAATATAATATAACTTAGAAGAGGTATGCCGTAATCTAAGCTATACCATATTTGAAAGCTAGGTGAATGACGATTCACCAATTTCCACCACGAAAACCGAAATATTAAATATTTAGTTTTTATTGGTTTTAGAAATTCCTAGATTCTTTGAGATCCAATGAACTTTTCAAAGGCATGTTTCGATCTCGGGAGTGCCCTCCAGGTTCTGTGACTGGGATGCCGAGGATCACAAAACGAGGTGTGAAGTAACCATGCAAATCAGTTGGTACCCTTAAAGTTTATCACTCAATCGATGTGCCGGTAAACCACACACGCTCCACCGATACTATAATAAACCTTAAGTCACCCTTTACCTACCTTGTTAAGTCCAAGTTAGTGTGCCGGTTAACCACACACGCTCCACCAACGACTCAGACAAAGTGTAAAGTGTAATTTCATGGATTAGCACCTTATTCACATTTTTCCTAAAGTAACTAAGATTGGGAATTTAATAAACATTTAGTTACTTTATATATATTCATCATACTTTGAATGAGAATTTATAAGTCCTTGTCTTACCCGTTCGGCTAACGACCCTCCACCAGTCAAGCAAGCGGTGGGTGAGAATATTCACCCATTAAGTCACCATTTTATAGGCAACAACCTTATACCCACCTTATAGACCGGCTTTTTGAATGAGGCGTACTAGCGGTAAGACGACTTTATTCTTAAACATATATATATAATTATTAAATTATCATAATATAAGTATAAGGGTTGAATTTTAACTTTTAAAATTCTAGGGGTTGGAACTAAAGTTTTAACTTAACTTTACTTGTTCCAAAACTTGAGGGCAAGTTTTGTAACTTTCAAAACTTTTCATTTCTTGTAACTCATGAGTTTAATAGAGTCATAAAATGAAGACTCTTCATTTTTATAACTCTTATGTTTTCTTAATGGTTTTAACTCAAGTGTGACTCTTGGTTTTCCATAACTTAAGGATAAGTTATGAACTCCATTAAAACACATTATGATCAAGAATTAAACTACCAAATAGGTTACAAATAATTCCTATGATCATCTAAAACATCATAGGAACAAGAACATGAATATGAACATAATCAAAAAATACATAAAACTTTGTAATTTTGATAACTAGTTGTTGTAAATGAATTAGCAAAACATTACACCACCAAAAACAAGTTTATATTTACTAAAACAGTTTAGGGTAATGTTTCTAATTCATTTTCCAGCAACTAAATCGAAATTCTGCACTCATTCGACCCTACTCGCCGAGTGCATGAACATGACTTGCCGAGTTGGTTGAAGATACACATGGACTCGACGAGTCCCCCTATAGACTCGACGAGTCCGATCGCAGACAGCAAATTTCCGATTCTGTTTTCAACTTTTAAGCACAAATAAGAACAAACAAGCCTAGGCTCTGATACCACTGATGGGTTTTGAGCATTCTAACACTTCCTAAGTGTACATGCAACCCTAATAACCTTGGATCTATGTTTGTCTAATTTGTCATGCAAAGTTGAATTCCAAGGTTATATCCTATCTAGCATACATGGGGAACAATTTTAACATAAAGTATAGATAGAATAACTTACCTTGTTGTTGCTTGTGTTCCTTGAAACCTTGTGAGCCTAGCACCTCAAGTGGTGATGCCTCAAATGCTTCACACAACACCAAATGCTCTTGGAAGAACTTATGAGAGTATACTCACTTCTTCAAATCGGCTAAGCCCTCTATTTCTTTGTTGCTATGTGTGTAACCGATTTGGGAGGAGATCATATTACTTATATAGTGTTGACACATCTAGGGTTAAACCCTAATGTGTCATGACTCTTCATTTCCATGACCCATGGGTTTGTAACTCCCATGGAGCATCCATGGAGCATCCTATGGGTGGAACCCAACTTGATGATCCATGGAGCCTTTTAGCCCACTATACAAGATATGGATGATTTACTTAATCAACCCATATATTTAATTAGTTATCTTTTTGATCACTTAATTAATTCTAAATTAATTCTTGATCAAACTAATCAAATAATATTATTATTAATATATTAGAACTTATAATATATTAATAATCTCCAAGCGTTATTTCTCTCATTTAGTCTATCCAATTGCATGGTGCCATGCAACCCAAATGGACCATGCCGGGTTGGGTCAAGTACATACCAGAAATAGTTATGGACTTAGACACCTTATCCAACAAATCTCTCATCGATCACCGAAAGCCTCAGAACCCAACAATCCCTACACCCGTGCCAACAAAGTCCAACCCCGACTACAACCAGAAGGGGTGGAATAAGAGGAAAAGAGGGGATTCACAAGGATCCCCCAATAAACAAGTTGTGGCGATCAATGCTGCCACAGTGACTCCTGTTGTCCCTGCGAACCCCTTACCAACAAAAACTTATGTTGGAACCCTTCCGAAGTGCACCAAGTGCAACTTCCACCACCACGGACCTTGCAAGGAGATGCTCTGCTCTAACTGCAACAGGAAGGGGCACACTGCCCGTTACTGCGAGGCTCCAACAGCTCAAGCCGCCCAGGTCCCTAATACCGGTATGGGCCAAGCCTGGTACGGTTGTGGCGTAGTGGGCCATTACAAGAGGAACTGCCCTAAAGCGGGGATGGCTGGTGTGACAACCCGAAATTTCCATTTATACAAACATTATCTATTCAGTAGAAACTAGTCCAGTTTCAGTGATTTTCAGACTTATCCGAACAAGTTTGTGTACATTAGGGTTTACGTTTTTTGGATATATCAGGAGAGTGGATGCTCCTGTATTTGTGAAACTTGAACATTCCAAGTTTCAAAATGTTATAGTCTAACTTCCGGAATAAAAATATTTTCTGTCAGAATGTTTCAGGACTATAAATAGATTTATGAATTTAATTAATTCATTATTCACAATTCCAACTAGAGAAAAGCCATTTCTCTCTGACGGATCTTCGAGTTTTCATCCCGGATTGTGAGTCTACTATCCTAAATGTGTTTTAATACTTGTTATATGCTTTATAACATTGTTTACATGTCTAAAATACAAGATCCGGGAGCTTACGGCCCAAGAACGTTCTTGGGGTGTAAACTCCAAAACGAAGCCTAAAGGCTTCCTAGTCCCGATTCCTTGTTAGACAACTTGTTTAGGGCTTAATGTATAAACATTTGAGACTAGAAATCAACCAACAAACCCTAGTTATAGGAGTTTACGGCCAAGGATATCTTTTGGGCCGTAAACCCCTTTTTAAGGGCTATAAGTGCCTTAAATCACCCCTAAAGCTTAAAGACCTTTACCCTATAATGCTTGTAGTTAATTTGGACACCAAAACACTTCAAAATCATACGGTTTTAGGAGTTTTCGGCCAAGGAAAGATCTTGGGCCGTAAACCCCTTTTTCAAAGGCAAAGTGTGCCCTAAACACCCTTAAAAACATACGACCATTACCCTTTAATGCTTGGGACTTGAATGGGGAACAAACTACATCAAAATCATCCCTTAAAGGGAGTTTACGGCCAAGGAACACCTCTTGGGTCGTAAACTCCAAGTAAAGGCGCAAATGTGTTCTTAATGTCCCCTTTAGCCTTAGACAAAAACATAGAAGCTATCCTACATGTGCAAGTGACTTAAAAGAATTAAAACCAACACCCCATAGGAGTTTACAGCCGCAAACACTAGGGGATATGGTCCTTTGGCCGTAAACTCCCAAAGGAGCATTCCAAGGCCTTAAACTACTTCAAGGATTATTCCAACAAGGCAAGGCTTATTCTAGGATCAATATAGCATTTCAAAAAACCCAAAACCACCAAGTGAGGATTTCACGGCCGTAAACTCATGAGTTCACGCCCGTAAAGTCCAAAGGGTGGGGTTTGTTGGGTGGTGAACTCATACAAAGGTCATTGGTGCATTAAACCCCTTTTGCCTTGTCCCGTATCAACTTAGATGCAACCATTAGGACCTATAACACTTATATAAAGTGTTTACATGTTCCTAAGTGTCTCAACTTACTTTGTTAAGTTATTATTTGGCTAATTAGTTATATATATGCTCATTATATGATAACTAGGCTCGAACGTGTGAACAAGTCTCCATTTGCCACCTAGCACGGTACCCGATACTTCAATCCAATCAACTCACCACATGTAAGTTCATACCCCTTTAATCAACCTTTGAAATACTTTTAAATGTTTTAAATACTTTATGGGGGGATACAAGTTAAATACTTATAGTTATTACATCAATCACATGTGATTGCATTAATCACATGTGATTAATAACTAGAAAACCAATGATTTTATCACCGTTCAAACTGTTTATCAAACTGTTTTACTTCAAAATGTTTTGCAAATTCTTTTACTTATCAAATCCTTTTATTTAAACTTTGTTTTATTTTTATAAATTGCACGCCCATATATTTATAGGTATATAAGTAATGATTAAAGGGCTTAGGAAGGCCATCCGCCCTATTTCCTTTTCGCGCACTGAGATGTGGTCTGGTGGGATTTCGGGTGACCATCCGAGGGTCGTTTCAATATTAATTATATATATCATATATACATGTATTGACATAAAAGTACTTCCATATTCATACTTAACAGTACATCAATAGCTAGTTACCATCGGGGTAATACGGAACATATACAATTATACTAGAAACAATACATATACAACTATACTAGAAATAGTACATATACAACTATACTAGAAACAGTACATATACAACTATACTAGAAACAAACATATACAACTATACTAGAAGCAGTACATATACAACTATACTAGAAACAGTACATATACAACTATTCTAGAAACAGTACATATACAACTATACTAGAACGAGAAACATTACATATACATGAACGCGTTAACAATTGTGATCCACTGTGTCGGAGCATGCCTTAAATGTCATGGCCCAAGTTGTAGCCAAAATTCTCTTGGAGGGAGAGCGTGAGTTTCCGTATAGATCTGTACTGGATTGACTGTCCTACACCTTGCTGCTAGCTACAGCCGGACCTGCAAGTCTGCGGGTACCAAACGTCATTCTGTTATTATGACCATTCATTATGTCGTTGTTACCAGTCGATAGCATGGTGCAATTTACCACATTATACCTTAATATAAATCCGGTTTAAGGTAGTTAGTACAGCTATAGTTCTTATAATACAAAACTACAGTACTACAATGATTTACCCCTTTACATATTTTAGTGATAACCTCACTTAAACATTAATGTACACGCTATATTTTGTTAAATGATAGTTACACTTGGGAAATTACACACTTTTACATCAAACGAGCATACATAACAGTTAAGCCTTGGTAGAAGGTTACTTTAATAGAAAATATAGGTTTTTCTGAGAGATTCAAACTTTTACAAATACCTTCAAACACTTACTTACATTTTTACAAACATATACATTGAGACAGGTTCAAATGTTTTGACAAAAAACGTTGGCACTAAAATACTTATGAACTCACCAGCTTAATGTTGATAAACTCTTTCAAAATAACTTGTATTCTCAGGTCATCAGTAGACAGGTACCGAGGCCACCTTTTGAGAAGATGGAGCGCATTCAAGACTCATCTTATTATTTTGAGATACATTATTTTTGGTGTCTATACTGTACAGAACACGCTTGTATTAAAATTATATATTTAATGCAATAGATGATGTTGTTTGCTTATTTACATTTACTATGTTGTGATACTTTACATGACGTCCTCTGCCCTAGAATGTTTCCGCCATTCTTGATTTTGGGGTGTGACTGATTGGTATCAGAGCATTGTTTATAGTGAATCAAGTATGTCAACCCATAAAAGATATACTAAACTATAAACCCATTTGGGATTAAACACTCTGACCAAGAGTCTATACTTTAAATATTAAAATATTTAATTAAGTATACTAGTCTACATTCATACTAAAACCAGTGTCAGAACGACAAGAACAAAAGTATTACGATTGTTAAATATCACAGGTAAGCTCGGGGATGTATGGTCAGTCCTGGGAATGGCATAGCCTGATCAACTATGCTGGTCCTAGGAGTGATTAGCATATGCCCTAGAATGGTTGTGATGTGTTAACAAGTCTAAAAACTTACCAACAATACCACAAGAAGATCAGTAGAACCTAAACTTAAAATACTATAGGTGTATTTTGTACTACCAACTACCTATATACTATATCTTTATACTTCTCTTCTTGCATAGATTTAAATGGCTGGATTCCATCACGACGACCCATACTTTCCAAATGAAGGCAACGCAGGATGGCTCAAAGCAGAGTCTGATGATGAGCACCAAATTCCATTGGATGATCATCAAGCTGAAGGTTTCTCGGATGGATCAGACTCTAAGCCCGAAGTCAACAACCTACCTCCAGTAGGTCAAGCCCCAAACAACAACCCTCGACCAACTTTTCCAGGTCCCACTCCCTTGTGGGTAGATAACTTGAATTGCTGGAGTGACGAACAAGGTCAACCCTTACCATACATTGGGGATCGAAACTTTTACAACGTCAGCGATGGTGGCTCTGCTGACCGAGCTCTACCTGTCATTATCCGCAAAATAGCTCGTAATGTCGAGCAAGGTCGAGCAGCCATCGACCGGGTCGTGGAGATTGATGCCAACTCTGGTGTCAATACAGTCCGCATTCGCCGTCTCGAAGAAGACATGGAACGGACCCGGAGAACCAATGAAACCCTACAGCAACATCTGGTTGCCTCTCAAGCAGAAGTCATGGAACTTCGAGCTCGTCAAAGGACTCATGAACGACACCTTCAAGAGGTGGTCCGACAAATGAGAGACCTCAGGGTTCTCCCGAGGAATACTCATCGCCGTTAGATGATGTCTAGTACATCATTATCTTTTGGGTTAAGGATTAGCCTTTAACATCTGTGCTGTAAGTAGCACTTATCCGTAAAATATTCCTAACTTTCAGTACTCTAATTAGGAATATAAGAACTGTCAAACTTTCCATATGGTATGATGTAAGACCTACTGTTAGGGAAATTTTCATTGAACTCATTACATCAGTAATACCAGTATTATGGACCACTACCTACTCTGTGGGAAGAATCTTTACATTTGGGTTTTCCTACACATCTTTCTGGTTATGATCTCAAACACTCATTCAATTGTTGGGCTATGGTTAGTTAGTCCATGTGTCATTCGCACATTACTTACAAATTGATTCTTACCAATTTTCTCATCTTTATAAACTTATAGCTCAAAGATGCCTCCTCGCAAATCTCCCCGGAATAACCCTACACCTACACCGCCTCCACCACCTCCGGTCATCGATACAGCAGCCCTAAATGCTGCCGTAGCTGCAGCAGTGGCATCTGCCATGGCACAGTATCACTCTACTGATGCCAGCAGAGGTGGAACCCCGGTTAACTCCATTCCGGTTGAAACTCCTGCACTCGAGAGAGTGCTCTTACAAGGATTTCACCAACTGCAAGCCGAAGTCCTTTCATGGGACCAGCGGAGTCATTGCTCTATCGCAATGGTTCGAGAAGACTGAAACAGTCTTCGAAATTTGTTCATGCCCTACTGCGAGCAAAGTCAAATATGCCGCATGCACCTTCGAAGGGAAGGCACTAACATGGTGGAACGGCCACGTTAAATCTCTAACTCTCATCGTAGCCAACGACATAGGCTGGGAAACGATGAAAGACCTCATGATTGAGGAATACTGCCCGAGAGGCGAGATCCAGAAACTAGAGCAGGAGCTTTGGAGCCTTACCATGAAGGGCACCAATATTGTTGCTTATACCGCCAGATTCAGCGAACTGGTGGCCCTCTGCCCTAATATGGTTCCCACTGAAGGGAAAAAGATCGAACGGTAGATATGGGGGCTGGTGCCTCCGTATCAGGGGAATGTCCTAGCATCGAACCCCGCTACCTTCGACAGTGCCAAGCGACTGACACAGCGACTCATTGACCATGGTGTCAAAACCCCTGCAACCACAACAACCCTAGCCATCTAGGAACCCTCCAAACCCGCTGACATCAAGCGGAAGTTCTGGGATGACAAGAAGAGGCAGCGAGCTGCCAAGAAGCAGCAAATTGTGGCAGTACATGCCGCGGTAACCCCTACCGCTGCCACTGCTCCAATGAAGCAGTATATTGGAAGTCTGCCGAAGTGCAACAAATGCAACTTCCACCACAACGGCCCCTGCCGTGAAATGTAGTGCTCTAACTGCAATAGGAAAGGACACACCCTCAGTTTCTGTAAATTCCCGGCACAACCGATCACACAAGTCCCTGGCTCCGGCGCGAGCCCAACCTGCTATGGATGTGGTGAAACAGGCCACTATAAGAGGGACTGCCCCAAAGCGAGAAATGTTGGAGGAGAAGGGAGGGTACTAGCTATAGGCCACGGGGAAGCAGTTGCTGACCCGATAGTGCTAACTGGTACGTTCCTCCTCGATAACTCCTAGGCATGCATTCTGTTCGATAGTGGAGCGGAGCGAAGCTTCGTGAACCATAAATTTGCTCGCATGCTTAAACAACAACCACACGCACTTAAAGAACAATTCACAGTACAAATGGCTAATGGAAAAACAGAAAACACCAGTAGCATATACTTAGGATGTATCCTAACCCTAGATAACCATTCATTCCCAATCGACCTCATGCCGGTCTGAATAAAAAGCTTCGACGTTATCATCGGCATGGATTGGTTGAGTCTTCATCGCGTCGACATCATGTGCTTCGAGAAGGCAGTCCGACTAAACCTTCCATCTAATGAAAGTCTTATAGTCTACGGCGACAAACCTGGTGCGAGTCTTCGCATTATATCAAGTATTCAAGCACAGAAATATATGCGCAAAGAATACCACGCATTCCTTGCTCACGTCGTCGACACGAACCTCGAAATGAAAGAACTAAAGAACATTCCAGTAGTGAGCGACTTCCCCGACATTTTCCCAGAAGAACTACCTAGATTTCCTCCGCAATGACAGGTTGAGTTCAGAATCGACTTAGTCCTAGGAGCTACCCCAGTAGCCACGTCGCCCTACCGCTTAGCACCAGCAGAGATGCAGGAGTTATCTGGTCAACTTAACGAACTACTCAGCAAGGGCTTCATAAGACCTAGCTTCTCACCTTGGGGAGCACCGGTCTTGTTCGTTAAGAAGAAAGACAGATCATTCCGTATGTGTATCGACTACAGAGAACTCAATAAACTGACGGTCAAAAATCATTACCATCTGCCTCACATAGACGATCTATTTGACCAACTGCAAGGGGTGAACTATTCTTCCAAAATTGATCTAAGATCCGGATATCACCAGTTACGGGTACTAGAGGAGGATGTTCCAAAGACAGCCTTCCGAACTCGTTACGGACACTACGAGTTCGTGGTGATGCCATTCGGATTGACAAATGCGCCAGCGGTTTTCATGGACCTGATGAACAGAGTATGCCGACCTTACTTGGATCAGTTCGTCATCGTTTTCATTGACGACATCCTGATCTACTCCCGAAGTAAGGAAGAGCATGGCGATTACCTACGACAAGTTTTAGGAACTTTACGAACGGAGAAACATTATGCGAAGTTCTCAAAATGTGAATTTTGGATCCGAAGAGTCGAATTCTTAGGACACATGGTAAGCGAAAATGGAATCCACGTGGACCCATCCAAAATTAAATCCATTGAAAACTGGTTAGTACCGAAGATGCGTACTGAAATTCGTCAATTTCTAGGCCTCACTCGCTACTACCGCATATTCATTCAGAACTTCTCTCGAATAGCGAAACCTCTTACAACCCTGACCCAGAAAGGCGTGGCCCTTGACTGGGAAGAGAAACAAGAGAGAGCGTTCCAAACGCTCAAGCGAGCCTTGTGCACCGCGCCAATACTATCTCTCCCCGAAGGGATAGAAGACTTCGTAGTCTATTGCGATGCATCGAACCAAGGGCTCGGGTGTGTTCTGATGCAGCGAGGTAAGGTCATCGCCTACGCCTCTAGACAGTTGAAGACACACGAAGTTAACTATACGACCCACGATCTTGAACTGGGAGCAGTGGTGTTTGCTCTGATGATCTGGAGACATTACTTGTATGGAACGAAAAGTACTATCTTTACCGACCACAAGAGTTTACAACACATATTCGATCAGAAGGAGCTCAACATGAGACAACGAGTAATTACGAATGTGATATTCATTATCATCTGGGTAAAGCCAACGTAGTAGCAGACGCCCTAAGTCGGAAGGAATATTCTGGTCGCAGAGTCAAGTCATTGTCAATAACCATCCACTCACACTTGTCTAATCAAATTCAGGCGGACGAACTTGAAGCCATGAAACCTGAAAATGTGACGAGTGAATTCCTTAGAGGAATGGACAAGAATTTAGAAGCCAAGGGTGACGGAGCCTTATACTTCATGGACCGGATCTGGACACCGAAACACAGTGACTTGGTCATGACCGAGGCGCACAACACTCGGTATTCCGTTCACCCAGGTTCAGATAAGATGTATCTGGATCTTAAAAAGCAATACTGGTGGCCTAATATGAAAACAAAGATTGCTACCTTTGTAAGTAAATGCCTTACTTGCGCAAAGGTTAAGGTCGAGTACTAGAAGCCCTCCGGTTTACTGCAGCAACCAGAGATTCCAGAATGGAAGTAGGAGCAGATCACTATGGATTTCATAACCAAGTTGCCCAAGACAACGGGTGGACTTGATACCATATGGGTCATCGTTGATAGATTGACCAAGTCTGCACACTTCCTGCCAATCAAAGAAACCGACAAGATGGAGAAACTTACGAGAACATACATTAGGGAAATCATATGACTACATGGTGTGCCTATATCCATTATCTCCGATAGAGATAGTAAGTTCACCTCAAGATTCTGGCAATCACTGTAACATTCCTTAGGAACAAGGCTGGACATGAGGACAGCCTACCATCCACAGACTGACTGACAGAGTGAGAGGACGATCCAGACATTAGAAGATATGTTGCGTGCTTGTGTAATTGACTTTGTAAAAGCGTGGGATACCCATTTACCCCTCGTCGAATTTTCCTACAACAACAGTTATCACACGAGCATAAAGGCAGCACCATTTGAAGCCCTCTACGGCCGAAAGTGCAGATCCCCTCTCTGTTGGGCTGAGGTGGGTGATACCCAGTTAGCTACGCTGATAAACGAAGAAAACCTTTGGAATTTCAGGTGGGAGACCGAGTCCTTCTCAAAGTCTCACCCTGGAAGGACTTGATACGCTTCGGTAAGCGTTGGAAGCTTAATCCTAGGTATATAGTGCCTTTCGACATTCTCGCAAGAGTCGGCCCCGTAGCTTACAAACTCGATCTACCTGATACACTTCGTAACGTACATTCTACATTCCACGTATCTAACTTGAAAATGTGTCTATCCGACGAGACTCTCGTAATCCCACTCGACGAGATCGAGATCAACGAGAGCCTCAACTTCGTCGAAGAACCTGTAAAGATCATGGACCGTGAGGTCAAGCAGACGAAACAAAGCCGTATCCCTATCGTGAAGGTTCGCTGGAATACCAATCGAGGATCAGAATTCACTTCGGAACGCGAGGATCAGATGAAACTGAAATACCCTCATCTTTTCCCTTAGTTATTTGTAACTTCTTATTTGCTTAAATTCTAATTTCGGGATGAAATTCCTTCTAACGGGGGGATGATGTGATAACCCGGAATTTCCATTTGTACGAACATTATCTATTCAATAGAAGCTAGTCCAGTTTCAGTGTTTTTCAGACTTGTCCGAACAAGTATGTGTACATTAGGGTTTACGTTTCTGGATATATTAGGAGAGTGGATGCTCCTGCATGTGTGAAACTTGAACATTCCAAGTTTCATAATGTTATAGTCCAACTTCCGGAATAAAAATATTTTCTGTCAAAATATTTCAGGACTATAAATAGATTTCTGAATTTAATTAATTCATTATTCACAATTCCAACTAGAGAAAAGCCATTTCTCTCTGACGGATCTTCAGGTTTTCATCCCGAATTGTGAGTCTACATTCCTAAATGTGTTTTAATACTTGTTATATGCTTTATAACATTGTTTACATGTCTAAAATACAAGATCCGGGAGCATACGGCCCAAGAATGTTCTTGGGGTGTAAACTCCAAAACGAAGCCTAAAGGCTTCCTAGTCCCGATTCCTTGTTAGACAACTTGTTTAGGGCTTAATGTATAAACATTTGAGACTAGAAATCAACCAAGAAACCCTAGTTATAGGAGTTTACGGCCAAGGATATCTCTTGGGCCGTAAATCCCTTTTTAAGGGCTAAAAGTGCCCTAAATCACCCCTAAAGCTTAAAGACATTTACCCTCTAATGCTTGTAGTTAATTTGGACACCAAAACACTTCAAAATCATATGCTTTTAGGAGTATACGGCCAAGGAAAGATCTTGGGCCATAAACCCCTTTTTCAAAGACAAAGTGTGCCCTAAACACCCTTAAAGCCTCAAGACCATTACCCTTTAATACTTGGGACTTGAATGGGGAACAAACTACATCAAAATCATCCCTTAAAGGGAGTTTACGGCCAAGGAACACCTCTTGGGCCGTAAACTCCAAGTAAAGGCACAAATGTGTGTCTAATGTCCCCTTTAGCCTTAGACAAAAACATAGATGCTATCCTACATGTGCAAGTGACTTAAAAGAATTAAAACCAACACCCCATAGGAGTTTACAGCCGTAAACTCTAGGGGATATGGTCCTTAGGCCGTAAACCCCCCAAAGGAGCATTCCAAGGCCTTAAACTACTTCAAGGATTATTACAACAAGGATAGGCTTATTCTAGGATCAATGTAGCACTTCAAAACACCCAAAACCACCAAGTGAGGAGTTCACGGCCGTAAACTCATGAGTTCACGGCCGTAAACTACAAAGGGTGGGGTTTGTTGGGTGGTGAACTCATATACAAGGTCATTGGTGAATTAAACCCCTTTTGCCTTGTCCCGTATCAACTTAGATGCAACCATTAGGACCTATAACACTTATATAAAGTGTTTACATGTTCCTAAGTGTCTCAACTTACTTTGTTAAGTTATTATTTGGCTAATTAGTTATATATATGCTCATTATATGATAACTAGGCTCGAACGTTTCAACAAGTCTACGTTTGCCACCTAGCACGGTACCCGATACTTCAATGCAATCAACTCACCACATGTGAGTTCATACCCCTTTAATCATCCTTTGAAATACTTTTAAATGTTTTAAATACTTTATGGGGGGATACAAGTAATATACTTATAGTTATTACATCAATCACATGTGATTGCATTAATCACATGTGATTAATAACTAGAAAACCAATGATTTTATCACTGTTCAAACTGTTCATCAAACTGTTTTACTTCAAAACGTTTTACAAACTCTTTTACTTATCAAATGATTTTATTTAAACTTTGTTTTACTTCTTATAAATTGCATGCCTATAGATGTGTAGATATATAAGTAATGTTTAAAGGGCTTAGGAAGGCCATCCGCCCTATTTCCTTTTCACGCACTGAAATGTGGTCTGGTGGGATTTCGGGTGACCATCCGAGGGTCGTTTCAATATTAATTATATATCATATATACATGTATTGACATAAAAGTACTTCTATATTCATACTTAAAAGTACATCAATAGCTAGTTACCATCGGGGTAATACAGAACATATACAATTATACTAGAAACAGTACATATACAACTATACTAGAAACAGTACATATACAACTATACTAGAAACAGTACATATACAACTATACTAGAAACAATACATATAAAACTATACTAGAAGCAGTACATATACAACTATACTAGAAACAATACATATACAACTATACTAGAAACAGTACATATACAACTATACTAGAATGAGAAACATTACATATACATGAACGCGTTAACAATTGTGATCCACTGTGTCAGAGCATGCCTTAAATGTCATGGCCCGAGTTGTAGCCAGAATTCTCTTTGAGGGAGAGCATGAGTTTGTGTATAGATCTATACTGGATTGACTATCCTACGCCTTGCTGCTAGCTACAGCTGGACCTGCAGGTCTGCGGGTGCCAAACGTCATTCCGTTATTACCACCATTCATTATGTCGTTGTTACCAGTCGATAGCATGGTGCAATTGATCACATTATACCTTAATGTAAATTCGGTTTAAGGTAGTTAGTACAACAGTAGTTGTTATAATACAAAGCTACAGTACTACAATGATTTACTGCTTTACATATTTTAGTGATAACCTTACATAAACGTTAATGTACACACTATATTTTGTTAAATGATAGTTACACTTGGGAAATTACACACTTTTACATCAAACGAGCATACAGAACAGTTAAGCCTTGGTAGAAGGTTACTTTAATAGAAAATATAGGTTTTTCTGAGAGATTCAAACTTTTACAAACACTTTCAAACACTTACTTACATTTTTACAAACATATACATTGAGACAGGTTCAAACGTTTTGACAACAAATATTGACACTAAAATACTTATGAACTCACCAGCTTAATGCTGATAAACTCTTTCAAAATAACTTGTATTCTCAGGTCATCAGTAGATAGGTACCGAGGCCAGCTTTTGAGAAGATGGAGCGCATTCAAGACTCATCTTATTATTTTGAGATACATTATTTTTGGTGTGTATACTATACAGAACACGCTTGTATTAAAATTATATATTTAATGCAATGGATGATGTTGTTTGCTTATTTACATTTACTGTGTTATGATACTTTACATGACGTCCTCCGCCCCAGAATGTTTCCGCCGTTCTTGGTTTTGGGGTGTGACAGTTGGCGGAGTAGGAAGAGTTATGGCCCTAGGCCACGTGGAAGCAGTAGCTGATCCTACGATAGTTACTGGTACGTTCCTCCTCGATAACTCATATGCTTGCATACTTTTCGATAGTAGAGCCGAGAAAAGTTTTGTGAGTAAAAAATTTGCACACCTGCTTAAACAAAAACCATGTGCATTAGATAGTCCATTCACGGTAGAAATGGCTAAAGGGAAAACAGAGAGTACAAACTGCATATATGTAGGTTTTACCTTAGCTTTAGATGGCCATACTTTCAAGATAGATCTCATGCCAGTCCCAATTAAATGTTTCGACGTTATCATCGGTATGGATTGGTTGAGTCTTCTTTGCGCCGACATCTTGTGCTTTGAAAAATCAGTTCGTCTTAACCTTCCTAACAACAAAACCTTAATTATCTACGACGATAAACCTAGTACGAGCCTTCATATCATTTCGTGCATTCAAGCCCAGAAGTGCTTGCGAAAGGAACATCATGCATTCCTAGCACACATCGTCGATACCAGTCAAGAACTGAAGGACATCAAGAAAATCCGAGAAGTATGCGACTTTCCCGACATATTCCCAGAAGGACTTCCCGGTTTACCATCGCAACGCCAAGTCGAGTTCATAATCGACTTAGTGCCAGGAGCTACCCCAGTAGCCAAATCTCCTTATCGTTTGGCACCGGCAGGGATGCAGGAACTTTCCAGTCAACTTAACGAACTTCTCAAGAAGGGATTCATTCGACCAAGCTTCTCACCATGGGGAGCACCGGTCTTGTTCGTCAAGAAGAAAGATGGATCGTTTCGCATGTGCATCGACTATAGAGAACTCAACAAATGTAACAGCCTGTCATTTCAAGTCAGTAAAAATCGAGTCCTATAACCTCTTTGAGAAAGGAATTAAAATATCATCGAAAAATGAAGTATTAAAAAACTCTAATTGGAGTACACTATGTGGTAGGTATTGTCTTAAGGTTTCCAAACATATAAATAACACAAAAATCCAAGTTATAACGAAGAAGTTACGACCATTCTAAGTTTTCCGACAAAAACCGGCAATACGAAGTTGCGTAAAAACGCAAAGTTTCAATAAAACACTTTCTGACTTTAGGTTTCTAAATGAAAGTCATAGATATCGTTAAACTACAAACATGCATAAAAAGAACGCTCAAATCGGACATTGTATGAATAAGTTATGAATTTTTAAAGAAATTCCTTAATCACGTCATTTTAATAAATAAATAATAAAAATAATTTCGGAATTTGCCAACGGAATCTAAACGAAAGTTGTAGATCGTAGTCTCACCTTAACGGGATATAAAGAACGTCAAAAACAGAGTTCGTATGAAGGAGATATGAATTTTTGAAGTTTGATAAATAATTTATATATAATTTTTATTAAAAACTCGGTATTATCCGAAGGGGAGTCAGCCTAGGGCCGTAGTACGCGGCGCGTACCCTCGTACGAGTATTTCGTTCAAACCTTGAAAGGTCATCGAGAAACCAAATACTTGTCTCATACTTTCAGTCTTACAAATAACTTTCATTTTTCTATTTTTCATGCAATCATCTGTTGTTGAACTATGGCAATTTGGTTCATGAGACACATTAATTTTTCACTTATTCTTATCCATATCATCATGTTTTAAACGTACAGTTAAAGATGCTGCCACACAGGAATACCAGACGTAACCCTATCAATGAAGCACCGATACCACCACCACCTCCACCTCCTCAATTTGATGCTGTCATGTTCGAAGCAGTAGTCACCGCAGCGGTAGCAGCTGCCATATCACAACTCAATAATTTGAGTACTAATGACTCGAGGACTAGCACACACCTATCCAACAATGGCGAGAGTCATGGGCAACCCCGAGAATGCACTTATAAGGACTTTACCAATGCCAAACCCTGTATGTTCTATGGAACTAGTGGTGTGATGGCTCTGAGATAGTGGATTGAAAGGACAAAATCAGTATTTGAAATCTGCTCCTGCCCCGAGCACAACAAAGTCAAATTTGCAACCTTCACACTCATTGATAGAGCTTTAGCTTGGTGGAATGGCCACGTTAAAGTACTTACTCTAATAGTGGCAAACTCCGTAAGCTGGGAGAGCCTCAAAGCCATGATGATGAGAGAATACTGCCCACGGGGAGAGATTCAAAAGCTCGAACATGAACTCTGGACTCTCGGAATGGTTGGTACCGACATCGCAACATATACCAATAGATTTTGCGAGCTGGCATTCCTTTGCCCAGATATGATTGCTCCTGAGAGCAGGAAAATAGAGAGGTACATAGGGGGACTGACGCCCCAAATACGGTCAACATGTTAGCTTCCAAACCTGACACCTTTGAAAGTCCGAAGGAACTAGAAACAATCTCTGATTGACTACGGAGGCCATCAGAACTCAACCGTTTCTACACCAGAACCACAAAGAGGAATCAACAACAACAACAACAACAACAACAGGAAGAGAGTATGGAATAAAGGGAAGGGTGGGTCTTCCCAAGAATCCGCAAAGAAACAATTGTGTTCAGTAAATGTTGCCACGGTACCTACCACAGCTCCTACAAATACCTACACAACAAAGCCTTATGTAGGTAACCTTCCAAAGTGCACCAAATGCACTTACCACCACCATAGAACTTGTCGGGAAATGCAGTGCGCCAACTGCAACAGAAAGGGACACACAACCCGTTTCTGCAAGGATCCCGCAAAGCCGATCACTCAAGTTCCTAGTGCGGGTATAGGCCAGACTTGCTACGGTTGTGGCGAGGTGGGCCACTACAAGAGGAACTGCCCTAAGGCAGCAGGCACCGGCGGTGTGGGACGAGTGTTGACTATAGGCCACGACGAAGCTATAGCTGACCCAACTGTAGTTGCTGGTACGTTCCTCCTCGATAATTCATATGCATGCATATTATTCGATAGTGGAGCGGAGAGAAGCTTCGTGAGTCAAAACTTTATTCACTTACTTAATCCTAAACCTAGCAAACTAGAAAAATCATTCACTGTAGAGATGGCCAACGGAAAAACCGAAAACACTAACTACATATACAAGGACTGTACGTTAACTTTAGACGGTCATTCTTTCCCAATCAATCTCATGCCGGTTCCTATTAAAAGTTTCGACGTCATAGTCGGCATGGATTGGTTAAGTCTTCTTCGCGCCGACATCATGTGTTTTGAAAAAGCAGTTCCTCTTAATCTCCCTAACAACGAAACATTAGTGATTTACGGCAACAAATCAAGTACAGACCTTCGTATCATTTCGTGCATCCAAGCTCGAAAGTGTTTACGGAAGGATTGTCGAGCATTCCTAGCGCACATCATCGATACAAGCCAGGAACTGAAGGACATCAAGAACATTCCAGAAGTACGCGACTTTCCCGATATCTTTCCAGAAGAACTACCAGGGTTACCACCACAACGCCAAGTCGAATTCAGAATTGACTTAGTTCCAGGGGCTACCCTAGTAGCGAAATCGCCTTATCGTCTAGCACCAGCAGAGATGCAAGAACTTTCCAGTCAACTTAATGAACTCCTTCAAAAAGGATTCATAAGACCAAGTTTCTCACCTTGGGGAGCAACGGCCTTGTTCGTAAAGAAGAAAGACGGATCATTCCGTATGTGCATCGACTACAGAGAGCTGAACAAACTTACAGTCAAGAACCGTTACCCTCTACCCCGTATTGACGACCTATTCGATCAACTCCAAGGAGCAAACTGTTGGGTTTTAAGCATTCTAACACTCCTAAGTGTACATGCAACCCTAAATACCTTGGATCTATGTTTTCTCTATTATACATGCAATATGAACATCCAAGGTATTATCCTAATCTAGCATACAAAACAATGAGTGTAACAAGATAGAATACATACCTCTTTGATGTAGAAAGTCTTTATGAAGCTTGAGTGCCTAGCCCCAATAGTGTGGAAACCTCAAATGGAATCACAATCATCAAAACACTTAGAATAACTTGAGAGAGTTCTACACTTCATGAAATCGGCTAGCCCTCTTCTTTACTTTCTAATGTGATTCTAGTGGCCGATTTTGTCAAGAATAATATCTTTATATAGTGTTACAATTAGGGTAAATCCTTAATTGTCATGGCTTTTCATTTCCTTGGATCCATGGGTTCAAATACACCATGGAGCATCCATGGACCTGTTGGAATAGTGTCTAAGGCTATAACTATATTCGGTGGTGCATGGTCCTTTTGGGTTGCCTTCACCATAGCAACTTGAAGGATGATTTGTATAAGAGAGAGTAAATATTATAAGGAATAATATTTGGCTATTTGATTAATATAAGTCATAAATTAATTTGTATTAATTTGGTGACTTAAATAGATTAATTAAATAAGAGGGTATAAACTGTCAATTGTTTGATAGTTAGACTTTAGACTATAAATCCATTAGGATACACCTTGGACGGATTCTAAGAGCTTTAGGATAGCTCAAAATCGTCCATAGGGAAATCTATGGAATGGATTTGGATAGCCTTAAGAGAAGATTATCCAATTAGGGTTTAGGGTAAAACCCTTAAGGAGTCTAAAGGTATAAATAGGCCCTTGGGATGGGGAATTCGTGTACAACCTTGTAGAACCTGAAGAAAGGAACCAATGGTCGAATTCCATCCCTTCTCCTCTCTCCTAAATCATCTTGCTTGCTATTGGTGTTTGTAAGCCATTAGAGGAGTGACAATTGTGACTCTAGAAGCTCCAAGACAAACAAGATCAACAAGAGATTCAAAGGTATGATTCTAGATCTATTTTAGTATTGTTGTTTAACCTAATTAGCCATTAGATGTCTTGGATTCAAGAGCATGTTTATTAGAAAGCCTAGATCCAAGCAATAGGGTTTTTGCATGCGCACATAGGAAAGTTCTTATGGCTAAAACCCAACAGTGGTATCAGAGCCAAGATTGGTTTTCTTTAAATTGATGCTTAATTAACTGAAACAACCCTGCAAAATTCGATTTTTTGGGTTTTGAGTCACTGACTCGTCGAGTTCCAAGGTGGACTCGTCGAGTAGGCCTGACTCGGCGAGTCCCCTTGTGCACTCGGCGAGTCTAGGCGTCAGGAATGGCCAGATTCGGGATTTCTTTGTGTTTATCTTATCCAAACTTTCCATAAACTAATTAGATCAATATAAATCCGTTTTTTTGATAAATATAAGTGTTATCTTGATCTAGTTAAAGGTAATTATCAACTAATTAAATATTTAATTTCCTTATATGATAATTAATTAATTATTTTGATAATTTTGGTAATTATCTTCAAAGAAATCAAAGATAAATCAAATAAAGATAATTAAAATATTAATTGTTAATTGAAATTATTTGTTAGCCGAACGGGTAGGATAGGGCAACCTCATCCTCTCATTAAAAGTATAATAAGAAATACGAAGTAACTAAATTTTTTTTTAAATTTCCCAATCTTAGTTACTTTAGGAAAAGTGAATTGATGCAATCCCATGAAATTACACTTTGCACCTTGCTAAGATGTTAGTGGAGCGTGTGTGGTTTACCGGCACACTAATTGGTTCTAAGCGAAGGTGGCAAAGGGTGATTCATTGTTTATCATAGTTCGATGGAGCGTGTGTGGTTTACCGGCACATCGAATAGGTGATCGTTACAATGAAGACACCATGTGAATTTGCATGGTAATTCACACCCGCTTTGTGATCCTCGGCATCCCAGTCACAAACAAGAGGGGCATATCGAGATTTAAACATGCCATTGAATAGTTCAATGAATCTCATCCGAATCTAGGAATTCTCAAAAACACTTAGGACTAATAGTTTAAGTTTTGTAATGGAGAATTTGTGAATCGTCATTCACTTACCTTCAATTTATTTGCATATTGGATTACGGCATCCCTTTTCTAGTATGTAAATGTTATTGTTGGATCCTAGCCCTAATTATCTTATTGGGTGATAATTAGGGATTCTTGTTCTAATCTATCTTTGTCCTTTCTATAGATGTCAAACGCAAACAACGCTGCTGCTAGTTCTTTCACGTTGATGAGCCTTTGCCAAAAGATCACCTTCGATGGAACGAACTTTGGCGAATGGATAAGATACATTCGCACCATTGCTTGCGATGAGGATAAGGAGTATTTCCTCGACGAGAAGCTCGAGAAAATCAACCCCGAAGTTGCTACTCCCGCCGAAATCACCGCCTTTGAAACTCATGAGCGAGATGCAACGAAGGTACATTGCATCATGATCGCCACCATGAACTCCGAATTCCAAAAGTCCTACGAGGACATGTATCCATACGAAATGCATCAAGACTTGTTGGAGAGGTACCACCAAAACGCGAGACAAGAGCGTTACAAGATCTTCACTAACATGATTTCCGCCAAGATGGGTCATGGAGAATCTCTTACCGTGCACTTGCAAAAGATGCAAAGGTATGTCGACCGCCTTCGCAAGTTAAATGTTGACTTCGGCGAAGACTTGGCGATCGACATGGTGCTTCACTCTTTGCCTCCGATGTATAATCAATTTAGGATGACCTACCACATGAACAAAGAGGAGGTCACTCTAAGTAAACTCCAAGGTCTCTTGAGGGTTGCTGAGAGCAATTTCAAGGACAAGTCTGTTGCACTAACTCCCAATCCATCCGCTGCTCCTATCTTGGCTATTGGTCAAGGGAAGGGAAAGAAGAGGAAAGCTTCTTCAAATAACTATCGAAAGGTGAAAGCCCGAGATGGTTCCTCTTCTAGTGGGACCAAAGTTGATCCCTCTAAGCCCTGCTCTAACCCGAAGGAGGCAGAGTGCCACCACTGCCACAAGATAGGACATTGGAAGAGAAGCTGCCCGGATTACCTGCAAGCCATCAAGGAAGGAAAGATCAAGCCATCTTTCGCAGGTATATATGCAATCAAATCTAACGATTCTAATCATGCTACTTCTTGGGTTCTTGACACCGGTTGTGGTTATCACATTTGTTCTAATGTGCAGGGACTAAGAAGAAGTAGGGATGTGGAGCAAGGAAGGATCAATCTAATCATGGGGAACAGAACATCGTCGCCTGTGACCAAGATTGGAGTGTATTCTTTAGTGCTTAAGAATAGTTTAGTTTTAGATTTGAACAATTGTTGCTATTCGCCAGAAATGGCTAGAAACATCATTTCATTTCATGGTTTATATAGACAAGGATTTAGATTTTCTTTTAATAATGAGAATGGTTCTATTTTGGCTTATCTAAATGGTGTCTTTTACTTTGAAGCTATACCATGTAATGGAATATATGAAACTGTTATGATTGTTGATAACTTAGGAAATGATGTTTTGAATATTGATTCTTCCACTAGTATGGATAAAGCATCCTTGTGGCATTGTCGTCTTGGACATGTCAACAAGAAACGCATAGCCCAACTCCAAAAGGATGGAGTGTTAGAGTCATTCGACCTTAGGGAAGATGACACATGCGAGTCTTGTTTACTTGGAAAGATGACTAAGTCACCCTTCACGAGTACTTGTGAAAGGGGTGAGGGACTATTAGACCTAATACATACCGATGTATGTGGACCTTTTAGATCAACCACGAAGGATGGGAACCGCTTCTATGTGACTTTTACCGATGATTATAGTAGATATGGGTATATCTATTTAATCAAGCAAAAGTCAGAAACCTTTAAAAAGTTCAAAGAGTTCAAGAATGAAGTGGAGAATCAATTGGGCAGGAAAATCAAGATGCTTCGATCCGATCGAGGAGGAGAGTACCTAAGTCCTGAATTCCACGATTATCTCAAGGAGTGTGGAATAGTTTCGCAATTGACGTCTCCTAGGACACCGCAGTTGAATGGTGTGGCAGAAAGGCGTAATCGAACCTTATTGGATATGGTTCGCTCTATGATGAGTCGTACTTCACTACCTATCTTCTTTTGGGGGTATGCCTTAGAGACTGCCGCCCATATCCTTAACCGAGTCCCTACTAAGAAGGTTGCCAAAACACCTCATGAGATGTGGACGGGGAAAGCTCCCTCGTTGGCACATATCAAGGTTTGGGGTTGCGAGGCTTTCGTAAGACGAGATACTCACGACAAGCTTGAACCTCGAAGTGAGCGATGTATTTTCATCGGCTACCCGCAAACTTCCTTTGGATATCTCTTCTATAGACCGAAAGATAATGTTATCTTTGTTGCAAGGAGAGCAGTTTTCCGAGAGCGAGAACTCATAAGCCAAGGAGACAATGGGAGGCAAATCGAACTTGAAGAGATTCAAGAATCGATAGATGAAGGAACCTCTACCGCTGGCATTCAACCCGAGGAGGAAACTCCGGTTGAACCGATTGACGAATCCTTACCTCTTAGACGTTCCGATAGAGTTAGAGTTCATCCCCAGTTTTATGGTTTTCATATTACTACCGAAGGGGACACATATATTAGTGATGGTACACTAGTAAATCTTGATGAACCTAATAGCTATAAGGAAGCCATGGCAGACCCGGAGTCTGCGAAATGGAAAGAGGCGATGGATAGCGAGATCCAATCCATGTACGATAACCAAGTTTGGAATTTGGCTGATTACGTGCCCGAACGTAAGACCGTAGGGTGCAAGTGGATCTTCAAGAAGAAGACCGACGTGGATGGGAATGTACACACATATAAGGCGCGATTGGTTGCGAAGGCCTTTACTCAAACTCCCGGAGTTGACTATGATGAGACCTTCTCACCAGTTGCGAAGATTAAATCTATTAGAGTGATGATAGCAATTGCCGCATTTCATGATTATGAGATTTGGCAAATGGATGTCAACACCGCTTTCCTTAACGGAAAGTTGGCTGAGGATGTTTACATTGCTCAGCCAGAGGGGTTTGTGGATCCAAAGCATCCGAATAGAGTGTGTAAGCTTGAGAAGTCCATTTATGGACTTAAGCAAGCGTCTCGCAGATGGAATCTTTGCTTCGATGAGGAAGTCAAAGAGTTTGGATTTGTACGAAGCGAAGACGAATCTTGTGTATATGTCAAAGCCAGTGGGAGTATAGTAAGCTTCCTCGTTCTATATGTGGATGACATATTACTCATAGGAAACGACATCCCGACTCTGCAGGAGGTTAAGTCCTGGCTCGGGAAGTGCTTCGCTATGAAGGACCTCGGAGAGGCTTCTTACATTTTGGGAATAAGAATAGTAAGAGAAAGAAGTAAGAGACTAATTGGACTTAGTCAGAATACTTACTTGGAAAAGGTACTAAAACGTTTTAGTATGGAAAACTCAAAGAAGGGAGAACTACCGATACAAGGAAATGCCAAGTTGAGTAAGACTCAAAGTCCGAGTACCGAAGCTGAGATAGCAGAAATGAGCCGAGTACCATACGCTTCCGCAGTTGGCTCAATCATGTACGCTATGACTTGTACTCGCCCTGATGTAGCCTTCGCCTTGAGCATGGTTAGCAGATATCAAGGGAACCCTGGCAAAGCACATTGGATTGCGGTGAAGAACATCCTTAAGTACCTTCGGAGGACGAAAGAATGGTTCTTAGTCCTTGGAGGGAGTGATGACTTAAAGGTGCGAGGGTATAGTGACGCCAGCTTTCAGACCGACAGGGACAACTATCGTTCGCAGTCGGGCTGGGTCTTTACCCTAAATGGAGGAGTAGTGACTTGGAAAAGTTCCAAGCAAGAAACCGTAGCTGATTCAACGTGCGAATCAGAGTACATCGCAGCGAGCGAAGCGTCGAAGGAGGCAATATGGCTGAAGAACTTCATCGGTGATCTTGGAGTTGTGCCGGCCATAAAGGAGCCCATGGAGATTTTCTGTGATAACGAAGGTGCGGTTGCCTTGACCAAGGAACCGAGGGATCATGGTAGATCTCGACATATCGACAGAAAATATCACTTCATTAGACATCGTGTAGAAGAAGGACAACTCGTAGTGAAGAGGATATCATCAGAAGATAACCCAGCAGATCCGCTTACGAAGGGACTGAGTAGGGTTAAGCACTTGCAGCATGCTAGGAGTATTGGGCTGAAGGATGATATTAGTATAGATTAGATAGTATTAGAAACGTATAATAGATAAATGTAATTAACATTTGATGATTAAATAAAAGAGTTTTATTTATGAGTAAAGTTACTGTCACATGTTAGTTGTTTAACTATTGTTTCACTTTGCATGTTTTGACTTCCAGAATAATTGAGTTTATTAGGAATAATCGAATTATTCAAATGGTCCACAATCGTTCATATGTTGGGAGTAGATATGAATGAAGATTGTCATGAATTGGTGTGTAGAGTGTCTAAATGGTGTTAGACATAGCAAGGGTTGCTGCAACGTTCATGAGTGCTTATGAACTGGTTTTGAGCATTGGAATAAACCCGCACTTGCTGGAATCACTTTATGGAATACGATATAAAAGGTGATCGCAAGACGATAATATCATATGGTCTTAAAACCTAGATATATGGTTTATTATTTGTTAATTGATTGTGCATTGATAATGCGAAAACGCATCAGTAACTTGATGTTATAAAACGCACTGTTGTGTATAGTTGGTTAATGAATAAGTAAATGCATATAAGTCGAAGTTTCTCTGTAAATTTTATCCTAAGAGGATAAAAGAGATATCTTGGCCACTCGATGATTTGATTTAACTTATGTGCCGGGCCCGGTCAGAACTGAATTGATGTGTTCGATTAAGTTCTATGTCAAATAAATCGAAGATCGAGAAATCTAAATGCTAGACTAACCATTCCATAGGATTGTCAGCATGATATCTAACAGAGGACTGTACGATCCCTTATCTAAAGGACAAGATTGGTTAGATTAGAGTTGACAGCATCTTTGAGAGCTACGATTGCAAACCGTATTGTACTTGTATAGTTACTAGACTTATCCAAGTGGGAGACTGTTGGAATAGTGTCTAAGGCTATAACTATATTCGGTGGTGCATGGTCCTTTTGGGTTGCCTTCACCATAGCAACTGGAAGGATGATTTGTATAAGAGAGAGTAAATATTATAAGGAATAATATATGTCTATTTGATTAATATAAGTCATAAATTAATTTGTATTAATTTGGTGACTTAAAGAGATTAATTAAATAAGAGGGTATAAACTGTCAATTGTTTGATAGTTAGACTTTAGACTATAAATCCATTAGGATACACCTTGGACGGATTCTAAGAGCTTTAGGATAGCTCAAAATCGTCCATAGGGATATCTATGGAATGGATTTGGATAGCCTTAAGAGAAGATTATCCAATTAGGGTTTAGGGTAAAACCCTTAAGGAGTCTAAAGGTATAAATAGGCCCTTGGGATAGGGAATTCGTGTACAACCTTGTAGAACCTGAAGAAAGGAACATCTGGTTGAAGTCCATCCCCTCTCCTCTCTCCTAAATCATCTTGCTTGCTATTGGTGTTTGTAAGCCAATAGAGGAGTGACAATTGTGACTCTAGAAGCTCCAAGACAAACAAGATCAACAAGGGATTCAAAGGTATGATTCTAGATCTGTTTTAGTATTGTTGTTTAACCTAATTAGCCATTAGAAGTATTGGATTCAAGAGCATGTTTATTAGAAAGCCTAGATCCAAGAAATAGGGTTTTTGCATGCGCACATAGGAAAGTTCTTATGGCTAAAACCCAACAGGACCATCCTATGGGTTTTAGCCCAACTTGATTATCCATGGAGCATTAGCCCACTATATAAGTATGGATGATTTACACAATTAACCCATATATTTAATTAGTCTTCTTTTGATCACTTAATTAATCCTAGATTAATTCTTGATCAATACTAATTAAATAATCTTATTATTATTATTATTATTAATATACTAAAACTTATAATATATTAATAACCATAAGTGTCTTATTTCTCTCATTATAGTCTATCCAAGTGCATGATGGTATGCAACCCAAATGGACCATGCCAGGTCGGGTCAAGTCTCACCAATTATATTTATGGACTTAGACATTAATCCAAAAGACTCCCACTTGGATAAGTCGAAAACTATTATTGCATATGACTTCAGGAACCAACTGGCAATCGTAGCTCTCAAAAGCTTCTGTCGAACTCTGACCTTGTAGATGAACTCTGATCTTGTAAATGACTTGTCCATTAGATAAGGGATCATATAATCCTCTGTTCTCATGATATCAGCCGGACAAATACATGGAACAACATCGTACTTATTGTCCAGCAGTTTGTTTTCTGATTTTCGATTTGTTTGACAAAGAACTTAATCGAACACATCAATTCAGTTCTGATCGGCCGGTACATAGGTCACAACAAAATCATCAAGGGGCCCAGATATCGCTTCTATTTCTAGAAGGAACAGATAAACTTCGACTCATATGCTTGTTCTACTACTTGTTGAATTGTACACAAAGGCACATTTTATAACATCAAGTTACTGATGCGTTTACGTGCAATCAATGCACAACCAACTCATAAGTAACAACTTATATCTCTAGGTTTGAAGATTTATATGATATTACCGTCTCACGATCACTCGATGAAAATTCCATGAAGTGATACAAGTGAGCGTGGGTTTATTCCAATACTCATAAGTTATGAGCACTCATGAATGTTGTAGCAACCATTGCTATGACTAAACCCATTTAGCCATCTACAAACCCGATTCATGACAGTCTTGATTCATACCTACTTCCAACATATGAACGACTGTGGAGTGTTTAAATAACTTAGTCATTCAGAAAGAATAACCTAGCTATTTTGGAAGTCAAAACATGCAACGTGAAACACAATAATAATCAAATCCAATATGGTCTCAGAACCCTTTTGAATATAAATAAAACCACCTTTTATTTATCACCATATTGATTACACATTATTCCATGTTTCAAATAATCAACTTAAGACTTGAATAAAAACAACAGTCGTCCCATCCTTACATTGTGATGTAGATCAATTGAACATGATTCCAATGATACTCATTTCACAAACCCAAATCCTTATTGTAAATGTGAGAATCCACGATTCCTATCATTTACCAAAAATTTGTTAGATTTTAAACTTTTATGCAATGTTCCTCTTGTAATGATTATTCACAAAGTCACCAAAACCTTGTCACCAATCATTACAGAGTACTCCAAAGGAGATCAGCTCCTTGCATTAAGTTTCCTAATCTTACATAGATTGAATAATTTCTACCTTTGAAACATTTCCAGATCCCATTTTGACTATCACTTCTGAACAAGAGTTGCCTCTTTATAGATTATGTCAATATGGTCCTTCCAGAATTATCACTATACTTCCAATTGTCCTTGAGAAACCTATCTTTGGTAAACCTCAGATTTTCCTCGACAATTGCTTAATCACTTTAGTCATATCCACTTCTAGATTTTTCCCTTCTCAATGCCTTAAGCATTTGGAAAATTTAGAAAGGATGAATATTATAGCACATGAAATCGATCCTATATCCGAAGCATATGGGATACGATTCATGATGTTTGACATAAAGACATGACACTAGACCAGTCTTTTGCTACAATATTTTTTATTTGCCATGTTTTTCAAAATTTAAATATGAAGAGGGATGCCGTAATCATAATCGAATTTTGAAAATGCAATATATATAGAATTTCTTCAAGTCGAACCATTCAGACGTAAAATTCATATATATGTCCTTAACTAAAGATGATTAAAATCTCAATCTAAGCTTCTAGAATTGAAATGAAGTATAATTTCCTCTCCCTTAATTATAGCAAAACAACCTTTCAACCCCTGCAACTTCATGAATTGAAACTTTGTTTTCTATAATTAACGTTGCTAACTTGCAACACTAAACGTAATAATCATGCTCCCACTAACATGATGATTATCAGCATAACACTTATGCTTCCACTAGCTCTGACATATTTTCAGAAATCTGCTGGACTTCTGAAATTTAGATTCATACATCCTTTCTTAGATAGCTCCCATGTGTGTCTAAACAATTTTCAGAACTATGAAAAGGGATACCGTAATCATAGTCTCAATTGCTTAGGCATTTGCCATTTCTCACAAGTCCATGTTAGTGTGCCGGTTAACCACACACGCTCCACTAACGACTTTTGAAAATGCAAATAACGCAATTGATATCTACGTAAAATCTACTTAGTGAAAGTGTTTCCTCACCATCATTTTCATGAATCGGAGAGAAACCTTATGACACTTAGATTTTATAGTGTATGAGTTCCTATCCATGTGAATTTGTCAAAACCATAATCACAAGATAAGGTTAGTGACAAATTCAGCCTTACATGGATTAAACTTGTTCCATCTTACTTTCTTGTCACCTTGGCAGCACAAGGCCCACCAATGCTTCCAAGTTGAACTCTGATAACTCACATGCAGATTCAACTTATTTGAAGTAGGTACAGAAACAAGAATTGTGTCAACACAATAGGTTGCAAACCTTAAGTCGTGTGCTAGTGATAAATTACAGGTTTTACTCTTGATTAAATCTTGAAACTCTTTCAGGATCTTTATGTTGGATAAGGTGTCTAAGTCCATAACTATTTCTGGTATGTACTTGACCCGACCCGGCATGGTCCATTTGGGTTGCATGGCACCATGCAATTGGATAAACTAAATGAGAGAAATAACGCTTGGAGATTATTAATATATTATAAGTTCTAATATATTAATAATATTATTTGATTAGTTTGATCAAGAATTAATTTAGAATTAATTAAGTGATCAAAAGATAACTAATTAAATATATGGGTTGATTAAGTAAATCATCCATATCTTGTATAGTGGGCTAAAAGGCTCCATGGATCATCAAGTTGGGTTCCACCCATAGGATGCTCCATGGATGCTCCATGGGAGTTACAAACCCATGGGTCATGGAAATGAAGAGTCATGACACATTAGGGTTTAACCCTAGATGTGTCAACACTATATAAGTAATATGATCTCCTCCCAAATCGGTTACACACTAAGTAATAAGGGGGCTTGGCCGATTTTGAAGAGTGTGTATTCTCTCATAAGTTCTTCCAAGAGCATTTGGTGTTGTGTGAAGCATTTGAGGCATCACCACTTGGGGTGCTAGGCTCACAAGGTTTCAAGGAACACAAGCAACAAGGTAAGTTATTCTATCTATACTTTATGTTTAAATTGTTCCCCATGTATGCTAGATAGGAATATAACCTTGGAAATCAACTTTGCATGACAAATTAGACAAACATAGATCCAAGGTTATTAGGGTTGCATGTACACTTAGGAAGTGTTAGAATGCTCAAAACCCATCAGTGGTATCAGAGCCTAGGCTTGTTTGTTCTTATTTGTGCTTAAAAGTTGAAAACATAATCGAAAATTTGCTGTCTGCGATCGGACTCGTCGAGTCCATAGGGGGGACTCGCCGAGTCCATGTGTATCTTCAACCAACTCGGCGAGTCATGTTCATGCACTCGGCGAGTAAGGTCGAATGAGTGCAGAATTTCGATTCAGTTGCTGGAAAATGAATTAGAAACATTACCCTAAACTGTTTTAGTAAATATAAACTTGTTTTTGGTGGTGTAATGTTTTGCTAATTCATTTACAACAACTAGTTATCAAAATTACAAAGTTTTATGTAATTTTTGATTATGTTCATATTCATGTTCTTGTTCTTATGAAGTTTTAGATGATCATAGGAATTATTTGTAACCTATTTGGTAGTTTAATTCTTGATCATAATGTGTTTTAATGGAGTCCATAACTTATCCTTAAGTTATGGAAAACCAAGAGTCACTTGAGTTAAAAACCATTAAGAAAACACAAGAGTTATAAAAATGAAGAGTCTTCATTTTATGACTCTATTAAACTCATAAGTTACAAGAAATGAAAAGTTTTGAAAGTTACAAAACTTGCCCTCAAGTTTTGGAACAAGTAAAGTTAAGTTAAAACTTTAGTTCCATCCCCTAGAATTTTAAAAGTTAAAATTCAACCCTTATACTTATATTATGATAATTTAATAATTATATATATATGTATAAGAACAAGTCGTCTTACCGCTAGTACGCCTCATTCACGAAGCCGGTCTATAAGGTGGGTATAAGGTTGTTGCCTATAAAATGGTGACTTAATGGGTGTATATTCTCACCCACCGCTTGCTTGACTGGTGGAGGGTCGTTAGCCGAACGGGTAAGACAAGGACTTATAAATTCTCATTCAAAGTATGATGAATATATAAAGTAACTAAATGTTTATTAAATTCCCAATCTTAGTTACTTTAGGAAAAATGTGAATAAGGTGCTAATCCATGAAATTACACTTTACACTTTGTCTGAGTCGTTGGTGGAGCGTGTGTGGTTAACCGGCACACTAACTTGGACTCAACAAGGTAGGTAAAGGGTGACTTAAGGTTTATTATAGTATCGGTGGAGCGTGTGTGGTTTACCGGCACATCGATTGAGTGATAAACTTTAAGGGTACCAAGTGATTTGCATGGTTACTTCACACCTCGTTTTGTGATCCTCGGCATCCCAGTCACAAAACCTGGAGGGCACTCCCGAGATTGAAACATGCCTTTGAAAAGTTCATTGGATCTCAAAGAATCTAGGAATTTCTAAAACCAATAAAAACTAAATATTTATTATTTCGGTTTTCGTGGTGGAAATTGGTGAATCGTCATTCACCTACCTTTCAAATATGGTATAGCTTAGATTACGGCATACCTCTTCTAAGTTATATTATATTGTGATTGGATCCTAGCCTTAATTTTACATTTGGGTGTTTTATTAAGGACTCTCTTAAATCTAAACTAAACTTGTTCTTCTTTTCAGATGTCTTCAAATAATGCTTCTGGCTCGAATCCTAATGGCTCCTTTACTCTTATGAGTTTATGTGGGAAAGTCACCTTTGATGGATCCAACTTCAACAAATGGATCAGAAACATCAGGATGATTACCCGCTACGAGGACAAAGAATATGTCCTTGACAAGGAGCTTAAGGAAATTGACGAGTCCACTGCAACTCCCCAGGAGATCGCTGACTTTCATACTCATGAAAGAGATGCAACCAAGGTGGCTTGCATCATGTTAGCCACCATGACAGCTGAACTCCAAAAGTCTTATGAAGACTTCTACCCTTATGAAATGCACCAAGATTTGATGGAAAGATACCATCAAAGTGCACGACAAGAGAGGTACGAAGTCATCTGCTCCATGATAACGACCATGATGAAGGACGGAGAGTCCGTCACGAGCCACATGCAGAAAATGCAAAGGTATGTGGATCGGTTGCTGAAGCTCAATGTGAACTTCCCTGAGGAGCTTGCAATAGATATCATTTTGCACTCCTTACCATCGTGCTATGATCAATTCTGCATGACATATCACATGAACAAGGAAGAGGTCACCCTCAGCAAACTTCAGGGACTTCTCAAGACCGCAGAAACAGGTCTTAAGGGGAAGTCGGTTGCTATCACTCCTACTCCAGAAACAACTCCGGTCTTGGCAATCGGGCAAAGTCGAGGGAGGAAGAGAAAGAGATCTTCAAAGGGTACCAAGGCTCGGACCCTTGATGGCTCTTCTTCAAGTGGAACCAAGAAAGGTTTCATTACTCCTTCTTCTGACCCAAAAGAGGCGGAATGCTTCTATTGCCACGAAAAAGCTCATTGGAAGCGGAACTGCCCAAAGTACCAGCAAGATGTAAAGGATGGGAAAGTCAAACCCAACCATGCAGGTATTTACAATATCATTTCTAATAACTCACCCCATTCGAAATCTTGGGTCCTTGATACAGGTTGCGGTATTCATATTTGTTGTGACTTGCAGGGACTAGGAAGAAGTGAGAATGTGGAGCAAGGAAGAATAAACTTAATCATGGGGAATAGGAAAGTTACACCTGTCACCAAGATTGGAGTTTATACTTTATCGCTAAGTAGTGGGTTAAATTTAGATTTGAATAAATGTTGTTATTCGCCAGAAATGGCAAGAAATATTAGTTCCTTTCATGCATTGTACAAACAAGGTTTCACCTTTTCGTTTGATAATGAAGTTGGTTCGATTAATGCTTTCTTTAATAATGTTCTTTATTTTAAAGCATTACCTTGTGATGGTGTGTATGAAGCTGTATCTATTGTAGATAACTTAGGAAATAATGTTTTGTGTATTGATTCTACTAATAATAATAACTTGGATAAAGCATCATTATGGCATTGTCGTCTTGGACATATAAGCAAGAAACGCATAGGCCAACTCCAAAAGGATGGAGTCTTGGAGTCGTTTGACCTAAAGTCAAATGATAGTTGCGAATCGTGCTTACTTGGAAAAATGACAAAGTCACCCTTCACAGGCTCGTGTGAAAGGGGTGAAGGTTTGTTGGACCTTATACACACGGATGTGTGTGGACCATTCAAACATGCCACAAGAGATGCTAATCGTTATTATTTGACTTTTACCGATGATTACAGTAGATATGGATATGTCTACTTAATCAAGCATAAGTCAGAGACTTTCGAGAAGTTTAAGGAATTTAAACAGGAAGTCGAGAATCAATTGGGCAGGAACATTAAGATGCTTCGATCCGATCGAGGTGGTGAGTATCTTAGTTCAGAGTTCCTCGACTATCTAAAGGAATGTGGGATTATCTCACAATTGACACCTCCCAGGACACTGCAGTTAAATGGTGTGGCTGAGAGGCGTAATCGAACCTTGTTGGACATGGTTCGTTCCATGATGAGTCGAGCTTCGCTACCAATCTCATTCTGGGGGTATGCCTTAGAGACTGCCGCCCATATCCTTAATCTAGTCCCTACAAAGAAAGTTTCCAAAACTCCTCACGAGATGTGGACTGGTAAAGTACCTAAACTAGACCACATCAAGATTTGGGGCTGCGAGGCTTTCGTGAGACGCGAGACTCATGATAAGCTCGAACCCCGAAGCGAGAGGTGTATTTTCATCGGCTACCCACAACAATCCTTTGGTTACCTCTTCTACAGACCTAGTGACAATGTGGTCTTTGTAGCAAGAAGAGGAGTCTTTCGAGAGAGAGAGAGTTTATAAGCCAAGGAGACAGTGAGAGGCAAGTTGATCTTGAAGAAATTCAAGAGTCAAGTGGTGAAGGAACTTCAAACTCTAGCCCTCAACTTGAGGAGGAAACTCCTGTTGAGCCAATTGACGAATCTGTACCTCTGAGACGTTCCACGAGAGTTAGGAGTGCACCTGAGCATTACTATGGATTCCATATTACTGCAGAAGGTGAGACACTTATTAGTGATGAGACACTAGTAAGTCATGATGACCCTAACAGCTACGAGGAAGCCATGGCGGGCCCCGAGTCTGCTAAATGGAAAGAGGCTATGGATAGCGAGATACAATCCATGTATGACAATCAAGTTTGGAACTTGCTTGAGAATGTACCAGGTCGAAAGACTGTAGGGTGCAAATGGGTCTTCAAGAAGAAGACCGACATGGATGGTAAAGTACACACTTATAAGGCTAGACTGGTTGCAAAGGGCTTCTCTCAAATTCCTGGAGTGGACTATGATGAGACCTTTTCTCCGGTAGCCAAGATTAAGTCTATTTGGGTTCTGTTAGCCATAGCCGCATTTCATGACTATGAAATTTGGCAAATGGATGTCAAAACCGCTTTCCTTAATGGAAAGTTGGCTGAAGATGTTTACATGAGTCAGCCAGAGGGTTTTGTCAGTAACGAGTACCCTAATAGAGTGTGTAAGCTTGAGAAATCCATTTATGGATTAAAGCAAGCACCTCGCAAATGGAATCTTTGCTTTGATGAAAAGGTCAAGGAATTTGGCTTTTCTAGGAGTGAAGATGAATCTTGTGTATATGTCAAGGCTAGTGGGAGTATAGTTAGCTTTTTGGTATTGTATGTGGATGACATACTACTCATAGGAAACGACATTCCAACCTTGCAGGAAGTAAAGTCCTGGCTTGGAAAGTGTTTCACTATGAAGGACCTTGGTGAAGCTGCCTATATTTTGGGGTTAAGAATCTTGAGAGATCGGAGTAAAAGACTAATTGGACTTAGTCAAAGTACCTACTTGGAGAAGATTCTGAAGAGATTCAGAATGCAAGACTCCAAGAAAGGAGAGCTGCCCATCCAGAGTAGCGCCATGCTGAGTAAGACACAAAGCCCTAGCACTGAGGCTGAGATAGCAGAAATGAGTCGAATACCTTATGCTTCGGCTGTAGGTTCGATCATGTATGCTATGACGTGTACTCGACCTGATGTAGCCTTTGCCTTAAGGATGGTTAGCAGGTTTCAGGGGAACCCTGGCAAGGCACACTGGATTGCGGTAAAGAATATTCTCAAGTACCTACGAAGGACTAAGGACTGGGTCCTTACCCTCGGTGGGAGTGATGACTTGAGAGTTGTAGGGTATAGTGATGCTAGCTTCCAAACTGATAGGGATAACTTTCGCTCTCAGTTGGGCTGGGTCTTTACCCTAAATGGAGGAGCAATTTCTTGGAAGAGTTCCAAGCAAGAGACAGTGGCAGATTCTACTTGTGAATCAGAGTATATTGCAGCTAGCGAAGCAGCAAAGGAGGCGTTATGGCTGAGGAACATCATTGGAGACCTTGGAGTTGTACCAGCTATTAAAGAGCCGATGGAAATTTTCTGTGATAGTGAAAGTGCTGTTGCCTTAGCCAAGGAACCAAGGGATCACGGGAGATCCACACACATCGACAGAAAATACCATTTCATCAGACATCGGATCGAAGAAGGACTCCTCGTGGCAAAGGGGGTATCATCAGATGAGAATCCAGCAGATCCCCTCACGAAGGGACTGACTCGGGTTAAGCATCTCCAGCATGCTCGGAGCATAGGGCTGAAGGATGATATTAGATTTAGTAGTTAGATAATCTCGAAATTTGTAAAGTGTAATTGACA
This sequence comes from Lactuca saligna, assembly GCF_052625555.1. Classification (NCBI taxonomy): domain Eukaryota; kingdom Viridiplantae; phylum Streptophyta; class Magnoliopsida; order Asterales; family Asteraceae; genus Lactuca; species Lactuca saligna. The sequence goes on along the minus strand of NC_136417.1, from coordinate 169,371,828 downwards.
TTTGATGATGAATAAAAGTGTTTTATTTATGAGTAAAGTGTTGCTATCTCTTGTCGATCGTTTACTATATTTCTTTTGCATGTTTTGACTTCCAGAATAATTTTGTTTGGTATAACATATTATTCAAACCTCCACAGTCGGTCATATGTCGGAAGTAGGTATGAATCAAGACTGTCATGTTTGATTGTAGAGGTCTGGGACAAGGCTACAACAATCATGAGTGCTCATAAGTTCTGAGCATTGGACTCAACCCACGCTCACTGGAATCACTTCATGGAATTCTATCTCGAGTGATCGTGAGACGGTAATATCATATAAGTCTTTAAACCTAGAGATATGATTTGTTACTTACGAGTTGGTTATGCATTAATTGTACGAAAAACGCATTGGTAACTCGATGTTATAAAATCGTGCTCTTATGTGTAATTCAATGAGTAGTAGAACAAACATATGAGTCGAAGTTTATCTGTTCCTTCTTGGATTAGAAGCTGATATCTGGGCCCCTCGATGATTTTGTTTTGACCTATGTACCGGGCCCGGTCAGAACTAGATTGATGTGTTTAATAAAGTTCTTTGTCAAACAAATCGGAAATCGGGAAACAAATGTTGGACAATAAGTAAGACATTGTTCCATGTATTTGTCCGACTGATATCTAGAACAGAGGATTATATGATCACTTATCTTAAATGGCGTACCATCATCTTCTCAAGTTTCGAGAAACCTTGTAAAGAGCTACGATTGCCGATCGGTTCCTGAAGTCATACTTGCAGTAATAGTTACTAGACTTATCCAAGTGGGAGACTGTTGGATAAGGTGTCTAAGTCCATAACTATTTCTGGTATGTACTTGACCCGACCCGGCATGGTCCATTTGGGTTGCATGGCACCATGCAATTGGATAAACTAAATGAGAGAAATAACGCTTGGAGATTATTAATATATTATAAGTTCTAATATATTAATAATATTATTTGATTAGTTTGATCAAGAATTAATTTAGAATTAATTAAGTGATCAAAAGATAACTAATTAAATATATGCGTTGATTAAGTAAATCATCCATATCTTGTATAGTGGGCTAAAAGGCTCCATGGATCATCAAGTTGGGTTCCACCCATAGGATGCTCCATGGATGCTCCATGGGAGTTACAAACCCATGGGTCATGGAAATGAAGAGTCATGACACATTAGGGTTTAACCCTAGATGTGTCAACACTATATAAGTAATATGATCTCCTCCCAAATCGGTTACACACTAAGTAATAAGGGGGCTTGGCCGATTTTGAAGAGTGTGTATTCTCTCATAAGTTCTTCCAAGAGCATTTGGTGTTGTGTGAAGCATTTGAGGCATCACCACTTGGGGTGCTAGGCTCACAAGGTTTCAAGGAACACAAGCAACAACAAGGTAAGTTATTCTATCTATACTTTATGTTTAAATTGTTCCCCATGTATGCTAGATAGGAATATAACCTTGGAAATCAACTTTGCATGACAAATTAGACAAACATAGATCCAAGGTTATTAGGGTTGCATGTACACTTAGGAAGTGTTAGAATGCTCAAAACCCATCACTTTAAGGCTCCCACTGTCCCCTTGACATATAAGTTTCCCCAGTCAAGAATCATTCCTTGACAAAACAAATATTCAAGGGATAGTGCGGATTCTTATCAAGACTAACACTTCACACAATTGGTCTTAGTTGGTCTTTGTCTCATCCAAGACAACACAACTTACCAATCTCAAATGTACAAGAGTAGAAAACATTTTACACTACATTTGATAAGTGTTTTAAACCTTACTTTATGTCACTAAATGTTACAATCTTGGAGTATGACTCTAAGAATTTTTGGAACGAAGTATGACTCATTTTCTTGATTTTAACCACTTCAACAATTCATAGCTCCTCTTCTTTGCTATCAGAATGCACTTAGAGGATGAGTTGTGATTAGGTTTCTAAATCATTAAGATGATCATAAAAACTGATACTAAAGTACTCTCCCATCTTTTCAGATTTGAGAAACTTTTATCCTTCTGCCTAATTTGATTCTTCTTATTCGCTCTGCCATACATTGGAACCTTTTCAATGTTACAGAATTATACTTAGCCTTATAAGTTTAATCATATTTAATAATCTTTAGTAAATCATGACAAATCAATCTTTGTGGTGGACCTTGACCAGCGCACATCCAGTGTACCTAATTCCTTAGTCCTTCAAATGACTCACATATACATGTGATCAAAGAATTAGTCTTAATTTTTTCAAAGATGAAAATTCTCATTCATCATACAATACAACTTGTATGATTCCAAGTGTCTATCCAATTGAAACTTGGGTGATGAAAAACTTTCTTCATTTGGTAAATGCAGACACTACCACAAATGAAGGAATCAAATCCACTTTCCAATATTGCTATTACTGGAAACATATAAGCAACAATTTTCCACAGATGCCATTGTAAGGATATTTTTAAAATAAATAAAATTAAAACCCTTTTTTTCTTTTATTTTAAAACTTTGCGGAAAAACTTATCCTTACAATCTACATGAAAAACTTGTTGTTATCTATTCACAAGCAATATATTATAACTCCTAAGAAGTAGCTCAAGAATCCGATCTTCAAACTACGCGATAGAAATCCATCTACGCGATCAGATTCAACATATTCTTTCTTTAATTTTCTTTACCTTTTCTTTGATTCTTAAAACATCACCATGTGACCCAGTCACATCATGTATCAAGAATCTAGAATAGAAACTTAATAGAGTTAGATAGTGGACTTTACCTGAAGTAGAGTCAAACTTATCGACTTCAACATCCTTAGGTAAATTATGGCAGCTTTGCAACCAATGCCCCTTTCTTTGGCAATATAAACATATGGACCCTTTGATAATGGTACACGGGACTATCACAGACTTAGTTTTTCTCTTTACCATTTGGTTAACCGAGTTGACTATGGCCGATCCCTTTCCATTGGGAAGAGAAATGCTTTTCTAGATATCCAATGCTACCATTGCCAATGTCCAATTAAGGTTTGGGAAGTTGATCTTCTAACAAAATTTGCTTTACTAGTGTTCCAAATCATTGCTGATTCCACAGCACAAAGCAGATAGATAATATCATTCAGGCTCGTGTCATAGTCTGTCTCATAGTAGTCCCAAAGTGACCCGCTATGTTACTAAGAAAGTGATTGAACATCCAACTTTCACGAGACTTTGACACCCAACTCTCCCGTCTTGTCAATATATGACTACATCTCCAAGATGTGACCACACCAAGACCTTAACTTGCCAGTAGGGCTCGAGTGACTTTAAAATTTTCAAGAACTTGTGGGTGAGGGAGAATAATTGGAGGAGATAGAGGAAGTGAAGCATGATGTTGAGGAACATCATCTTCAAGAGATTTGGGAAGATCATAAATATCTAAACCAGACATGTTTTGGGAGATATTCAAGATAGTTGATTTAAATTCCTTAATATGACACCCAATATGAAATATTAAGGCTAGGACCCAACAAACTATTTTATAACTTAGAAGAGGTATGCCATAATCCAAGCTATAAAATATTTGAAGGTAGGTGAATGACGATTCACCAATTTCCACCAAGATAAACGAAATGATTTATTAGGTTTCAATTGGATTTGAAATTCCTAGATCTTTTGAGATTCATTGAACTTTTCAATGGTATGTTTCAATCTCGAGTGTGCCCTCTCAAATTTTGTGACTGGGATGCCGAGGATCACAAAACAAGGTGTGAATAACCATACCAATTCACTTGGTACCCTTAATATTATCACCTAATCAATGTGCCGGTTAACCACACACGCTCCATTGATCTATGAGAAACATTAAGTCACCCTTCGTGGTCCTTACTAGTCCAAGTTAGTGTGCCGGTTAACCACACACGCTCCACCAACGACTTGGTAAGGTACAAAGTGTGAATTCCATGGGCTAGCACCAAATTCACATTTTTCCTAAAGTAACTAAGATTGGGAATTATTAAGATTTTAGTTACTTAGTATTTATCATTAATACTTTTAATGAAGGGAGAATTTAAAGTCATTGTCCTACCCGTTCGGCTAACGACCCTCCACCAGTAAAGCAAGCGGTGGATGAGAGTATACACCCATTAAGTCGCCATTTTATAGGCAACAACCTTATACCCACCTTATAGACCGGCTTCGTGAATGAGGCCTACTAACGGTAAAACGACTTGTTCTTATACATATATAATAATTAACCATTAATGTTATAAATAGTATAAGTGTTGAATTTTAAATCTTTTAAAATTCTAAGGGCTAACATGGAATTAAAGTATTCATAAGAGAAAACTTTTCAAATTCCAAAACTTGAGGGCAAGTTTTGAAACTATTCAAAACTAATTAATTCCATAACTTATGTGTTTAAAGTAGTTTTAATCCAAAAAAAACTCTTCAAGTTCCACAACTTATGGAAGACTTTAAACTAATAAGAGAATTAACTTTTCTTTATTTTTATAACTTATGGAATTAATTAAGGTTACACTTTATTCATTTATTTATTAATGAAGTGACTCTTGAATTTCCATAACTTGAGGACAAGTTATGGAGTCATAAAAAAAATTCAATAACACAAGACTCTTCATTTTGTAACCATTACCAACTTTTATGAGTTTTATGAGTCTTTAATGTGACTCTTCATGTAACTTGAGGACAAGTTACACAAACACATTTTATACTCAACTCTTAGATTAAAATGGATTGAAAACAACTATTTCAATTAACTTTTCTATTAATCTAAGCAACTCATAAGAACAAGATAATTCATATCAAACTTCTTCATGTAATTAGTCTAAACCTTAAACTAATACAAAACATGAATCTATTGACAATTATCTTTGAAAATGGATTAGCATGAACATTACTACATTAAAAAACAAGTTTATAAGTTAAAAAACTACTTAGGGTAATGTTCCTAGTCCATTTCTAGCCAAAAACCTCGAAAATCTGCTGTCTGGGGTCCAACTCGTCGAGTGCATGAACAAAACTCGGCGAGTTGGATTCATTTTGCCTTGGACTCGTCGAGTGCCTTCATGGACTCGGCGAGTCTGCTGGCCTGACAGCATCAAAACTCGATTTTTCAGCTCCATTTGCAAGTATAACAAGAAAACAAGCCTAGGCTCTGATACCACTGTTGGGTTTTAAGCATTTTAACATTCCTAAGTTTACATGCAACCCTAAATACCTTGGATCTACGTTTTCTCTATTATACATGCAATAAGAACATCCAAGGTATTATCCTAATCTAGCATACAAAACAATGAGTGTAACAAGATAGAATATATACCTCTTTGATGTAGAAAGTCTTTATGAAGCTTGAGTGCCTAGCCCCAATAGTGTGGAAGCCTGAAATGGAATCACAATCATCAAAACACTTAGAATAACTTGAGAGAGTTCTACACTTCATGAAATCGGCTAGCCCTCTTCTTCACTTTCTAATGTGATTCTAGTGGCCGATTTTGTCAAGAATAATATCTTTATATAGTGTTACAATTAGGGTAAATCCTTAATTGTCATGGCTTTCTATTTCCTTGGATCCATGGGTTCAAATACACCATGAAGCATCCATGGACCATCCTATGGGTTTTAGCCCAACTTGATTATCCATGGAGCATTAGCCCACTATATAAGTATGGATGATTTACACAATTAACCCATATATTTAATTAGTCTTCTTTTGATCACTTAATTAATCCTAGATTAATTCTTGATCAATACTAATTAAATAATCTTATTATTATTATTATTAATATACTAAAACTTATAATATATTAATAACCATAAGTGTCTTATTTCTCTCATTATAGTCTATCCAAGTGCATGATGGTATGCAACCCAAATGGACCATGCCGGGTCGGGTCAAGTCTCAGCAATTATAGTTATGGACTTAGACATTAATCCAACACAAACTATTTCTCGAAGATAGATCTACGATCCGGATATCACCAATTACGGGTACTTGAGGGGGATATTCCCAAGACAGCTTTCCGAACTTGTTATGGGCACTATGAATTTGTAGTAATGCCATTTGGATTAACCAACACACCAGCAGTATTTTATGGACCTAATGAATAGGGTATGCCATCCATACTTAGATCGATTCGTCATCATCTTTATCGATGATATACTTATCTACTCCCAAAGTAAAGAAGAGCATAGTCAACACCTACGAAAAGTCTTAGTAACACTGCGATCAGAGAAACTCTATGCGAAGTTCTCTAAATGCGAATTTTGGATTCGAAGAGTCGAATTTTTGGGCCACGTGGTTAGCGAGAAAGGGATACACGTGGACCCCTCCAAAATCAAGGCCATCGAGAATTGGTCGGCACCAAAGACACCTATAGAAATTCGTCAATTTCTAGGTCTCGCTGGCTACTATCGCAGATTGATAAAGAACATATCTAGCATTGCGAAACCTCTTACTGCATTAACCCAAAAAGGTGTGGCCTTTAACTGGGAAGAGAAACAAGAAAAGGCGTTCCGAACACAAAAACAGGCCTTGTGCACCGCACCGATACTATCCCTCCCCGAAGGGATAGAAGACTTCGTAGTGTATTGCGATGCGTCAAATCAAGGACTTGGTTGTGTTCTTATGCAGAGAGGGAAAGTTATTGCTTATGCCTCCCGACAGCTTAAGACACACGAAGTGGACTATACGACGCACGATCTTGAGTTAGGAGCAGTGGTATTTGCTCTGAAGATCTGGAGACACTACTTATACTAAACAAAGAGTACTGTTTTCACCGATCACAAGAGCCTTCAACACATTTTCGATCAGAAGGAACTCAACATACGACATCGACGATAAGTTGAGTTACTAAATGACTACGAATGCGAAATTCGTTTTCATCCTGGAAAGGCCAACGTGGTAGCTGATGCCCTCAGTCGAAAGGAATACACTGGTCGGAGGGTCAAATCTCTGACTATGACTATCCATTCCCACTTATCCGTGCAAATTAAGGAGGCAGAAGTGGAAGCTTTGCGACCTGAAAATGTGGCGGGTGAATCCCTGCGAGGAATGAAAAAAAAAATATATACGTCAAGGGTGGCGGAGCATATTATCTTATGGACCGAATCTGGATGCCGAAACATGGCGGGTTCAGAGACATAGTAATGACTGGAGCAGACAACACGAGGTATTCCGTTCACCCGGGTTCGGATAAGATGTATCTGGATCTTAAGAATTTGTACTGGTGGCCTAACATGAAGGCAGAGATTGCTACCTTCGTAAGTAAATGCCTTACTTGCGCTAAGGTTAAGTTCGAGTATCAAAAACCGTCAGGATTAATACAACAACTAGAGATACCAGAATGGAAATGGGAACGGATTACTATGGCTTCGTAACCAAGTTACCCAAGACGACGGGTGGACTCGATACCATATGGGTCATCGTCAACAGATTGAACAAATCCGCGCATTTCCTACCCATCGAGGAGACTGACAAAATGGAAAAGCTTACAAGTACTTACTTAAGGGAAGTAGTGTGACTGCATGGTGTTCCGGTATCCATTATCTCCGACCGAGATAGTAGATTCACTTCAAGATTCTGGCAGTCACTACAAGGTTCCCTGGGGACTAAGCTAGACATGAGTACAGCCTACCGCCCACAAACAGACGGGCAGAGTGAGAGAATGATACAGACTTTAAAAGATATGCTGAGAGCGTGTGTGATTGACTTTGGAAAGGCATGGGATATCCATTTACCCCTTGTCGAATTTTCATACAACAATAGTTATCATACAAGCATAAAGGCTGCTCCGTTTGAAGCCCTCTATGGTCGAAAGTGCAGGTCCCCTTTGTGCTGGACTGAAGTTGGTGATACCTAGTTAGCTAAAGGAAGAGTTCTTAAAAGCACTCTCACCGGTCCTGAAATCATACGAGAAACGACAGAAAAGATCGTTCAGATTCGTGAACGATTGAAAGCCTCTAGAGATCGATAGAAAAGCTACGCTGACCAAACGAGGAAACCTTTGGAATTCCAGGTAGGAGACCACGTTTTATTAAAGGTCTCACCGTGGAAGGGTTTAATACGCTTTGGAAAGCGTGGGAAACTAAATCCTAGATACATAGGGCCTTTCGATATTCTTGCCAGAATCGGCCCTGTGGCTTAAAAGCTTAACCTACCACGTGAACTTAGTAACATACATCCAACCTTCCACCTCTCAAACTTGAAAAAGTGTCTGTCCGATGAGACTCTTGTTATTCCACTCGACGAAATCGAGATCAACGAGAGCCTCAACTTTGTGGAAGAACCGGTAGAAATCATGGACCGAGAGGTCAAACAAACAAAACAAAGTCGCATACCCATCGTGAAGGTTCGCTGGAACGCCAAGCGGGGACCTGAATTCACATGGGAACGCGAAGATCAGATGAAACAAAAGTACCTTTATCTCTTTGATACTCACTAGTCTCTTTACTACTTTAACTTTCGGGACGAAATTCCCTTTAACGGGGGGATGATGTGACAACCCGATATTTCAACTCTATGTAATGGCCTAATAGGTCAAGTATTGTAGCCACTTTTGAGTTAATAAAACTAAAGTTGATATTAAAATGTCCAAAAAGTTTCTATTTAACTACCCAATATGTTTTATATCATTAAACCGGGATCGTACGTAAAAAGAATGCCCAAATCCGGCTCCGTATATTGAATTTAAGATTTTTCCAAATCCGGCTTAGCATCAGACAACTAAAAACTCGAATCGGAGATCGAGCGACTTTTGGCCGGAATGACCTAAACGAGAATCGAAGGTCTCGCCATTGGTATTTCAGCGGTAAAAAGTCTGGCAAAAACCGACGTCAGATAAAAAAGTTATAAATTGTTTAAAGAAATTTCTTAATGACGACATTTTATAAATAAATAATAAAAATAATTTCGGAATTTGCCGATAGAATCTAAACGAAAGTTGTAGAGTATGGTCTCACCTTCGCGAGGATATAAAGAATGTCGAAAACGGAGTTCGTATGAAGAAGATATGAATTTTTGAAGTTTATTAAATAAATTATATATTTATTTAATTCAAAATCCGGTATTATCCGAAGGAGGAGTCAGCGTACTCATCCGAGTTACGCGCCACGTAACCCCGTACGCCGCGCGTACGCGAAGGACTTGGCCTCAGATCGTCCACGTCGCGCCTGTGCGAACTGTCCCATCCGAGCTCCGAGACAGTCGAGGACTCGGTCACGCATGACGTACGTGTACGCCCAGCGTAACGAGCCCTCTTAGCCTCCTATAAATAGAGGTGTGACGGTTCCGGAAAATTTACCCCATCTCTCTCATTTCTCTCACGATATTGCCTCAGTTTCCGTGCCCGCACTACCCCGAAGCCCTGGTCATTTTGTGCAAGTCCCGAAGGTCGATTTTACTCCCAAGATTCCCGAGAATCCCGAGAAAAATCCATTTCCCGAGACGAAACTCTGCTCGGTTTTTCCATCTCGCTATCTTCAAACTTTCAAGTGAGTTCATACTCCCTAATTAACCCTTTTTAAATATTCTAAACGCTTTTATATGCTTTCTAAGGGGGGGGGGGGGGGGGAAATACAAGTAAAACACACGACTACTATCGGGTGTTATATATAAAGATTATTATACACTTTTATTAAGTAGAATCATATGTGATTTATAAACTTTATAGGGGACTCCCGTATACAAAATATATTACAATAGCATTCTATCTTTAAAACTATAAATTGTTGTAATACATGTATAAACTAAACATTTTTCCTAGATTTAAAGTATATGTGTCTATCTTAGGCTCTACAAAAATCTATGCTTTCATAACAAGTGATTCCTTTTCTAGATATTCTAAAACAAACGAGGCACACTTTTAGAAAACTATAATAGGTATAGTTTTATGAGGATATTGCTAACTTTTACATACTAGAAACACGATTTTCAAGAAATCACTTTCATGTACAATAACAAACGAACATTTCAACATGTAAATCTGTTTTTATACTACGGTTCTGTGAGACATTAACTTCACGTACGTTCGAGTAGACATTTCAAGTCCTATATTATATACCAGAATCCCTTGGAGGGAGAGCATGGTGTTTGTGTATAAATCTATACGGGCTTGACAACCCACGCCCTGACTGTTAGCTACAATTAACCATTTGGGGTGACAAACGTCATAACATTCCAACGCCTGAAGAACGTTGTGCATAGGCATCCCGAGTCAATAGTATGGTTATAAAACTCATAGGAGGTATTAAAAATACATTGATTTACGAGGTTTTCAAACGTATTGGTTATTTTTACACTTACATACATTTTTGGAAACAATCTTTGGTCTGGAAGGAAGACTACTTTTATACTAGTAGAAAATATAGGATTTTCTAAACACAAACAAACAAAGACAATATATTTCATTTCATACAAACATTGTCATTAAATACTTATGAAACTCACCACCTTAAATGTTGATCTACTCTTTCCAAATTACTTGTATGTCCCAGGGATTCAGTAACTACAAGTATCATTATCCTTTTGCTGATGGGATGTTGCGGCGCCAGTTTAACCTCATATTTTGACATCATATTGTAATTGGATTTGAACATGTAACTTTTGACAAATGTAAACTTTCAATTATATATATATGATGGTTGTATTGCTTTCTTTATGTGACAACCCGATATTTCAACTTTTTGTAATGGCCTAATAGGTCAAGTATTATAACCATTTTTGAGTTAATAAAAAAAAATTAACGTTGATAATAAAATGTACAAAAAGTTTCTATTTAACTACCCACTATGTTTTATATATCATTAAACCGGGATCGTACGTAAAAAGAATGCCCAAACCCGGCTTCGTATATTGAAATTAAGATTTTTCCAATTTCGGCTTAGCAACAGACAACTAAAAACTCGAATCGAAGATCGAGCGACTTTTGGCCGGAAGGACCTAAACGAGAATCGAATGTTTCGACAATGGTAATTCAGCGGTAAAAAGTCTGGCAAAAACCAACGTCAGATAAAGAAGTTATGAATTTTTAAAGAAATTCCTTAATCACGTCATTTTAATAAATAAATAATAAAAATAATTTCGGAATTTGCCGACGGGATCTAAACGAAAGTTGTAGAGCGTAGTCGCACCTTCGCGGGGATATAAACAACGTCGAAAACGGAGTTCGTATTAAGAAGATATGAGTTTTTGAAGTTTATTAAATAAATTATATATTTATTTAACTATAAATTCTTGGTATTATCCGAAGGAGTCAGCAGATAGGGCCGAAGTACGCGCCGCGTACCCTCGTACGCCCCGCGTACTCAAGGCCAAGGCCTCAGATCGTCTACGTCCTGGTCTATGTGAAGCTACCTATCCCATCCGAAGTCCGAGGCAGTCGAGGACTCTGTCATGCGTGACGTACGCGTACGCCCCGCGTACGAGCGTATGCCCCGCGTACCGAGGCGGTTCCAGCCCCTATAAAAGGGATGCGAGGGTTCCCGGAAAAATTGCTCATTCTCTCTCACTTTTCTTGTGTTTTGCCTCGTTTTTCGTGCTCGCACTACCCCGAATCCCTGATCATTTTACTCATGTCCTGAAGGTCGATTTTACTCCCGAGATTCCCTAGAATCCCGAGAAAAATCCGTTTCCCGAGACGAAACTCTGCCCGATTTTCCATCTCACTATCTTCAAACTTTCAAGTGAGTTCATACCCCTAATCAATGTTTTAAATGATTTTAAATGCTTTAAAGGGGGGGATACAAGTAGAAACAAATAGGTTATTAAATCATTGATATGTATTTTATAACTGTGTTTGTCATTTAACAGATTTCACATACTACAAAATGCGATGCATGAAATGGTTTTAAATCTTAAAAACACATTGTTATCAAAAGTTTTACCTTTGAAATGTATATTAAAATGACCTCAGGTTATTGTTAATCATTGTTCAAAACACATAAGATGTCTTACAAAACCATTTTACATTCTTGAACTAAACTATGCATATACACTTATATTATTATATATTTATTGATGTTATAGTTTGCATCTTTCATTTAGTTTCCCACACCCTTGAGTTGTAAGAGTGTGTAAACCTACATGATCAACTATTTAGATTACAGTAAATTATCATAGGGATAATTGGAAGATAACAAAACATTATTCCTATTACAAGGAATCATACAAGAGTCAGTTCATTCATGAGTCTTTACTAGTACCTTACCTGATACATGAGTACCTTTACATATGTTTACCTGATACATGAACATATTACCTGAGTACCTTTACGTTGATAACTTTATCTATGTATACTTATTTGAATATTTGTATCATGAATTGTGAGGATAATTTATTATTACCTTCTGTGTAAATTATCCTGCATATCCCCAGTACCTCGGGATATCTAGAATAGGACTCTATCTCCAATACCTCGGGATATATGGACGGGACTAACCATTCCGGAACCCATCTGTTAGCAACAGTGGGGAATGAACATCTACGGATGCCTACGGTTATTACTTATACTAGGAGTACCTTTACAGGGACTAACCCTTCCTCCCCTCTGCTGCTATAGAGGACAATTGGACAATCTTCGGATGTTCATTAAGTTATATACGTCGTGTTAACCCTACTACCTCGGGATAACAATTACATATGCTGTGTTAGTCCTAGTACCTAGTGACAACACTTACAGTAGTACATTTTCCTGTTTACTTTATTTTGTGATACTTTCACATAAACGATGAGTTAGACTAAGTACTTTAGTACTAAACAATTAAAGGAAAACTATCATTTTACAAACAAAACATTCGGGTCTTGGTAGAAGACTACATCTCAAACTGATAGGAAATAAGGCATTTTCTAGGGTTTTTCATACATATATCAACATTTTCAATTAGCGATCCACAAGGCCTTCATAACAGCTTTTCACAAACAAGGAAATGACACTTATATACTTATGAATTCACCAGCTTTAAAGCTGATACTCGCTTTCAAAATAACTTGTATTCTCAGGTCATCAGTAGAGAGGTACGGAGGCCAGGTTTTAAGAAGACAGAATAGACAAATCTCCTCTTTTATTTTGATTGTACATCTTTGGTGTCTTACTACAATGAAAGAATACACATGTATTAAAGCTTTACTTATAATGTAATGGATGATGTTTTTGCTTGTTTGTTATATTACACTGTTGAGATATTGTACATGACGTCCTCCGCCCCAGAACGTTTCCGCTGTTCTTGGTTTTGGGGTGTGACAGATTGGTATCAGAGCATTGTTTATAGTGAATATAGTATATCAACCCATAAAAGATATACTAACTATAAATATATGGGATTAAAACACTCTGACTAAGAGATATACTTTTAAATAATAAAATATTTAACAAAGTATTCTGACTAAGAGATATACTTTTAAATAATAAAATATTTAACAAAGTATACGTGCCTGCATACATACTAAAACCAGTGTGATAATGACAAGACCAAAAGTATTACGATTGTTGAATATCACAAGTAGGCCTGGGGATATATGGTCAGTCTTGGGAACGGCATAGCCTGATCAACTATGCTGGTCCAAGGAGTGATTAGCATATGCCCAAGAATGGTTGTGATGTGGCAAGAAGTCTAAAAACTTACCAACACAACTATAAAGAAATACCATAGGGGTATTTGGTCTTACTGTATAGATCTTAGGCCTGTTAGGTCTTGATCTAGTCGTAATTCTGTCAAAATTTTCCATCTTAGTTGATGTAAGGCCTACTTCTAGTCCATTTTTCCCAAATTTGTTACACCTGTAATTCCAGTACTATTGACAGATATCTAATCTTATGGAAATTATTATCCAAATGCTATCATTGTCAGTTAGAATTCTATTCATTCTGTGGTTGGAGTATGGGCAGTTAGTCCATGAGACACATTCATAAATCGTTTATTCTTATCCATGTCATCATCTTTTAAACTTGCAGTTAAAGATGCGGCCACGCAGAAGTACAAGGTGTAATCCAATCAACGAAACACCGATACCACCACCTCCACCACCGCGTGTACCTGTTCAACCACCTAATCCTTTTGATGCCAGCATGTTCCAGGCAACTTTCACAGCAGCAGTTGTAGCTGCTATGTCAGCAATCAACGCTCCTGTCCCTAGTGGATCGGGAACAGGTGCACCCCCTCGAACCACGACGAAAGCCATGGACACCCTCGGGAATGCATTTACAAGGATTTCACGAACTCCAAACCCTGCAGCTTTAACGAAAGTGCGGGTGTTATGGTGTTAAGACAGTGGATCGAGAAGATGGAATCTGTCTTCGAGATCTGCGGATGCCAATAAGGTAACAAAATCAAATTCACAGCTTGTACCTTCTCTGATAGAGCATTAACATGCTGGAACAACCATGTTAAGTATTTGACTCTGGTGGTGGCGTATTCCATCAACTGGGAAAAGTTGAAAGATATGCTGATGAAGGAGTACTGCCCTCAAGGTGAAGTACAGAAACTCGAGCAGGAGTTTTGGGGTCTGAAAATGGTAGAATCTGACATCACGACCTACACTAATAGGTTCTGTGATCTGGTGAACTTATGCCCTGATATGGTTTCTCTCGAGAGCAAGAAGATCGAAAGGTATATCTGGGGACTATCGCCCCAGATCCAGTCAAGTGTACTAGCTTCCAGGCTTATCACTTTTGATAGTGCCAAGGAACTGGCACAATCTCTCATCGATCACCGAAAGCCTCAGAACCCAACAATCCCTACACCCGTGCCACAACAGTCCAACCCCAACTACAACCAGAAGGGGTGGAATAAGAGGAAAAGAGGGGATTCACAAGGATCCCCCAATAAACAACTTGTGGCGATCAATGCTGCCACAGTGACTCCTGTTGTCCCTGCGAACCCCTTACCAGCAAAAACTTATGTTGGAACCCTTCCGAAGTGCACCAAGTGCAACTTCCACCACCACGGACCTTGCAAGGAGATGCTCTGCTCTAACTGCAACAGGAAGGGGCACACTGCCCGTTACTGCGAGGCTCCAACAGCTCAAGCCGCCCAGGTCCCTAATACCGGTATGGGCCAAGCCTTCTACGGTTGTGGCGTAGTGGGCCATTACAAGAGGAACTGCCCTAAAGCGGGGATGGCTGGTGTGACAACCCGAAATTTCCATTTATACGAACATTATCTATTCAGTAGAAACTAGTCCAGTTTCAGTGATTTTCAGACTTGTCCGAACAAGTTTGTGTACATTAGGGTTTACGTTTTTTGGATATATCAGGAGAGTGGATGCTCCTGTATTTGTGAAACTTGAACATTCCAAGTTTCATAATGTTATTGTCCAACTTTCGGAATAAAAATATTTTCTGTCAGAATATTTCAGGACTATAAATAGATTTCTGAATTTAATTAATTCATTATTCACAATTCCAACTAGAGAAAAGCCATTTCTCTCTGACGGATCTTCGAGTTTTCATCCCGGATTGTGAGTCTACTATCCTAAATGTGTTTTAATACTTGTTATATGCTTTATAACATTGTTTACATGTCTAAAATACAAGATCCGGGAGCTTACGGCCCAAGAACGTTCTTGGGGTGTAAACTCCAAAACGAAGCCTAAAGGCTTCCTAGTCCCGATTCCTTGTTAGACAACTTGTTTAGGGCTTAATGTATAAACATTTGAGACTAGAAATCAACCAAGAAACCCAAGTTATAGGAGTTTACGGCCAAGGATATCTTTTGGGCCGTAAACCCCTTTTTAAGGGCTATAAGTGCCTTAAATCACCCCTAAAGCTTAAAGACCTTTACCCTATAATGCTTGTAGTTAATTTGGACACCAAAACACTTCAAAATCATAGGGTTTTAGGAGTTTTCGGCCAAGGAAAGATCTTGGGCCGTAAACCCCTTTTTCAAAGGCAAAGTGTGCCCTAAACACCCTTAAAAACATACGACCATTACCCTTTAATGCTTGGGACTTGAATGGGGAACAA
Source organism: Lactuca saligna (assembly GCF_052625555.1). Lineage (NCBI taxonomy): Eukaryota > Viridiplantae > Streptophyta > Magnoliopsida > Asterales > Asteraceae > Lactuca > Lactuca saligna. The sequence continues at coordinate 169,355,870 of NC_136417.1, read as the reverse complement.
ACTACATCAAAATCATCCCTTAAAGGGAGTTTACAACCAAGGAACACCTCTTGGGTCGTAAACTCCAAGTAAAGGCGCAAATGTGTTCTTCATGTCCCCTTTAGCCTTAGACAAAAACATAGAAGCTATCCTACATGTGCAAGTGACTTAAAAGAATTAAAACCAACACCCCATAGGAGTTTACGGCCGTAAACACTAGGGGATATGGTCCTTTGGCCGTAAACTCCAAAAGGAGCATTCCAAGGCCTTAAACTACTTCAAGGATTATTCCAGCAAGGCAAGGCTTATTCTAGGATCAATATAGCATTTCAAAAAACCCAAAACCACCAAGTGAGGAGTTCACGGCCGTAAACTCCAAAGGGTGGGATTTGTTGGGTGGTGAACTCATATACACGGTCATTGGTGCATTAAACCCCTTTTGCCTTGTCACGTATCAACTTAGATGCAACCATTAGGACCTATAACACTTATATAAAGCGTTTACATGTTCCTAAGTGTCTCAACTTACTTTGTTAAGTTATTATTTGGCTAATTAGTTATATATATGCTCATTATATGATAACTAGGCTCGAACGTGTGAACAAGTCTCCGTTTGCCACCTAGCACGGTACCCGATACTTCAATCCAATCAACTCACCACATGTAAGTTAATACCCCTTTAATCAACCTTTGAAATACTTTTAAATGTTTTAAATACTTTATGGGGGGGGGGGGGGATACAAGTTAAATACTTATAGTTATTACATCAATCACATGTGATTGCATTAATCACATGTGATTAATAACTAGAAAACCAATGATTTTATCACTGTTCAAACTGTTTATCAAACTGTTTTACTTCAAAATGTTTTGCAAATTCTTTTACTTATCAAATCCTTTTATTTAAACTTTGTTTTATTTTTATAAATTGCACGCCCATATATGTATAGATATATAAGTAATGATTAAAGGGCTTAGGAAGGCCATCCGCCCTATTTCCTTTTCGCGCACTGAGATGTGGTCTGGTGGGATTTTGGGTGACCATCCGAGGGTCGTTTCAATATTAATTATATATCATATATACATGTATTGACATAAAAGTACTTCCATATTCATACTTAATAGTACATGAATAGCTAGTTACCATCGGGGTAATACGGAACATATACAATTATACTAGAAACAATACATATACAACTATACTAGAAACAGTACATATACAACTATACTAGAAACAACACATATACAACTATACTAGAAGCAGTACATATACAACTATACTAGAAACAGTACATATACAACTATTCTAGAAACAGTACATATACAACTATACTAGAACGAGAAACATTACATATACATGAACGCGTTAACAATTGTGATCCACTGTGTTGGAGCATGCCTTAAATGTCATGGCCCGAGTTGTAGACAATATTCTCTTGGAGGGAGAGCGTGAGTTTCCGTATAGATCTGTACTGGATTGACTATCCTACACCTTGCTGCTAGCTACAGCCGGACCTGCAAGTCTGCGGGTATCAAACGTCATTCTGTTATTACGACCATTCATTATGTCGTTGTTACCAGTTGATAGCATGGTGCAATTTATCACATTATACCTTAATATAAATCCGGTTTAAGGTAGTTAGTACAGCTGTAGTTCTTATAATACAAAACTACAGTACTACAATGATTTACCCCTTTACATATTTTAGTGATAACCTCACTTAAACGTTAATGTACACACTATATTTTGTTAAATGATAGTTACACTTGGGAAATTACACACTTTTACATCAAACGAGCATACAGAACAGTTAAGCCTTGGTAGAAGGTTACTTTAATAGAAAATATAGGTTTTTCTGAGAGATTCAAACTTTTACAAACACCTTCAAACACTTACTTACATTTTTACAAACTTATACATTGAGACAGGTTCAAACGTTTTGACAACAAACATTGACACTAAAATACTTATGAACTCACCAGCTTAATGTTGATAAACTCTTTCAAAATAACTTGTATTCTCAGGTCATTAGTAGACAGGTACCGAGGCCAGCTTTTGAGAAGATGGAGCGCATTCAAGACTCATCTTATTATTTTGAGATACATTATTTTTGGTGTCTATACTGTACAGAACACGCTTGTATTAAAATTATATATTTAATGCAATAGATGATGTTGTTTGCTTATTTACATTTACTATGTTGTGATACTTTACATGACGTCCTCTGCCCTAGAATGTTTCCGCCATTCTTGATTTTGGGGTGTGACTGATTGGTATCAGAGCATTGTTTATAGTGAATCAAGTATGTCAACCCATAAAAGATATACTAAACTATAAACCCATTTGGGATTAAACACTCTGACCAAGAGTCTATACTTTAAATATTAAAATATTTAATTAAGTATACTAGTCTACATTCATACTAAAACCAGTGTCAGAACGACAAGAACAAAAGTATTACGATTGTTAAATATCACAGGTAAGCTCGGGGATGTATGGTCAGTCCTGGGAATGGTATAGCCTGATCAACTATGCTGGCCTAGGAGTGATTAGCATATGCCCTAGAATGGTTGTGATGTGTTAACAAGTCTAAAAACTTACCAACAATACCATAAGAAGATCAGTAGAACCTAAACTTAAAATACTATAGGTGTATTTTGTACTACCAACTACATATATACTATATCTTTATACCTCTCTTCTCGCATAGATTTAAATGGCTGGATTCCAACACGACGACCCATACTTTCCAAATGAAGGCAACGCAGGATGGCTCAAAGCAGAGTCTGATGATGAGCACCAAATTCTGTTGGATGATCATCAAGCTGAAGGTTTCTCGGATGGATCAGACTCTAAGCCCGAAGTCAACAACCTACCTACAGTAGGTCAAGCCCCAAACAACAACCCTCGACCAACTTTTCGAGGTCCCACTCCCTTGTGGGTAGATAACTTGAATTGCTGGAGTGACGAACAGGGTCAACCCTTACCATACATTGGGGATCGAACCTTTTACAATGTCAGCGATGGTGGCTCTGCTGACCGAGCTCTACCTGTCATTATCCGCAGAATAGCTCGTAATGTCGAGCAAGGTCGAGCAGCCATCGACCGGGTCGTGGAGATTAATGCCAACTTTGGTGTCAATACAGTCTGCATTCGCCGTCTCGAAGAAGACATGGAACGGACCCGGAGAACCAATGAAACCCTACAGCAACATCTGGTTGCCTCTCAAGCAGAAGTCATGGAACTTCGAGCTCGTCAAAGGACTCATGAACGACACCTTCAAGAGGTGGTCCGACAAATGAAAGACCTCAGGGTTCTCCCGAGGAATAATCATCACCGTTAGATGATGTCTAGTACATCATTATCTTTTGGGTTAAGGATTAGCCTTTAACCTCTGTGCTGTAAGTAGCACTTATCCGTAAAATATTCCTAACTTCCAGTACTCTAATTAGGAATATAAGAACTGTCAAACTTTCCGTATGGTATGATGTAAGACCTACTGTTAGGGAAATTTTCATTGAACTCATTACATCAGTAATACCAGTATTATGGACCACTACCTACTCTGTGGGAAGAATCTTTACATTTAAGTTTTCCTACACATCTTTCTGGTTATGATCTCAAACACTCATTCAATTGTTGGGCTATGGTTAGTTAGTCCATGTGTCATTCACACATTACTTACAAATTGATTCTTACCACTTTTCTCATCTTTATAAACTTATAGCTCAAAGATGCCTCCTCGGAATAACCCTACACCTACACCGCCTCCACCACCTCCGGTCATGGATACAACAGCCCTAAATGCTGCCGTAGCTGCAGCAGTGGCATCTGCCATGGCACAGTATCACTCTACTGATGCCAGCAGAGGTGGAACCCCGGTTAACTCCATTCCGGTTGAAACTCCTGCACTCGAGAGAGTGCTCTTACAAGGATTTCACCAACTGCAAGCCGAAGTCCTTTCATGGGACCAGCGGAGTCATTGCTCTCTCGCAATGGTTTGAGAAGACTGAAACAGTCTTCGAAATTTGTTCATGCCCTACTCCGAGCAAAGTCAAATATGCCGCATGCACCTTCGAAGGGAAGGCACTAACATGGTGGAACGGCCACGTTAAATCTCTAACTCTCATCGTAGCCAACGATATAGGCTGGGAAACGATGAAAGACCTCATGATTGAGGAATACTGCCCGAGAGGCGAGATCCAGAAACTAGAGCAGGAGCTTTGGAGCCTGACCATGAAGGGCACCAATATTGTTGCTTATACCGCCAGATTCAGCGAACTGGTGGCCCTCTACCCTAATATGGTTCCCACTGAAGGGAAAAAGATCGAACGGTACATATGGGGGCTGGTGCCTCCGTATCAGGGGAATGTCCTAGCATCGAACCCCGCTACCTTCGACAGTGCCAAGCGACTGGCACAGCGACTCATTGACCATGGTGTCAAAACCCCTGCAACCACAACAACCCTAGCCATCTCGGAACCCTCCAAACCCATTGACATCAAGCGGAAGTTCTGGGATGACAAGAAGAGGCAGCGAGCTGCCAAGAAGCAGCAAATTGTGGCAGTACATGCCGCGGTAACCCCTACCGTTGCCACTGCTCCAATGAAGCAGTATGTTGGAAGTCTGCCGAAGTGCAACAAATGCAACTTCCACCACAACGGCCCCTGCCGTGAAATGTAGTGCTGTAACTGCAATAGGAAAGGACACACCGTCAGTTTCTGTAAATTCCCAGCACAACCGATCACACAAGTCCCCGGCTCCAGCGCGAGCCCAACCTGCTATGGATGTGGTGAAACAGGCCACTATAAGAGGGACTGCCCCAAAGCGAGAAATGCTGGAGGAGCAGGGAGGGTACTAGCTATAGGCCACGGGGAAGCAGTTGCTGACCCGACAGTGCTAACTTGTACGTTCCTCCTCGATAACTCCTAGGCATGCATTCTGTTCGATAGTGGAGCGGAGCGAAGCTGCGTGAACCATAAATTTGCTCGCATGCTTAAACAACAACCACACGCACTTAAAGAACAATTCACAGTACAAATGGCTAATGGAAAAACAGAAAACACCAGTAGCATATACTTAGGATGTATCCTAACCCTAGATAACCATTCATTCCCAATCGACCTCATGCCGGTCTGAATAAAAAGCTTCGACGTTATCATCGGCATGGATTGGTTGAGTCTTCATCGCGCCGACATCATGTGCTTCGAGAAGGCAGTCCGACTAAACCTTCCATCTAACGAAAGTCTTATAGTCTACGCCGACAAACCTGGTGCGAGTCTTCGCATTATATCAAGTATTCAAGCACAGAAATATATGCGCAAAGAATACCACACATTCCTTGCTCACGTCGTCGACACGAACCTCGAAACGAAAGAACTAAAGAACATTCCAGTAGTGAGTGACTTCCCCGACATTTTCCCAGAAGAACTACCTGGATTTCCTCCGCAATGACAGGTTGAGTTCAGAATCGACTTAGTCCCAGGAGCTACCCCAGTAGCCACGTCGCCCTACTGCTTAGCACCAGCAGAGATGCAGGAGTTATCTGGTCAACTTAACGAACTACTCAGCAAGGGCTTCATAAGACCTAGCTTCTCACCTTGCGGAGCACCGGTCTTGTTCGTTAAGAAGAAAGACAGATCATTCCGTATGTGTATCGACTACAGAGAACTCAACAAACTGACGGTCAAAAATCATTACCATCTGCCTCGCATAGACGATCTATTTGACCAACTGCAAGGGGCGAACTATTCTTCCAAAATTGATCTAAGATCCGGATATCACCAGTTACGGGTACTAGAGGAGGATGTTCCAAAGACAGCCTTCCGAACTCGTTACGGACACTACGAGTTCGTGGTGATGCCATTCGGATTCACAAATGCGCCAGCGGTTTTCATGGACCTGATGAACAGAGTATGCCAACCTTACATGGATCAGTTCGTCATCGTTTTCATTGACGACATCCTGATCTACTCCCGAAGTAAGGAAGAGCATGGCGATCACCTACGACAAGTTTTAGGAACTTTACGAACGGAGAAACTTTATGCGAAGTTCTCGAAATGTGAATTTTGGATCCGAAGAGTCGAATTCTTAAGACACGTGGTAAGAGAAAATGGAATCCACTTGGACCCATCCAAAATTAAAGCCATTGAAAACTGGTTAGTACCGAAGACGCGTACTGAAATTCGTCATTTTCTAGGCCTCACTCGCTACTACCGCATATTCATTCAGAACTTCTCTCGAATAGCGAAACCTCTTACAACCCTGACCCAGAAAGGCGTAGCCCTTGACTGGGAAGAGCAACAAGAGAGAGCGTTCCAAACGCTCAAGCGAGCCTTGTGCACCGCGCCAATACTATCTCTCCCCGAAGGGATAGAAGACTTCGTAGTCTATTGCGATGCATCGAACCAAGGGCTCGGGTGTGTTCTGATGCAGCGAGGTAAGGTCATCGCCTATACCTCCAGACAGTTGAAGACACATGAAGTTAACTATACGACCCACGATCTTGAACTGGGAGCAGTGGTGTTTGCTCTGATGATCTGGAGACATTACTTGTATGGAACGAAAAGTACTATCTTTACCGACCACAAGAGTTTACAACACATATTCGATCAGAAGGAGCTCAACATGAGACAACGACGGTGGGTCGAGCTACTCATTGATTACGAATGCGATATTCGTTATCATCTGGGTAAAGCCAACGTAGTAGCAGACGCCCTAAGTCGGAAGGAATATTCTGGTCGCAGAGTCAAGTCATTGTCAATAACCATCCACTCACACTTGTCTAATCAAATTCAGGCGGACGAACTTGAAGCCATGAAACCTGAAAATGTGACGAGTGAATTCCTTAGAGGAATGGACAAGAATTTAGAAGCCAAGGGTGACGGAGCCTTATACTTCATGGACCGGATCTGGACACCGAAACACAGTGAATTGGTCATGACCGAGGCGCACAACACTCGGTATTCCGTCCACCCAGGTTCAGATAAGATGTATCTGGATCTTAAAAAGCAATACTGGTGGCCTAATATGAAAGCAGAGATTGCTACCTTTGTAAGTAAATGCCTTACTTGCGCAAAGGTTAAGGTCGAGTACTAGAAGCCGTCCGGTTTACTGCAGCAACCAGAGATTCCAGAATGGAAGTAGGAGCAGATCACTATGGATTTCATAACCAAGTTGCCCAAGACAACGGGTGGACTTGATACCATATGGGTCATCGTTGATAGATTGACCAAGTCTGCACACTTCCTGCCAATCAAAGAAACCGACAAGATGGAGAAACTTACGAGAACATACATTAGGGAAATCATATGACTACATGGTGTGCCTATATCCATTATCTCTGATAGAGATAGTAAGTTCACCTCAAGATTCTGGCAATCACTGTAACATTCCTTAGGAACAAGGCTGGACATGTGGACAGCCTACCATCCACAGACTGACTGACAGAGTGAGAGGACGATCCAGACATTAGAAGATATGTTGCGTGCTTGTGTAATTAACTTTGGAAAAGCGTGGGATACCCATTTACCCCTCGTCGAATTTTCCTACAACAACAGTTATCACACGAGCATAAAGGCAGCACCATTTGAAGCCCTCTACGGCTGAAAGTGCAGATCCCCTCTCTGCTGGGCTGAGGTGCGTGATACCCAGTTAGCTAGGGGGAAAGCTTCCGACCGTACTCTCACTGGTCCGGAAATCATTCGGGAAACGACAGAGAAGATTGTTCAGATTCGTGAACGATTGAAAGCCTCTAGAGACCGACAGAAGAGCTACGCTGATAAATGAAGAAAACCTTTGGAATTTCAGGTGGGAAACCGAGTCCTTCTCAAAGTCTCACCCTGGAAGGGCTTGATACGCTTCGGTAAGCGTTGGAAGCTTAATCCTAGGTACATAGGGCCTTTCGACATTCTCGCAAGAGTCGGCCCCGTAGCGTACAAACTCGATCTACCTGATACACTTCGTAACGTACATTCTACATTCCACGTATCTAACTTGAAAATGTGTCTGTCCGACGAGACTCTCGTAATCCGACTCGACGAGATCGAAATCAACGAGAGCCTCAACTTCGTCGAAGAACCTGTAAAGATCATGGACCGTGAGGTCAAGCAGATGAAACAAAGCCGTATCCCTATCGTGAAGGTTCGTTGGAATACCAATCGAGGACCGGAATTCACTTCAGAACGCGAGGATCAGATGAAACTGAAATACCCTCATCTTTTCGCTTAGTTATTTGTAACTTCTTATTTGCTTAAATTCTAATTTTGGGATGAAATTCCTTCTAACGGGGGGATGATGTGATAACCCGGAATTTCCATTTGTACGAACATTATCTATTCAATAGAAGTTAGTCCAGTTTCAGTGATTTTCAGACTTGTCCGAACAAGTATGTGTACATTAGGGTTTACGTTTCTGGATATATCAGGAGAGTGGATGCTCCTGTATTTGTGAAACTTGAACATTCCAAGTTTCATAATGTTATAGTCCAACTTCCGGAATAAAAATATTTTCTGTCAAAATATTTCAGGACTATAAATAGATTTCTGAATTTAATTAATTCATTATTCACAATTCCAACTAGAGAAAAGCCATTTCTCTCTGACGGATCTTCAGGTTTTCATCCCGGATTGTGAGTCTACATTCCTAAATGTGTTTTAATACTTGTTATATGCTTTATAACATTGTTTACATGTCTAAAATACAAGATCCGGGAGCATACGGCCCAAGAACGTTCTTGGGGTGTAAACTCCAAAACGAAGCCTAAAGGCTTCCTAGTCCCGATTCCTTGTTAGAAAACTTGTTTAGGGCTTAATGTATAAACATTTGAGACTAGAAATCAACCAAGAAACCCTAGTTATAGGAGTTTACGGCCAAGGATATCTCTTGGGCCGTAAATCCCTTTTTAAGGGCTAAAAGTGCCCTAAATCACCCCTAAAGCTTAAAGACATTTACCCTCTAATGCTTGTAGTTAATTTGGACACCAAAACACTTCAAAATCATAGGCTTTTAGGAGTATACGGCCAAGGAAAGATCTTGGGCCGTAAACCCCTTTTTCAAAGACAAAGTGTGCCCTAAACACCCTTAAAGCCTTAAGACCATTACCCTTTAATACTTGGGACTTGAATGGGGAACAAACTACATCAAAATCATCCCTTAAAGGGAGTTTATGGCCAAGGAACACCTCTTGGGCCGTAAACTCCAAGTAAAGGCACAAATGTGTGCCTAATGTCCCCTTTAGCCTTAGACAAAAACATAGAAGCTATCCTACATGTGCAAGTGACTTAAAAGAATTAAAACCAACACCCCATAGGAGTTTACGGCCGTAAACTCTAGGGGATATGGTCCTTTGGCCGTAATCTCCCAAAGGAGCATTCCAAGGCCTTAAACTACTTCAAGGATTATTACAACAAGGATAGGCTTATTCTAGGATCAATGTAGCACTTCAAAACACCCAAAACCACCAAGTGAGGAGTTCACGGCCGTAAACTCATGAGTTCATGGCCGTAAACTCCAAAGGGTGGGGTTTGTTGGGTGGTGAACTCATATACAAGGTCATTGGTGCATTAAACCCCTTTTGCCTTGTCCCGTATCAACTTAGATGCAACCATTAGGACCTATAACACTTATATAAAGTGTTTACATGTTCCTAAGTGTCTCAACTTACTTTGTTAAGTTATTATTTGGCTAATTAGTTATATATATGCTCATTATATGATAACTAGGCTCGAACGTTTGAACAAGTCTCCGTTTGCCACCTAGCACGGTACTCGATACTTCAATGCAATCAACTCACCACATGTGAGTTCATACCCCTTTAATCATCCTTTGAAATACTTTTAAATGTTTTAAATACTTTATGGGGGGATACAAGTAATATACTTATAGTTATTACATCAATCGCATGTGATTGCAATAATCACATGTGATTAATAACTAGAAAACCAATGATTTTATCACTGTTCAAACTGTTTATCAAACTGTTTTACTTCAAAACGTTTTACAAACTCTTTTACTTATCAAATTATTTTATTTAAACTTTGTTTTACTTCTTATAAATTGCATGCCCATATATGTGTAGATATATAAGTAATGTTTAAAGGGCTTAGGAAGGCCATCCGCCCTATTTCCTTTTCACGCACTGAAATGTGGTCTGGTGGGATTTCGGGTGACCATCCGAGGGTCGTTTCAATATTAATTATATATCATATATACATGTATTGACATAAAAGTACTTCTATATTCATACTTAAAAGTACATCAATAGCTAGTTACCATCGGGGTAATACAAAACATATACAATTATACAAGAAACAGTACATATACAACTATACTAGAAACAGTACATATACAACTATACTAGAAACAGTACATATACAACTATACTATAAACAATACATATAAAACTATACTAGAAGCAGTACATATACAACTATACTAGAAACAATACATATACAACTATACTAGAAACAGTACATATACAACTATACTAGAATGAGAAACATTACATATACATGAACGCGTTAACAATTGTGATCCACTGTGTCAAAGCATGCCTTAAATGTCATGGCCCGAGTTGTAGCCAGAATTCTCTTTGAGGGAGAGCATGAGTTTGTGTATAGATCTATACTGGATTGACTATCCTACGCCTTGCTGCTAGCTACAGCTGGACCTGCAGGTCTGCGGGTGCCAAACGTCATTCCGTTATTACGACCATTCATTATGTCGTTGTTACCAGTCGATAGCATGGTGCAATTGATCACATTATACCTTAATGTAAATCCGGTTTAAGGTAGTTAGTACAACAGTAGTTGTTATAATACAAAGCTACAGTACTACAATGATTTACCGCTTTACATATTTTAGTGATAACCTCACTTAAACGTTAATGTACACACTATATTTTGTTAAATGATAGTTACACTTGGGAAATTACACAATTTTACATCAAACGAGCATACAGAATAGTTAAGCCTTGGTAGAAGGTTACTTTAATAGAAAATATAGGTTTTTCTGAGAGATTCAAACTTTTACAAACACTTTCAAACACTTACTTACATTTTTACAAACATATACATTGAGACAGGTTCAAACGTTTTGACAACAAACATTGACACTAAAATACTTATGAACTCACCAGCTTAATGCTGATAAACTCTTTCAAAATAACTTGTATTCTCAGGTCATCAGTAGATAGGTACCGAGGCCAGCTTTTGAGAAGATGGAGCGCATTCAAGACTCATCTTATTATTTTGAGATACATTATTTTTGGTGTGTATACTATACAGAACATGCTTGTATTAAAATTATATATTTAATGCAATGGATGATGTTGTTTGCTTATTTACATTTACTGTGTTATGATACTTTACATGACGTCCTCCGCCCCAGAATGTTTCCGCCGTTCTTGGTTTTGGGGTGTGACAGTTGGCGGAGTAGGAAGAGTTATGGCCCTAGGCCACGTGGAAGCAGTAGCTGATCCTACGATAGTTACTGGTACGTTCCTCCTCGATAACTCATATGCTTGCATACTTTTCGATAGTAGAGCCAAGAAAAGTTTTGCGAGTAAAAAATTTGCACACCTGCTTAAACAAAAACCATGTGCATTAGATAGTCCATTCACGGTAGAAATGGCTAAAGGGAAAACAGAGAGTACAAACTGCATATATGTAGGTTTTACCTTAGCTTTAGATGGCCATACTTTCAAGATAGATCTCATGCAGTCCCAATTAAATGTTTCGACGTTATCATCGGTATGGATTGGTTGAGTCTTCTTTGCGCCGACATCTTGTGCTTTGAAAAAGCAGTTCGTCTTAACCTTCCTAACAACAAAACCTTAATTATCTACGATGATAAACCTAGTACGAGCCTTCGTATCATTTCGTGCATTCAAGCCCAGAAGTGCTTGCGAAAGGAACATCATGCATTCCTAGCACACATCGTCGATACCAGTCACGAACTGAAGGACATCAAGAAAATCCGAGAAGTATGCGACTTTCCCGACATATTCCCAGAAGGACTTCCCGGTTTACCATCGCAACGCCAAGTCGAGTTCATAATCGACTTAGTGCCAGGAGCTACCCCAGTAGCCAAATCTCCTTATCGTTTGGCACCGGCAGGGATGCAGGAACTTTCCAGTCAACTTAACGAACTTCTCAAGAAGGGATTCATTTGACCAAGCTTCTCACCATGGGGAGCACCGGTCTTGTTCGTCAAGAAGAAATATGGATCGTTTCGCATGTGCATCGACTATAGAGAACTCAACAAATGTAACGGCCGTCATTTCAAGTCAGTAAAAATCGAGTCCTATAACCTCTTTGAGAAAGGAATTAAAATATCATCGAAAAATGAAGTATTCAAAAACTCTAATTGGAGTACACTATGTGGTAGGTATCGTCTTAAGGTTTCCAAACATATAAATAACACAAAAATCCAAGTTATAACGAAGAAGTTATGACCATTCTAAGTTTTTCGACAAAAACCGGCAATACGAAGTTGCGTAAAAACGCAAAGTTTCAATAAAACACTTTCTGACTTTAGGTGTCTAAATGAAAGTCATAGATATCTTTAAACTACAAACATGCATAAAAAGAACGCTCAAATCGGACATCGTATGAATAAGTTATGAATTTTTAAAGAAATTCCTTAATCACGTCATTTTAATAAATAAATAATAAAAATAATTTCGGAATTTGCCAACGGAATCTAAACGAAAGTTGTAGATCGTAGTCTCACCTTCGCGGGGATATAAAGAACGTCAAAAACAGAGTTCGTATGAAGGAGATATGAATTTTTGAAGTTTGATAAATAATTTATATATAATTTTTATTAAAAACTCGGTATTATCCGAAGGGGAGTCAGCCTAGGGACATAGTACGCGGCGCGTACCCTCGTACGCCCCGCGTACTCGAGGCCACGGCCTCGGATCGTCCACGTCGCCCCTATGCGAGCTACCCCCTCCTCGTCCCGTCCGAAGCGTTGCAGCCGAGGATGCGGTCAGCAGTGACGTCCCGTACGCGCCGCGTACGGGAGTACGCCCCACGTACGCATGCTTCTCAGCACCCTATAAAAGGGATACGAGGGTTCCTGGGAAAATGGCTCATTCTCTCTCATTTTTCTTGCGTTTTACCTCGTTTTCCGTGCTCGCACTACCCCGAAGCCCTGGTCATTTTGTGCAAGTCCCGAAGGTCGATTTTACTCCCGAGGAATCCCGAGAATCCCGAGGAAAATCCATTTCCCGAGACGAAACTCTACCCGGTTTTCCATCTTGCTATCTTCAAACTTTCAAGTGAGTTCATACCCCTTTCAAACACACTTTAAATACATTTTAAATTCTTTTATACTCTTTTAGGGGGGAATACAAGTAAACATATGGTTATTATCGTGTATTTTATAAAGTTTCACTTCACTTTTTTATCGAATAAATCACTTGGAACTCATTACTACTATGGAAAACTCTTGTCATACTTTGCGTGCATTAGACTTATACAAAGTATATAATGATATCAAAGTACCTTTCATTGTTAAGTCGTTTTATACATTCTAAAATCTTATGATTTTGCTTTGTCAAACATTGTGAAAAAGGATAAACTTTGCATACAAAACTATCACTTTAATACAGGCTTAGTTGAGAATCCATGAGACGTGTATATCTTCAAACGTTACTTTTCTTTATTAGAAAGTAATGCTGCAGGTCCTGTCTATAAACAGAGTCTCCCGTTCGGAGAACATGTCAAATGTGTATAGATCTATACGGGAAGTCATGATCCCGCGCCCTGACTGTTAGCTACAGTCCGTCTTTTGGGGTGACAGTTGTCATAACGCTACGACACCTCAACAACGTCGTTACAGGCATATTATGTTTAGTATGGTTATAAACTCATCGGATATACAATTATTATGGTATTATGCTTTTATGAACGAGTGGTTATTAAAACTATTCTTCATCTAAAAAACGCGATCTTCGTATAGCTTTATTATATAAAACTATGACACAACTTTTTAAGAACGTCGTTTTCTTGCGATTTTCGGTCTTAGAGACTGCCAGTCGTGTTAGGAAAATAAGGGTTTTTCCTGTATACAAACCAAACAACTAATAGGAAGATAAGGGATTTTGTTGGTGAAATTATTTACAACTTAAGACACGAACATTCATATGCATTCCATACTTTTATAATACAATAAGGGTTTTCTTGGAAGACACAACAAATCATATCTCAACCATTAGGGAAAATATGGGATTTTCTAGATCTAATACATTCATTCTCAACACAACATGACATAACTCTTCACACATGAAACACTGAGTTTTCTGGAAAACATACGCCCATTTTGGAATGGCATCCAATTTTTTTTTAAACTACTTATGAACTCACCAACTTAATTGTTGACACTTTTTCTTTGAATTAACTTGTATTCTCAGGGAACCGCTAAGCAGGTTTGGGAATTAACTTTTGGGATTAACGCACTGGCGTTAATTACTTCTTTTGCATGATGTTTATGTATTTAACTTTTGAACATGTAATGAATACAATTATGTAAACATCTTGGAAACTTTAATATATATATATATATATATATATATATATATATATATATATATATATATGGTGGTGTGTACTTTCCTTTCTATGAACTGTTATGATACTGAATATGACGTTCTCCGCCCCTGAACATTTCCGCCGTTCTGGTTTGGGGGTGTGACAGATTAGTATTAGAGCTTTGTTTATAGGGAATTAAATATATCAAAACCATTTATTTTTGGTATACAACTATAAACTCAAACTGGGCAAAAGCACTCTGAGAAAAGTCATACTTTTGAAATTAAATTTATTTAGTTTTAAGATAAGCATGCACTCGTTTTATACTAATAACAGTTTCATAGTAAATAACTTTAGAAGTGTTATAAATAAGTTGTGCAATACACGTATGCCTTGGGACATGTAATCGGAACTGGGAAGAATATAGCCTGATCAACTATATTTGTCCAAGAGCCGACTAACGTATGCCAAGGAGTGTCTGCAATGGACAACAAATTTAAAACTTACCAAAAGCATATCGTTAAAGAATACTAAAGGAGTATTCGAGTGCCGTCAACCATTAAACTCAAGGGTAAGTTTCATGTGCTCTAGCTTATAGTAAATTTTTAACTCTATTCTCGTACAGTCTAAATGGCGGGATTCCATCACCCCAATGACCCCTACTACCCCAACCAAGGTAATAGGGGATGGATCGAAGAAGATCCTGAACAAGACGAAGAGCCTATAGAGTTGGAGGGAGGGGATGACTCTGGCACGGATTCGGAACCAGAAATTATCAATCCACCAATCCCACAACCTCCTGTCCACGTGAGGAACTTCCAAGGACCCACTCCTATGTGGGGAAGTCACCTCCATCATTGGATCCAACAACAAAGCTTACGCCCTCCTTACGGCATGTGCCGAGACTTCTATGATATCAGAGGCGGGGGATCAACCCACCGAGCACTTCCGGTCATGGTTGGCAAACTCGCCAACCAGTGCTATCAATCCGGAGTGCAAGCCAACTGAATCCGAGAGGTCAATGTGGAAGTACAAATCCACACAGCCAATATCAACCGCTTAGAGATGTTGCAGAATGACATCCACATTCGCACCGAAGCATTTCAAGCACAAGAAAATGTAGGCTTCGTAGAATTAAGGGAACAACAAGCTGCGTTTGATAGGCGCCTCATGGAGTCAAAGCAGTCCGACACGGAGTCGAGCTCCAAACACAAACCGCACCACAAGTAGAACTTACCGACTCTCAAATTTTGTTATAAATTAGGACTTCGGATAAAAGTATTATTTTCTTTAAATTGTTCTGTAATCGGATGCCTTTAGAAAGGTCAAGAACTTTTGTCTAGACCCCACTGTAACCCAACTATATGTTTAATATATATAAGGGTATATCCCTTTTCTTGTTGTTAATCATGTGTAGTTCGTTCAATTCATACGTACATCTATTCAAACTTTATTTTCAAGCCCAAAACCTTGTGTCAGTCAAACCCAATTTCTTAGAACTATTGGAAGTTAACTCAATATAATTCAACTCTGAACTACCAAAACTTATAAATCCTTTATTTTCTTTTGGCAGTGTGATGCCTCCTCGTCCAAACCTAAGGCCCAGGCCGGGCACGGCACCACCACCACCTCCACCACCAACTTATGATCCAGCCATGGTCCAGGCTGCTATCACAACAGCAATAAATGCAGCCCTCTCGCAAATAAACTCCCACGGAAATGGAGGGGCAGGAAGCAGCACAAATCATCCAAATCATGCCACTGGTCATGGCCAAGTAAGAGAATGTACTTACAAGGAGTTCTCTAACGCTAAGCCAAAAACTTTTAATGGAACTGGGGGAGTCATTGCACTAATGCAATGGTTCGAGAAGACCGAAACGGTCTTCGAGATCTGCTCATGCCTGGAAGCAAGCAAAGTCAAGTTCGCTGCTTGCACTTTCATAGATCGAGCCCTCACTTGGAGGAAAAGCCATGTGAATTCGGTGACGCTCATTGTCGCCAACACCATGAGTTTGGACGATCTGAAGGTTCTACTACTGGAAAAATACTGCCCAAGGGGCGAAGTGCAAAAGCTTGAGCAGGAGCTCTGGAATCTGAAAATGATTGGGTCTGACCTAGTCGCCTACACAACTAGGTTCAACGACCTCGCTGCACTGTGCCCTACCATGGTCAACCCAGAATCAAACAAGGTTGAAAGGTACATTTGGGGTTTGTCACCCCAGATTCAAGGACATGTCCTAGCTTCCAGCCCTGTTACCTACAACAGCACTAAACGCCTGGCTCAGCGACTCATCGACCACGGAGTAAAACAGGGTACCATTGCAACAACCGCAAATCCATCTAAGGTGGCTCAGGTCCAGAGTAGGCCTTGGAACAAAAGGAGGGGACAAACCCTCCAGGAAAACCCCAATAAACAACAAGTAATAGCGACCCACGCTATGACTGTACCTGCCAACCCTGCCCCCACAAGCTCATATAATGGGAAACTTCCTAACTGCAACCGATGCAACTTCCACCACCACGGTCCTTGTTATGATCTTCAATGCACCAAGTGCAATAAGAAGGGACATACAGCCTGCTATTGCAAAGAGCCAACCCAACCATCCGTCCCCACTGCTAATACTGGGGTAAGCCGCGCCTGCTTTGAGTGCGGAGATACGGGGCACTACCGCAGGGACTGCCCAAAGGCAAACAACCGGAATACCGGCGGAAGGGGCCGAGTTTTCGCAATGGGACAAGATGAAGCCATTGCGGACCCTACTGTGGTTACGGGTACGTTTCTTTTCGATAACTCGTACGCATGCATTTTGTTTGATAGTGGAGCGGAAAGGAGTTTTGTTAGTCACGACTTTAAAGGCCTGCTAAAATCAATACCACAATCATTAAGTAAACCATTCATAGTAGAAATGGCCAACGGGAAAACCGAAGGCACTAAGGAGATATACTTAAATTGAACCCTAACATTAAACGATAATCCCTTTTCAATCAGCCTCATGCCAGTCTCGATTAAGAGTTTCGATGTCATTATTGGCATGGATTGGCTGAGTTCTCATCATGCGGACATTTTATGTTATGATAAGGCCGTTCGCCTTAATCTGCCAACCGGCGAACCATCATTGTCTTGGGCGACAAACCCAGTACCACTCTTCATATCATCTCAAGTATCGAAGCTCGGAAATGCCTACGTAAGGAGTGTCACACGTTTTTGGCACATGTTGTAGATGTGAAACGTGAAGTCCAGGACATCAAGAATATGCCCGATGTATGCGATTTTCCCGACGTTTTTCCCAAGGACCTTCCGGGGATACCTCCCGCGAGACAAGTTGAGTTCATAATCGATCTGGTTCCTAGAGCTACCCAGTAGCCAAAGCACCCTATCGATTAGCCCTAAGAAAGATGCAAGAGCTATCCAGCCAACTAAATGAGCTACTTGGAAAGGGATTCATCAGGCCGAACTTCCTGCCATCGGGAGCACCCATGTTATTCGTGAAAAAGAAGGATGTATCATTCAGAATGTGCATCGACTACCGAGAACTCAAAAAAGTTACCATCAAGAACCGATACCCCCTACCCCGAATCGATGACTTATTCGACCAACTCCAAGGAGCCAACTACTTCTCCAAGAACGATCTGAGGTCGGGATATCACCAGCTGCGAGTCCTGGAGAGTGATGTTCCCAAGACGGCCTTCCGAACGAGATACGGACATTACGAGTTCGTAGTAATGCCGTTCGGACTAACCAATGCCCCGACCATATTCATGGATCTAATGAATCGGGTATGTCGTCCATTCTTGGATAAATTTGTGATAGTATTCATAGACGACATACTCATTTATTCAAAGAATAAAGAAGAGCATAGTCAACATCTGAGGCAACTCTTCGAGACGTTACAGACTGAGAGACTGTATGAAAAATTCTCAAAATGTGTGTTTTGGATTAGAAAGGTGGACTTCCTCGGTCACGTGGTCAGCAAGGAAGGAATCCACGTAGATCCATCAAAAATCAAGGCTATCAAAAACTGGTCTACACCAACTACACCAACAGAAATTCGCCAATTTCTAGGCATTGCTGGTTATTATCGAAGGTTCATGTAGAATTTCTCCAGCATCGCAAAGCCTCTTACCGCCTTAACCCAGAAAGGTGTGACCTACAATTGGGGAGAAAAGCAAGATGCTGCATTTCAGACTTTGAAACAAGCCCTTTGCAGTGCACCCATCCTTTCTCTCCCAGAAGGGACCAAAGATTTTGTGGTGTATTGCGACGCTTCGAAGCAAGGGCTGGGCTATGTACTAATGCATAGGGGAAAGGTTATTGCATATGCCTCATGACAAATAAAAACGCATGAGGTCAACTACACCACTCATGATTTAGAACTTGGGGCGGTGGTCTTCGCTCTTAAAATCTGGAGACACTACCTATATGGTACCAAATGCACTATCTTTACAGACCACAAGAGCTTACAACACATCTTCGACCATAAGGATTTGAACATGAGACAGCGACGTTGGGTCGAATTGCTCAACGACTACGAATGTGAGATTCGCTATCATCCAGGAAAGGCTAACGTCGTGGCAGATGCCCTTAGTCGTAAGGGGTACTCTGGCCGAAGAGTGAAGTCATTAGCCATGTCGATCCATTCGCACCTGTCAACACAAGTCAAGGAAGCTCAAATAGAGGCCTTGAAACCCGAAAACGTGACAGGTGATACCCTTAGGGGAATGGACAAGAATTTAGAAATCAAGAGTGACGGACCACGCTACCTCATGAACCGAATATGGACACCCAAATTTGGTGGACTTAGAAAGGTAGTTATGAGCGAGGCACACAAGACTCCATACTCCGTACACCCCGGGTCAGACAAGATGTATCAATATCTCAAACAACTCTACTGGTGGCCAAACATGAAAGCAGAGATCGCTACATATGTGAGCAAGTGTTTGACTTGCGCCAAGATCAAAATAGAACACCAGAAACCCTCAGGACTACTCCAACAACCTGAAATTCCTGAGTGGAAGTGGGAGCAGATTTCCATGGACTTCATCACGAAACTGCCCAAAACTCAGGGTGGCCAAGATACTATTTGGGTAATCGTCGATAGATTAACCAAGTCCGCTCATTTCCTACCGATCAAGGAAACCGATAAAATAGAAAAGCTATCGAGAATCTACTTCCGAGAGATCGTACGACTCCATGGAGTGCCAATGTCTATCATCTCGGATAGAGATAGAAGATTCACGTCTAGATTCTAGCAATCATTGCAAAAATCCATGGGAACAAGATTGGACATGAGTACAGCCTATCACCCCCAAACTGACGGACAGAGTGAAAGGACGATCCAAACCTTGGAAGACATGTTACGAGCATGTGAAATCGACTTTAGTAAAGCAGGGGATGTTCACTTACCCTTGGTTGAGTTCTCTTATAACAATAGTTATCATACTAGTATCAATACTGCTCCATTTGAAGCCCTTTACGGCCGTAAGTGCAGATCACCTATATGTTGGACGGAAGTGGGCGACACACAACTAGCAAAAGGTCTAGTCCCTGATAGCACCCTCACTAGTCCATAGATCATTAGAGAAACTACTGAAAAGATCGTCCAAATACGAGAACGACTGAAATCCTCGAGGGATAGGCAAAAGAGCTATGCCGACAAAAGACGTAAACCCTTGGAATTTTAGATTGGCGATCGGGTACTTCTGAAGGTCTCACCCTGGAAGGGCATGATACGCTTTGGAAAACGTGGGAAGCTAAATCCTAGGTACATTGGACCCTTCAAAATCATTTCAAGGGTTGTTCCAGTAGCCTACAAACTCCGACTTCCAATCGAGCTTAACAAAGTACATACAGTATTCCATGTATCAAACCTGAAGAAGTGTTTGTCCGACGAAACACATGTAATTCCACTCGATGAGATCGAACTAAATGAAAATCTTAACTTTGTGGAAGAACCCATCGAGATTATGGATAGGGAAATTAAACGAACTAAACAGAGTCGCATTCCAATAGTAAAGGTCCGATGGAATGCTAAGAGGGGACCTGAGTTCACGTGGGAACGAGAAGATCAAATGCAACCGAAGTATCCACATCTCTTCCTTAGCCCCTAAGACTCTTCTTTTGTATTAAGATTTCGGGACGAAATTCCCTCTAATGGGGGGATGATGTAACAACCCGTAATTTCAAGTCAGTAAAAATCGAGTCCTGTAACCTCTTTGAGAAAGGAATTAAAATACCATCGAAAAATGTGTTGGGTTTTGAGCATTCTAACACTCCTAAGTGTACATGCAACCCTAAATACCTTGGATCTATGTTTTCTCTATTATACATGCAAATCAGAACATCTAAGGTATTATCCTAATCTAGCGTACAAAACAATGAGTGTAACAAGATAGAATACATACCTCTTTGATGTAGAAAGTCTTCATGAAGCTTGAGTGCCTAGCCCCAATAGTGTGGAAGCCTCAAATGGAATCACAGTTATCAAAACACTTAGAATAACTTGAGAGAGTTCTACACTTCATGAAATCGGCTAGCCCTTTTCTTCACTTTCTAGTGTGATTCTAGTGGCCGATTTTTGTCAAGAATAAGATCTTTATATAGTGTTACAATTAGGGTAAATCCTTAATTGTCATGGCTTTCCATTTCCTTGGATCCATGGGTTCAAATACACCATGGAGCATCCATGGACCATCCTATGGGTTTTAGCCCAACTTGATTATCCATGGATCATTAGCCCGCTATATAAGTATGGATGATTTACACAATCAACCCATATATTTAATTAGTCTTCTTTTGATCACTTAATTAATCCTAGATTAATTCTTGATCAATACTAATTAAATAATCTTATTATTCTTATTATTAACATACTAGAACTTATAATATATTAATAACCATAAGTGTCTTATTTCTCTCAATATAGTCTATCCAAGTGCATGAAGGTTTGCAACCCAAATGGACCATGCCGGGTCGGGTCAAGTCTTACCAATTATAGTTATGGACTTAGACATTAATCCAACAGTCTCCCACTTGGATAAGTCTAAAACTATTATTGCATATGACTTCAAGAACCAACTGGCAATCGTAGCTCTCAAAAGCTTCTGTCGAACTCTGACCTTGTAGATGAACTCTGACCTTGTCAATGACTTGTCCATTAGATAAGGGATCATATAATCCTCTGTTCTCATGATATCAGCCGGACAAATACATGGAACAACGTCGTACTTATTGTCCAGCAGTTTGTTTCCGATTTTCGATTTTTTTGACAAAGAAGTTAATCGAACACATCAATTCAGTTCTGACCGGCCGGTACATATGTCACAACAAAATCATCGAGGGGCCCAGATATCACTTCTATTTCTAGAAGGAACAGATAAACTTCGACTCATATGCTTGTTCTACTACTTGTTGAATTGTACACAAAGGCATGTTTTATAACATCAAGTTACTGATGTGTTTACGTGAAATCAATGCACAACCAACTCATAGGTAACAACTCATATCTCTAGGTTTGAAGATTTATATGATATTACCGTCTCACGATCACTCGAGGTAAATTCCATGAAGTGATACAAGTGAGCGTGGGTTTATTCCAATACTCATAACTTATGAGCACTCATGAATGTTGTAGCAACCATTGGCATGAGTAAACCCATTTAGCCATCTACAAACCCGATTCATGAGAATCTTGATTCATACCTACTTCCAACATATGAACGACTGTGGAGTGTTTAAATAACTTAGTCATTCAAAAAGAATAACCTAACTATTTTGGAAGTCAAAACATGCAAAGTGAAACACAATAATAATCGAATCTAATATGGTCTCAGAACCCTTTTGAATATAAATAAAACCACCTTTTATTTATCACCATACTGATTACACATTATTCAATGTTTCAAATAATCAACTTAAGACTTGAATAAAAACAACAGTCGTCCCATGCTCCTAGCATGTACACTTTGTTTTTCTAAATAATAGTTATGCCATACCCCAAGTATGCACACTATGTTTGTCTATGATCCTTACATTGTGATGTAGATCAATTAAACATGATTCCAATGATACTCATTTCACAATCCCAAATCCTTATTGTAAATGTGAGAATCCCCGATTCCTATCATTTACCAAAAAAAAAAATGTTAGAATTTAAACTTTTATGCAATGTTCCTCTTGTAATGATTATTCACAAAGTCACCAAAACCTTGTCACTAGTCATTACAGAGTATTCCAAAGAAGGTCAACTTCTATGGAACGAAAGTCTCATATTCAAAGTACATTGCTTTGAACATCCTTCTTGCATTAAGGTTTTCTAATCTTACATAGATTGAATAACTTCCACCTATGGAGACATTTCCATAGTCCCATTTTGAATATCACTTTCGAACAAGAGTTACTTCTTTTCAGAAAATGTCAATATGGTCCTGCTAAAAATAACACTATACTTCCAATTGTCCTTGAGAAACCAATCTTTGGCAAACCTCAGATTGTCCTCGACAATTGCTTAATCACTTTCAGTCATATCCAGTTCTAGACTTTTCCCTTCTCAATGCCTTAAGCATTTGGAAAATTTAGAAAAGATGAATATTATAGCACATGCAATTGATCCTATATTCGAAGCATATGGGACACGATTCATGATGTTTGACATAAAGACATGATACTAGACCAGTCTTTTGCTACAATATTTTTATTTGCCATGTTCTCAAAATTTAACTATGAAAAGGGATGCCGTAGTCATAATTGAATTTTGAGAACACAATATATATAGAATTTCCTCAAGTTTGAACCATTCCAACATGAAATTCATATATATTATTGACTAAAAATGCTTAAAATCTCAATTTAAGCTTTATAATTGAAATGAAGTATAATTTCCTCTCCCTTAATTATAGCAAAACAACTTTTCAACCCTTGCAACTTGACGAATTGAAGCTTTGTTTTCTATAATTAACATTGCTAGCTTGCAAAACTAATAATAATAATAATCATGCTCCCACTAACATGATGAGTATCAGCATAACACTTATGGTCCCACTATCTCTGACATATTTTCAGAAATCTGCTGGACTTCTGAAATTTAGATTCATACATCCTTTCTTAGATAGCTCACATGTGTGTCTAAACAATTTTCAGAACTATGAAAAGGGATGCCGTAATCATAGTCTCAATTGCTTAGGAATTTGCCATTTCTCACAAGTCCATGTTAGCGTGCCGGTTAACCACACGCGCTCCACTAACGACTTTTGAAAATGCAAATAACACAATTGCTATCTACGTAAAATCTACTTAGTGAAAGCGTTTCCTCACCATCATTTTCATGAATCGGAGAGAAACCTTATGACACTTAGATTTTATAGTGTATGAGTTCCTATCCATGTGAATTTGTCAAAACCATAATCACAAGATAAGGTTAGTGACAAATTCAGCCTCACATGGATTAAACTTATTCAATCTTACCTTCTTGTCACCTTGGTAGCACAAGGCCCACCAATGCTTCCAAGTTGAACTCTGATAACTCACATGCAAATCCAACTTATTTGAAGTAGGTACAGAAATAAGAATTATGTCAACACGATAGGTTGAAAACCTTAAGTAGTGTGCTGGTGATAAATTACAGGTTTTACTCTTGATTAAATCATGAAACTCTTTTAGGATCTTTAAGGCTCCCACTATCCCCTTGACATATAAGTTTTCCTAGTCAAGAACCATTCCTTGACAAAACAAATATTCAAGGGATAGTGCGGATTCTTATCAAGACTAACACTTCACACAATTGGTCTTTGTTGGTCTTTGTCTCATCAAAGACATCACAACTTACCAGTCTCAAATGTACAAGAGTAGAAAACATTTTACAATTAAATTTTACTAGTGTTAATAAACCTTAGTTTATGTCACTCAATGTTACAATCTTGGAGTATGACTCTAAGAATTGTTTTGGAATGAAGTATGACTCATCTTCTTGATTTTAACCAATCCAACAATTCATGACCTCTCTTCTTAGCCACAAAAATGCACTAAGATGTCCTTAGAGTATGAATTTGTGATATGGTTTCTAAATCATTAAGATGATCATGAAATACGATACTAAAGTACTCTCCCATCCTCTCAGATTTGAGAAACTTTTATCATTCTGCCTAATTTGATTCTTCTTATTCGCTCTGCCATACATTGGAACCTTTTCATTGTTACAGAATTATACTTAACCTTATAAGTGTAATCATATTTACTAATCTTTAGTAACTCATGACAAATCAATCTTTGTGGTGGACCTTGACCAGTGCACACCCAGTGTACCTAATTCCTTAGTCCTTCAATTGACTCACATATACATGTGATCAAAGAATTAGTCTTAATTTTTCAAAGATGAAAATTCTCATTCATCATACAATACAACTTGTATGATTCCAAGTTTTTGTCCAATTGAAACTTGGGTGATGAAAAACTTTCTTCATTTGGTAAATTCAGACACTACCACAAATGAAAGAATCAAATCCACTTTCCAATATTGCTATTACTGGAAACATATAAGCAACAATTTTCCATAGATGCCATTGTAAGGATATTTTTTTTTTTAAAATAAACAAAATTAAAACCACTTTTTTTTCTTTTTTTTTTTTTAAACATTGCGGAAAAACTTATCCTTACAATCCACATGAAAACCTTGTTGTTATCTATTCACAAGCAATATATTATAACTCCTAAGAAGTAGCTCAAGAATCTGATCTTCAAACTACGCGATAGAAATCCATCTACGCGATCAGATTCAGCATATTCTTTCTTTAAGTTTCTTCAGTTTTCCTTTTATTCTTAAAACATCACTATGTGACCCAGTCACATCATGTATCAAGAATCTCAGAATAGAAACTTAGCAGAGTTAGATAGTGGACTTTACCTGAAGTAGAGTCAAAGTTATCGACTTTAACATCCTTAGGTAAATTATGGCAGCTTTGCAACTAATGCCCCTTTCTTTGGCAATATAAAAATATGGACCCTTTGATAATGGTACACGGGACTATCACAGACTTAGCTTTTCTCTTTACCATTTGGTCAACCGAGTTGACTATGGCTGGTCCCTTTCCTTTGGGAAGACAATGCTTTTTTGGATTTCCTATGTCACTATTGTCAATGTCCATCAAGTTTTGAGGAAGTTGATATTAACAAATAGATAAAATCATTAAGGGTCTTGTCATAGTCTTTTTCATAGGTGTTCCAAAAGAACTCACTATGTGACTTAGAAAGTGATTAAACCACCAATTTTCTCAAGACTTTGACACCCAACTCTCCCGGCTTGTCAATATGTGACTACATCTCCAAGATTTGACCACACCAAGACCTTTACTTGCCAATAGGGCTCGAGTGACCTTAAACTTTTCAAGAACTTGTGGGTGAGGGAGAATAATTGGAGGAGATAGAGGAAGTGAAGCATGATGTTGAGGAACATCATCTTCAAGAGATTTGGGAAGATCATAAATGTCTAAACCAGACATGTTTTGGGAGATATTCAAGATAGTTGATTTAAAGTCCTTAATATGACACCCAATATGAAATATTAAGGCTAGGACCCAACACAATATTTTATAATTTGGAAGAGGGATGCCGTAATCCAAGCTATAAAATATTTGAAGGTAGGCGAATGACGATTCACCAATTTCCACCATGAAAAACAAAATAATTTATTAGGTTTTAATTGGATTTGAAATTCCTAGATCTTTTGAGGTTCATTGAACTTTTCAATGGCATGTTTCAATCTCGAGTGTGCCCTCTCAAATTTTGTGACTGGGATGCCGAGGATCACAAGACAAGGTGTGAATAACCATACCAATTCACTTGGTACCCTTTATATTATCACCTAATCAATGTGCCGGTTAACCACACACGCTCCATTGATCTATGACAAACATTAAGTCACCCTTAGTGGTCCTTACTAGTCCAAGTTAGTGTGCCGGTTAACCACACACGCTCCACTAACGAATTGGTAAGGTACAAAGTGTGAATTTCATGGGCTAGCACCAAATTCACATTGTTCCTAAAGTAACTAAGATTGGGAATTATTAAGAGTTTAGTTACTTAGTATTTATCATTAATACTTTTAATGAAGGGAGAATTGAAAGTCATTGTCGTACCCGTTCGGCTAATGACCCTCCACCGATCAAGCAAGCGGTGGGTGAGAGTATACACCCATTAAGTTGCCATTTTATAGGCAACAACCTTATACCCACCTTATAAACCGGTTTCGTGAATCAGGCCTACTAACGGTAAAACGACTTGTTCTTATACATATATATAATAATTAACCATTAATGTTATAAATATTATAAGTGTTGAATTTTAACTCTTTAGAATTCTAAGGGCTAACTTGGAATTAAAGTATTCATAAGAGAAAACTTTTCAAATTCCAAAACTTGAAGGCAAGTTTTGAAACTATTCAAAACTAATTAATTCCATAACTTATGTGTTTAAAGTAGCTTTAAACCAAAAAACTCTTCAAGTTCCATAACTTATGGAAGACTTTAAACTAATAAAAGAATTAACTTTTCTTTATTTTTATAACTTACGGAATTAATTAAGGTTACACTTTTACTCTTTAATGAAGTGACTCTTGAACTTCCATAACTTGAGGACAAGTTATGGAG
Source organism: Lactuca saligna (assembly GCF_052625555.1). Lineage (NCBI taxonomy): Eukaryota > Viridiplantae > Streptophyta > Magnoliopsida > Asterales > Asteraceae > Lactuca > Lactuca saligna. The sequence goes on along the minus strand of NC_136417.1, from coordinate 169,328,717 downwards.
TCATAAAAAAAAAAAAATCAATGACACAAGACTCTTCATTTTGTAACCATTACCAACTTTTATGAGTTTTATGAGTCTTTAATATGACTCTTCATGTAACTTAAGGACAAGTTACACAAACACATTTTATACTCAACTCTTAGATTAAAATGGATTGAAAGCAACTATTTCAATTAACTTTCTATTAATCTAAGCAACTCATAAGAACAAGATAATTCATATCAAACTTCTTCATGTAATTAGTCTAAGCCTTAAACTAATACAAAACATGAATCTATTGACAATTATCTTTGAAAATAGATTAGCATGAACATTACCGCATTCAAAAAACAAGTTTATAAGTTCAAAAACAGCTTAGGGTAATGTTCCCAGTCCATTTCTAGCCAAAAACCTCGAAAATATGCTGTCTGGGGGTCCAACTCGTCGAGTGCATGAACCAACTCGGCGAGTTGGATCAAATTGATCAATTTTTAGGCAAGGACTCGTCGAGTCCCTTGATGGACTCGCCGAGTCTGATGATCAAACAGCAACACTTTCGATTTCTTAAGCAGTTTTGCAGGTATAACAAGAAAACAAGCCTAGGCTCTGATACCATTGTTGGGTTTTGAGCATTCTAACACTCCTAAGTGTACATGCAACCCTAAATACCTTGGATCTATTTTTTCTCTATTATACATGCAAATAAGAACATCCAAGGTATTATCCTAATCTAGCATACAAAACAATGAGTGTAACAAGATAGAATACATACCTCTTTGATGTAGAAAGTCTTCATGAAGCTTGAGTGCCTAGCCCCAATAGTGTGGAAGCCTCAAATGGAATCACAGTTATCAAAACACTTAGAATAACTTGAGAGAGTTCTACACTTCATGAAATCGGCTAGCCCTTTTCTTCACTTTCTAGTGTGATTCTAGTGGCCGATTTTTGTCAAGAATAAGATCTTTATATAGTGTTACAATTAGAGTAAATCCTTAATTGTCATGGTTTTCCATTTCCTTGGATCCATGGGTTCAAATACACCATGGAGCATCCATGGACCATCCTATGGGTTTTAGCCGAACTTGATTATCCATGGAGCATTAGCCCACTATATAAGTATGGATGATTTACACAATCAACCCATATATTTAATTAGTCTTCTTTTGATCACTTAATTAATCCTAGATTAATTCTTGATCAATACTAATTAAATAATCTTATTATTCTTATTTTTAATATACTACAACTTATAATATATTAATAGCCATAAGTGTCTTATTTCTCTCATTATAGTCTATCCAAGTGCATGAAGGTTTGCAACCCAAATGGACCACGTCGGGTCGGGTCAAGTCTTACCAATTATAGTTATGGACTTAGACATTAATCGAACAAAATGAAGTATTCAAAAACTCTAATTGGAGTACACTATGTGGTAGGTATCGTCTTAAGGTTTCCAAACATATAAATAACACAAAAATACGAGTTATAAAGAAGAAGTTATAACCATTCTAAGTTTTCCGACAAAAACCGGCAATACGAAGTTGCGTAAAAACGCAAAGTTTCAATAAAACACTTTCTAACTTTAGGTGTCTAAATGAAAGTCATATATAATAAGTTATGAATTTTTAAAGAAAGTCCTTAATCACGTCATTTTAATAAATAAATAATAAAAATAATTTCGGAATTTGCCAACGGAATCTAAATGAAAGTTGTAGATCGTAGTCTCACCTTCGCGGGGATATAAAGAACATCAAAAACAGAGTTCGTATGAAGGAGATATGAATTTTTGAAGTGTGATAAATAATTTATATATAATTTTTATTAAAAACTCGATATTATCCGAAGGGGAGTCAGCCTAGGGCCGTAGTACGCGCCGCGTACCCTCGTATGCCCCGCGTACTCGAGGCCACGACCTCGGATCATCCACGTCGCCCCTATGCGAGCTACCCCCTCCCCGTCCCGTCCGAAGCGCTGCAGCCGAGGATGCGGTCAGCAGTGACGTCCCTTACGCGCCGCGTACGGGAGTACGCCCCGCGTACGCATGCTTCTCAGCCCCCTATAAAAGGGATGCGAGGGTTCCCGGGAAAATGGCTCATTCTCTTTCATTTTTCTTGCATTTTACCTCATTTTCCGTACTCGCACTACCCTGAAGCCCTGGTCATTTTGTGCAATTCCCGAAGGTCGATTTTACTCCCGAGGAATCCCGAGAATCCCGAGGAAAATCCATTTCCCGAGACGAAACTTTGCCCGGTTTTCCATCTTGCTATCTTCAAACTTTCAAGTGAGTTCATACCCCTTTCAAACACACTTTAAATACATTTTAAATGCTTTTATACACTTTTAGGGGGAATATAGGTAAACATACGGTTATTATCGTGTATTTTATAAAGTTTCACTTCACTTGTTTTATCGAATAAATCACTTGGAACTCATTACTAATATGTAAAACTCTTGTCATACTTTGCGTGCATTAGACTTATACAAAGTATATAATGATATCAAAGTACCTTTCATTATTAAGTCGTTTTATACATTCTAAAATCTTATGATTTTGCTTTGTCAAACATTGTGAAAAAGGATAAACTTTGCATACAAAACTATCACTTTAATACAGGCTTAGTTGAGAATCCATGAGACGTGTATATCTTCAAACGTTACTTTTCTTTATTAGAAAGTAATGTTGCAAGTCTTGTCTATAACCAGAGTCTCCCGTTCGGAGGACGTGTCAAATGTGTATAGATCTATACGGGAAGTCATGATCCTGCGCCCTGACTGTTAGCTACAGTCCATCTTTTGGGGTGACAATTGTCATAACGCTGCGATGCCTGAAGAACGTCGTTACAGGCATATTATGTTTAGTATGGTTATAAAACTCATCGGATATACAATTATTATGGTATTATGCTTTTATGAACGAGTGGTTATTAAAACTATTCTTCATCTAACAAACGCGATCTTCATATACCTTTTTTATATAAAACTATGACACAACTTTTTAAGAATGTCGTTTTCTTGCGATTTTCTATCTTAGAGACTGCCAGTCATGTTATGAAAATAAGGGTTTTTCCTGTATACAAACCAAACAACTAATAGGAAGATAAGGGATTTTGCTGGTGAAATTATTTACAACTTAAGACACGAAAATTCATATGCATTCCATACTTTTATAAGACAATAAGGGTTTTCTTGGAAGACACAACAAATCATATCTCAACCATTAGGGAAAATATTGGATTTTCTAGATCTAATACATTCATTCTCAACACAACATGACATAACTCTTCACACTTGAAACAGTGAGTTTTCTGGAAAACATACGCCCATTTTGGAATGGCATCCAATTTTTTTTTAAACTACTTATGAACTCACCAACTTAATTGTTGACACTTTTTCTTTGAATTAACTTGTATTCTCAGGGAACCGCTAAGCAGGTTTGGGAATCAACTTTTGGGATTAACGCACTGGCGTTAATTACTTCTTTTGCATGATGTTTATGTATTTAACTTTTGAACATGTAATGAATACAATTATGTAAACATCTTGGAAACTTTAATATATATATATGGTGGTGTGTACTTTCCTTTCTATGAACTGTTATGATACTGAATATGACGTCCTCCGCCCCCGAACGTTTCTGCCGTTCTGGTTTGGGGGTGTGACAACAAACTTACCATTAAAAATAGTTATCCTTTGCCCCACATTGACGATTTATTTGATCAATTTCAAGGAGCCAACTACTTCTCGAAGATAGATCTGCGATCCGGATATCACCAACTACGAGTGTTAGAGGAGGATATTCCCAAGACATCCTTCCAAACTCGTTATGGGCACTGCGAGTTTGTAGTCATGCCATTCGGATTAACTAACGCGCCCGCAGTATTCATGGATCTGATGAATAGGGTGTGTCGTCCTTACTTGGATCAGTTCGTCATCGTCTTCATTGATGACATACCCATCTACTCTCGAAGTAAGGAGGAACATAGTCAACATCTCCGTAAAATCTTAGAGACATTCCGATCGGAGAAGCTCTACGCGAAGTTCTGAAAGTGCGAAATCTGGATTCGACGAGTCGAATTTTTAGGCCATGTGGTTAGGGAAGAAGGTATACACGTGGACCCCTCCAAGATCAAAGCCATTGAGAACTGGTCAGCACCAAAGACACCTACCGAAATTCGTCAATTTCTAGGTCTCTCTGGCTACTATCGTAGGTTCATTCAGAACTTCTCCAACATAGCAAAACCTCTTACAACCCTGACCCAGAAAGGCGTGGCCTTTGACTGGGAAGAGAAACAGGAAAGAGCGTTCCAAACGCTCAAACAAGCCTTGTGCACCGCCCCGATACTATCCCTCCCCGAAGGGATAGAAGACTTCATTGTCTATTGCGATGCATCCAATCAAGGGCTTAGATGTGTTCTGATGCAGCGAGGTAAAGTCATCGCCTATGCCTCGAGACAGCTGAAGACACATGAGGTCAACTACACAACCCATGATCTTGAACTAGGAGTAGTTGTGTTTGCTCTGAAAACCTGGAGACATTACCTATATGGTACAAAAAGCACGATCTTTACGGACCATAAGAGTCTACAACACATTTTCAACCAGAAAGAACTCAATATGAGACAACGACGGTGGGTCGAGCTACTCAACCATTACGAATGTGAAATTTGTTATCATCCGGGTAAAGCCAATGTAGTAGCTGACGCCCTGAGTCGGAAGGAATATACTGGTCGTAGAGTCAAATCCTTGACTCTAACTATCCATTCACACTTGTCCACGCAAATTAAGGAGGCGCAGCTCGACGCTTTGAAACCTGAAAACGTGGCTGGTGAATCCCTTAGAGGGATGGATAAGAACTTAGAAGCCAAGGGTGGCGGAGCCTTATACCTAGTGGATCGGATCTGGACACCGAAACACGGTGGCTTCAGAGACTTGGTCATGACAGAAGCTCATAACACTTGTTATTCCATCCACCGGGGTTTAGATAAGATGTATCTGGATCTTAAAAAGTTATACTGGTGGCCTAACATGAAAGCAGATATTGCTACCTTCGTGAGTACATGCCTTACTTGCGCAAAGGTCAAGGTCGAATACCAGAAACCCTCTGGTCTTCTACAACAACCGGAGATACTAGAATGGAAGTGGGAACGGATCACTATGGATTTCATAACCAAGTTGCCCAAGACGACGGGTGGACTTGATTCCATATGGGTCATCGTCGATAGACTGACCAAGTCTGTACACTTCCTACCGATCAAAGAAACAGACAAGATGGAGAAACTTACCCGAACTTACATTAGGGAGATTGTAAGGCTACACGGTGTTCCTTTATCTATCATTTCAGACCGAGATAGTAGATTGACTTCGAGATTATGGCAGTCATTACAAAATTCCCTAGGAACTAGGCTGGACATGAGTACAACCTACCATCCATAGACCGACGGGCAAAGTGAGAGAACTATCCAAACCTTTGAAGATATGTTGCGTGCATGTGTGATTGACTTTGGAAAAGCTTGGGATACCCATTTACCTCTTGTCGAGTTTTCCTACAATAACAGTTATCACACGAGCATAAAGGCAGCTCCATTTGAGGCCCTCTATGGCCGAAAGTGCAGATCCCCTCTGTGCTGGGCTGAGGTGGGCGATACCCAGTTAGCTAAAGGAAGAGTTCCTGAAAGCACTCTCACCGGTCTGGAGATCATACGAGAAACAACAGAGAAGATCGTTCAGATTCGTGAACGATTGAAAGCCTCTAGGGACTGACAGAAAAGCTACACCGACCAAAGGAGGAAACCTTTGAAATTCCAGGTAGGAGACCACGTTTTATTAAAGGTCTCACCGTGGAAGGGTTTAATACGCTTTGGAAAGCAAGGGAAACTAAATCCAAGATGCATAGGGCCTTTCGAGATTCTTGCCAGAATCGACCCTGTGGCTTACAAGCTTAACCTACCGCGTGAGCTTAGTAACATACATCCAACCTTCCACATCTCAAACTTGAAAAAGTGTCTGTCCGATGAAACTCTTGTTATTCTACTCGACAAAATCGAGATCAACGAGAGCCTCAACTTTGTGGAAGAACCAGTTGAAATCATGGACCGAGAGGTCAAACAAACAAAACAAAGTTGCATACCCATCGTGAAGGTTCGCTGGAATGCCAAGCGGGGACCTGAATTCACATGGGAACGCGAAGATCAGATAAAACAAAAGTACCCTCATCTCTTTCATGTTCACTAGTGTCCTTACTACTTTAAATTTCGGGATGAAATTCCCACTAACGGGGGGATGATGTGACAACCCGATATTTCAACTCTTTGTAATGGCCTAATAGGTCAAGTATTGTAACCATTTTTGAGTTAATAAAAAAAATTAACGTTGATAATAAAATGTCCAAAAAGTTTCTATTTAACTACCCACTATGTTTTATATATCATTAAACCTGGATCGTACGTAAAAAGAATGCCCAAACCCGGCTTCGTATATTGAAATTAAGATTTTTCCAATTTCGGCTTAGCAACAGACAACTAAAAACTCGAATTGGAGATCGAGCGACTTTTGGCCGGAATGACCTAAATGAGAATCAAAGGTCTCGACAATGGTAATTCAGCGGTAAAAAGTCTGGCAAAAACTGACGTTAGATAAAGAAGTTATGAATTTTTAAAGAAATTCCTTAATCACATCATTTTAATAAAAAAATAATAAAAATAATTTCGGAATTTGCCGACGGGATTTAAACGAAAGTTGTAGACCGTAGTCTCACCTTCACGGAGATATAAAGAACGTCGAAAACGGAGTTCGTATGAATAAGATATGAATTTTTTAAGTTTATTAAATAAATTATATATTTATTTAATTATAAATTCTTGGTATTATCCGAAGGAGTCAGCAGATAGGGCCGAAGTACGCGCCGCGTACCCTCGTACGCCCCGCGTACTCAAGGCCAAGGCCTTGGATCGTCCACGTCCCGGTCTATGCGAAGCTAGCTGTCCCATCCGAAGTCTGAGGCAGTCGAGGACTCAATCATGCGTGACGTACGCGTACGCTCCGCGTACGACCGTACGCCCCGCGTACTGAGGCAGTTCCAGCCCCTATAAAAGGGATGCGAGGGTTCCCGGAAAAATTGCTCATTCTCTCTCACTTTTCTTGCGTTTTGCCTCGTTTTCCGTGCTCGCACTACCCCGAAGCCCTGATCATTTTACTCAAGTCCCGAAGGTCGATTTTACTCCCGAGATTCCCGAGGATCCCGAGAAAAATCCGTTTCCCGAGACGAAACTCTGCCCGATTTTCCATCTCGCTATCTTCAAACTTTCAAGTGAGTTCATACCCCTAATCAATGTTTTAAATGATTTTAAATGCTTTAAAGGGGGGATACAAGTAGAAACAAACAGGTTATTAAATCGTTGATATGTATTTTATAACTATGTTTGTAATTTAACAGATTTCACATACTACAAAATGCGATGCATGAAATGGTTTTAAATCTTAAAAAAACATTGTTATCAAAAGTTTTACCTTTGAAATGTATATTAAAATGACCTAAGGTTATTTTTAATCATTGTTCAAAACACATAAGATGTCTTACATTCTTGAACTAAACTATGCATATACACTTATATTATTATATACTTATTGATGTTATAGTTTGCATCTTTCATTTAGTTTCCCACACCCTTGAGTAGTAAGAGTGTGTAAACCTACATGATCAACTATTTAGATTACAGTAAATTATCATAGGGATAATTGGAAGATAACAAAACATTGTTCCTATTACAAGGAATCATACAAGAATCAGTTCATTCAAGAGTCTTTACAAGTACCTTACCTGATACATGAGTACCTTTACATATGGTTACCTGATACATGATCATATTACCTGATTACCTTTACGTTGATACCTTTACCTATGTATACTTATTTGAATATTTGTATCACGAATTGTGAGGATAATTTATTAGTACCTTCTGTGTAAATTATCCTGCATATCCCCAGTACCTCGGGATATCTAGAATAGAACTCTATCCCCAGTACCTCAGGATATATGGACGGGACTAACCATTCTGGAACCCATCTGTTAGCAAGAGTGGGTAATGAACATCTACGGATGCCTACGGTTAGTACTTATACTAGCAGTACCTTTACAGGGACTAACCCTTCCTCCCCCATGCCGCTGCTACAGAGGACAATTGGACAACCTTCAGATGTTCATTAGGTTATATAGGTCGTGTTAACCCTAGTACCTCGGGATAACAGTTACATATGTTGTGTTAGTCCTAGTACCCAGTGACACCACTTACAGTAGTACATTTTCTTGTTTACTTTATTTTGTGATACTTTCACATAAACGATGAGTAAGACTAAGTACTTTAGTACTAAACAATTAAAGGAAAACTATCATTTTACAAACAAAACATTCGGGTCATGGTAGAAGACTACATCTCAAACGGATAGGAAATAAGGGATTTTATAGGGTTTTTCATACTTACATCAACATTTTCAATTAGCGATCCACAAGGCCTTCATAACAGCTTTTCACAAACAAGGCAATGACACTTATATACTTATGAATTCACCAGCTTTAAAGTTGATACTCGCTTTCAAAATAACTTGTATTCTCAAGTCATCAATAGAGAGGTACGGAGGCCAGGTTTTGAGAAGACGGAACAGACAAATCTCGTCTTTTATTTTGAATGTACATTTTTGGTGTCTTATTACAATGAAAGAACACACATGTATTAAAACTTTACTTATAATGTAATGGATGATGTTGTTGCTTGTTTATTATATTACACTGTTGAGATAGTGTACATGACGTCCTCCTCCCCAGAACGTTTTCGTCGTTCTCGGTTTTGGGGTGTGACACTTTACTATGTATTCATTTGTTACGTTACCACATGAAGTCATCCACCCCCGAACATTTCTGCCGTTCAGGTTTGGGGGTGTGACACCAAATTTCTGTCCAATTGAAACCTGGGCGATGAGAAACTTTCCCTATTTGGTAAATTCTCGACTTTTTTTATAAACACCATAAATAAGAATCATATCCATTTGTTGTAGAAATATTCAAACATCAATTTTCATAACGATTTCATTGCAAGGAAGTAAACAAATAAATAAATATGTCAAACAAAACGTATTTTATTTATAAAAGCAGCGGAAAACGTTTGTCCTTACAATGCAAAATCCATTGAAAACTATGTATTTCAAAAAGAAAATTTCTAACAACTCTATCATAACTATCTAAGGTCAAAATCTAATCTTCAAGTCCATGCGATGAAGATCCATTTCTTGTGATTAGATTCATCTTGCTCTTTCACCAAGCTTCCTTTTTTTTCACCGATCCTGCAAAAACATTCAAATACAATCTTATCACATCATGTATTTTGAATCAATGAATAGGAACTTAAGGAAGTTAGATAGTGGATTTTACCAGAAGCTCAGTCATGCTCTTTGACTCTCCCATCTTTGGAATTTTCAGGCTCTTAGGGAAAAGTTCTATCCAACGCCCTTTCTCTTGGCAGCAAACGCAGGTCGCTTCTCTTAAAACGTCCTCTGAAGCATGGTCGGTTGACTTTCCCCACAAATACGCTCCATTGCTTCGCCAAATCATTTCTGAATCAGCAGCAATAAGCATGTAAGTTAGGTCAATGAGGTTGTCGTCATGATCCATCATATAATACTTTCTTTTGACCTCATTATATGATTCAGGAAGTGATTGCAAAATCCAATTCACAGCCAACTCCTCTGGTAATGACATACCCAACATTATCAACCTATCAATGTGTCATTTCATTCCTAGAAAGTGGGCACACACGGGTTTACCATCTTCATGTTTCATTTCCAATAAGGCTTTGGTGATATTGAACCTTTCAATTCTTCGATCTTGTGGGTTAGGGAAAACAATTGGAGGAGGATGAGGAAGTGAATAATGATTTCTTGTTCCTTGATCGAATCGTGGAATACCATCATCATGTGGAATGCTTGTTCCACGGGATTTGGGAAGAGTGCGCTGGGTAAGAGCGGATACCCATTCAATAGCCATTTTATAGGCAATTTCCATAAACACCCCTTATAGACCAGCTTTGTGAATGAGGCCTACTAACGGTAAGACTGACTTTTACTCATACATATGTATAATGTTAGACTTTTAATGTTATATATATTATAGGGTGTATTTTACACTTTTAAAATACTACGTGGTCAAATTTAATAATTATACTTTTAATTCAATTAAATTGCAAACCAAAACTTTTATGGATTTATTAAACTTCTTTTAATTATACACCTTAATTAATTAATAAAACCATAAGGGTGTGAATTGAACTTTTGAAAACATTACTAGGGTTTTAGAATTTAACATTCCTAATTAAACCTTTAATCAACATTTAAATTCCAAAACTTGAGGGCATGTTTTTGAAACATTTCAAAACATTAGGGTTTAGAATTTAAATATACATCAAAATTAAACTATTAATTCAAAATTTAAATTCCAAAACTTGTGGGCAAGTTTTGAAACCTTTTTTTCAAAACATTAGGGTTTTAACTATTTAAATTTCAAAACAACAAAACCTTTGGGTTCAAATTTAAACTATAAAACCTAGTAGGGAAAATATGAAACTTTTCATAACAACAAGGATCAAATAACAAATAATCCAAATTAACATTTAATCACATAATTATCCATATTTGATTTATTTAATGATTTCTTGCAAAATAATTTACCAATTTAATCAAAATAATTAATCAATTATCACATAAGGAAACAAATATTTTATTAATTGATAAATATCTTCAATTACATCATGAATATAGTCATATATATCATAAAATCGGGTTTATATTGATCTAATATGATAAAGGCAAGTATCTCAAAGATAAACAGCAAGAAATCTCGAAAATAGCACTATCTGACGCTCGAACTCGCCGAGTACCCCCATGGACTCACCGAGTCCATAGTGGAACTCGCCGCAAAAATCAAATTTTTTCAACATACAAGGCATCAATACAATAGAAACCAATCTAGGCTCTGATACCACTGTTGGGTTTTGGTCATAAGAACATCCTATGTGCTTATACAAACCCTAATGCTTGGATCTAGGTTTCTCTATTGTACATGCAAGTTATCCCAGACTATAAACACTAATTCTAACATATGGAAAATTAGGTTTATGATATTACCTTGATTGTTATGTAGCAATAACAATCCCAATTCCTCCTTGTATTGACTTTAGAAAGCTTAGAGTCACAAATGTCACTCCTCTAATGGTTCATAAACACCAAGAGCAAGAGGATGAAGAGGAGAGAGGATAGAGGCTTCCCAAAACGTGTTCTAACCCTAGAAGAAAAGTTCCCCATGTTTTTGAGCCTTAAGGGTTCTATATATAGTGAGGCTATTAGGGTTATCTAACAAGGAAACCCTAATTTGGATGCTTAAGCCCTAAGCAACCTATAGAATCCTTTAATTAAGGCCTTGGACGATTTCCTTATGGGCTTCCCCATAGAATTCGTCCACTCCGTAATTTAAGACAATCCATAGCTCAAATTGCAATTATCTTATAATTACAATTCCAGCCCTTACGTTTAATTAATCTCTTTTAGCCCTTACAATTCCAGCCCCATATGATTTCTCTTTTAATATATTATTCTCATAATATATTAATAAATCATATTTAATCCTTTCTCTCCATAATTCATACTATCAAGTTGCTTTGATGAAGGCAGCCCAAAAGGACCATGCACCATCGGGTCAAGTACATACCAAAATAGTTATAGACTTAGACACTAATCTAACAAATGTTTATTGATTACCGTGAGCTAAATAAGGTGACTATCATGAACAAGTATCCACTACCTCACATCGACGATTTATTTGATCAACTTCAAGGTGTTAGCTATTTCTCGAAGATCGATTTGAGATTTGGCTATCATCAGTTGAAAGCACACGAGCTGGATCTACCGAATACTGCTTTTTGTACTTGATATGGGCATTATGAATCCCATGTTGTGTCGTTCGGTTTGACAAATGCTCCTGTTCTATTCATGGATATGATGAATCGCGTGTGTCGTCCAATGCTCAATAAATTTGTCATCATATTCATTGATGATATTCTAATCTATTGCAAGTCTGAAGCTGATTATGTCGTTCATATTTGTGAAGTATTAGAACTTCTTTGAAAGGAGAAATGATATGTTTAATTCTCGAAATGTGAATTTTGGATTCCAGAAGTTAAATTTCTTGGCCATGTGATTTCTGGTGAAGGTATATCCGTAGATCCTACCAAAATTGAAGTCATTCAGAATTAGGAAGCAACTCATAATGCTTTTTAAATTTATAGTTTCTTAGGCCTCACGAGATATTACTGGAAATTCATTAAAGATTACTCACGTATAGATGTACCTCTCACGAATCTTACACGGAAGGAAATGAATTTCGAATGGAGTGAAGCCAAAGAAAAAGCTTTCTCAACTTTAAAATATCTATTGAATCATGATCTATATGGCGATGCTTCAAGAATGGGGCTCGGTTGTGTATTGATGCAGCGTGGTAAAGTGATAGCCTATGCCTCAAGACAACTGAAAGATTATGAAAAGAATTATCTCACACATGAACTTGAACTTGTTCCAGTAGTATTTTCCTTAAAAATTTTGTGACATTATCTTTTTGGTACAAAATGCCAATTGTTTACGGACCACAAAAATCTCAAGTATATATTCAGTCAGCAAATTTTGAATATGAGACAACAACGAGCTATGAAGTTGACTAAAGACTTGTTGGATAAGGTGTCTAAGTCCATAACTTATTTGGTATATACTTGACCCGACCGGCATGGTCCATTTGGGTTGCATCTCATCCAAACTATTATGGATAATTTTATGAGAGTTATACACATATGTTTATTAATATATTATGAGTTATAATATATTAATATGCAGTTACGTTATTTAATTAGTTTTAGTCTTAAATTAATTATGAATTAATTTAGAGATTAAAAGGAAGACTAATTAGATTATGGGGCTATTTGTTTTATATAGTGTGGGCTAATACTCATTTGTTAATGGGCTAGGCTTATGTGGAAGTCCATGGATGATCCATGGAGCTTTTAACCCATGGATCCTTGGAAAGGAAAAGACATGGGTTATTAGGGTTTCACCCTAACCATGCATACTATATAAGCATGCTTATGGAGCATGAAATGGAGCCTAAGAGAAAACTAGTGAACTAGTGTGTGTGTGCATGTGTGTGGCTGATTTTATACAAGGTGTATACTCTCTCAAAGTTTTCCAAGAGTTTGTGGTGTTTGTGATTCCATTTGAGGCATTCACACTATTGGTGCTTGGCCCTCAAACTCCTTAGAACCAAACTCACCAAAAGGTATGTAATCTCTTCTAACTCTTTTATGTTGAAATGTTCCCCATGCCATGTTAGATAGGTTATAAACCTTGGAAAATTTATTATTTTGCATGTATTTAGACAAACATAGATCCAAGGTTTACTAGTGTTGCATGCACACTTAGGAAGTGTTAGATTGCTGAAATCCCAACAGTGGTATCAGAGCCTAGGCTTGCTTGTTTGATACTTGATGCAAAATAGTGAAAAAAGTCGAAATCGATGCTGTCTGCACGGTGGACTCGCCGAGTCCATTTGGGGGACTCGACGACTCCAAGGAAAACTTCAACCTACTCGACGAGTCAGTTCATGCACTCGATGAGTAGGATCGAAAGAGTGCAGATTCTCGACTTTTGCTGCTGGAAATGGAATACAAACATTACCCTAAATTGTTTTGGTGTTATAAAACTCATTTTAGTTGGTGTAATGGTTGTTCTAATCCATTTACAATAGCATATATTAAAATTCCATCATTTTATGTGTTCATATAATTCTTGAATTTTTGATGATCATGTTCATGTTCTTATGAATTTATAAAATGATAGGAATTATTTGCTGAATTGTTTAGGATTAATTCTTTATCATTTATGTATTTTAATGGTGTCCATAATTTGTCCTCAAGTTATGGATTTCCAAAGGTCACTCTTATTTAACACAAACTTAAAACACATAAGTTACATGAAAATGAAGAGTCTTCATTTTTATGAACCTTTAATTCATAAGTTATGAAATGAAGAGTTTTGCAAAGTTACAAAACTTGCCCTCAAGTTTTGGAATTTGTAAAGTTTCACACACTTTAATAAACTTTAATTCCAACCCTTAGAGTTTTAATAGTTAAAATTCAACCCTTATACTATTTATAACATTAGTGGTTAATTATTATATATATATGTGTAAGAATAAGTCGTTTTACCGTTAGTAGGCCTCATTCACGAAGTCGGTCTATAAGGTGGGTATAAGCTTGTTGCCTATAAAATGGCAACTTAATGGGTGTATACTCTCACCCACCGCTTGCTTGATCGGTGGTGGGTCGTTAGCCGAACGGGTAGAACAATTACTTTAAATCCTCATTAAAAGTATAATGAATATTATAAAGTAACTAAACTCTTTTAATTCCCAATCTTAGTTATTTTAGGAAAATGTGAACATGGTGCTAGTCCATGGAATTCACACTTTGTACCTTACCAAGTCGTTGGTGGAGCGTGTGTGGTTAACCGGCACACTAACTAGGACTAGTAAGGATCACGAAGGGTGACTTAATGTTTGTCATAGATCAATGGAGCGTGTGTGGTTAACCGGCACATTGATTAGGTGATAATATTAAGGGTACCAAGTGAATTAGCATGGTTATTCACACCTTGTTTTGTGATCCTCGGCATCCCAGTCACAAAACTTGAAGGGCACAATCGAGATTGAAACATACCATTGAAAAGTTCAATGAATCTCAAAAGAATCTAGGAATTTCAAATCCAATTAAACCTAATAAATCATTTCGTTTTCATGGTGGAAATTGGTGAATCGTCATTCACCTACCTTTCAAATATATTATTACTTAGATTACGGCATCCCTCTTCTATGTGTAATATATTGTGATTGGATCCTAGGCTTAATATTACATTTGGGTGTCTTATTAAGGATCCTAAATACCTAATCTAAACTTACTTTCTTCTTTCAGATGTCTTCCAACACTAATGCTTCAGGCTCTAACCCAACTGGTTCTTTCTCTCTCATGAATCTTTGTGGGAGGGTCATCTTTGATGGTTCCAACTTCATGGATTGGATTAGGAACATCAGGATGGTTACTCGTTATGAGGACAAACAATATGTCCTTGATAAGGAGTTAAAAGAACTTGATGAGTCTACTGCTACTCCTGAGGAGATCACTGAATTCAGGACTCATGAGAGAGATGCTACTAAGGTGGCATGTATCATGATGGCCACGATGACAGCCGAGCTCCAAAAGTCATATGAAGATTTCTACCCTTTTGAGATGCACCAAGACCTTATGGAAAGGTACAATCAGAGTGCTCGTCAGGAGCGGTTTGAAATAATCTCCTCCATAATAACTACCCGCATGAAGGACGGTGAATCCGTCACAAGCCACATGCAAAAGATGCAAAGGTATGTGGACCGTTTGCTGAAGCTGAATGTTAACATCCCTGAGGAGCTGGCAATTGACATCATTTTGCACTCCTTGCCTTCTTGTTATGATCATTTTCAAATGACATATCATATGAACAAGGAGGAAGTTACCCTCAGCAAGCTTCAAGGACTCTTGAAGACCACGGAATCCGGTCTTAAGGGTAAAGCGGTTGTTACCTCTACTACTCCTACTCCAACATCTACCCCTGTTGTAGCTATTGGGCAAGGCAAAGGGAAGAAGAGGAAGCACCCTTCAAGGGGTACCAAGGGAAAGTCTCTTCAAGGCTCCTCATCAAAGACCAAGAGCGGTTCTATCACTCCTTTTGCCATTCCCAAGGATGCTGAATGCTTTTATTGCCATGAAAAGGCACACTGGAAGCAAAACTGCCCTAAGTGCATGCAGGATCTAAAGGATGGGAAAGTGAAACCCACTCATGCAGGTATTTACACTATATTGTCTAATTACTCAACATAATCTAACTCTTGGGTGCTTAATACAGGATGTGGTATTCACATATGTTCTGATATGCAGGGCCTAAGAAGAAGTGAGGATGTGGAGCATGGAAAGATAAACTTAATCATGGGGAATAGGAAGGCTTCACTTGTTTCCAAGATTGGAGTTTATACTTTGTTGCTTAATAATGGGTTAAAATTAGATTTGAATAAATGTGTGTACTCGTCTGAAATGGTGAGGAATATTATTTCTTTTCATGCTTTGTACAAACAAGGTTTTACCTTTTCGTTTGATAATGAATGTGGTGGTATTAATGCTTTCTTTAATAATGTGTTTTATTTTCAAGCATTAACTTGTGATGGTGTGTATGAAACTGTGTCGATTGTAGACAACTTAGGAAATAATGTGTTGTATATTGATTCTTCTTCTAGCCTAGATAAAGCATCATTGTGGCATTGTCATCTTGGACATGTAAACAAGAAACGCATAGGCTAACTCCATAAGAGTGGAGTCTTGGAATCATTTGACCTTAAATCGGATGATAATTGTGAATCTTGTCTACTTGGAAAGATGACAAAATCACCCTTCATTGGAACTTGTGATAGGGGTGAGGGTTTATTGGACCTAATACATACTGATGTATGTGGACCATTCAAAACCACCACAAGGGATGCTAATCGATATTATGTGACTTTTATTGATGATTTTAGTAGATATGGGTATGTCTACTTAATCAAACATAAGTGAGAAACCTTTGAAAGGTTTAAGGAATTCAAACACGAAGTAGAAAATCAATTGGGCAGGAACATTAAGATGCTTCGATCCGATCGAGGAGGTGAGTATCTTAGCACCGAGTTCCTTGACTATCTTAAGGAGTGTGGGATTGTCTCGCAATTGACTCCTCCCAGGACACCACAACTGAATGGTGTGGCTGAGAGGCGTAATCGAACCTTGTTGGACATGGTTCGCTCTATGATGAGTCGAGTTTCGTTACCAATCTCTTTTTGGGGGTATGCCTTAGAGACTGCCACCCATATCCTTAATCTAGTCCCTACAAAGAAGGTTACCAAAACACCTCGTGAGATGTGGACTGGAAGGTTCCCAATTTGGACCACATCAAAATTTGGGGTTGCGAAGCTTTAGTGAGGCGTGAAACTCATGATAAGCTTGAACCCCGAAGTGAAAGGTGTATTTTCATCGGCTACCCACAGAAATCCTTCGGTTACCTCTTCTACAGACCCAATGAGAATGTGGTCTTTGTAGCACGAAGAGGGATCTTTCGTGAGAAAGAATTTATAAGCCAAGGAGACAGTGGGAGGCAGATTGATCTTGAAGAAATTCAAGAATCAATTGGTGAAGGAACCTCAGACACTAGCAATCAACCTGAGGACGAAACTCCTGTTGATCCAGCTGATGAGTCTGTACCTCCGAGGCGTTCCACATGGGTTAGGAACACACCTTCGTTTTATTATGGTTTTCATATTACTACGGAAGGTGATACGTTCATCAGTGATAGTACACCGGTAAATTTGGATGAACCTAGCAGTGTTAAGGAAGCCATGGCAGGCCCAGAGTCTGCTAAATGGAAGGAGGCTATGGACAGCGAGATACAGTCCATGCATGAAAATCAAGTTTGGAACTTGGTTGACAATGTACCATGCCGTAAAACAGTCGGGTGCAAATGGATCTTCAAGAAGAAGACATACATGGAAGGAAAAGTGCATACTTATAAGGCTCGAGTGGTTGCGAAGGGTTTTACTCAAACTCAAGGTATTGATTATGATGAAACCTTCTCACCGGTAGCAAAGATTAAGTCTATTAGGGTTATGTTAGCCATCGCAACATTTCATGATTATGAAATATGGCAAATGGATGTCAAAACCGCTTTCCTTAACGGAAAGTTGGCTGAGGATGTGTACATGAATCAGCCAGAGGGTTTTGTCAGTGCAGAGTACCCTAACAGAGTATGCAAGCTTGAGAAATCCATTTATGGATTAAAACAAGCATCTCGTAGCTGGAATCTTTGTTTTGATGAGAAGGTAAAAGAGTTTGGCTTCTCGAGAAGCAAAGATGAGTCTTGCGTGTATGTCAGAGCTAGTGGGAGTATAGTTAGCTTCTTGGTACTGTATGTGGATGACATACTACTCATAGGAAATGACATCCCAACCTTGCAGGAGGTTAAGTCCTAGCTTGGGAAGTGCTTTGCTATGAAGGACCTAGGGGAGGCTACCTATATCCTAGGGATAAGGATATTAAGAGAAAGCAGTAGAAGACTAATTGGACTTAGTCAGAGTATCTACTTGGATAAGGTGTTGAAAAGGTTCAACATGGAGAATTCCAAGAAAGGAGATTTACCGATCCAAAGCAATACCAAACTGAGTAAGACTCAGAGTCCGAGTACAGAGGCAGAGATAGCTGAAATGAGCCAATTACCGTATGCTTCCGCAGTTGGCTCGATCATGTATGCTATGACTTGTACCCGTCCTGATGTGGCATTTCCTTTGAGCATGGTCAGCAGGTATCAGGGGAACCCTGGCAAGGCTCATTGGACCGCGGTAAAGAACATTCTCAAGTACCTGCGGAGGACTAAGGATTGGATCCTTACCCTTGGTGGTAGTGATGACTTGAAAGTATTAGGCTATAGTGATGCTGGTTTTCAGACTGATAGGGATAATTTCCGCTCTCAGTCGGGCTGGATCCTTACCTTAAATGGAGGGGCAATTTCTTGGAAGAGTTCCAAGCAGGAGACGGTGGCTGATTCGACTTGTGAATCAGAGTATATAGCAGCGAGTGAAGCAGCGATGGAGGCGATATGGCTGAAGAACTTCATCGGAGACCTTGGAGTTGTACCAGCTATTAAGGAACCTATAGAGATTTTATGTGACGACAATGGTGCGGTTATCTTAGCCAAGGAACCCAGAGATCATGGCAGATCCCGACACATTGACAGAAAATATCACTTCATAAGACACAAGATTGAAGAAGGACTCCTTGTGACAAGGAGGATATCGTCGGATGAGAATCCTGCAGATCCCCTTATGAAGGGACTGACGAGGGTTAAGCATTTTCTGCATGCGAAACACATTGGGCTGAGGGACGATATTAGTTTTACAGATTAGATAGTTTTCCTGAAACTTGTAAAATGTAATCGACGTTTGATGATGAATAAAATTTGTGATTCATTTATGAGTAAAGTGTTACTATCATTGTCAATTATTTACTATTGTTTCAGTTTTGCATGTTTTGACTTCCAGAATAATTAATTTATTCAAACCTCCACAATCGATCATACGTCGGAAGTAGGTATGAATCAAGATTGTCATGAATTGGGTTTGTAGATGCCTTAAAGGTGTTTAGACATGGCAATGGTTGCTGCAACATTCATGAGTACTCATAAGTTATGAGTATTGGTATAAACCCACGCTCACTTGTATCACTTCATGGAATTTATCTCGAGTGATCGTGAGATGATAAGATCATATAAATCTTTAAACCTAAAGATATGAGTTGTTACCTATAAGTTGGTTGTGCATTGATTGCACGTAAACACATCAGTAACTTGATGTTATAAAACGTGCCTTTGTGTACAATTCAATAAGTAGTAGAACAAGCATATCAGTTGATGTTTATCTGTTCCTTCTAGAAATTGAAGCGATATCTGGGCCCCTCGATGATTTTGTGTTGACCCATGTACCAGGCCTGGTCAGAACTAAACCGATGTGTTCAGTGAAGTTCTTCGTCAAACAAATCGGAAAATCGAGAAACAACTGCTAGACAATAAGCAAGACATAGTTCCATGTGTTTTTCCGGCTGATATCATGAGAACAGAGGATTATGTGATCACTTATCTAAAATGGCGCTTTAGAGTTCGATAGAGTCTTGATAGTTCGAGGGAGTTTTCGAGAGCTACGATTGCTGGTTGGTTCCTGAAGTTATAGGCAAATACAGTTATTAGACTTATCCAAGTGGGAGTCTGTTGGATAAGGTGTCTAAGTCCATAACTTATTTGGTATATACTTGACCCAAACGGCATGGTCCATTTGGGTTGCATCTCATCCAAACTATTATGGATAATTTTATGAGAGTTATACACATATGTTTGTTAATATATTATGAGTTATAATATATTAATATGAAGTTACATTATTAAATTAGTTTTAGTCTTAAATTAATTATGAATTAATTTAGAGATTAAAAGGAAGACTAATTAGATTATGGGGCTATTTGTTTTATATAGTGTGGGCTAATACTCATTTGTTAATGGGCTAGGCTTATGTGGAAGTCCATGGATGATCCATGGAGCTTTTTGATGGTTTTTGAGCATTCTAACACTTCCTAAGTGTACATGCAACCCTAATAACCTTGGATCTATGTTTGTCTAATTTGTCATGCAAAGTTGAATTCCAAGGTTATATCCTATCTAGCATACATGGGGAACAATTTTAACATAAAGTATAGATAGAATAACTTACCTTGTTGTTGCTTGTGTTCCTTGAAACCTTGTGAGCCTAGCACCTCAAGTGGTGATGCCTCAAATGCTTCACACAACACCAAATGCTCTTGGAAGAACTTATGAGAGAATACACACTCTTCAAAATCGGCCAAGCCCCCTTATTACTTAGTGTAACCGATTTGGGAGGAGATCATATTCCTTATATAGTGTTGACACATCTAGGGTTAAACCCTAATGTGTCATGACTCTTCATTTCCATGACCCATGGGTTTGTAACTCCCATGGAGCATCCATGGAGCATCCTATGGGTGGAACCCAACTTGATGATCCATGGAGCCTTTTAGCCCACTATACAAGATATGGATGATTTACTTAATCAACCCATATATTTAATTAGTTATCTTTTGATCACTTAATTAATTCTAAATTAATTCTTGATCAAACTAATCAAATAATATTATTAATATATTAGAACTTATAATATATTAATAATCTCCAAGCGTTATTTCTCTCATTTAGTTTATCCAATTGCATGGTGCCATGCAACCCAAATGGACCATGCCGGGTCGGGTCAAGTACATACCAGAAATAGTTATGGACTTAGACACCTTATCCAACAGTCTCCTACTTGGATAAGTCTAGTAACTATTACTGCAAGTATGATTTCAGGAACCGATCGGCAATCGTAGCTCTTTACAAGGTTTCTCAAAACTTGAGAAGATGATGGTACGCCATTTAAGATAAGTGATCATATAATCCTCTGTTCTAGATATCAGTCGGACAAATACATGGAACAATGTCTTACTTATTGTCCAACATTTGTTTCCCGATTTCCGATTTGTTTGACAAAGAACTTTATTGAACACATCAATCTAGTTCTGACCGGGCCCGGTACATAGGTCAAAACAAAATCATCGAGGGGCCCAGATATCAGCTTCTAATCCAAGAAGGAACAGATAAACTTCGACTCATATGTTTGTTCTACTACTTATTGAATTACACATAAGAGCACGATTTTATAACATCGAGTTACCAATGCGTTTTTCGTACAATCAATGCATAACCAACTCGTAAGTAACAAATCATATCTCTAGGTTTAAAGATTTATTTGATATTACCGTCTCACGATCACTCGAGATAGAATTCCATGAAGTGATTTCAGTGAGCGTGGGTTGAGTCCAATGCTCAGAACTTATGAGCACTCATGATTGTTGTAGCCTTGTCCCAGACCTCTACAATCAAACATGACAGTCTTGATTCATACCTACTTCCGACATATGACCGACTGTGGAGGTTTGAATAATATGTTATACCAAACAAAATTATTCTGGAAGTCAAAACATGCAAAAGAAATATAGTAAACGATCGACAAGAGATAGCAACACTTTACTCATAAATAAACACTTTTATTCATCATCAAATGTCAATTACACTTTACAAATTTCAAGATTATCTAACTACTAAATCTAATATCATCCTTCAGCCCTATGCTCCGAGCATGCTGGAGATGCTTAACCCGAGTCAGTCCCTTCGTAAGGGGATCTGCCGGATTCTCATCTGATGATACCCTCTTTGCCACGAGGAGTCCTTCGATCCGATGTCTGATGAAATGATATTTTCTGTCAATGTGTCTGGATCTCCCGTGATCCCTTGGTTCCTTGGCTAAGGCAACAGCACTTTCACTATCACAGAAAATTTCCATCGGCTCTTTAATAGCTGGTACAACTCCAAGGTCTCCAATGAAGTTCCTCAGCCATAACGCCTCCTTTGCTGCTTCGCTAGCTGCAATATACTCTGATTCACAAGTAGAATCAGCCACTGTCTCTTGCTTGGAACTCTTCCAAGAAATTGCTCCTTCATTTAGGGTAAAGACCCAGCCCGACTGAGAGCGGAAGTTATCCCTATCAGTTTGGAAGCTAGCATCACTATACCCTACAACTCTCAAGTCATCACTCCCACCGAGGGTAAGGACCCAGTCCTTAGTCCTTCGCAGGTACTTGAGAATACTCTTTACCGCAGTCCAGTGTGCCTTGCCAGGATTCCCCTGAAACCTGCTAACCATGCTCAAGGCAAAGGCTACATCAGGTCGAGTACACGTCATAGCATACATGATCGAACCTACAGCCGAAGCATAAGGTAATCGACTCATTTCTGCTATCTCAGCCTCAGTGCTAGGGCTTTGTGTCTTACTCAGCTTGGCGCTACTCTGGATGGGCAACTCTCCTTTCTTGGAGTCTTGCATTCTGAATCTCTTCAGAATCATCTCCAAGTAGGTACTTTGACTAAGTCCAATTAGTCTTTTACTCTGATCTCTCAAGATTCTTATCCCCAAAATATAGGCAGCTTCACCAAGGTCCTTCATAGCGAAACACTTTCCAAGCCAGGACTTTACTTCCTGCAAGGTTGGAATGTCGTTTCCTATGAGTAGTATGTCATCCACATACAATACCAAAAAGCTAACTATACTCCCACTAGCCTTGACATATACACAAGATTCATCTTCACTCCTAGAAAAGCCAAATTCCTTGACCTTTTCATCAAAGCAAAGATTCCATCTGCGAGGTGCTTGCTTTAATCCATAAATGGATTTCTCAAGCTTACACACTCTATTAGGGTACTCGTTACTGACAAAACCCTCTGGCTGACTCATGTAAACATCTTCAGCCAACTTCCCATTAAGGAAAGCGGTTTTGACATCCATTTGCCAAATTTCATAGTCATGAAATGCGGCTATGGCTAACAGAACCCGAATAGACTTAATCTTGGCTACCGAAGAAAAGGTCTCATCATAGTCCACTCCAGGAATTTGAGAGAAGCCCTTTGCAACCAGCCTAGCCTTATAAGTGTGTACTTTACCATCCATGTCGGTCTTCTTTTTGAAGACCCATTTGCACCCTACAGTCTTTCGACCTGGTACATTCTCAACCAAGTTCCAAACTTGATTGTCATACATGGATTGTATCTCGCTATCCATAGCCTCTTTCCATTTAGCAGACTCGGGGCCTGCCATGGCTTCCTCGTAGCTGTTAGGGTCATCATGACTTACTAGTGTCTCATCACTAATAAGTGTCTCACCTTCTGCAGTAATATGGAATCCATAGTAATGCTCAGGTGCACTCCTAACTCTCGTGGAACGTCTCAGAGGTACAGATTCGTCAATTGGCTCAACAGGAGTTACCTCCTCAAGTTGAGGGCTAGAGTTTGAAGTTCCTTCACCACTTGACTCTTGAATTTCTTCAAGATCAACTTGCCTCCCACTGTCTCCTTGGCTTGTAAACTCTCTCTCGAAAGACTCCTCTTCTTGCTACAAAGACCACGTTGTCACTAGGTCTGTAGAAGAGGTAACCAAAGGAATGCTGTGGGTAGCCGATGAAAATACACCTCTCGCTTCGGGGTTCGAGCTTATCATGAGTCTCGCGTCTCACGAAAGCCTCGCAGCCCCAAATCTTGATGTGGTCTAGTTTAGGTACTTTACCAGTCCACATCTCGTGAGGAGTTTTGGCAACTTTCTTTGTAGGGACTAGATTGAGGATATGGGCGGCAGTCTCTAAGGCATACCCCCAGAATGAGATTGGTAGCGAAGCTCGACTCATCATGGAACGAACCATGTCCAACAAGGTTCGATTACGCCTCTCAGCCACACCATTCAACTGCGGTGTCCTGGGAGGTGTCAATTGTGAGACAATCCCACATTCCTTTAGATAGTCGAGGAACTCTGAACTAAGATACTCACCACCTCGATCGGATCGAAGCTTCTTAATGTTCCTGCCCAATTGATTCTCGACTTCCTGTTTAAATTCCTTAAACTTCTCGAAAGTCTCTGACTTATGCTTGATTAAGTAGACATATCCATATCTACTGTAATCATCGGTAAAAGTCAAATAATAACGATTAGCATCTCTTGTGGCATGTTTGAATGGTCCACACACATCCGTGTGTATAAGGTCCAACAAACCTTCACCCCTTTCACATGAGCCTGTGAAGGGTGACTTTGTCATTTTTCCAAGTAAGCATGATTCGCAACTATCATTTGACTTTAGGTCAAACGACTCCAAGATTCCATCCTTTTGGAGTTGGCCTATGCGTTTCTTGCTTATATGTCCAAGACGACAATGCCATAACGATGCTTTATCCAAGTTATTATTATTAGTAGAATCAATACACAAGACGTTATTTCCTAAGTTATCTACAATAGATACAGCTTCATACACACCATCACAAGGTAATGCTTTAAAATAAAGTACATTATTAAAGAAAGCATTAATCGAACCAACTTCATTATCAAACGAAAAGGTGAAACCTTGTTTGTACAATGCATGAAAGGAAATAATATTTCTTGCCATTTCTGGCGAATAACAACATTTATTCAAATCTAAATTTAACCCACTACTTAGCGATAAAGTATAAACTCCAATCTTGGTGACAGGTGTAACTTTCCTATTCCCCATGATTAAGTTTATTCTTCCTTGCTCCACATTCTCACTTCTTCGTAGTCCCTGCAAGTCACAACAAATATGAATTCCGCAACCTGTATCAAGGACCCAAGATTTTGAATGGGGTGAGTTATTAGAAATGATAGTGTAAATACCTGCATGGTTGGGTTTGACTTTCCCATCCTTTACATCTTGCTGGTACTTTGGGCAGTTCCGCTTCCAATGAGCTTTTTCGTGGCAATAGAAGCATTCAGCCTCTTTTGGGTCAGAAGAAGGAGTAATGAAACCTTTCTTGGTTCCACTTGAAGAAGAGCCATCAAGGGTCCGAGCCTTGGTACCCTTTGAAGATCTCTTTCTCTTTCTCCCTCGACTCTGCCCGATTGCCAAGACCGGAGTTGTTTCTGGAGTAGGAGTGATAGCAACCGACTTCCCCTTAAGACCTGTTTCTGCGGTCTTGAGAAGTCCCTGAAGTTTGCTGAGGGTGACCTCTTCCTTGTTCATGTGATATGTCATGCGGAATTGATCATAGCACGATGGTAAGGAGTGCAAAATGATATCTATTGCAAGCTCCTCAGGGAAGTTCACATTGAGCTTCAGCAACCGATCCACATACCTTTGCATTTTCTGCATGTGGCTCGTGACGGACTCTCCGTCCTTCATCATGGTTGTTATCATGGAGCAGATGACTTCGTACCTCTCTTGTCGTGCACTTTGATGGTATCTTTCCATCAAATCTTGGTGCATTTCATAAGGGTAGAAGTCTTCATAAGACTTTTGGAGTTCAGCTGTCATGGTGGCTAACATGATGCAAGCCACCTTGGTTGCATCTCTTTCATGAGTATGAAAGTCAGCGATCTCCTGGGGAGTTGCAGTGGACTCGTCAATTTCCTTAAGCTCCATGTCAAGGACATATTCTTTGTCCTCGTAGCGGGTAATCATCCTGATGTTTCTGATCCACTTATTGAAGTTGGATCCATCAAAGGTGACTTTCCCACATAGACTCATAAGAGTAAAGGAGCCATTAGGATTCGAGCCAGCAGCATTGTTTGAAGACATCTGAAAAGAAGAACAAGTTTAGTTTAGATTTAAGAGAGTCCTTGATAAAACACCCAAATGTAATATTAAGGCTAGGATCCAATCACAATATAATATAACTTAGAAGAGGTATGTCGTAATCTAAGCTATACCATATTTGAAAGGTAGGTGAATGACGATTCACCAATTTCCACCACGAAAACCGAAATATTAAATATTTAGTTTTTATTGGTTTTAGAAATTCCTAGATTCTTTGAGATCCAATGAACTTTTCAAAGGCATGTTTCGATCTCGGGAGTGCCCTCCAGGTTTTGTGACTGGGATGCCGAGGATCACAAAACGAGGTGTGAAGTAACCATGCAAATCACTTGGTACCTTTAAAGTTTATCACTCAATCGATGTGCCGGTAAATCACACACGCTCCACAGATACTATAATAAACCTTAAGTCACCCTTTACCTACCTTGTTAAGTCCAAGTTAGTGTGCCGGTTAACCACACACGCTCCACCAACGACTTTGACAAAGTGTAAAGTGTAATTTCATGGATTAGCACCTTATTCACCTTTTTCCTAAAGTAACTAAGATTGGGAATTTAATAAACATTTAGTTACTTTATTATATTCATCATACTTTGAATGAGAATTTATAAGTCCTTGTCTTACCCGTTCGGCTAACGACCCTCCACCAGTCAAGCAAGCGGTGGGTGAGAATATACACCCATTAAGTCACCATTTTATAAGCAACAACCTTATACCCACCTTATAGACCGGCTTTGTGAATGAGGCGTACTAGCGGTAAGACGACTTGTTCTTATACATATATATATATAATTATTAAATTATCATAATATAAGTATAAGGGTTGAATTTTAACTTTTAAAATTCTAGGGGTTGGAACTAAAGTTTTAACTTAACTTTACTTGTTCCAAAACTTGAGGGCAAGTTTTGTAACTTTCAAAACTTTTCATTTCTTGTAACTTATGAGTTTAATAGAGTCATAAAATGAAGACTCTTCATTTTTATAACTCTTGTGTTTTCTTAATGGTTTTTAACTCAAGTGACTCTTGGTTTTCCATAACTTAAGGATAAGTTATGGACTCCATTAAAACACATTATGATCAAGAATTAAACTACCAAATAGGTTACAAATAATTCCTATGATCATCTAAAACATCATAAGAACAAGAACATGAATATGAACATAATCAAAAATTACATAAAACTTTGTAATTTTGATAACTAGTTGTTGTAAATGAATTAGCAAAACATTACACCACCAAAAACAAGTTTATATTTACTAAAACAGTTTAGGGTAATGTTTCTAATTCATTTTCCAGCAACTGAATCGAAATTCTGCACTCATTCGACCCTACTTGCCGAGTGCATGAACATGACTCGCCGAGTTGGTTGAAGATACACATGGACTCGACGAGTCCCCCCTATAGACTCGACGAGTCCGATCGCAGACAGCAAATTTCCGATTATGTTTTCAACTTTTAAGCACAAATAAGAACAAACAAGCCTAGGCTCTGATACCACTGATGGTTTTTGAGCATTCTAACACTTCCTAAGTGTACATGCAACCCTAATAACCTTGGATCTATGTTTGTCTAATTTGTCATGCAAAGTTGAATTCCAAGGTTATATCCTATCTAGCATACATGGGGAACAATTTTAACATAAAGTATAGATAGAATAACTTACCTTGTTGTTGCTTGTGTTCCTTGAAACCTTGTGAGCCTAGCACCTCAAGTGGTGATGCCTCAAATGCTTCACACAACACCAAATGCTCTTGGAAGAACTTATGAGAGAATACAAACTCTTCAAAATCGGCCAAGCCCCCTTATTACTTAGTGTAACCGATTTGGGAGGAGATCATATTCCTTATATAGTGTTGACACATCTAGGGTTAAACCCTAATGTGTCATGACTCTTCATTTCCATGACCCATGGGTTTGTAACTCCCATGGAGCATCCATGGAGCATCCTATGGGTGGAACCCAACTTGATGATCCATGGAGCCTTTTAGCCCACTATACAAGATATGGATGATTTACTTAATCAACCCATATATTTAATTAGTTATCTTTTGATCACTTAATTAATTCTAAATTAATTCTTGATCAAACTAATCAAATAATATTATTAATATATTAGAACTTATAATATATTAATAATCTCCAAGCGTTATTTCTCTCATTTAGTTTATCCAATTGCATGGTGCCATGCAACCCAAATGGACCATGCCGGGTCGGGTCAAGTACATACCAGAAATAGTTATGGACTTAGACACCTTATCCAACACTTTTAACCCATGGATCCTTGGAAAGGAAAAGACATGGGTTATTAGGGTTTCACCCTAACCATGCATACTATATAAGCATCCTTATGGAGCATGAAATGGAGCCTAAGAGAAAACCAGTGAACTAATGTGTGTGTGCATGTGTGGGGCTGATTTTATACAAGGTGTATACTCTCTCAAAGTTTTCCAAGAGTTTGTGGTGTTTGTGATTCCATTTGAGGCATTCACACTATTGGTGCTTGGCCCTCAAACACCTTAGAACCAAACTCACCAAAAGGTATGTAATCTCTTCTAACGATTTTATGTTGAAATGTTCCCCATGCCATGTTAGATAGGTTATAAACCTTGGAAAATTTATTATTTTGCATGTATTTAGACAAACATAGATCCAACGTTTATTAGGGTTGCATGCACACTTAGGAAGTGTTAGATTTCTCAAAACCCAACAAGACTATGATTGGGAAATCTTGTGTCATCCTGGAAAGTCCAATGTAGGTTTCAACGCACTTAACAAAAAGGTTTATCGTAATAGTATGTGTTATACTATTACTCACACTACAATAAAGATCACCATTCTTGATGAACTAGAGAAATGGTAGTAGAGGCCTTAAAGCCAGAAAATGTGAAGAAGATCCAATAGGACTTAAGGTATTTAAGAATCAGATATGGATTCCAAAAAATGGGGGATTAAGACAAAATTACCTGACTTCCAGTCAATCTTCATTTACTTTATTTTGGAGAGATGGGAATATCCTAGTAGCCGTCTTCTGGAGGTTCAGCGTATGTCAACACCGGCCTGTAGCCTTCATCAAGAAGCCTGCAGGTTGGATGAACCCATGAATTGATAATGGTTTCATCCATGGTGGTGTCGAACCCATTTCCTAATTTGTTTCACAAACTTACCTGACTTCCAGTCAATCTTCATTTACTTTGTTTTGGGAGA